>NC_090938.1:539800319-540522819 GCF_040938575.1 Ambystoma mexicanum
CTGCTTGACTTTTTTTAAAGTTCGGGAAGGAAGTGAAGCACATTTGTTTGTGGTGTTGCACAATTGAAATATCAGAACATGTGGCATGGCAGGCTGCAGCAGAGCAATCCTCATTGTAAAAGTAGAGACCACCGTAAACGGAACTTTCAAGTCGCAATGTAATGGCAACAGCTTCATTCTGCTGGGGCACCGTCTGATGTTTGCCCGGAGGAAACTTTGTACATCGTCAGCGAGTTTGCATAATTAGAAGTGAGGGCAGCGTTTTATTTCGAGCTGTATGTAAAGTTTTGCCTGACGAAAAGCAGTGCGCCTGATGAAACATTGCCAGGAGCGCTTTGTGGGAATGTGCAAGCCTCCAGGACCGAGGAGAGACAGGGGACACATCCACTGCTGCTCCTGCCTTATCTGGTGTTTATCCTTTAGCTCTTCAAAGTCTGTGATTCTCTCAAAAAAGTTTCCAGTAGCAGCCGTTCCATATTTTCTCGCATTTGGCGATGTTTGTCACAAGGCCCAAGTCACGTGTCCGACAAATCCGGTCTTGCTCTGCTTTCCCAGGCCTGTCTGAGCCAGGCTGTTTCAATCCGCAGTCTGTGGTCACTGACCCTTTGCTTGCCCATTAACAGCTTGTACTTGGGTTTCTTTGGTCTCCGATCATGACCCTTTACTTGGTCCTTAGCCGCCTGTGCGTGGGATTGTGACGTCTGTGGTCACTGCCCTGTGCTTGGTCATTAATAGCCTGTGTGTGGAATTCCTGACTGTGAAGATATTATTCTGCTATGCTGTGGTTCCTGTCTAGCAATCTGTTTTGTGTCTGTATGCACACCATTCCCGGTGGCCTCAATCCATTTTCCAGAAATAGTGAGTGGTGTGCGGGGTGACCTTCTTTTGGTAAAGTGTAGGCCTCGACAAGCTAGAACGAGGAGGTATGTAGGTATTTGTCGGTTAGGGGACGCATTTTTATCATTTTGTTGAATTCCCATGGCTAAGAACTGGAAAGACTTCTGGTTGCTTTTGCAGAGATGCACTCATAATTCAGGGATTGTTTTGCTATATCAAACTTTAGAACCCAGGTCCAGCCCTGCAACCAATCCGGTTGCTCGGAATGCAAACTGAATCGGTTCATAAAGGTCTGTGTTCTGGTCAAGGTGACTGCTCCTCAAAATAGCACTCTCTGCTTCTCAATGTACTTCCTCCTTCTGCCCCCCCCCCTAGGTTCCCAAAACACATAAAAACCTGTTAACACTTACCTGACTACTTTGCACTGCCACCATCCCCCAGAAGCGGATCAAGAAATAGAGGCCATCTTGCTGGAAAAATGCTGTGTGTGGCTCGGTCAAACCCTTTCCCAAAAGAAAAGGGAGCAATTTCCATGCAAAACATTAGTCTGTGGTGCGAATGGTGGGTTCTGACCGACATATGGAGGGTGACAGTCCTTAACCCTCACACAAGGCCCTTTCTGTGCTCAGGCCTACAGATCAGGCTGGTCGGCCATTACCAGCTTTACTGCCCTCAGAACTCTCCCTTGTGGCCTCATTATAATATGTAGTATGATCATGGAACGCTACAATGAACAGTGTGCAAGGGCGCCTTTCCTTGGAAGCATGCCATGACTCTTGCCTGTCGCTCTCTTTCTCTCTCTCCGCCTCCCGATTTCTTCATTCCTTTCTCTCTTTCCTACTATTTCTCTATTTCTGTCTCTCGTGCTCTTTCCCATTTTTCCGTCTTGAGCTGTCTTTTTCTCTGTTTACCTGTCTTGCTCTGTCACTATTTCCTCTTTCGATGTCTTGTCACTCACTCTCTCATTTGCTCTTTCTACTCTCTTTTTCCCTTTCGCCCCCACCCCTTCCCCTTGGAAATGCTATGTGCTGTTTCTACTGATCGACAGTGAATTGTTTCCATATTTCGCCTCTTTCCTGTTTTTTTGTGTGCGATTACTTCCTTTGTTTATAACTTCAACAGCTTGGGCTGAGCGCTTTCTTAATTACTGTGGTTAAGCGAGTCCACATGTTTAGTCTTTGTCTCGCGGCATTTGAAAATGTGGGACTGGTACAGAGAAAAGGCTGCGTTACTGTACCTCTGCACCCTGTATGCATAGACGGACGGGCCTACAACTCACAGGTTGGTGCCTTTGCAGGGCATTGGGAGCTGGGGCAAAGGCAAATAGATGTTCTGGCCTTATATGTCTCTGGGCCTTGTGTATGGGGCAGCTGCTGGCATTTTCACAGCCTCCTGGTGTTAAGAGCCTTACCGAAGTCGAATACTGCATTTAGTATTTAACTTGTGGTTTGATAGTATTCGATGACTACTAGTCTTTTTTTAGTATTCCATAGTATTATTTTTGTGCAGACTCAGTGGCGCCCTCAGACATTTTTCATAGGGCTGGGCTGGCCTGGCCCGGTCATAGAGGTGGCCTGGCCCGGCGCGGGAAAAATTGCATTCATTGAGTGGGGGGACCAGCGTTTGTATAAGGGTGCCTCCCCCCCCCCCCTTTGGCCACCCTTTGATGGTGCCCCTGTGTAGACTACGACATGAAGGCTATTCAGTGTGCTGAATACTAGTTGATTACTAGCCGAATAGTAAACACATGTTTTCTAGTCTTTTAGTCTTAATTTAGTATTGAATACTACATTACCACTAATATGTAGACAAAAAAAAAGATGAACAGAAGATCTTCCATTTTGGTGAGGGGAGTTCCGCAAGAGAGGGCGAATAGTGGGTAGCGGGGAATGAGCAAAGAGGCTGGGGCTAAAACAGCGGTGCCCGTCAGATTGGAGAAACTCTGCGCTAGTGCAGGGAGCATATAGATATTAAAAAAGAAAGTGTGGTGATGTGTGCATTGCAGGGCATGATTGACTTTACCCCAGCTCTACTATCCTACCAAGTAAGCTAGTTCGTTCCTCCTATTTCATTGTAGGTCAGTACGCACAAGTGACTATGGATAGACTCTACCGCTGACAGGAACTGAATATAATACATACATGTGGGTTGGGAGGGGTCATGCGCAAGGATGCCCCTTAGGAGCATACATTCCTGATGGTCATTCTTTTTAGGCAGGTGGATTAAAAGTGCCTACGTCTTGTTATGTTATCGAAGGAAGCTTTTATACTGTGCCCATCACCGCTGTAGTGGTCTCAGGGTATCTAGGCTTGTCCTGATGGCGGCGTATTGTGCTCCCACCTGGGGAGAACCAGACCATGGTTGAAAGAAAACAAGGAAGATGGGTAAGAGACGAAGAGAAACAGGAGTAGGAGCGAAGAAATAACACAGACAAATGGAAACATTCAAGGGGATTGCGCTGTCTTGCCATCTACAAGTCTTTCCTTCCTTTTAATACCTCGATTTTTATTAGCTGGGTTGGGGTGTTGCTGATATATATATATATATATATATATATATACATATATATATATATATATATATTATTTTTTTTTTTTGCATCAGCATTAGTTGGTGGACCCTGCGTTGTTGTGCCCACGTACCCACGTATGTTATTCTTTGTAGGTCTGGCACTTCGAGTCTGCTAAATATACTTTCTCCAGTTAATATACAACTCCATTCCATTTTCCAGTCGTTCCTCATTCACAACACGAAAGCAGGAACTCCACAACGGCAAGTCAGAATACTTAGGACATCCTACCTGTCTGCCCACTATGAAACATATTTTAAATATCAGCCCGAACTGCTGTGTCCTTACAGGGCACCCAAACTGGAAGAACTAATCAACCCTATTTTGAACACCTGTAGAAAGCACATGGAGGAAAGTATATAAATAGAACACGTGCTCGGGTGGAGTCACTAGGGAATAGGACAAGAAAAAGGCAGGGGGGACTGCCTCCTCACTCATGGTTTATTTCTACACAGGTAATGAAGATGTATTTGGTGTTGCCTACGATCTTGTATCTCTAGGGCAGCCCTTACTTCAACAATTACCTGCGGGAGTTCTACCATGCTCGTATTTGTGGTCCCAGATAGGCCCACTTTCATGGCTTCCGGTATCATCCCCTAGGAAGGTTTCTCTGGGAAGTGGCGCATGGGCAGGCCTTCAATGTGTTGAGCAGCAGGAGGGCATGCACCACGCAATACGGCGACTGTTGTTCTCTGTTAGTTTCTGAGACATACGTGATTCGAAAACGACGAAAAATGGACAGAGAGACGGCACACGGGAAAGGAAGGGGCGTGTTTTTTGTGAGCTTTTTGTTGTATGTTACCGTGTATTTCCATGACTAAAGCACATGGTGCGAGGATAATGTATGCAGAGTATTTCCTGCATTACAGGCTCGTCGTTTTGCACAGCAGCGAAGAAGTGGGGTACAATAAGTCTTTTCAGCGACGTCTCAGTGCACAAACATCCATGGTGTGCTCTCCCTCACTTATGTGGCGTGTCTGCGTTATGTCACATGCACTACTTCCATAGGCTGAACCACTGTATACCTCCCTCAATAAATAACAAAACAATTAAAAGTGTGTGTACTTGCTCAGCATTTTCTTGAGGATAGAACTGGTTGAATTACAGGTCCAGCTAGTATACTCACTGTCCCTTCAAAGCTCTCCATTCTGGCTCGTGCTCTCAAAGGTGTTCTCACCATCATTCTTTCACGAAGAGTGTGGCTGGTATCAGCAGTCAGTTGAACAATCTCTGGTTACAGATTGGCCATGGCCTTCGTTCTTCTGTACGTTTGAGGTTCGCAATGACTCTAGCAGTTTCCTTTCCATCACACGCTACTGATTTCAGCATTCCACTCGCACCCATCTTCTGTGGCCACAACATTTTTACTGGTGTGAGTAATCCTTAGGGGACTACTATACTTCGATAGTGTGTATTTGTCTTTGAAAGGAAGGCATATTTATGTTTACCACATCACCTACTTGGAACTGCATTTTCTCATGCCAAACTTTGATTTTATGTTGTACATTCTTATCCCTTTCTATGATGTCTGCAATGCTTGAATTTGTTTTCTCTGCCATTTTTGGTAATCATGGTGGGGTGCCTGCCTGCAGAGTATTCTTTTGGTTCCTCGTCAGTTGGATTGAACTCGCATTTGTTGTAGAGTTCTGGGTGAGTCACTGTGCACATTTATACCGCTCATCTTGTCTGGATATAGCAGCTTGTTGGAGTGCTACTTTTATGACTTGATTTGCCCTCTCCACTTGGCCGTTTGACTGTGGATGATATAATACCACTCTGTAAGTTTCATGTTGTATTTGCTCCATCTCTCCACCATTTTCCTGGTTATGAGTTTGACGCTAATATCAGTAACTAGTTCTGTAGGGTACCCTTCTCTTCTGAATGTTTAATTTAAGGACTTTACCGTGGTGACAGTAGTAATATCTTGAACACAATGCAATGCCACCCATTTTAGGAGAGAGTCCTCCACAACTACTCCATATTTGCATTCAATTGGCATGTTCTTCCATGGTCATATACAGTCTAATCCTATCTTTTCTCATAGACCTCCAGGACAATCCACTTTGTGCAGTGATTCTCATACGGCAATTACATGGTTATTGCGGTTCACTCACTCAAAACATATGTAGACTGTTGTGGACATCTGCCTCCATGCAGGGCCACCAATATGTTTGCTTTAACTCTTCATTTGGTGTATGTGGAACCTAAAAGCACCTCATGAGTTGTACTGCAAGCAGTGGGCAGTATTATTTTTTCGTCTCAGAACATAATGCCTTCCTGCATGAAAATGCCATCTGCTACTTTCCTGTACGGCTGGATCGGCATGGGTACATTTCTTTCTGAAGACCACCCTTTTGTCTGTGGTGCAGGTTTTAAAACTGTTCATAATTTCATCGTGGTTCATGTTCTTAATCAATGTGGGTTTGCCTAACACTTTGAGCGCACTAGCAGCAATTTCATCTATGTATGATAACACATACTTATAGTTCAAGAATGTTACTGGATTGCTGTTCACTTCTCGAAATTGTGATAAACTGTTGGTTTATTTAGCTGCAAGTCTGGCTATCCTAGGGGTGTGAGTCCCTTCTTGACTAAGCAGGTGTATAAATGGTTTCTTATTCATGACTAATATTTATTTCCTTCCCCGTACATAGGAGCCAAATTTCGCTGTAGCCAAGTTCAAGCTAGCATCTCCTTTTCTATGATGAGGTGGTTTGTTTTCTGCTTTGTTAAGCGATTTTGAAGTGATGGCTACTATGCTTGCACCTGATTTCTATCACTGCATCAGAGTTGCACCTACTGCATATGTGCGGGCATCTACTGCAATGGATCCAGATCAGGACTGAAAGGAGATTTGAATGGAGCGTGTGCTGTATCTCAAATTATGCTGTTAAACGCTGTACATAATCATCAGTCCAGCTGTACAGTTCTCCTTTTTATAACTATTTCTGTAGGAGTTCAGTCTTGCTTGAGAAATTTGCCACAAATTTGGCTTAATACTATAAAAAATTCCCATGAAAGATTTCAATCCTTGTTTTCATGAAGGGGAAGTTCAATTAGGGCCGTTAAAAGATCTCCTTTTGGTTTTGTGCCATTCTCTAATATACATTACCCCCAAGAAGCCCACACTGTTTGCAAACACTTGCATTTGTCCTTACACAACATTAAACGAGCCTTAACTATGCCGTAACATACTTTTCTAAGCGTTAGATATGTAGGTCTATCGTTTCCCCATAAATCATTTCTTCCTGGAAATGCACTGCATTCCGTATGTCATTTATTATGGTCCATCTTCCTCTGGAATACAGAAGCAGAGGGGGGTAAACCAAGAGGCATTATGCTAGCTATATTGAGAAACCCCAAGCCGAGTGATAAACACATTCAAGTGATTTTAACCCGGGTGAAGTCTTATTTGGTGGTACATGATCTTCAGCCTTGCCAGCATTGATATCAGCTCAGACATACTTAATATTAATTAGATATCTGTCACTAGTTAACTATTTAGGTTCCTTATGTCTACACATAACCTAAGTTTGATAGCGTCTTTCTTCTGGATGTGCACCAATGGGCTTACCTAATCAGTTGCTTCTATGGGCTCAATGGTACCCTCTCATCGTCTTCCAGTAGCTCCTTCAAAGCGTCACATGCTGTAGCTGGCACAGGACACATTTTGTGTTTGATAGGCATGGCTTCTTTCCGTAGTTGGATCCTGTGCCTATACCCCTTGACATACCTAGGGGCTTCGATAAAAAAGGGATTAATGCTTCACCGCAACTTCCTACACTGTGCATTCTGTCACTGCCATGACTGGTTATTCTGTGCACAGGTTCAGTTTGATGTGAAGTTGGCTTAATCCACCCATCCCAATCTTAGTATGCCTTTTTTTGCCACCTATACATTTGTCCTTAAAGGTAATAATACTTCTCTTGTACCCCAGGAGATGAACTTTCGCTGCTCCACATGCTCCAGGATGAATGCCCGGTTTCCTTAAGTCGATGAGTGTGTGTCAGATCATCTGCTTGTATTTGTCTGCTGGAACAAATGTGCAATCTGATACCAACTCAGCCAAAACCTCATGTGTCTTCCATCTGTTTGCAAATCACAGTGAGGTTTCTTTCTTCGGGCGGTGCTCTGGACATCTGCACGTACTGCTAACACAGGTCCCCCCATTTCAGGGCTGCTAGTTGTTTGATATCTTTGGCCCTGCATGATCTCACTATGTGTATTTTATGGCTCTATTTTGAACAAGTTTTACATTTGGCCAGGCACAGTTCATCTTTATCCAAAAGCTGCTGGCTGTTACAACTGAAACATAGTTTGGTTTAATTAATTCGAAACAACTGTGCAGAGTGTACCTTTGTACCGTGGTTTTTGCTTTCTTTTGTTCTGCCTTGCTTTCTATACGCATTACTTATTTCCGAACGAAGCTCTTGATTCTCTGGTTCTTCATGGTGCACTCACCCTACCTTCTGTACAAACGCTGTGATATATACCATTGGGTTTGGGCGTTACATAAATGCAATAAATAAATAAATAAAATTGTTGTGTCTTTCACTGACCTGGCCATGGATATGGCTTTGTGTGAACGTGGATCTTTGGCATGTAACAACTTCTCTGGAGTCTTTGGGTTGTTACAGTGGACAATGGCCATGCCTCTGATCATTGTGTATGCTTTTGGCTCCCACACAATAGGGGGCTTTCATTTGGAAAACTGGCACTTGAGGGGCTCGAAAAAGGAGTCAGCACTCAGAGATATACACTGCTACAATTTCTTTCTTGAATAGATGATTGGCTCAATTAGCCCTCCACCGCATACAGAACCTGAAAGATATAAGTTGTGCATTCTTACAGGTTCAAACGGGACGACAAGGAAACCTCATTTGCTGTGAACAAAATAGTCCTTTGATCTCAAATTGCCTGGCTGTACACGCAATTAGAGTAAGGAGTTGATTCCAAAATTATGAAGGGGTAGCTAATAAGCATATGTACAGGACAAAAGATATTGAACAATTGTTGTGTTCTTTCTTGTTCCCTCTTTTCCCTATCCCGTTTCTCAATGTGTAGGTGCAGAGACCAACCAGTGCAAAAATTCTCCTTCTTGATTTGTGTAACAGCACCCCTGTGAGTGCTGTGGCCCTGAGGAAAGTGGTAGAGCCACCATACCACTGAAACCAGTAGGCCTTTTTAGACTTTTTTGTAAACAAAGGACCACTTGCATGGCTCAGAGGTCTTCGCAAGTGAATACTACAAAACCTGTGAGAGAGATTTGATATAACAGTAGCGCCATTACATATAGTTTTGTGTCTGGAACGTTAATAAATTTGGTTCATTGACTCACACGATTCGTTCCATCTTTTTAATTTTCTTTTAATTTGCCAACTCAGGGAAAAATATTAAAAGGAATTACATTTCACCTGAAAGGTTCTATGCACATATTTTGGTTAAATAAATCATTAGTTGTGCTTTTTTATGTGATCAAAAGTAGTGATTTTGTCCAAATAGTTATAGGGCCAATCTCTTTTCTATCCCCGAACACTAGATAAGCGGCTCATCAGCGATGTCTAGGGAGAGGCACCACAGTAGGGCATAGACAGAATGTTGGAGGGCCAGGAGTTCCAAGTTACACAGTAGGTCACTCTGAAAAGGTAAAGTAAATGAACCAGTAAACTTTTTAAAACAAAAACATTTTTAACATTATTTATTTTCATTTATTCAGATATAAAGACATGAATAAAAAGCAAATTAGTACAAACAAATCATCAATAAAACAACAGCATATTAAACTTAATAACAGAACCAGTAACCTGACAGTATTTGTGTGATAAGCATTGGTTTCATTGTTAGGTACGAGACCCAGTATTCGTCCTTCTAAGTGTGTTTTTGAGAATAGTCGATAGCCACACATCCATGGGGTAGTATAAGATCATGATGCGACAGGTGCAACGGAAGATGAGTAGGTTGGGAGTGGAGTAAATAAGGTGGAAACAGAGTCAGATGTTAGATTCAGTTTAACCGTGGCTAGAATCCATACTAATTTACCACAATGGAGGAAACGTATAATTTGGATAGAAGTTAGGACGTCTGATGGAAAGATAGTTAGACTAATATCTTAGGTTGTTTAGTTATAACTTTTCTAAAGTTTCGGACCATGTACCACAAGGGGTTTGATGCCATCTGTTTTTCTTTTGAATGTTTTACTGCCTGATGGCCTATGTTTTGGATGGCCAGAAATGTCTGGTTGCGCTATAGAGCAGGGAACATTTCTGGAACTAGTTTGCACCTGGGTTTCAGAAGTATTTATGATACAAATCACTTTGAACTGTATTTTAGGTGCCACAGAGTGCCAGTGCAGGTCTTTTATCTCACGCCTGATGTAGTACCATTTTTTCAGGTTGAGGGCCAATTTAGCCACTGGATGTTGTATTCTTTGAAGTCTGTGTCATTTTGTTTATGATTCCAGAATGCACCACATTGCAGTAGCCTAAGCATACTATCGATCAGATTTGGCCCAAATCAATACAATGACTTGTTTGTTGGAAAAGCAAGGTGTTTCAAGGCATTAAAGTTGGAAATTGGCATCATTGCCAACTGCATTCACTTCTGGAGAGCTGTTATTTCAGAAATCGCTGCCACTTTTTTTTACCTTGTTCGAAGGTATAGGGGCATTGCCCGATGCAATCCACCATTTGAATGGGAGTGTGTTGCCTTTTTTTCCTGGAATGCTAATCTCTGATTTTAATCATTTGTGGCAGAGGACGGTCTGCCTCATTCAATGGAAGATGAGATCCAATCATTTTGCGTCGTGTCCATTATCATGCTCTTTCATACTTAAGGTTTTCTGTTCCCCTCTCTTGGCTTCAGTCTATGCACCACCAGTCACCATGTGCACCCACATGTCTTAACTATGTGTGTCATTGTTGAGTTTCAATTTGAACACTCTCTGCCTAAGGTTGGAGACCCCCAACTCACACCCAAGAGCTCCAATATCTGTTTGGCATGGTCTCGTTTTTGCCTTTCTTCACAGTTCAAACTCTGTTTTATCAGTCAACTTTTACACTTAAACTATGTTCCATCAGTGACTGCTTCCTACTTTAATCTTTGCTCCTTTTAGCCAAAGGTAATTCGGGCTCTTATTCATAGACCCCTCCACCAACTGATCTTTGGCTCATTGGTCCCCCTCTGCAACATCTCTGTTTCATTGCTCCCACCACAAGTCTATCTTCGAAGAGTCACCCTTCGACACATAGGGCCTCATTACAACTCAGGCGTTAAGGGTTAACGCCACCGTTAACCCTTAACGCCTGATTCTGATTTTAACGCCTGCTTTTAGCAGGCGTTAAAATCCATGGCGCTAACCTGCCATGGTGCTAATTACGCCGCCGTAATTTACGGCGGCGTAATTAGCGCCTTCCCCACTCCCATTATGCCCTATGGGGCAAGAATGGGGAAGGGAAAATGGGAAATGGGGATTTACCGCCCCACTCACCTTGGAATGGGGCGGTAAATCCGCCATCCACCATGGTGTAAACAGAGTTTACACCATGGTGGTAAAGTTGGTGCACTTAGCACCAAGGTTGTAATGAGGCCCTTAATCTCTTTTTGTTCAAACCCTCCACAACTCACTGGAATTTCTTTCAGTCCCACTGCATGCTGGTCTTTGTGCTGTCAATTGCTCTTCAATTTCACCAAAACGAATCATTCTTTCAATGGTAACATCCTGAAACCGGGTATGTGTTCCATTCAATCCTCCCCTGCTCAAAAATGTAACCTCTCTTCCTGTGGTGTGTGACAAATGTTTTCATCTCAATTGTTGGATAAACGGTGCCCATGGTTTATCCTGAAGTGGCTTATTGCTTTGCACACCGATACTACAATTCAGGTTAGACTTTCTAATGAGGGTCTACTGTCAGATACGATACATACTGCTCGGGGGCTGAAACAGGGTTGCCTGTTAGCTTCTGCTATGTTTAATTGTTTTATTTCTGATGTGGGATCTTACTTTGATGCCATCATAACAGACTGTCCAAAAATAAATGGTGTGCAGATCACATTTTTGCTTTACGCTGATGACATGGTTTTATTTTCAAAGACTCTGAATGGCCTACGTGCCTTACTGTGTGCCCTCGATCCATACACCCAGAAACATTGTATAACAATTAATTTATTTGGCAATCATAAACAGCGGCTAGTTAGTCATCAGTGGCCATGGCAGGCTATGGGCCTCATTACGACCCTGGCGGTAAGGGTTTTACGCCAGCGTTAGCTGCGCCGACCCCTTACCGCCAATTACGAGGTCCCTTAGCGCCATGGAGCTTTTAACACCCGCTTTTAGCGGGTGTTAAAATCCATGGCGCTAAGGGACCATGGAGTTAATTACGCCACCGTAATTTACGGTGGCGTAATTAACGCCTTCCCCACTCCCATTATGCCCTATGGGGCAAAAATGGGAATGGGGAAGGGTAAATGGGGATTGGGGACTTACCGCCCCGCCAAGGTCAGAATGGGGCGGTAAGTCCGCCAACCACCATGGCGTAAACGTAGTTTACGCCATGGTGGTAAAGTGACGGCCCAGGCGGTAACTTACCGCCTGGGTCGTAATGAGGCCCTATGTCCTTGAATTCAGTTTCATCTTATGCATATTTAGGTACATATTTAAGCAATCAGCCGAGTCAAAATGCAAATGATCAGCATGTGAAGCAAAAAGTATTAACAGCTGTATCGCAAGCCCAATTGATCTAAGCAAGATATTGCAGGTTTTCAATAATACCCATCATTGTCTACTATAAACAAAAGCTCAACCTGGAAATTTTATATGGCACAGAGGCATTTGAGGGTAAACCTTATGAATAATGGTCAGTTATAGAAGGGTGTTACTGGAGGCGAGTCTTAAATCTGCCTCTGTCCGAACCCATATGTCTACTCAGCCATGAATTGGGATTGTTATCACTGTATGCACTGTATAAATGGAAATTATGTTCACTTTACCGTAAATGCATGATGGACTCCAGTACAACCAGCCTGTTAAGTATCACATCAGATTATCTTTTAAAATTGAAGGATACTTTTCCCATGGTTTGGAGAGAGAAAGCGCAGAAGATCATGAGCAACACAGGTATATCACTGACCTTGTTACTTGAAAACTATGGGAATATGATTGGATCCAAACAAGGCATGCATGTTTTGGATTTCGCACATTTTTTAATAATCCATTCGCTTTGAAACGATATGGCATAGCAGAAAGCTAGTTAATCATGTTTCCAAATTCACAACAGCAAAATGATTATCTGTGCTTTCGCTTAAACATCTGGCCAACACAATAAGTTCTTTATACTCACAGAATTATAACAATAAGTGAACTTCAATGTCGATTTTGTAAAGTTACACCCGAAACATTGAAACATCTTTGTATCGAATGCCCAATGTTATTAGCCCAGAGAATTATGCTTTTTAAACATTTGTTGGAGGACTATCAAAATGTGACCAGTGCAAGACAATGGGTGCTATTATATCATTGCACAAGAAGGTCCGTCAGATTTGCTATTCTTAATTTCTTATATAGTTTAGGCTTGTCAGATAAGTCACTAATCTTGCACAAACTTTAATAGTCAGGAAGAGAGCAATGTTGTAAAGGTATGTTTACTACATCTTTTATTTTTCTTAAATTATTTGTATGATGTACATTTTTTATGATATCGTGTGAATTCCACATTGAATATTATTGTCATATGTTGAATTGTAACAAAAATATGTGAATTCTTATTTTCTTTTTATTTGATTGAGTTGTAAAATCAAGAGTTACTTGATTAAAACAACTATTAATAAAAAATAAAATGTTTTCATCTATCAGTTTAAAACACATAAAAAGGGACTAACTGTTGCATGCAAGCCCAGGTCGATGCAGAAACACAGCAACCCACCCTTGATAAACTAACATAAATGAGAACACTGACCTCTGTCCAAACAATAGAAAATAAAAATGACAGTGAAATCTAAGATGGCGGCCTGAACCTTTCAACTTTTCTATCCCCCCAAGAGCGAGTGACCAGCGGTAAGAGTCTGATAATGCTTGTGAATGACGAGGATCCAAAGACATGTAAACCTGAGAGACCAGAGAACACAGGTGCTGGGATTGTCCAGTGATGGAGAGAATACATGCGCATGGGAAATCTGATAAGCATATGAGACATAGCAGAGGGGGAGAAGCTGTGGAGTCATGCAAGAAGCGACACAGAGGTGGAAGCTACTGAAGCCTGGAGGAGATATGGAAACGAAACTGCCAGGAGCAGGAGGCAATCTGACGTTGGTAAGTCTGGACCCAGGTGGCAAACTGTACCAGAGAAATTCAGGTTTCTTTAGGGGTTCTGAGATCTGGAAGCAGCAGCAGGAAATCAAAAGAGAATCCAGGAGTTAATGTGTTCCAGGGAGTAAAGGAAACTGGCCATGCAGCCACGGGTGCCATGAGAGGTCCTGGGAAAGCTGCAGAGACGTGACTGATCTTTTAAGAGCAGAGCAGCTTTCATCACAGGCGGATAGCTCAAGGGCAACAAGCTCATCTTGGAAGCAAGACTACATGAAGAAACGCAGGTTCGATCCCCGGGTCCGCGCTTAGAAACCTCTGGGTATTAAGCGCGTTATAAATAACCTATCATGAGAAGCCAGAAAAGCCACCGACATTGGAAGTCCACGGGAAAACCTTACACAGAAGAACAAGAAGCACAAGAAGTAGAAGCATAAGGACATGTTGAAGAGAGACCTTGGAGGTACAATTACACAATGACACATGTCGGGAAATGTAACCAAAGCACCAACACGTCCAGCAAAGAGTCTGAGAGACAGAGAGCTTTAACACTTAATTCTGAGAATTGTAGTTTAAGTAACACAGCGTCCAATAAAGACAGTGAGAGAAGGAATGCTCTGGTAGCGAATTCTTGGATTTGTGATTCAAGTACCAAAGTGTCCAATAAGGATTGTGAGAGAAGAAAATCTCTCAGATGGAGGATTCAGTGGAACATTCTTGTACTGTTTCATAGCCAGATCTAGCTGACTCTAGCTGGAGGGTACAGATCTTCCAGCAGTAGAATCTCTATCTTGAGGTGCTAAATGAATTCCATTACCTCCTGGTCGTTGTCAAGGCTGTGACAATATTGGCGTAAACAAACATGGTTGTACAGAAGTTATAATAGAACGAAAATAATCATACCACATGGTATTGATTTTTATTTAATAAAAAATCCATTATTAGTATTTTAGAAGCAAACTCCAGAATCTAATAGCCTTGTATCATGAACATTGAGCAATATCCCTTCGTACTGCTAATCTAACCATTGTATCCTTGAGTGTTCAAGCCCTTAATTTGCAGAATAAGCATTTTACATAAAAAATTAGAGCTAGGCACTACCATTGCCCTTCTACAGGAAACCCATCTTTTACAAGAGGACTGGCATCACCTAATGATGAACCTATGTCCTAATCAATACTTTGCCTAAGCAAATTAAAATAAAATAGGGAAAGTAATACTGATAAGCAATAAGCGCTACTTTACCAAATTAAACAAAACTGGAGTTGGACAAGGCAGATTATTAGGCCTCAGGCTGCGTATAGGAACCAAGCTATTCACCATGTTTTTCCTTCTAGAGGATCCAACATAAAACAAAACCGTTTTTTCACTAACAACTTTCCCCACATCCCTCACTTTCACTAGGGCAAACTTGTCATGGGGGACTTCAATTCGGTCCTCAACTCTGACATTCACAGAGACATTGAGATATCCCATTCAGTGTTTGGCGGCATCTCTGCGGTAAATCCGCCGAGATACCACCAAAGAGAATTACTGCTTACCACCAGATTACAAGTGGCGGTAGGCAGTGTTAGGTCCCATTAAGTGGAGTACTAACTCCATGGGGATTTTGGCGGAATTACCACCAGCCGTAATTCCACCAACGGTAATCCTGCTGATTTTACTGTTTTTGTGGCAGAAAGGTGATGAGGTAGCTGAATCCTCCACCTCTCCAGCAAACTCATAGTTGGGCAGTGCGGTAATGTGGGGGTATAGGAATTGCCCCTGATTTGTACTGCACTGAACAATTTATAACGAGGCCCTAATCTGGAAGGCTAATCTAACCTCCACCTTCCAGGAGGCAATTTGTGATTTAGACCTTCTAGATATCTGGCGATATGTTAACCATACAACCAGAGACTACACTAACTTCTCACACATACATGAGGGTTACACCTGAATATTGTTTTCCCTAATATTTCATTTTCTCTTAAACATTATCCACTCGACATCCATTAAAGCCACTTCCCAATATCTATAATCCTAAAACTAACCTGGAGACATTCTATAAAAAATGTATGCTAGCGCCTTAATGACTGGCTTCTCAGAGATCTGGATGTTAACCACCTCTCTATCCTTCTATTTTAAAGAAAAATTAAATTGAGGAACACTGCCAGACTCCATATGGGAAACTTCAAACCTGTAACTAGGGGCATGATTCTTAGCATATCTTCAAACAAGAAACACATGTTCATGGCCAGGAGAACTCTTGTCAAGAAATGTGTAACCAAACTCAAATCCCAAAACAGGCCATGTGCTTCACCTAGTCTCTACAGCAACCTGCTAATGGCTGGCAGAACTAAAGTTTCTATGGGCTGCTGAAATGGCATTTGAACTGCTTCAAAACCAAACAGTTTTACTTTGACAACTCCAATAAAGCCAATAAATTCCTTGCTTACACATTAAGAATGCAGCAAAACAGAAACGTTATATCTAGGCATCGAGAGTGAACAGATGTGATCCACATGCCATTGTTTGAAAAATTAAGCATTCTTGCTGATTTCTACATAAAAGTATTTACTTCAAACCCAAAAGTTAACCAAAAGCCAAGTAACTTCTACCTGGCTTCTTGTCTCTCCGCTCTATCGCTGCAGGAAGATGTCCTGGAAACACCTACATCAGTAGAGGAGATAGAGCAAGTAATTCATTCTCCAATGACTAACAAACAGCAGCCCGGATAGCTTCTTTGCCCTCTTCCATATTAAGGGGTGCTTCTGATAGATCCACATGTGGGGTCTCTGCCTCTCTCTTTAATAGTTTTTAAGTCTCAGATGCCACCTCCCCCTCAATAGGGGAATCTATTCTCACCCTTCTGGCCAAACCTGGCAGAGCTATTGCCTTATGTAAACCAAACCACCCCTGCCAAAATTTAAAACGAGGACACAGACATCTTTTTAAAGATTTCAAACTTCACTCCTCCCAATTGATGTTAATCCTACACCCAGTGATCCAGATAAGATTTTGAGGTGGGAGTATTTTACTCCCTATTTTTAAACTTTGAGAGTAAATTTGATTTTAAGAGAGTACACATGACTTCTTTCCTTTGCAAGAGAGTAAAATGTATGTGACATTCAGCCGACGTGTGCAATGGAAATCATTACTATGTGGCAGCTTTCTACATTGTGACATAATATACTTTTCATTATTTCTCTAAGGTTTGGCCATTTGCTCTTTCCTGTACATATTTAAATGTTGAAAACACAAAAACCTAGCCAATTACATAGTAAAGCAAACATGAATTGTATTGTGTGTTTTGAGGTTCAATAGCAGAATAGTTTTTTGCTGTTTAATGAAAGTGCTCATTTCCTGGAGCTATTGCTACCAAATGGTACGCCAATGCTATGATACAATAGTGCAGGCAGGCAAGGACGTCATGCTAAATTCTATATCTAATCTTATGGTCGAATATATAGCACTATTGGCAAAGTGCTGTACATAGAACAAATTTATCACAATTAGCAAATCGAAGTCGGTACTCCTTTATTGACCTCGGAAGGAAGAAAGGTTGAATTGGCCTTGCCGGGATTCGAACCTGCAACCTAGTCATTGCAGCAATGAGTGCTCAACCGGCTGAGCTATCTTATTGGCTAACATTCTTCAGAGGTCGGTTAACTGAGTAACGACTGAGGTATAATCACAGTGCGCTATATAAAGTTAAATACCTATCTCGATTATCACAGGGACAGGTTTTGCTGAGTTTCTATAACAAATGTAACTTTCATTTGTTTGTCTTTAAACAGCGCTTGTACTTCCTGTAGAGTCAGGTTTTGGATGTTTTAATTGTAGTCTTGAAGATTTGAGAGGCTAGAACACCTGTGATTGGTGTAATGACAATAATTCACCCTTCAGCAAAGATTCTGCTGCGACTGACCATTTTTAGTAATATACCCCATTGACTGCAAGGTTGAATGGATGAGAACTAGACCATGTATAGTAATCATTTTCCACACTGTTTTTATAATTAGAGTGCAAATTAAATTATAAGTGTGGAAATGATTTGCCTCCGCATGATTTTGCAGACAGCAAAGGATCTCTGAAAAATACAATTGTGAAATACTGGTATGCTTCCACTGGAACAAAAAAGCATTATTTGTCACAAAAGATGAATTCTCAATTGCAACTTAGCTTTCCATTTTATTAATTATACAATCCAAAAAGGCTAGGAAAATAAATAGGCACAGTACTTCTGTTTGCTCCATGAGCATCAACAGAGCAGAAACTGAATGGAAATAATCCATTCCTTTTATCACAGTGTGCAGTTTCTTTTTTTGAAAGGCTTCAGAGAAATACATTCTGTTTCAGAGGCTTATATTCATGGTTTGCAATTAAATCCACATAGATAAAAATCCAAAGAAGCCTTCTGGTTTGTGTCAAGTAACCTGACCTTTGCACTGCCCTCTGCTCTAAACTTGTGTGTAAATGTACACAGGGAATAATAAAGCTGTCGTATTTACAAGATGTTAATGCGTAAAAAGGCCTATTACGCACCTTATCTGGAGGCCTGCCTAGACCAATTTGGATTCACCCCTAAATGTATCACTTATATGTTTGCTCATTAATGAGCCCCCCTCCCCCCACAGCAATAAAAGTAGACAGCCTTTTATCTAGGCAGATTCTACTGCAAAAAGCACAAGGTAAGGATGCCCATAGTCCTCATTGTTATACACTCTCTCGATGGAACACTTAGCCCAGATGGCCAGCCTAAATACAAAGATCCTAGGCATACTGACAAATACACCCAATCACAAAATAGCTTTGCAGGTGGACTGCTTTTTTTCACCCAAAACACAACCTCACACTGCTGCATAGTGTTACCTTAGTCGAAGCTTTTGTCAGGTTTCATGCTTTTAGCTTAATTGTGAGAAACCTGCAGTTTTAAATATCTCTGAAACTGAACAATGTATAACCTCACTTCAAATATTTTTACAATTTGCTTGGGAGCCTGCTCCCTTTGTCCCCTGGATCAAAGATCGGCTCAAATGTACCCTGGTATGATTCAGCCAACTTCTTAAAAATATAACTGTTTGAACTTTGAAGGGTCTAAAAGAAAATGTTCTTTTCCTGAAACGACCCATTTAGCTATCCACAAATTAGGCACTGCATTATCAGCCCTAAAATTGACTGAAGTGTTGCTAGGGACAAAAGCAAGTTTGAGGATCTTTTCCTGGAGGAACCGTCCATCAGAAAACCTCTTCTCTTTTTGAGAGCCTGTACCCTGCTCAGCATAAACCCCCTCATCCCTATATGGAAAGATGGGTGGCAAACCTGGGCACTCAACTAGATGACTTGGCATGGTATGGTATGAAGTCTGGGCTCTAGCCGCAAAATCATTGTCATGTATCCAGGTTAGAGGGAATAGTTGTAAATTATGTGTTTGATGGTATCTCACTCCTTCAAGGCTGGCCAAGATGTTTCCTAACACACTCTTGTTCTGCTGGAGATGCTCCCACAACCCAAGGTCTCTTTTTCCACGTTTTGATGGACCCTTGTATGATTCAACCATTCTGGAAGCGACTCGTGTCCCATATTGAGAAAACTACCAATACTGATATCCCCTTTGATCCACACCTATTCCTTATGGGTAATGAAGCCCCCGATGGCACCTAGAAACTATTAGGCTATTTGGACCACCTTAGTCATTTACAAAATCTCTGCCATATCAAGAAGTAAGATTCCTAAATAGCTACAAAATTTCTCAAAACCTGGAAACCCTTTATTGTATATGTACAAGCCAATGATTCTTATGATATACACCATAAGCTTCATTTATTAAATGGATTTAAACTGTTATGATTTGAATGAAACCCATGACATACAGATGAGACGTCTTACTTTAGCCTTTTTCCTAGAACTATACATGTCACATAATAAAACCTCAATGTAAGCACTGAAAAAATCTACAACATTACCAACACAGCTTTAATCATAACCATTGATGTTACATTCTCTTTGCTTTAGAGTTATGCAATAATCTCAAACAGTTGTACTTCTACTTTATCATTCAAAATCTACTTGCTGATAATGACATAACATATAAATATAAAAAAGACATAAAAATAACAATTAGGAAAATGCAGGTGCATCCTATTATTACTTGCAAGATGTAAGCAAGTACAGAATGCAGTGATTTAAAACAAGTGAGGGTATAATTAATTTAAAACATTAGTTGTGTTGTAACCACTGAATGTCCTCATTCAATCCAATGACATGGCTTTGCGTTTTTACAGAAATGTATTTGCTCAAATCTTAAGAGCCTTTCCAAATCTTAAGAGCCCTTCAACTCCTTGTGTGTTATCAAATGTTGCCAGTACAGGCCAATGTATCTGATCTTCCCTGTGTTGCACAGTGGAAAAAATTATCAACTAAAGGGATGCAAAGAGTCTAGGTATGCATGCAACTGTGATGTTCTAAACTCCGTTTTTACTTGCCTGGTCGCTTTACTAACATACAACAATGTACTTTAAGGAAACCATGGTATCAACAGTAAGAAGACAGACACAAGTAATCACAGTTCACTTTATTGGCTTAAAAGGGTTTGAAAAACGCCTATCTACTCCTAAATCTACAGATGGGAGCAAGCTACGACCATGAAATAATAATTACACAGTCTTAGTGGTGTCTCGTCTGAATAAAAGGGCCTATACTAAAAAAAAAAGAAATGATTGCCAATCCTTGCCTCTAAATACAACAAAATGTGAAAGGGATATGAAATACAAAAAGGAACAGTGTCCAAAAGAATATGCCAGAATGGTAGAGCAATAAAGTTCCCTTCCCCATGTTTTCAGCATGGGGTAAGGTGCAGCAATCGGTCTCTATAGCACACTCTGGCTTCTCTTAGTACAAGGAGGCAATCTCTAAGGCACGACAGGACCTTCTAAGACAGTCTCTTGACTGCACAAATAGTCTCTCACTTGAATAAAGTCTTGTTGGACCAAAAAGATCTAACAACTTAAAGTTCTCGTCCTTTCGCTTGTAGCACATATCGAATGGATCATTCACCCAGGGGTCTCCCACGGCCAGGTTTGGGCTCCCTTTGCTTTCAAAGACACTGTAGGCCCCCCTCATTAGGGCTCTGACCTTCCTTTCACTTGCCATAATGTCCTTTGACATGAGTAACTTCAATACTATATGTTTGTCACTGTTGCAGGCTCCCCTCGACCAGGGAAAGCCTATCTTTAATTTTCTTGGGATCGACGACTTTCGGTTGTGCTAGGGATTGTTCTTAAACCCTTGCAGGACCACTTCGATCTTTCTATCCAATCTGAAAAGTTCTATTTGCAGTATACCTTCCTGGCAGAGATCTTTTTCGACTGGGCACCACTCAGCTATCATGTAGAAAAAGGGGCCTTACTTCCTGTCTTCTCCAATGTTCCACTTTTATCTTGATCACCTCACTTGCGGTTTCAACAGCCTTTCATCAGTGACTCTCTCGCCGCTGGCAACCTTTGTTCAACACAGCGCGGCCTTGCACAAGTTCTCTCAACTCAGCGGCTGCCTGGAGATATGTCTCCCTCGCCATGCCATAGCCTCTCTCTCACTCTGAATCAGCATATTGGCTTCACATTCTTCTCTGGTCTCTCAAGGCTTATTTTTATGCACTCTGGCTTTCCGGGTCCTCTCTGTGTTCCCAACTTCTCCCCAAATGTTCTTAGGGTTCTCCCTCCGTTGGGTTTGGACCCTTACTTAATGATTTACGCAAAGGTCTCCCTCAGCTGTGCTCGGACCGCTCTCAGTTTTCACAAAGAACCAGTTTTGGACTTCCAGTCCCAGAATGCATTGTGGTGTATTTTGCTCTGAATTCACAGCTCCCCAAAACAGCATTCCATGGCTTTGGGAGCTGCAGGAGTTTGAATGGGTACGTGTTTTGAGGTCAGGATCTCACCGCCTCAGCAACCATGGCCTTGCTTTTTTGGCCCAGGCGAAGAGCTCGGGTGTGGCATCACCAGGAGACCCCCAGCTGCCCCTGGTTTTGCCTCCTGGAGGTACAGTTCCCTCTTCACACTGCAGCCTCGCTGTGTTCAAAGGTCCAGTGTCTGGGCAATTTCCTCCTCCTCCTCCTCCTCCAGGTCTCCCAGGGTCTCTACAGCTCACTTGATCATCCTCTGGCTTCTCAGCACCTTCCAGCATAATCAGCTAGCGCAAAATGTTGTTTCTGGCTGCTGCTTTTATACTCCCAGCTCGAGTTGATTGGTGTCAGCTGTGAGTAGTTGTCCCACCCTGCCTGACTCTGCCTGACCTCATTATCGGGACTACATGGAGGCTGCCCATAGGAATCCATTTTCCATTGATTCCTATAGGTAATCCTTGTGACTACCATCTGCCTCTTCCTCGTCGCAGTCCTTGTGTATTTCAATAGGGGAATGGGGTTATGGAAATTGTGGTGTTGTACAAAAAAGGATAAAGATGTTGTGTCAGGAAAAGGAGTTTGAAAGTAGGGTTGTTGAAAAGTGGGTTTTGAGGAAAGAGGGGTAAAACTCATGTTGGAATTTAGGGATGGTTTTTGTTTTCCCTGGTGGTTTTGCCTTTTCCTTACAGGAAGGTACTAGGGTATGAAGGGACTCTGTTTACAATATCCCATGACAACTGAGGGGATTTCGGGTAGGGGTGTATCGGAACGGGAGGAATACCAAGTCTCGCCCGAGGGCGTGTCTCCCGTAGTCCCCAAGAACCCCCTACCCCAGTGATCCTCCCTTGCTCGTCCGGTCCCATGGTTGGGATCCAAGAGCGATGGCACTCCTATAGCCACCTGAACAAATTATCCCCGGGAATAACCTGGAAGAAATGCCTCAGGTTTCTCACAGTACACAGCCCTTGTGTATTTTCTGTAGCTGATGAGCCTGCTAACGAAATCAACAAGGGATTAACTGCTCTTCATGGGTCATGACAGACTGTGGCCCGTTGGCCACAAAGGTCTTCCTCTAGCCCAATCAGCAAACTGCGATGCCCCCTTTCGAGGCTCAGCATGCATGTTCATCCTCACAGCATTTCACAATGCATTGCGGTGGGCACGGAAGCGGGGCTGTCAGCTACCCTTAAAACTTTGCAAATCCCTGTCTGCAAACTGCACATCTATCCCAAACTGCAGTTGGGAGGCGGCCTGCATGTCGCGCTTCTGGGTGGTCTGCTATGCCAGGTCAGTGGCATAAACATCATTGCATCTGCATGTGTTCGTCTATGCTCTGTATCCAGTAGAGATACTGCCATTTCTTGGGACTATGTATGCTGGGGCATAGGCTGCGGGTTCAAACTTCCTTGCCCTTATTCTGCCACCGCTGTGATGGGAGCACTGTCTCCACCTGTAGCACTTCTGGGAAATGCTTACACAAAGCACAGCAATGGCTGCCAAGGGCATTCTTATGTTGTCAATGGTTTCCTCCTAATTGTGATTGGCAATTGTTATGGTGAGCTGACAACCTTGGGGCCTCCTCTGATGCTTTCAGGGGTTTCTGTTCTGCATGCAGCTGGAAGCTGGGGAGCAGGTGTGAGTGGATCCAGGTCACCTGGCCTAAGCCCCACCACTTGGTGCCTTCCTGGTTGCTGCTCTTTTTCACCACTTAGCAAGCCCCACCCACCTGGTACCTTCCTGGTTGCCGCTCCTTTTCACCACTTAGCAAGCCCTGCCCACCTGGTGCCTTCCTGCTTGCCGCTCCTTTTCACCACTTAGCCAGCCCTGCCCACCTGGTGCCTTCCTGCTTGCCGTTCTTTTCCCTACTTAAGAAGCCCTCCAGCCTCTTTTCCTTTGCAGCTGGGGAGCAGGTGTGAGTGGATCTAGGTCACCTGGCCTGAGCACCACCCACCTTCTTAGCCTTGTCTCTTCCTTCCTGCTCTTAACTCTTAGATCAAGGGCGTCTCTCACCCGGGCGTCCAAAGTGAAGGGCAGTCAAAGAAAAGGGCAAATCCTGTTTGGACCTGTTCGGACCAGGAGGACCCAGGACCCAAACCCCTGCTAAGACCGCAGGTAAGCATGCACCAACATGTGTTTACACCCTCTATCCCCACTGGCCACCCCCGCCCTCTATGGTCCCCCCGTGTTGTTCCCTTGTGCCCCCCCTTCCTGCACACAGGAGTCTGTCCTGATACATTCTGGTTTCACCATCACCATCTTGTGACTTTTATGGACTTCATTGATTCACGGTGCGTCACCCTTTCTCAACTCTCATGCTGGACTTCCTTTGCATCTTGTACTCATGGGGACCCTGAATCATGCTGTTCCCATTTTCATCTTGTATCCAGACTTGCAACATCATGTGTTACTACTGACTTCTGCAATTGTATTCGCTCTCCCCTCTTGCTTCTCCACTCTTTTTGACTGCTTACTCTCTGTACTATACCCCCTCTTCCTTTTCCTATCTCCTCCCCTCCTCCCCTTACCTTATCTATGCACTTACTCTATCAGAATTGTCCCTGGACCTAGTATGGTAGCAACCTCGTCTGCCGCTTCCCCATCCCCTTACTGACCCGGCCTCCCTCCAGCACTATCTGAAATGTTGTCAGGCCTAGTACAATAGTCGCTTGTTTTGTTCCTCCCCTCCCTTTCTGCACCCCTCTCCCTCACCTTTTGTTTTCCTCCGGCTCTACGAGAAATGTCGTCAGACCTAGTACGGTAGTCACCTGTCTGTTTTCATTTCCTTCCCACTCTCCCTCTCCCTTCCTTATCTATGTCTTAGCACTTGCACTATCTGAAATGTCGTCAGGCCGAGTATGATAGCTAATTTCATATCCTTACTGTTCATGGCCTGTAAGAATGTCACTGCCCCTCATTACAAGTCAGGCAGTGGACCATGGTGCTATTAGCACCATGGTCCATGCCGGATTCCACCATGGTGGATGGCGGAATTACCGCCCCATTCCAAGGTGAGTGGGGCGGTAATTCCCCATTCACCATTTGCCCTTCCCCATTCCCATTTTTGCCCCATAGGGCATAATGGGGATGGGGAAGGCGCTAATTACGGCACCGTAAATTATGGTGCCGTAATTAGCACCAAGGTCGCTTAGCGCCTTGGACTTTAATGCCTGCAAAAAGCAGGCGTTAAAGTGTGAATCAGGCGTTAAGGGTTTAACGGCGCAGACGCTCTTTACGGCGCCGTTAACCCCTTAACGCCTGACTTGAAATGAGGGCCACTGTATTTTCCCTTGTTCCCTCCCTTGCCTTGAAGCGCTTTGAAACACATTGGCCCTCATTACGACCCTGGCGGAGAACCATGGTGCAATTTGCACCATGGTCCATGGCGCTAAGCTGCCAACTCCGCCATGGTGGTTGGCGGACTTACCGCCCCATTCCGACCTTGGCGGGGCGGTAAGTCCCCAATCCCCATTTACCCTTCCCCATTCACATTTTTGCCCCATAGGGTATAATGGGAGTGGGGAAGGCGTTAATTACGCCACCGTAAATTACGGTGGCGTTATTAACAACAAGTCCCGTAGCGCCATGGATTTTTCCGCCTGCAAAAAGCAGGCGTAAAAATCACCATGGCGCTACGGGAACTCGTAGTCAGGCGGAAAGGTACGCCATGCTTTACGCCGGCGTAAACCCCTTTCCGCCAGGGTCGTAATGAGGGCCATTGTGTATAGGCGCTATATAAATAAACTATCATATCATATCATGCTGCCTTGGTGGTCATGGTGATTTAGGCAGGCGGCCCTCACAAAAGATCAGTCGCTGTGGTGCTCAAGACATTCTGGTCTCCTACTTTATCTCCAGCTGTTTCATGCCACCAAGCCACTTCGACCTCTTGCTATGCTGCGCTTCCTTGATTTGATGTATACTCGATGAATGATATTTTACATGCGCACTTCTTTTCAGTACTCATCAGTCTGCTGTATCATTGTTGATTTTGACCTCTATGTGATTGTTCCAACCTGCCATCTTTCCTTGGTTTTGCAACATTCCCAGAGTCCCTATTCATACAGGGCTCCTCCTCAGAAGTGCCCAACAGTGGCAAATCATCCCTTTTGGAGTTCCCAGACAGCGCATACTTGTAGCATGCTCCGGTGCTATCCCCTCCACAGCCCATAATGTAAGGGGCCCTCTTTCCATAGAGTTCTTTTTCTAAAAGGGTTTACCCTCTAGCATTTTTGAAGCACCCGTCTTTGGGCTCCAGTCACAGCAACCCTGCCAGGGAACACCCCTTTCATAGAGTCTCTTTCGGAAAGAACCTATCCCGAAATACCCACATATGAGCTATCTTCACAACATCCCTCAAGAGACAGCAATGACATTTTGTACAGTCTTTTTCTGACAGGCCCTACCCTGTAGCGTCTACATCAGGGCTACTCGGACATTGTCCCTATCATGACTTGCACCCTGCTTCTATAGCCCCCATAAGCCAGGAGTCAATTTCCGTCAATTCCGTAGACTTTTCTAATTGACAATGTTTTACCCCACATATCCCCATACTGGGGCTACTCTTATAGCATTCCTGGTGTATCAGGGGCTCTCCCGGTAAGTGTCCAAATCCTGTCAGCAACCCCTCAACCCTTGGGCCTATCCTTGTTGATCACCCTTTTGAAACAGGGGCTTACCTGACTAACATCCTGCCCTTGGGGTACACCTATGGTTTCTCTTATCATGCAAAGCCCCACCACCTCGGTACTGAGGAGCCCATAGCATTCCTTTTCTCTTCAGACTCCCTCTGTCATGTACAGGCCATTATCCTTTTTTGAATTTCACCTTTCTGGTTTTTCACCATCATGTCTGTGTATTGAATCCCCTCACTGGCTCCAGGGTGGTTTTGGGAGAGTTCCACGCTCTCCCTTGGCTGATGGGTCTTCCTTAGTTGTACCCCAGTACTGCTGGCCATCCTTCCATATTTATTTCCCCTTGAGCGGGTGTGAGTGAGTGATCACCTCTAATGTGGGATATTGGTTCCACAAGTGATTATGACCAGGCATTTGAATTTCTCTCGTGTTTTCCTTCTTTAGGGAAACTTTCCTGTGTAAGGTCACCCATGTTTGGGTGGTGTTCTAGTCCTGGTAATTTGTTTTTGCTCAATTCAGCAGGGAGCAACGTTCAGTCCATTGTTGCTTTCCTCCTTAGTCTGTCTTCTCCTTCGTGTGCACATTCTGCACCCAATCACGTGATGAGAACCTTCCTAAAATAGCCATACTATGCAGTAATATAGGAGATACCTGCTGCCTTCCTTCTATGCTGGATAATCAGTATGCTTCCACCAATGACATCTACAGCACCATACAAATATGGATGGCAAAGCACGGGCTATGTCTTAATGACGAAAAGACCGAACTGCTCCTCCTTGGCTCTACAACTAAATTGAATAAACTAGGGTCCTTATTCACCTCGTTCAATATCGACGGTAACATTATTAAAGTAGCCAACGATGTGAAAACACTAGGAATCTATATTGACTCTGTAATCACAGTAATGAGACAAACTAATGCCTTAGCATCCTCCACAGCTTATACGTGCAAGCTCATTTCAGCCTGCCACCCCTATCTGACGACAACTAATTGCATCTCAGTAGCAATCGCATTAGTCTTATCTAAGCTGGATTATTGCAATGCACTCTATCTGGGCACATCTCAACAAAATATCAATAAAATGCAAGTCATGCTAAATAAGGCCATCAGAGCAGCATGTAACATCCCCAGGAAACAGCATGTTACGGCAACCAGACAAACCATAAAATGGCTTAATATTAAGCAAAGAATAGACCTGAAGTCACTCTCACTTACCCACAAGTGCCTCTATAACCAAGCACTTACATATTTGGCTGACACTTTCTCACGTCACACCTCGACTCAACCTACGCGAACTGCGCAGGCGCATTGTGTTACCATTCCACGTTTTAATCAACAAGTTTCCCAGTCCTTGCTGCAAAGAAATGGAATGCACTCCCTATCTCAATAAGAGAGGAACCATCCATCTCCCCATTCCGTATCAAGGTTAAAGATCGGTTCTTTGAGCAGGACCTCAACCTGTCTGTTCTATAAACTGAATCATAGTAAGAATCTCTAGAGAGTCTTCTCTTTTTAAGGGTTGTATGCCTGTTGTAAATGTATTACTTCTGACCTCCTGTACTAGCTGCTCCCTGTATACATGTATTTGAAAAAAACTGTTTTTATAATTTGTGTACCTTTACTATGACCATATGTAATGCCTGTATATCATGCCTGTGTAACATGTAAGACTAGCGCCCAGTTGCCCCAGGGCTCGGCTGTGCTTTACAAATAAATAAATACAAATACCAATTAGTATCCCGTACACAATTCTTCTTTGTTATAATTCTGATTGCTATACTGTTTCCTAGACCCAAAGCCCTATTATCATGCCTGCAGCCCTAATGGCTCGAGGCCTTACATCGCACCAACCTACTGGCTGTGGTCTTGCAATCCTGTTTGTTAGGCAGGCATAATAAATGTCCAAGCTAAAACTGAAAACAGAAACATAAAATTGAGGAATATGAGAAAAGAAATATAAAAAAAGAGGAACAGAATTGTGCACTCCAACACCATCAACTGCCCCCCCCCCGTCGACAAACTAGTCGACACAACAAAAACAATCAATGACTGCCATCGCCCCCAGCAGTGCCACCCCAGCTATGACAATCTCATCTAAGTCCATCTCATCAATGGTAGACCCTTCAACGACCTTGTTGTGGACTAGATATGACACTCACAGCGAGCCTGTGTGAAAATGACATAAGGCCACTCTTTCATCACCCACACCACAGCCAAAAGTAGACGACAACACTGTGCAACATATACAGCTGTTTCTGTGTTCGCAGAGACAGCAAAATCAAGGTGTGCTATTTTACAGCCTTATGTCTTGTCTCCTCTTCTGGGCCTTTCTGAAGTGCCTTCTGAGGACATTTGGAGCATGAGATTGCCACTCATTTTGAGGGGCCAGATGGTAGATTTTTGGAAGTGGGTTAGCGGGAATATGTGGAGAATTTAACATCAGAACCTCAATTGATAGCACAACCAAGATCCATATTGCCAACTCAGCAGCCACAAGCTATCTACCTGTGCCAGGGCATTTTTCAGACACTTAAAGCTCTAGTGATGAGGCTAAAGCAGTGGCCTCTCCCAACGCACACATCGGAGTGACCCAAACTTGGCCATCCACCTCTGCAATCCTGCAAAGAAAGCCCTAAAGAAGAAGTTGTCCACCGCATTCCGGATACAGAATGTCATGAGTACATCCACCTGGACATCACATCAATGCACTGGTTTAGAATGCATGAATATGATAACCTAATCCCCTATGACGGAAAGAGTACCCACCAAGAGACACACCTTCAGATAAAATTGGGTCCTTTAATTCCACCATGGCTAAGGCACCAACATTATTCATCCTCATCCCTACGAAAAAGAAAAGAAAAGAAAAGAGGGATTCCACTTCGAGAGGAGAAAGAAACCGTGGAAGATGAGTAATGTACCTTCCTATTCTTCCAGACCTTTTGGAGGATGTCCTGGTGACCATGCACAACCTAACTACAGCTCCAACAAGGAGGGACCACAGTGAGAAAAAACATAACTCCCGTGATGATGCACCAAAATGACTTAGGGCACAGCCTAGCTCAGAATCTGTGGTATCAGCAGTGGCCAGGAAGTGATCAGGAAATCCTTACCATGTGCAGTTTGTGTCACTTCCAAACAACCTTGACTCTTAAATGTGGGGCTCCATCCACCCCACATTTCAACACCCAGTGGGGTGGATGGAGCTCTACATTGAGAGATATTCCGATGGCAGAAGAACTCTCTTTTAACTGGAACTCACAATGTGAAGCCAACAAGAGGCTTGGCTTATATGGGATTCAGAGACATCCGAGCTCCAGCCAGCCCCAGAGGTGGATACTACAGGCATCCATTTTCTCCAGCAAATGGATCTTTCATAGAGTCACATGCTCTTGAAAATGTCCTATTTACCCGGGTGGGAATGGGCAGTACAGTAACACCTCGTTATCCTCTAAGAGGAAGTGAAGGTGTTCTTGCTCAACCGAACAATACAGTGTGCTCACTTTCCCAAAGAAATCAAGACTTGTATTCCAGATATTTCCTAAGGGGAAATGAGTCAGGGGCAGCAGACACATTCTGGATCTGGGTCTGGATCTCAGGTTGCAATCCTTCTAGATGCTTGCACTGTAGACAATTTTAACGCATCTTCAAGACAGTATTCTCATCACTTCCTCAACCTGGGAAGATACTTTCTTCTGTATTCCAGTTCATCACAATCATCAGTGTCTCCCCTGTTTTGCGTTGGGAGGTTGCCACTATGATTTCACAGTCTTTCCATTTGGCCTCATGTCTACACTGCACAAAACGTCAGGTCCTGGTGGATACTCATCTATGAAGGCATGGGCTACATTTCTACCACTATGCAGATGACTGGCTGATTCATGTCTCAACAAAGGAACAGGCCTATCATGCAACAAAGATGGCACCAGAGACCTTGATGACATTAGAATTCTCAGTGAATTAAAAAAAATAATTCATAATGCCATCCAGAAAGAATGTTTACATGGGAGCCCTGCTAAAGTGAGGACTTCTCAAGACAGGGGCCAGGCCCCACTACTCAGGATTTGCCTCCTACTATCAAAACAGACAAATGCAGTGCCCCATATCCATTCAGGGCATACTATCATCTCACATCTCTCGGATTCAGAATTGCATGCTGCACACGCTTTAACAAAACCTCTGCAGAGAGAATCGTAAGGCCGTGGCCAATAGCCCAAGTGTCTTGCAGCAGATGTCAACGGTATATGGAGCATGCCTACGCTGATAAGCCAGAGTGAGGGACACTCCTGCTACCATGGTACTGGCCTTGACTCCAGATCCAAGGAAAGCCAATCGGTTCATCACAGCCGGTGAGTTTAAACGAGAACCAACAAGAACAGGGCTGTGTTGAATGAAAGTCGCAAATTGGCATTTGGAGAAGAGTTCAAAGAACTGTAAAAGTGTTAAGGGAAGACCAGCTGCAGAGGGAGCCAGCACCACTTGCGTGCTGACTCGAGAAACCCTGGTCGATCCTATGTTGATTATGACTACAGATACCAGAAGGCTGTAGGAGAGCTGCCAAGATAGGTCAAAGTGGTCATACAGGAGGTCTAGCAAAATCCCTGTACAATCGAAAGTCTTTGACTAACAAACTGTTGAGAAAGCAAGGGAAGCGAATCCAGCATGGTGTGTGATAGTACATGAACTACATATCGGAAAAAAGTCGGCGAGAGTGAACCCGGCAGAGAGAAACCTGTTTAAAAAGATATTAAGATTTGTGAAAGCAAGTACTATTGCAAGACAAGGGGAAGGGAAGTGTCCCCCTTGTCATTTGGGGTCAGAGCCCGGTCGAGGGAGATCCAGGGTTGGAATGGTATCACCCAAAGTTCACTGAGAAGGGAACTGTTTTGTGAATTTGTTGAAAGCCATATTTTGAAGTGTCTGCGTGCAGAAGAGGAGGACCCAGGGGTGAAGTCGTCACCCAAAGTCTACGTGAAGCAGAACTTTTGGGGTCATTACGACCCAGGCGGTAAGTACACCAACTTTACCACCATAGTCTACGTTTACACCATGGTGGATGGCGGATTTACCGCCCCATTCCAAGGTGAGTGGGGCGGTAAATCCCCATTTCCCATTTACCCTTCCCCATTCCCATTTTTGCCCCATAGGGCATAATGAGAGTGGGGAAGGCGCTAATTACGGCACCGTAAATTACGGTGCCGTAATTAGCACCAAGGCGGTTTAGCGCCATGGATTTTAATGGCTGCTAAAAGCAGCTGTTAAAATTGGAATCAGGCGTTAAGGGTTAACGACGGCATTAACCCTTAACGCCTGAGTTGTAATGAGGCCCTTTGTGTTTGTTTGTTGGATACACTAGGCCTCGAAGGAACAAGACTTTTATTGAAAAGAGGCTTTACCATCGAAGAACCTGATAGCTGGAATGCAACTGTCAGCTCATGCTAAAAAGGCTTTAGTGTGTGCTGTGCTCCAAAGTGCCACCTTGTCCCGTGCTAAAAACGTGGGGAAGGGAGACCTCAAGACAATCACATCCTGACTTATTATTTGAACACTGTTTCCTTTACTTTGATACCCTATCCCACACTCTTTCTGTAATTAGTTGTAAGGAATTGGCAATGGGTTTTTCTTATAGGCCCTTTTATTTTGACACTACGCCACTAGGATTGCCTTATTTTTGATTTGATGGTCGACGCTTGCTCCCATCTTAGATTGAGGTTAGGTGTTTTTCCACCCTGCATTTATAGTTCAATAAACACCCTTGAACTGTGATCACTAGTGTCTGTCTTTACTGTTGCCACCATGAGTTCCTTACATCAGGTTCAGGAAGATTATGCCTTTCGGGAAGTGGAGCATTCCCACAATGGATCTCTTCCCCATTCCAAATGTCATCTGTATGCTATTGGATTCCACTACCTAGTCTAGAAGACACGTTCTCCCTCCCCTGGAGGAACACATTTATGTATGCATTTCTAAAGCTACCACTGATCCAAGGGTTCTATGCAACATGGCGCTGTATCCATGCAGGATGTTTCTCTATACCCAGCATGTGCCCGGCAGTAATGGTATTCAATCTTTCAGGCTCAATCCATTCTCTTCTGGCAAACACACAATATGTTGTCCAAACAGCAGGGATTCTACACCACAACCCCCCCTCCCTGAGTCTCAGGTTATGCCACCTGAGTTCAGAGAGATTGGTCACATAGAAATGTCTCATGAATTGGGGGGGCGCTGTTGCGCACGACGAGAATGGCTGCTTAAACCCGGAGCTCCCGCGCTGCCTCTACATCCTGAGCTTATAACTCCGTATTTCGGCTGACTGGCTTACTGAAACTAGGTGGACCTGTTGCGGTCGGGGTCCTACACGGTCGGGGTGAGTTTGAGCCCGGAGTGGCGCTGCATCTCCAAGATATGCCCCCGCGAAGTTCCTCCGACACGAGTGACGCTCCCTCGCCGTCTCCCGGTTCCAGAGGAAACTACCTGTGGTCCGCGGCTGCTGTCCGCTGTAGGCCTGTGCTGGGCGTGGCTTCCCCCCTTGGCGCCAGATCCTGATATTGAACGGAGAGGATTCGGCTGCCCGGTCCCGCGCCGGATGATCGGACTGCCCCGGCCCACCCCTGACCCGTTGCTGCCGTTGCTGCCGCCTCTCCTCGCCCTGATTTTGGCGGCTTCTGCTGATTCACGATCCCGCTGCTGCATAACCCCCGGGCGGACTGCCGGTGGTGCCTCTGGCGCCGATCCCTCCTGCGGCCTGGCCCCGAGTGACTACCCCCCTCGGCCCCCCTCCGACTGGCTGCTGAGTGCTGGGGCCCCTGCGGTTAGCCGTCTCCAACCGGAACGTACACCTGGAACATCTGGAGTGTTCCGCTCGCTAGGTGAGGAGGCGTCCGAGGCGGGGGGGGCCGGGGGCTTATTTCACCGATTCCTGTGGTAGTGGCCTCGAGCCTGTTTCGGATCCGACATACGGGTTGTCGTGCTGCGATCATGGGGGAACCCGGCAGATCTAACAGAGCCCCTAAGACCCCTGGTGGCAAGAAGAAGGGCCCTATGGACACATTTACCAATTCGACCAGCCACTCTGAGCCAATTGACACCCAGCAGTGCGAGGGTGAGCGTGAGGCACTGGACAGAGAGGATAAATTGACCGTGGTAGTTCAAAACGGATTTCTGGCTGTAAACACCAAACTGGATGAGATAGTTGCTACCATAGGCTCCTTGAAGGCCAGAATCGACAAGGAAAGTGCACGTGTCACTGAGGCAGAGGGCAGGATAAGTGCTACCGAGGATACAGTTGGTCAACACAGCCGTGATATAGCTCATATCAAAGACACTATGCACAGACTGCAGACTAAGTGCGAAGATCTTGAATCCAGGTCCAGGAGAAACAACGTCCGTGTGGTGGGTGTGGCCGAATCCTTCGGCAAGGGCCAAATGGAGAAACATATGGAGGAACTCTTTAGGTCCTTATTTGGACCTGACACATTGTCTGAACATTTCCTTGTCGAGAGAGCACACCGTACCCTAGCACAGGCTCCCAAACCGGGGGCGCCTCCGCGAACCATAATTGCTCGTCTGCTGAATTACAGGGACAGGGATACCATCCTTCGGTTGGCCAGAGAGACCGGCACACTGCACTACGAGGGCAATCATATACATATCTACCCTGATTTCTCCGCCTCTGTCCAGGCCAGCAGACGCTCGTACGAACCGGTCAAGAAGCTCCTCACAGAACGACAGATCACATACGCCTTAATGTTCCCGGCCAAAATGAGAATTCAGCACGCTGGAAGGTCACACTTCTTTGAGAACCCATCCGAAGCTCGGTCATATATTGAATCCTCTATACCCCTGCCTCCAAGGGGGGAACGACCGACCCCGAACAATGGACCTCGACCGGCAGATTAGGAAGTTTACGCTTTCATGTTTGACAATGAGAGATTGCGGACCCCGTGGCTGGGGCCCTTATGTTCGGAGATTACAGTCAGCCATCTTCTGCAAATGGTGGCGTTGGAGGCCTGGGACGGCGGACATGTGAGGCAACATAGCTACCCCGGGAATACTCCACAAGTTTGGGGTCGCGCACTGTCGTGTTGGGGGAGACAGTGTGGGTGGGGGGTTGGTTGGGGAGGGGAAAAGTTGGGGATGTTTGTTTCGAACTCATTGTTACATAGTGAACAAGCTCCCCCTCTACACGGGACTCTGCTCTAAGAGGGTCTTGTTGGAAGGTTTCTGTTGGTTACTGTTGAAACTAGTGGTCTGGAGCGCACTGACACGAACTATGATGCATGGAACTATATCTGAGACTGGTTGGTGCCCGTACATTGTATTTCCTGTAAAGCTCGGTTCACGCTCTGAGGGTTAAACTTATCTCATGGAATGTGAGGGGGCTGAACAATCGCTCGAAAGCCAAAAAAGTGGGAAATTACATTATCAGACATGGTGCCCAAATCGTTATGCTACAGGAAACCCACACTATGGGGACTGATAATGAGGTCATTATGCCCGGTTGGGGAAAGTCCAGGTTCTGCACCAACTATTCATCACAGTCTAGGGGGGTGGCCATTCTTATACACCCAAATCTCGGGCTCAGGCTAGATGGCCATAAACTGGACCCTCTGGGTAGATATGTTCTTGTCTGGGGCTCGTTATTGGGCCAGCAGATATTGCTGGCCAACACATATGGGCCTAATATTGATGATCCCACTTTTTATGCGGATGTGTATCAACTGATCGCTGCCGTTAATATCCCTACCATAGTTTGGGGAGGAGACTTCAATGTCACTCTGGACCCGGTGCTCGATAGATCCAGCACAATTGTAAGAGCATCCAGCAGGGCCTCCCTTACTCTACAAAATGTTCTATCTCAGCTTTCACTTGAGGATGTCTGGCGTGCTCTCCACCCGACTGTGAGGAGTTACACGTACTACTCATCGGTACATGATTCCGAATCCAGAATTGATTATTGGTTTGTTTCCCCCTCCCTTGTTGCTGGTACAAGGTCATGTGAAATACTAGCCCGCACACTATCTGACCATTCCCCTGTCGCACTTGAGGTCACCTTTCATAATTGCCCTAGACCCCCTAGGAGATGGAGGATGCCTGAAGGTTTGCTGCGAGACCCCGGGACGGTGGAGGGGCTTCACACTGAGATCGCTGAATTCCTCGAAGTTAACGTAGGCTCGGTTGATAATTACTCCACTGTGTGGGAATCCTTTAAGGTCTGGGTCAGGGGTTTGCTACTGTCTAAATCTGTTGGTCTTCTTAGGGGAGTCAGGGCTGAGCTGACCCTGACTGAGGGCAAGCTGAAACTCCTGGAAGACACTTATTCTCGCACCCACGACGGGAGCGTATTGGCTGACATTCAAACACAACTTCAGGAGTTCAATAAACTGGCCTCCAGAGAAGTGCAGTACATGGCATCCCCGATCAGAGCCCGCAGATATGGCGAAGGCAATAAAGCGGGCAGGTCGCTTTCCAACTTACTCAAACAAGACAGGCGCCCAAATCGCATTACCAGCTTACAGACGCCTGGGGGTACGGTTGTAGTGAGCGAAGACGAAATAAATACTGAGTTTGCGGTGTTCTATGAGCGATTATATAGCAATAGAGATACTAAATCAGCCACCGAGATAGGGACATACCTTGCGGCTCTTTCGATGCCGAAACTCCAGGAGGAGGGCCGCCTTGCACTGGACCAGCCCCTTACTGCAGAGGAGATCGCTGAGGCAATTAGAGATTTGTCTTCCAATAAAGCTCCAGGTTTAGATGGTCTAGGGGCTGAATTCTACAAAGAATTCGGTGCGGAGCTTGCTCCGTTGCTGTTGCGGGTCTGGGAGGAATCCCTTCAATGTAACATACTACCCCCATCCATGAGAGAGGCGTTAATAACTGTTCTCCCTAAACCGCGCCGCCCTCCCCAAGATATATCGTCCTACAGGCCACTGTCTCTCATTAATACAGATGCCAAGATATTCGCCAAAGTACTAGCCAATAGGCTTTTGCCGGCGGTCCCCACACTGGTTCACCCTGACCAGAATGGGTTTATCCCCGCTAGATCTACGGCTCTTAACTTACGTAGGCTCTTTGGAATACTGGCCCAGATCGACCCAGGTAGGAACGCGGTGGCCTTATCATTAGACGCTGAGAAGGCCTTCGACTCTGTATCCTGGGCCTACTTGCTGGCAGTATTGGAGGCATTTGGGGTAGGCCCGAACTTTATTAAATATGTGCAATTACTATACACGAAACCCGGGGGCCGGGTGCTAACAAACCAAACAATCTCGGATATGTTTCTGCTGGGACGGGGCACTAGGCAGGGCTGCCCACTTTCGCCTATACTATTCGCCCTGACAATAGAACCAATGGCAATCGCGATAAGACTGAGACACTTCAATAGAGGCATTAACCTGAAGGGAGCCACACAACTAATATCACTATACGCTGATGATACGCTCTTATATATCCGTGAACCCGAAAGTAACCTACCTCCCATAATGGCAGAGATCCAAGAATTCACTACATACTCTGGCTATGCCATAAATAAGGATAAATCAGAGGTTTTCCCCCTTACACCGGCAGCTGTCTGCCCTGTTTCCCTGGATGGGCTGAGATGGTCCAGCGAGTCCATCAGATATTTGGGTATACTTGTATCACATGGAAAAAACAGATTATACACTGACAATTACGATGCGACGCTACAGGCCTTGAAGACTAAACTGTTGTTGTGGGACCGCCTTCCGTTATCATTGCATGGCAGGGTGGCAGTTCTTAAAATGTCAGTCCTCCCCAAGTTACTGTACCTATTTGTTAATATACCGATATGGCCGGGAAGACTCTTTTTCACTAAACTCAGGTCTATGGCCACGGCTTTCCTTTGGCATGGGCAGACTCCAAGAATAGGGTGGGAAAGGATAACTAAACCATATTCTGCTGGAGGGCTGGCGGCCCCTGACTTTGAACTTTATTATCATGTATCCCAGGCCCAGTTCTCCAAATATTGGTATTCCAGGGTTGGGGGCCCCCCACATGTGGATGTAGAAGAACTCACCACGTCACCCACGAACATACAGTCTGTCATTTTTGATGATCGCTACAGAGATACATGTGAGTTTAACCCTGTCAGCAGCACGGTCGCTGCCTGGCGAGCAATATTCAAGAAACTGGGACTTTTGTCCTTATATAACTCGGAGGTCTCCCTCTGGAGATACCCTGGTAGCCCCCAACACACGATGACTACCTGCGCTCGTCCTGGGATCCGGGGGACGAGATGTGCCTGGGTGATATGTTTATTGATGCAAAATTTGCGACCCTTCAGCAGGTTACTGGGGCTGTGGGCAGGGGCACACTCAGGGTCCTGCAATACTGCCGTATGAGATCGGCCTTCCAGAAATACTGGGAGTCTTTCCCCGATGAACCCCCTACACACCCGTGCGTTCAGATGATCACTGCTGGAGACCGATTGGGTGTGTCCAGCTTATATAACATGGTACAGGCACACTCACCCTCGTCCGGTCCTAGCAGAGATAAATGGGAACAAGATCTCCAGATCCCTATCGATGATAAGACTTGGGATAGATACTGCTCACTTACCAAAAAGGTTTCCCTGAATGCTGGGCTTCGGGTGATCCAATTTAAGATTCTTAACAGGTTACACTACACCCCGGCCAAGATAGCCAAGTTTGCCCCAAACGCCCCGAATCAATGCCCAAAGTGCAAAGCAGATTACGCTGGCTCGTTCCACATGTACTGGAGCTGCCCGTTGGTGGCTGGGTTCTAGAGGGAGGTGGCAAACATACTAGACGAGATCACACAAATCCCCCCTACGCTGTCTCCACAGAAATATTTATTCGGAGACATCGGAAAATGTTCCGAAAAGACCAGAAGACTGTTTAATGTCTCATGTGCTGTGGCCAAAAAATGTATTCTGCTACATTGGAAAAATCCGTCGCCACCCACTGTGCAACAGTTTCTCCGAGAGCTGGTCTACGTGAATGAGGCTGAGGAGCAGTTTGTTCTTACGCGCCCGTCGGCCTGCAGACCTAAGGATATTTGGGGTCCCCTTAGAATGTATCTCTGTGATATGGTCTCTGACGGTGACAGTGATACCTAAACTCGCCGCTGTGTGAAAATGTATACTACATGTACTATGTTCCTTTGCACTGCTGTACCATGTGGATTGCGATCTGTATGATGATGTTCGAACTGTGTTTTGTGTTTTTCCAGACCACTAATAAAAAGAGGTTTAAAAAAAAAAGAAATGTCTCATGAATGTAAATATATCTTGCCACATTGAGAGCTCCAACCACTAAACTCTACAACAAAATATTGAATCGGTTCTGTGTATTGTGCCAGCAGTATTGCATCCACCCATTTGTATGTCACCCACACCAGCTTCTTCTGTATCTATATCATTTGACCAAGCAAGGTTAGACTTTTTCTCATAGCTCAAGCTTCATCTAGTGGCTATCTCCCACTGCAACTAGCAGCCTCAGAACTTTTCCCTGTGGTCCCAGTTCATGAAAGTCTTGTTTAGGACCACTCTCCATTCAAGAAGATTGCACTCTTGTGGGAGCTGAACACAGTGCTTTCCAAGTACCAAGGACCTTTGTTGTTCTACCTAGCTGTTTGTCGCCTTTGGCCTTAATGTGGCATGCAGGGGCTTTTCAAAAACTGGCATTGTCAGGTGGTTGTTAACCTGCATTGCTTTCTGCCAAAACAAAGCTAGCAGGCCTCTTCCAAGTAGACCGAGGGCACATTCCACAAGGGTGATGGCCCCCACTAACGCTCTGCTAGCGGAAGTTCTGCTAGATGAAATCTGCAAGGCCACAACATGGACGGTCACCCATACTCTGACAAAATGAAACTATGTGGACAAGAAGTCTTCATAGTAGTGTCTGGCAGGTGATCCTACCCAGCCTGTTCGAATAAGGGGAACCTCCTTTTACCCTCTTTCCTGCTTTGAGAATATATGTTTAAGTGATTTGTAATATATTCAATAACATGTGAAGCTATGAAAGACCCACTGTTGAATATGAAACAAAATGACTTACCTGTAACTACAGTTCTCAAGCATTGGTATCTTACACATGCAGCCCTCCTGCCAACCCTGCATGAAGTTCAGTACAGTACACCTCTTTGTGTATCTTAATCTGAAGATGGACTTCGAGGGGACAGGTAAGGGAGGGTGTTGCCCATTGGTCAAGAGTCAAATGGGCCAAAATGAAGTTGGTAGAACATGAACGTGACTTTCACTTTTTTTCTTTATCTGTGGACAGGTAAAGTGCTTCTTTGCTTCCTGGAGCTAGGACCACACTCAACAAATACCCTGCTAATAATAATAACAATAGTATATTCATTTGGTATTGCACTGCGTATTTCCAGTCTGACGGCAGGGAACTTTCAACAGCATGTGAATCTATGAAGGATACCAGTGCTGCTGTACTGAATTTACAGATAAGTAAACATTTTTATATTAGCTCCCTGGAACCCTGGAACTCTGAAGTCAGAAGCTTTTCCCACTGCTTTGCACTGAACACCTGCAGAAAGATTGGCCAAAGGCCAAAGTAAAATAGAGCCTAGTATTGTGTGTAACTCGCATAATGAATGATGTCACCCAAGCACATAAATGAATGGGCACTGCAAGCTTGTTAATTGTTTCTTTGTTTACTTTCAGGCTTACAGAAACTTGCTTCTGGTCACAGCTATTCACACCCATGTGCCCCTTATGTGTGTTTTTGGGGTCCTGTGTGTTGCCCACAGAGCAGGGTATGGGTTGGTGGCAGCTAAATGCTGACTTGGCAGTGGCTCCCAGTGTCCTCCCTTTTTGGGACACCCAGGCACTGCCATAGGAATCAATGGATTCCTGATAGAAGGCAAGATGGTCCATGTGGCCTCTTAGTTTCTATTGCCTTTTACCTTGTTTCCAAAAGTCTGGGCAGGCCCTGTCTCTTCCCTTCCTCCTGAGTGGCTGTTGGGTGGAAACACCATATATGGCTCTGGGCTGCCTCCAGTCAAACTGACTGGAGCCTTCTCAGGGCAGTGTGTTGTGGGTACACCCTAGGGGTGGGACCTGTGTGAATGGAGTTGGGAATCAACTTGCATTCTCTGTTGTGGGTGTCTGGTCTCTGTGTGCGACAAAACGAATGAGACAGCCCTGACTGAAATTGACATGCATGCAGTGTAGTGTGCTGAAAGGCTGACTACTAGCCCCAATCCACATTCTTTGTTATTGGTGTCTGGGTGGAGTGAATGGCCTGAATGCCTACGAGCCTGATTGGCTGCCTGCCTGCATGAATTTCCGACTGTGTGATTGGCTGGCTCAGCCTGGCTCAGCCAGAGTGAATGAGGGACAGATGTGTATATCGGGGTACCTCTCACTTGCCAATTTGTTCAGAAGCTGAAGACGAAGCTTAGCAAGAAAAAGATGTTCCTTGAAGCCCAGCTGGAGGAGATGTCTGCTGCTGCAAGTTCTTCAACTAATCCGAAAGCTGCCGTGTCTTCCAAGGGCTGATCCAACAATAAGATAATTTGAATCTAGCACATTTGACTCACCAACCAAGCTTTGTACTATTATTTTTTCAAAGTTGACGCATTAGAGTAATTTGTTTTCCCAATTCAAAAGAAACTCTTACAATTTGATATCTGTGGAGCAGTCACACAGTGATTTGGGATATACTCATGCAGACAACCAACTCACAATAAGGAGCAGGCGCCAAGGGTAAGTTTTACTGGCTGCAACACTTATTTTTGAAATTTCTGATCCAGAGAGGGCCTGCGAAGGAGACCTCTCCCGAGTGACAATGGAACATTGTGCAAACCTGTCACTCTTCATCCAAAGTGCCCTGGAAGCCAGTCCTGTGTGCCTGCCATCCGGAGAAGGGGTCTTCGTGGGTCCCGAAGAGGAGTGCCCGGACATCTCGAGTCAGAGAAGTCATTGGTGTTGCCCTGGGTCCAGAGAGAGGTGCATTTCGTGACCGCTGGAAGCCGTTGCTGTCTACCGCCCAGAAGAAGGGGTACCCTGGAATAGTGCTGCTGGACACCTGGAGCTGCAAAAGGTCCAAACTGCCTGAGAACATTCTTGCTATCACCACTGACCACTTTGTGCCACTTGAGAGAGACCAGAGTCGCTGGAAGCAGAGGAAGTTCTGCCGGTGAGTTTCCCACTACCAGAAGCTAACAAAGACGCCCCGAGAACCCAGACTTGGTGAGGGTCCGGGGTACACTCCAGTGCTCGAGTCAAGGTCACCAGAAGCCATCCAGAGGTCAGTGTTGCGGCTGCAGCACCGAAGAATGGAAAGTCGGATATCCGCATAAATCCAAAACCCAACACCAAAAGTGACCTATGCACCCGTCATCAGCCAAAGTCTTCGAAGGAATCCAGGGGTCTTACTTTCATCCACCAAGCCTTTAAGGAGCCCACAGCAAATTTCATCTTCACAGGACTTCTGCGGTCAGAGAAATAGTCGACCAAAGGAGAGCACTGCCAAGAAACAAACTGCTGCACTTCAGAAATATTTTGCTTCCATTTTTCTTCTTGATCTCACATCCCAGTGGCTCTTTCTTCCAAAGGGGTTCCATCTTCTGAGGGAGTCATTGCGTGAAACCGAGAAACTCTGCCACTTTGCCTGCCAAGGCTCCAAAGGTACTGTGACAAGCTAGAGCATCTTCTAGCCTCAGGAGTCTTCCAGGGGTCCCAAAGCCATCTTGGATCCTGTTCTCCTGTGGCCTCTCAGGTACTTTGAGGAGGTAGAACTTTTTAAAGAAAGCAGAAAGTTATTGAAAATTATTGGACTGGGCTGTAAAAGACAAGGGCCCTCATTACGACCCTGGCGGAATACGAAAAACGATGGCGGAAATGTAATACCGCCATCGAATACCGCCCGTTGCGATTATGACCCGTCACCGTAAAGTATGATGCGATTAGCGACACCGTAATGAACGCCAACGCTAACTGCACCAAGTACGCGCACGCGCGCCGTGCAAAACCGCAATATCCGCCATGGCGCAACGGTACGCGAATGCTGACCCCAGCGGACATTCACCTAACGCCATCAAGCATGGCGGAAAGTACCATTCCGCCATGGCGAGAACTACGGCATCGCGAACCAACCGTAATGGCCCTACTGAGTGCCTGTACTCCACTCCCTGGCCACATTGCACAACTTCTCGTAGGCGCAATGCAGTCACACCATGCAACCAGTGAAATGTACAAGTCACCCATGCATGCCAACGAACAAATGCATGCAGGGGCCCCAAGTGCCCTGTGAGTGGCCATCCCCAATTGGCAACACACCATTGCCGTACTGATGCAGCACAGGCATCTGAAGGTGCAAGTACATCAAAATGAACTGAAAATTCCATGACACAAAACAACAACAGTCCCCCATCGCTTGCCACCAGTGTAAACCAACAGTCAAAGCAGTAACCTGAGGGAGACTGCACCAGCCCTGTACACATGGCAGTAGTCAAACCAACCATCAGCATAAGCACGTACCACACAACTGTACCCAGAAGCCGGAGCCCAATGCAGAACACCTCACAATACATCGCGCCACAAATCGGAATATGCCACATTACTAGCAAAGAATAACGCTACACGGTTAATATCTGAATATAAATTTAATGCACATCAAAATCACCAAGGCCATACAGCCATTTGAGCATAAACTCACAAATGATCAGCATTACTGTGGGCTGCATCCGCAATAAATGACCAGCTTCCCCATGTGTGACGCCCTGTACCTCCATGGCACACAGGGGCTACATCCACGTCCAAAAAGGCAACATGGAAGCGCCTAGGACCACAGGCCCGTCCCATGAAGTAGGCACTAGTCCAGCTGGAAGCTAGGTATGCTGCACCTAGCCACTAGTACTGCGTAAGGGCATGTGGGCCATTGGCGATCGTCCCATAAGATCGTAATGGTGCTCCACTGATTAACTCGAAGCTGCAGGTGTCGACTGTAGAAGCCATCTGCAGGAGTGGCGTACAGATGGCAGCGGCAGAAGGGGAGGAGATACCTGTCACCCAAATGAAAAAAAAGATAGTATGGGCATCCGAACTTCATATGTATTACTCACTACATTCAATACACCAAACCTACAACCATATGCATGCTAGCCCACTCATAAGGATCAATTGCACCCAAAATTCACTTGCGAATCATTACGACACAAATCGAGGTGAATACACTATTTCAAACGAGTGTCTGTGTGCATGCGCCTGTCAGAACAGGATCCATCAGATGGGATCATCAACGTGCATAGACACAAGTGATTGAATGCGCGTCGAGACAGGGAGGGTTCAACAAGGGCAGACAGACGATGGTCCCACTATGGCAGCCTTGCATCACATAGCGCAGGGGAATGGGATACATTGCAAATAGCCATGTACATGGCCGACTCCCAATTAAATCATCTTCCCATGCATCCATTCATCATTCCCTCATCCCGTTATGAAAACGCCTGAATATTCACTCACATAACATTCGAAATGTCCATTGAGTCTGTGCGTAATGCAGCCTTCAAAATCCACTGTGCTCCTGGCCGGATTCCTTGTGTAGTGAAGTCACATGTATTTGGGAACGTCCTGCCTCATCGTCCACTCCGCTATAGCGCATCCCATTCAAATCATATCAATCATTGCATTCCCGTCATGGGCCCTGTCCCAAGGACATTCAACAATAGAACGTTACATTTCCAGTCAGAGCTGTGGGCGTCTCCACGCCGCTAGTCGAAAACCGAAAGCGCTGTCCTTCAAATTCCTAATTTGCAACATCACGTTGAAAAGGCATCTGTGAACGCTAGTATTCACAAATACATCTATGCAGTGCGGCTGTGTGTGAAAATGGTAACTGCCCTCAATCACTGATGGGACTCCCCGCCGTCGGTGAACGTCGGTACAGTGCTGCATGAGGGTCCACCGTTGATCGAGCACTACATTCCACTGACCCTTCACAAGTCTGCTCGCGAATGCTAATATCGTATGTGCAACAATGGGACCATAGCAGAATTAACATATAAACCAATATTCCACAGCCTTCGGGATTAAGAACATGAATGCAAATGCAAGATGCCATGCGTCGAATTGCAGCGTCGTGTGCGGGACGTGCTCGCACGAAAGGCATTGCAGCTGACACAGGTGGAATGAATCACCACAGGTGAAGGCTATACAGCCTGAAAACACATAAATTGCATACCCAAACCCCTCCCACAACCACACCCACTCCAGAATGCTACCGGCAGGACTAGCGATGTTGGGCCTGGCGGACCTGATTGCACTGCAAGTACTCCAACTTCAAGAAGAAGACGAACGCCAACGACTGCAACAACCGGCCGCACAGAGGAGACGCAGGAGGAGGAGGAGGAGGGCAAGGCATGGCCAGCAAGCCCCACCAGCACAGCCACTACCACCACGCAGGCAGCCCGCAATCCCACGCCTCCGAGCTAATCCGTTCAACCTCACAGCTGAGCAGATCCACACCCTCTACCGTTTGGACCGGGACACCATAACCGCCATTGTCGACATGACACACGCTGACCTTGTCAGCATGATAGATAGCCCAACCGCCATCCCACCCCTACTGAAGGTGGTGTCTGTACTCCACTTCCTGGCCACAGGCACCTACCAGCACACAGTCGGACAGTTGCATGGCATTTCACAGCCCCTATTCTCACGGACACTATTCCAAGTGCTTGATGCCCTCCTGAAGCACTCAGACGACTACATCACTTTACCACGCTCGGAGCAGGAGCTTACAAACACAAAAGTGGGATTCCATGCACTTGGCGGCATACCGGGTTGCATTGGTGCCATCGACTGCACCCATGTGGAATTGGTTGTCCCACATGCCATGGAGGCCCAGTACCGCAACCGGAAACAATATCATTCTATCAATGTACAAATGGTGTGTGACTCCAACAGGATCTTTACACATTGTTCTGCCCGATTTCCAGGATCAACACATGATTCTATGGTCTTGCGGAACTCTAGAATACCACGCTACATGGAGCGACACGCAGGGCGCCGATCCTGGCTACTCGGTGAGTCTCATTTAATGCATGAGTATGTGGGGTAGGTGATGCGTGAATGACCTGGCAGGAAGGGGGGGGGTGCGGACGTAGCAATGACATTCCACAAACATCCTTTCTTGTCCACATACAGGTGATTGCGGGTATCCACTGAAGAGATGGCTCCTCACACCAATCCGGAACCCACAAGACCAGCATGAGGAGGACTACAACCATGCCCACTCACATACCCGTGTGGTCATAGAACAGGCATTCGGCCTACTGAAGGCTCGTTTCCGCTGCCTCAGCAGGTCTGGCGGGGCACTCCTGTACCGCCATGAGAAGGTGGCAAAGATGGTCATGGCATGTGTCATGCTACACAACATGTGCGTACGTAGGAATGTGGCCATGCCCCCCGACGCAGAACTGCTAGCACCTGAAGATGGTCATGATGAGGGTGGGGATGTGGCAGCACCTCAAGGGGTCCGCGAGGCACAGGAGGCCCGTGAATTACGTCAGGATCTCATAGATATATGCTTCTAGCACTCACGCCTGGTGGCTGTTACATGGACACGGGACTTGTGGCACTGTGTGTGTCGGGAACATGCACAATGTGGCCTGTACACCAAGATAGGCCTCGTACACAGAGATCAATGTCCACACATCTCATTGGATGAATATGAAGAATTGTATTGCAGATGTGAAATGAAATTACACACCCAATCGACCCGCCACCCAAAGTAGCACAACACACCCCCTCCACCCTCCTACCCCCCCACGAACACCAGTGTCCAGAGATGCTCATTGTCATTGGTCAGACGCTATTGCAAGCCCCCTCTCCGGGTATCAGGGGCACCCCTGCCTGTGGAGCGCAGGTTCCTCCCAGATCTGCGTTGGGGGCTGCCCTGGACGGAACTTGCAACGGATGATGTCTCTGCCTGCTCACGTCCATGCATGTCCCTTAGGGTTTGTGAGAGCTCAGTGAGCACACGGCGCACAGCGGCAAGTTCACCACAAATACGTCTTTGGACGTCGCATGCAGTTCCCCCCTCAGGCTCTCGGTGCTTCTCTCCATTTGTCCCCTCAGGCTCTCGGTACTTCTCTCCATTTGTGCCCTTAGTGTCTCTGTACTACGCTCCATTTCTGCCCTAAGTGTCTCAGTAGATGTTTCAATGGCTGCCTTCGAACCCCCACATTCATCAGCATGCTCCTTGAGGAGCGTGGCCATTTGCTACTGTTGCACTATCATCTGCTCGAGGGACTGTTGCCTCTGCTGGGCCATGCCCATTTGCGGTGGTGTCACAGAGGGGCTGCACGCCTCATGTTGCCTTGCAACAGGCCTTGTTGGGGTTGGCCAGTCGTCGTCTTGTGGGTGCCCCTGCGTGGTGTCCTCATGGTGTACGGGATGAAACATACAGGGGGATTGGGACAGGTCATGGATGGATCCTACATCTACAGCACCGTTTTCTGTGTCGGAGCATGCTGGCATGAAAGCAGTTTCACCTATGGTGCTGCTGCCACCAGAAGCAGTGCCTTCTGTGGCATCCATTGGGGGGACCTGTGGTGCTGCTGTTGTGCACATGCTGGCTGCTGGGGTGCCTGTGGATGTCCCCTCCAGTGTGCTGCCACTCGATTCGTGCTGCTGCCGTGTCTTGATCCGTGCAGCTGAGGTGGAGGGTCTTTGGCCGTTGGTCTTGGCCCTCTTTGCAGGTGTGCTGGTAGGGGTGTCCTGAAGCTCGTCGTTGGAATCTGACCCTGTGGTGGAGTAAAGGAGGGCGAGCGTTATTCATGGGTCTGTGGTAATTGTAATGGCAATTGTATCACATGCATTGGGGTGGTACCTGGGGGTGATTTGGGTCAGGGCCTTGGAGGTGGTCTCATTTTTTTGTGCATTGGGGATACAGTTATTTTGCAGTCTGCAGTTAGGGTGTGCATGCTGCACATGTAGTGTGTTTTTTGGATTTTTAAATATTTATTTATTTAATCTGACTTTTAAGGGGCGCTGTCATGGCAATGTATGTGGTCGTTCTCCTGGACATGTGTTTCTAGTGCACTATGGGGACACATGGTACTGCACATGGTTGGTAATTGTGGATTTGGCATAGTTTCATTTGGGCCACCTACCTGATTCTTCTGATGTCTGCACTCCTTTCTCCATCCCTCCGACTCCCTCTATGCTCTCCATTCCAATGGTGGAGGCACAGATTTCTTCCCAGGGGGTCAACTTGATGGGTGATTCCGATCCTCCCCCGGTAGCTGTGGCAATGTTCCGGTTGGCAGAGAGTATGCTCCGGACGCGTATCCGTAGGTCGTCCCATCGCTTTCTGCATTGCTGTGGGTTGCGGGGTGCGGTCCCCACCGCACTTACCCGCTGTGCCACCAGCACCCATATGGCCTTCTTGTTCGCAAGTGCCGTCCTGGTCATTTGCGTCGAGAAGACGACGGCAGCGTTCTCCTGGAGGGTCTCTGTGAGCACGGTGAGTTCCTCGTGGGAGAAGTGGACCTGCCGCTTGCGGTCGCACACTTTTTTAGCAACTTTTCCCATATTTATTTTTTTAACTGGGGTGGCTAACGGGTTGGGATGTGTCTCAGGGTCGGATTTTTAATGGTTGTGTTGGGATTCTGATTTTATAGGTGTACGGCGTGCTGTTTCCCGTTCCGGCCCCATGTTTTTACTTCCGTTTCCGTATATTTACGGTCACTGTATTTTGCGCTGACCGCTCATTACGGTGACCGCTAATATGGGTGGCGGAATTGCACCTAGGGCGATGTACGACGGTGGTAAGGGGCGTTTTGGGGTCATTTCCGCCATCGCGGACTTTGCACTTCCGCCATGGCGTAATGCTCGTGCCCGATGGGTCAGAATTGGCCGCACTTTCCTCCATCGCGCAGTGGCGGAAACGCTATTTACGCTATGGCGGTCATGTCAGTTGATTTCCGCCAGGGTCGTAATGAGGGCCAAGATAAGTTACTCCCTAGCTTTTCCCTTTCAGGTTGCTCAGGTGGGGGGATCCTCACTCAGAATTATCTATCTAGCCAAAAGAAAGTATTCTGCCACTGTTAACCACTAACCTGCCTTTCTTCCCTATTCTATGCTGTTACACCTCCCTTAAGAATCCACTGGCACATTTAAAACTGTCTGCAGTTAGTGCATCTATTACTGGATTTAAGTAATGTGTACCACATAGAGCGTACATATTAACCATTCTTTAAATAAGTATTCCAAGTACAAACTGTTATTATTTATATGTACATACATATGGTAGAGGTAACAACCTTATTTCATATAAAGAAGCTGCGTTATCACCTAACATAGTGTGTGGAAATTCATTTGTGGGGCTTTGGGGAAACACTGTACTTAAGAACCAGCCTGCATCACCTCCTGAAAGCTTAAGCCTGGTTACTCGTTCATACTACCACATTGAGAGCCTTGCTGGGGTGTTCTGTGCCTTTACCCTACCATATAGGGGGCAGAAGTACAGATACCCCAGTCTTTACACTGACCAACAAAGAAATGACCCTTCCCCACATATTTCTTGTCTTTGCTCTGATTCAGGAATTGGGGCATCACTTCATCAGAGTTGGCTACAGTGTGGCAAAGATGAGAGAGATGCTTCCCCTGGGCTCTCTGAGCCCCTCTCCCAAAGGAGAAAAATCCAGAAACGGAAAATCCAGGAATGATGTAAGGGGTTGACAGGATGATGCACAATTGAAACTGAATGGCTCAATCTCAGTTTCATCCATAGCTGTGCAGACGGATATCTGTTCCATCAACTATTCAACAAGTAGATCCATTTCTGCTGGTCATGCCACAAATGGATCTCTTTCTGCTGATCTTTCTACCACTCATCTCTTGACTCAGAATAGCCGATGAGCTCGTAATCTGACGGCGGGGAGCTGTTAGGTTAGCAGTGCAACATCAATGGCTCCCCACGCAAAATGTTCGTCATTTGCACGGCAGAGTGCAAAGGTGCAAGGCAAAAGGTGAGATATATGTGTGTACGCTGCTTTTTGCCCTGTACTTTTTCACTCCACCGTGCAAAGTTTTGTTTGTTTGTTTATTTATTTATATTGCGCACCAGACCCAAGGGTATTCGGGCGTGAAGGCAGAAAGAGGGTTGTTCAACTTATGTTACATGTTACAAATAAACAGGGGTACAGCTACGGTTACAATGGTGTAGACATGTAGTGTCAAAAAAAATCACAGAAGTATGTACAGTGAGTTAACAAGAATGCAGATGTGACAGATAAATAGAGCAGAGCAAATATACAAAATATACATGAGATCCCTAATGACAGTAGGGCGAAGTTAGGCATCATGATCTATTAGCCATTGGATCAGATTGGATCTGAATTGCTGGTAAGGGAGATCTTCCCTTAGCGCAGTTGGAAGGGAGTTCCACAGTTGTGCCGCTTTAACAACGAAGCTACTCCCGCCAGATTTAGTACGTTTGAATCTGGGTACTAACAAATGGTTAGAGTTAGCTTTTCGTAAGGGGCTCGCATGCCAGGAAGCGTTTACTTTTAATCGTGAGCGCCGCTTGCCATGCATGGCAGGCACATTTCACAATTATAATTAAACGCTGTCCGACATGCGATCATGTCCGGCAACGTTTAATTGTACATACTGCCTGCCATGCAAGCATGGCATTCAGCGTGTACAATGGATCCCTATGGGGTCCGCCTCCTTTATGCTGGTGCCTAAAGCAGGTAGACCCTTAGCGGGATTTCCAGCATTTGCACGTCATGAAAATCCATGCTGGTGCAAATGCTGGAGCATTTGTGTGGCAGGGAGGAAGGAAGCTGGTGGAAATGCAAGTTGCGTTCCGCAGGCGTTAAAGCCTTACTCAAGGCTTTTAAACAGTCCATTCACATTATGCCACAATAAAGCATGAGCTCCTAAATTCCAGCTCATCTTCTCTTTTCATTGCTCTTGTCTGGCTCACACTGGCCCCCCATTGCCTCGTTGTCTTTGAAAGAGACCTGTGAAGAAGAAACATACCATGTAAATTGGCATGGATCGGCTTCTGATCGCCATCATTTCTGTTCGTCTGATGCCTGATCCGTTACAGGAAGTAAAAGAGAACGCCTCAAAACACTAAGCCACCACTCGGTGGCCCGCACCTATGCAAGGGTATGGTGGGTGTTTTAGTGACATGTGAGTGACGTGTACCTAACTCACCCCTTTCCTCCACCCCTGTTAACGTGAGGGGGCGCTTGCCTATATAATGCTGTGGGGGACATATATATGGACCTTGATAGCAACGATCTGAAGTAGACTGCTGCTAGTTTTCAGGTTTTGTTTCTACTTCCTAGAACCAAAAGAACATTTTTTTAGGGGATTTGAATCGGGGTGAGGGCGTTGAATGAAACAAATTATCATATCTGAGACCGCCCCTTTAACATGTCTTGACATGACATGTATGTGCCAAGAATGCTGCTTTGTAATTGGTGGACTCCATGTGCCCGTCCATTCGCAGCAGGCGTTACTTTTGCCCTTATCCAAATATTTTAGAAATTGTCTTCTTGCCAGGCTTTAAAATAACCCTGCTGCAGAAATCCAGAGTTTGGCCCTTAGTTCCAAGCCATGGGTCACACCCAGAACAATGTGCTCTGCCCTTGGAATGATTTTTACCAGATGCTTAGTGGAGAATTCATAAACACATTTTTTTAAATGGCTTTTCTGACATAAGACAAAAACTGCTTATCCTAAAGGATACCGACCGTCACTGCCAAGTCATGCTCTGTTCAGTCATTTACACCCTTAGTAGGGTTAACTATTCTTTTCTCAGAAACGAAATAATAGCAGTGTCTCTTTTTGCACAGAAAGGTTGGGCCCTAGGCTTGAACTAATCTTGCACTTCACTCTATTGTTATCTCAATTTGGTTTTAGCAGCGTAGTCACGGGTGGTTGGAGGCACTGCCCACACCTCCTTTTTATGGAGAATGAAAGTAGTGTGGACACGGATGCCTTGCACTATTAGTTAGAAAGATGGATATCTACAACAATAGTTTTTTCAAAACAAATTGAGGTTTTATTAGTGTAAGGAAGACATGTAGTCTTAAATGGTCAGCCAACACATGTTTCAACCTTATGGGACCTTTTCAAGGATAAAGCAATAGGTAATTGGAGCCCGTCTGTGAGTTCTTGGGCTGGATTGTTCTACTCTCCTGGTTAGGCTGGTGCGTCTGAACCCATAGACCCTTTAAGCGAAGTAGCGCTATCTGGGATGGATGGGGAAGCAGATTTTGCTCTGACAGCAATAATCAGACCGACTCAGGAAGTTGGCAACTCTTTAGCTATTTTATTAACAAGTATCTAAAACGGGGAGTGCAAGGGGCATCGATGGATGCTGCACAAGCATTCTCAATGTTTCACATGAAAAAACACATGTATAACATAAATTTGTCATACGTGACGTCATACTACGTGGCAAAATAAGAAAATTAAGTTGGATTGTGATAGGCTTAAGGGAACATCTAAGTATACTTTCTATCGGGGGACGGGACTGTAATTGGCTCTCTAAGGTCAGGTGGACAGCTATGCCCACCCCTAGTGCAAGTCATCTTCTGTGTCATAAAAATACACGTTTCATTGGCTTTCAAACTATAGGGCTCTTTACTACGTGGCCCTCTATGATTGGTTGGCATGCTTGTACCCTTCTGGAATAATTCACTCGCAAGTAGCACGCAAGGTGTTGGAGGGTTAGACTTGGCCATGCCTCCCCACCTATTTAACCCATCATCCATCATCACTCCTACTGCCTGCCATTCAATTAGTCCTTTGAACTTAGCCTTGCAAGTATCACTGCACCTAAGTATAGAAGGGATTGTGAGCATGGTCTTATCTCATTGTAGCTCGCCCAAAGTCTATTTTCAACTTGGCCATGTGACAAGAGACATTGTTTTGAGCTCCTTCTACGTATTTAAGACTATTAAATGAATAAAACCTGGCACTTCTAGTGTTTTTCCATTACACCTCAACAGGAGCTTGTCTCGCTTCTCACGTTCATTGTATCTTCTTGAACAGATAACCAGTTTTATGGCTGCCCCAACCCGTGACACTGGGCCAGACAACCTTTCTCAAATCTTCCTTCGCCGTAAGCTGTTTTCTTCAGCTGAGCTACACTTTCAGCCCTTCTGTTCACGGGGTCCTAGTTTGCTCAAATGCGTTATATATTGGTGGCATCACCTGCAGTCTATTCACTACATATAGCCAGTCTCATGATTACTTAGTCTACTTGTGTTTCAGCATCTGTACAATTATAAAACGGCTTGCATTTTCTTCAGTGCTCTCAGCATGTGTAATCTTCATTTTGCTCATGAAATGTTGCTCAATTCTTTACTTCGCCGTCAGATTCTATAAGGTCTATATACTCTCTTCATTGGCATCTATTCTGGATGAATAATTTCTGCTTCATGTGACGTCACCAGTCTTCTCTTTCATTCATCTTCACACTTCTTCCGGAACTTCCTTTAAAAGACTGTCATTTCTCCGCGGGTACATCATATAGGGTTTTCTCAATGGATACCTTGTTTCAAGGACTCTTTGGGGTATTGGGACAATTATTGGCGTTGTGCATGTCGCAATTTCCGGTTTCCAACATATAGGCAAAATGGGGGCTTGAATTTCAGTAGAGACACCTGGCTCCTCCTCTACACATCAGTTGCAGTCGCGGTGTACAATGACACGCCTTCTGGAGGTGACTTCAGAAGGTGTGCCAATGTTCACCTCAATTGGATTTGAAAAAAACTATTGTTGTAGATATCCACCTGTCTAACTAATAGCGCAAGGTATCCAGCCTCTTTTTTGCAGGTTGCACTCCTTAATATGCAGCGAAAACATTCCTTTTGCTGTAGCTCTTACCATGACTATGAGGTGTTGTGACGAAATGCCATCTGGCAGGCTCTCAAAGCCCTAGCTTTTATGATCTTTAATACTATAATGATGCGGGTAACCATCACAGAAAGGGAGGTCTGTCTATCAGACCCCTTCATAGGGTTCTATTGCACAAGCATAGCGCATACATGTGCCTTTTGCTGTACCAGTCTCCTGACATCTGCAGCACCAGTTCTGTATTGGTAGAGACTGGGTTCCAAGGTCACATACGTATCATGACAGTTGCTGGAAAGCAAAGTTCCTGCAGGCAGAAATGGCTCTTTAACTGCCTGCACCTCATATCTAAATTATAATAATTGTGTAATCTTGTCAGTTTGGTGGTACGTACATTTGTAAATAGAAGCCATGCCTGGATTGGCATGGTGGCTGTACGAATTACATAATTTATAAAACCACAGTAAATGTATATCACAATAGTGCCAGCTCACATAGAAGGGCCCAGCTATGATAGGACTGCTGTGTATTAGTGCCTTGTCTTACTGTCTCCACTACAGCCATGTGGGACAATGCCCAGGATACTGCCCATTTGATTCTCCTGTATGAAGGGTAACACCTTCTCCCAGGGTACAGGAACACTCCCCATGTGTTCCCCAGGGAATTGTTGCCTCAAAGGCAGCACTAACTTAAGAAAGCCTCGATCACACCATAATGCTGACCAATGGAGTCCCTTACAAAGCAAGTAAGCATGGGAAAGGGGCAGAGTTAGAGTAACCAGAAGGGAGACGTAGGCCTGGAGAGTGGTCCCACCATCTTGGTTTCTGTTAGGGCTTTCTTCCACTTCTGTTCCCTCCATTCCTGTAAGCTAGACATTCTTGGTGTGATGAGGGCACTTGTTACAACAACCTGGATTGAACCTCCTTATAACAGGCTTGTTTGCAACCAGTCCCCTGTGACATTTCACCTTTATAAGGAAAGAGGTGCCTCTGTTGGGAGTATAGGCTGCTCCAAAGTCCTCTGTCATAGAAAGGACAAGAGAAGCCAACGAAGGCAGAGGCGATCTCTGCCCCCTAACCATCCTCAGGGAAAATTGGAGAGGTAACACTAGTGTTAGACCAAGGCCTCTCTGCTGGCTGTTCACTGGAGCCAGGATTCTGCTCACTAGAGGTGAAGGGCCTCTTGTATATTCCAGACAACATCATAGAGTAGAAATGCCAAACTTGGGACTCACCTTGTGACCGGAGACCCTTGTGTTTACCAGCAAGCAAGAAGTCAAGGGGCAGTTCTGGGTCCTAATGTTCAGAGAACACACCTTGAAAGTGGTTCAGGAAATCTTGAAGAACCCGGTACTGGTAGTGACATAGCCTCTGATGGATCTTCCCTGCGGATGGAGACTGGAAAATGCCTGCAGGGTTATCGCAGTTGCCTCTGGCCACAATCAGTTGGCTCCTCCCATTTCTTTATTCAGTTTACTTTATGGACAAGGGTGGGTATCCGTCGGTCGGTTTGTGGCACCTTTGAATTCACATCAGTGATGACTTCCATTATGATGTATGGTGCATGCCATTGGACAAGTAGCTTATTCTTTGAAGTAGGGAGTAGGACTAGGAGTTTCCCCAGCATTGATTCTTTCATAGATGCTTGAATATTCCCCGTCGTCAGACATGGAATCTCTGGTCATTTCAAATTTTACATACAAAGCTATGTACATTGCTAACAGAGCCTGAAAGGTTTTCCTTTTTGTAGTCCATCCAGCTCATTTTGGTTATTTTCTTCCTGGCTATTGAGGTGGTAGTGATATAGCTCCACCCAAGGCAGCCATCTTCAGATTTTCCACCACAGCCTAGTGACTAGGGAATCCTCTACATCTCTCTGGGCTTTTTTCTCCTTAAATACTTCATTTTGAAAGGTGATTTGCTCTACTTAGGAGACCTTCTCCTACTCTACACACTGCTGTACTTTGTTGCCGTGTGAACATCTCTTACCTGACTCCTCGTGGCCATGGCTGACTCAGGAAGAGAAGGCTCTTCAAAAGGAAAAACTTCTCTTTTTAAAGATTGCCTTAGGTGTGTTAAGAATAATGTCTTCCTAAGAGAACCTCACCAAGACTGCATCCACTGTCTCTACCCTCATGACATACAGGGATGTCAGATCTGCCAGACCGTCACTCATTAGACTCTCTAAGACAGACACAGGACCGTCACTCAGAAGACTCTCCAAGACAGTCACAGGAGGCTCCATCTCTATTTAGATAGTAAGTGCCACTCATCGCATGAGAAGTCTGTGAAAACAGCTCCTGCTACCTCTCACAGAACTCCTGAGAAGCATGTTCTCAAAAGGAGAGCTTTCTCAGTGGAAAGGGGAACAACACCACCTTCAGGAACAAAGAAAAAGGGTGAAACAGAGCCTACGAGGCCCTCTAGTGCTACAACTAAATCAAAACTCCCAGCGCCTACTAAAAAAACGTGATCCACAAGCTTGTCTACTACAGTTAGGACCCCTTTGTCCACCATACCGGCCCAAGGGATATCGGTGACCAAGTCATCCATGACGCCGACCACAGCAGGCAAATCCCTGTCGACAGGCAAATCCCTGTCAAAGGAGACCTCGTCCACGAAGGGCCTGTTAAAAAATCAAGATGACCAATCCTCGTCGACGGCATCGTCCACAAGAGGTCCATGGGTGATGGGAAAATCCCTGTTGATGGAGAAAATATCGACCACGAGAGACCCATTGTCGATGGTTAAATGACTGTTTACATGTCGATGGTTAAATGACTGTTTACAGGAAAATGTTCATCCTCAAACAGACTCTAGTCGATGAGTGGTGCACCATACATTGAAAAGACCATTTTTGGAGGAACATCATGCTGAGGAAAGAGATAAACAGGTCCCTATAATACCACAGCTTTCGGGGTCCAATATTTCTAATCTGTCTCCAATAAAGGAAATGACAGAATTACTTGATATCATTCTGCAAGAAGATTTCTCTGATTTTGAGGAATTCTCTGACAGAATGAGGTCAGTGCCCAAAGAGTACAGCCCTCCATAGCAAACGACTTCAGAGGACACCAGGGATCCTTTTAAACCGTTCCTTATACAATCACTAACAAATATAATGGATGAGTCCCAGAGGAGTCAGAGAGCTTGCATAGCTCAACCGTCCATGATACAAACCTGTCAGGAGGAGCCCAGCATATCCCCAATTGGTCGTATCCATCCAGTACCACCCAGGAGGCAGAGAAACATATACCACCAAGTTCTACCAGGGCATCATCCCTACTATCAGTTCATACGAAATACCACTATTCATAGCAAGACCCTATGGAAGATGCCTATCACAAATTCTCTGAACCAGAGACACAGTCGGAAGGAGAGATTCAGAAGAAGCGGGACTCACCGCAGAGTTCATCACCACTGGACGATATCGTCTCATTCCACTCTATTATAGGGAAAGCAGCAAAGATGTTTGATCTTCAAGTTTCAATGTAATAAAATAATTCTTTGTTGTGTGAACACAGAGATAAGAGGAGAAGAACAACCACCGCTATACCCATACTAGATACCATATGGGATGCAGGAGAGTGAATACTTTTGAACCCACTTTCAATGCCAGCTACAACAGCTAAGCCTAAGATGAAATATAAGACACCAAAGGATGCACCGCTGTGCCTGTGGGGTCACCCGGAGCCAGATTCTGTTATAACGGTGGCAGCTAGGAAGAAACGTCCTAACCCTGTTTCCCTACTCATAGCCCTCCGAACAAGGAGGGCAAGAAACGGGAAGCAGTGGGCAGAAAGGTGTCTGCTACAGTGTCACTTCCCACCAGGACAGCCAAAGCATTGACCATGACAGCACGATACGACAGAGAACTATGGCACAAAATGACCAAGTTCATGGACCATCTGCCAGCAGAATTTCAAGACTAGGATCGGGCAATTGTTAAAGAAGGAGATTCCACAGTTGATGCAGCGAAATCAGGATTCAGGCAAATGGCAAACAGGGCAGTCCTCAAATGACAAGCTTCGACAAAGGCGGTTAACTTTTGCCCTGAAGTACCGGCTCAAATTTTGGACATGCCATTTGATGGCCAAGAATAGTTTGGCAAAGGGATCGATGATCACTTAAAGGGGATCAAAACAGATACACATACAGCCAGTGCTAACATCTGGCTGAAGGACAGGAATCATAGACCCGTTTGTCTCTTTCAAGGAGGCACAGGAGAATGCCATACCTTACCCAACAGGCCGTATTCCTCACATAGGTCAGCATCGGCAAACCCATCCTCATCAAGGTACCAGCAGTCTTTCACAAGAGACAATGCACAGAGAGGCAGACGAGGCTCAGGTCAATCGAGGCCCCAAATGTCCAAGCAGACTTGCCTTACAATGGGCCCCCCTCTCACTCTGCACCCCAGTGGGAGGAAGGATCAGCCACCATTTAGACCAGTGGCAAAGAATCACCTCAGACAAGTGGGTGCAATAAATAGTGAAAAAAGGACACACAATGGAATCCTTAAAACTACTACCAAGGTTACCACCGCAAGCAAACAAGTCACCTTATCTGTCACAGCTCAGGGTGGCGGTATGCAAGGTACTACAGAAGGCTGCCACAGAAAGATTAGCACTGTTCCAGACAGGAAAAGGCTCCTATTCCTGTTTTTTCCTAGTATAGAAAAAGAACGGACACTGGGGACCTATTCTAGACCTACGCCCCCTAAACAGATTTGAGAAGTGCATGAATATCAAGATGACCACACTACAACAGGTCATACCAAGGCTGCAAAAGTGCTGGTTTCTGGCAACCATCAATCTAGAAGACGCCTACTTCCACATACCAATCCATCCGGCTAATAGGCGGTACCTATGGTTCACAGTAGGGAACTGGCACTACGAGTTCTGCATACTTCCCTTTTACAAAATAACTTGCTCCATTCATATCAGCGCATTTATGAAGGTCCGGAGTGGAAATGTTCACCTATCTGGACGATTAGAAAAAGTAATCAATCTATACAGCCTTTGTTAAAGAAGTGGTTCCTTGGCGACTGCTTATTATCTTTGTAAAAAAATGAGTATAGAAAGTTTTAAAGGGTTATCTGCATGAGAACTTCCCAACTCTGCGTGGCTGCTACACAGATATTACATTGAAGAAAGAAGAAAAGAAATTTTGGGAAGATGAACTCAAATGCGCTAACCCCTTTGAATGAATATATAAAGGCGAGTCTTTTTAACAGTCTTGTAAATTTTATTAGTGTTTTTTCACACTAATAATTTTTATTTTCCTTTTAGGATTTCAAAAAAAAGAGAACATTCATATTCCAAATAAAGCTGCACACCAGTATAAAGTAGTTCATAAAGTACAGTGAATCAGATATTTCTCTTTTTCTTTCAATAAATCAAATATTTTCATAAATTGCTTTCAAATAATTCTCTCTCTCGACACGTGTTTCCCCATTGTTACTCTCAATGGTTCTTCAGGAGAGGAAGTTTTAGTAGAATGTTTCGGTACTAAAAAGAAAAAAAAAAAAAAAAAAAAAAAGGGTTGGCCAAATTCTTTTTTAGTAATGTATTGGAGTTTTTTTGCCCAAATAGTAATTATATTAATTTTTTCAAAAGACTCACCGTTCTGATTTTCTGATTATTCACATATATCATGTATTTTTTGTATGGGTCCATTACCCAATGAAACAAAATCCTTCTTTTGTACGGAAAACAAAGGCACCTACAAATGTGGTCATTGTAAACTATGTCCGTACATAAAACCAGGGATGAAAGAAATCACATTACCAAATGGTGAAACTAATCATATAAATCAAATGATAAACTGCAACTCAACTTTTGTCATTTATGGAATAGAATGTATTTGTAAGAAGTTATACATTGGGAGTACTATCAGAAAATTGAAAACAAGAATATTTGAACATATAAGAGCCATCAGAAGTAAAGATTTGAGATCCCCTATCTCAGTTCATGTTATCATGAATCATCCTGACTTCGATATCTCTAAACTAAAAATCTTTGGTCTGGAGAAAGTTAACCTTTCACCAAGAGGAGGAAATAAGGAAGACCAACTAAGAAAAAGGGAATGCAGATGGATTTGTAGAATGGACACATGTATTACTGGTCTAAATTGTGACACAGAAATGTATAACTGGCTTTAAACTACCATATTGCTTATTCTATAATTTTTATTCTCTAATTAATTTGTAACTACTTTATACTGGTGTGCAGCTTTATTTGGAATATGAATGTTCTCTTTTTTTTGAAATCCTAAAAGGAAAATAAAAATTATTAGTGTGAAAAAACACTAATAAAATTTACAAGACTGTTAAAAAGACTCGCCTTTATATATTCATTCAAAGGGGTTAGCGCATTTGAGTTCATCTTCCCAAAATTTCTTTTCTTCTATCTGGACGATTAGCTTATAAAAGCAGAATCAGAGGAGCAAGCAATCCAGAGCATCAATCGCGCAAAAGGCACCATTGCTGCTCTAGGATTATCGATCAACACCGAACAATCTGCAGACGCGCTTTCACAAAGGGCCCGGTTCCTAGGTGCAGATCTGGATACATCCATTCCTCTTGTAAAACCTTCCAGCTAATGGGTTACAGTGCGGGTGCAATTAGGAAATTAGTTCATGACAGCAAACACTGCCTCAGTACTTCAATAAAAGTCCCTGCTAGGCATGATGTCCTCATGTGTATTGCAGGTTCCAAATTGCAGGTTAAAGAAGCACCATATCCAAGAAGCGTTGGATCAACAGTGGATACAAACTTCAGGTGCCTGGGAGGATTTAGTTAATCTGACTGTTGCTCTCCATCGGGCTCAATGGAGGTTGGTGGCAGGATGAATGAAACCTCCAAGAAGGCATGTTGTTTCAAGCTCCAACGGCAACCCTTATCCTCAGAATAGATGCATCCCAGTTAGGTTGGGGAGCACATCTGGGCAGCTTGCAAGCAAGAGGCACATGGTCCAAAGAGGAATCTGCCCTACATATCAATGTCCTGGAGCTCAGGGTAATTCTATGGGCTTTGAGGTTGTTTCAACCGGTCCTAAAAGGTCAGGTAATAACAGTGCAAAAGGACAACACCACCTCGTTGCACCAAACACACAAGCAAGGGGCACTGTCACATCTGTCCACGTAAGCACAGGAGCTGTGGAAATGGGCTCTCAGGGAAGGAGTCCATGTCAGAGTGGAATATCTTCTCGCGAAGGGCAACATCTTGACGAATCAGCTGAGCAGGGAATTCTCCACATCCCACGAATGGTAACTAGACATGAACAAGCACGAGCAAATCTTCAGGAAATGGGGTTCACGTCAGATCGACCTCTTCGCCACCAGGACCAACACAAGATGCCCCCTCTATGCATCAATATACCCGGAGCCAGGATCACTAGGGGATGCCTTCTCACTGCCGTGGACAGGAAAGTTCTTGTATTCCTTCCCTCCGATCCCATTGTTATCTGAGGTACTAAGACGTGGTGGAGAACAACCATGCAGGATGAGTCCTCGCTCCGGCTTGAGCACAGCAGGTCAGGTACCCAATTCTCCTGAAGGTGACACACCACACGCCCATATGTTTCAGGACGCATCAAGTGCTGCTAACACCACAGAATGGACAAGTTCATAACCACGACCCTGCAGCTCTCTCTCTCATAGCTTGGTTGTTGAACAACGAAAACACACTCATCTGTAATTGCCAGACAAATGCTGGGATATCATCTGAGCATCTAGATCTCCTTCCATGCACAAGACATATACTAGGAAGTGGGGTTGTCTTACCGTTTGGTGTGGTATGCATCGACTGGACCCACTGCAAGTTACGGTAGACCAGTTGCTTCCCTACATGCTCCATCTAGCCAATGCAGGTTTATCACTAACCTCCCTAAAAGTGCATCTGTGCGCTATTACAACATACTCAAGAGAGCCAGGATTGTCGTCTTTTTTCTCTGACCCTGCAGTAAAGACATTTTTGAAAGAACTGCTTAGGACTTTTACACCTATACCAAAACCTACCCCAAGCTGGCAACTAAACACGGTTCTAGCGGCTTTGATGGCGGCACCCTACAAACCCATCCACAAATGCGACCTAAAGTTCCTTTTGTGGAACTTGGCCTTTTTGATAGCAATCCCTTTAGCGAGACGCATTAGTGAACTGCAAGCCTTATATGCAGAACCTCTGTTCACTGTATTTCACAAGGGCTGGGTCTCGCTCAGACCACATTCGAAGTTTCTTCAAAAAGTGGTTTCGGAAATTACCCGCTAAGAACAGATTGTACTGCCAACTTTCCTTGCAAATCACACTACTGGAGCTGAATGCATTCGCTCGACTTAACACGAGTCCTTAAGTTCTACATTCCACGGACTTATGCGTTCCGTACATCCTCAAGTTGACTTATTTCCGTTGCAGGCCCACGCAAAGGCCAGGTCATCTCCAAACAACACCTTGCCCGTTGGGAAGCGGGTTGTATTACTCACTGTCATGAAATCAAGGGCAATCCTCTCGCACGCCCAGCAACCAGAGGGAGAGCAGGAACATCGGTATTCGATGCTGAAGTAGCCATAACAGACACATGCAGGGCGGCTACATGGAGCACTTTCCATATGTTCGCCAAGCACTATTGTCTGGAGGAAGACACCGAAAAGTAGTCTGCTGTCGGCTAGGCGGTACTACAACAGTTCTTAAGGTACGAGCAGCCTTGTCCTTTCCCTCCTTCCCTTCATGGTTTAAGCCTGAGTGAAGCAGTCCGTGGTATCCCTCTTTTGGGTACTGTAAGAAATGATTGTGTGCTTCATGGAAGTATGTGGCATGCTTCCGCTGCTTGGTATTCTATTGAATCAGGTAAATCTATGAAGGATCCAATGTTCGAGAAGTCCTAGTTACTTACCTGTAACTTTATTTCTACATCATTGGTTTCTTTCATAGATTCACATGAGCCCGCCCACCTCCCCAGTGAGGTTGCTACAGGTACAATCAGTCATCAGTCTATCTGTGACTTGACTTGAGGCTCAAAATCATCTCAAGATGGCTGCCTAGGTGGAGCTAAAGCCCTACCAGCAAAATGAGGTGGATAGACTACAAAAGTGAAAACCTTTCGGGCTTTGTTAGCAATGTACATTGCTCTGAATGTAAACTTTTAAATTACTGTGAATTCCCTGTCTGATGACCAGGAATTTTACAGCATGTGATTCTAGGAAAGATACAAATACTGGAGATATACAGTTACACATAGGTAACTGAGACTTATCTCACACTTCAATTAGTGTAGCTGAGCCTGGCGATCTTATAGCCGCTTCTTCTTGTCCTCAGCCTAGTGTAGAATTCCCAAACAAAAAACATTCTTTCTTGTCTTCATTGTGCAAACTGGACTGAGTTTAGAATTAAGTCTTCAGGGATCTCCTAACTCTCGCTCAGCATGCCAAGGGCATCAGAAGCTTCTCCCCATATATAGGTTTGAAGGATGAGAATACAGTTCCAGTTTCCAGGGTCTTCTGGATGGTGAACTAGTCACAGTTTCTTCCAGCTTCCTCCAACAGCTTCTTCAGATTCCTCCAGCAGCTTCCTCAGAAGGTTATTTAAGGTCTGGCTGCAGCCTTACGTTGGGCCATTCATTTGGGGACAACATACAGAGGCTGGAAGAGCCTGGATGTGCAAAAGGTCTTTAACTTCCCCATGAGAGAGGACATGAATGGATCCCTAATCCATCAGCCTCTCCTTTAGGAAGGACGTTATTGTGAAGAACAGCACCAAAATGTTTGAGAATTTGTACAAAATGTTATTCGTCAAAGCACAGCCTGGAGGGTATCGGGTAGCATAATCAACCAGGACTAGTATAAAACAGTTGCATTTCTGGTGGGTGCTAAGGGCCCAATAGTCTTCACTACAATTTTAGAATATGGGACCTCACTGATAGCAGGAGTTGGAGCAAGGCAGTACCCACATTGGTCCTGAAAATCAAACGACATATTTAACAGGATTTGCAGTACCTGTTAAGTTTGTCGAAGTCACCTGGCCAAAAGAACCAACTCATAACATGTTATAGCTATTTCGATGGTGACTAGCCATCAGGTGAAGGTGTAACACTTCCTGCCCCACCCTGTCACATTATTTTCTCTCCCTCCAAAATAACTCCCTCCTCTCAACAAAAAGGGACGTTGATTCTCCACCTCTTTTTCTAGTGGGATTAGTTATTCAAAGGCATACTGATTGGCCGAATTAATCGGTTGAGCTGAGATGAGCACCAGCTAAATAGAGGTGTGGTGGTCTGGTACTGTGTAATCATGAGGCTAGGGAAGAGGTGGATATCCTAGGGGGAACTTTCAAATTCCACCTTCAGGGTTAGGATTACAAAGCAGGGGGTGCTTCTGATGCCTAGGGTTTGCAGGTTTGCATGCTATAGCCTTTCAGATTTGACTTCATCATATGCATGCCAACATTGTGATAATGTATATGCCAACTTAATCCATTCCATTCGCGAGACACTGGTCCAGTCCTGGTATTAACTTTGCATTCTGGAACTAGTGTCTCCCAAACATAATGAATAATATTGGCATATATGTCATCACACAAACTAACACACTCTTCATGTTTCTCTAAATCACATCTATTTATGTTCAACTGTGACATCTGTCATGTGAGTGATATTTGTATCATCTATTTTACATGGGAGTCTGTGATACAAGGACTCATATTTTCAGTCAAATTGAAATCCCATACCCACATCCACTGTAGCTCCTCTATGATTAACATTTTAGGTTTTCTTTCTGTAACGAACGGGGTTACCAACAAATTTTAGTCAGATAGTGACACCTGACGAGATCGGTTCTATGTGATTTGCTCTAAATTAATCCATCAAACTCGATTTAATCTAATTTTGTTTTGGGTAGAGTTTGCCACAAATATATGCAGGGGTCAGACCCTCCGCAACCCCTTCCCATACCCTCCCCCCACATTAGGTAACTCAGCCCCACATATATTTGGGCCAACATTTGTTGGAGAAACAAAATGATAAAATTGAATTCAATTAATTCTCCCGTGGCAAAACCTCCCTATCCCACGAGATCACCCTACTGCTATCTCTTAACTCAAGGAGGTAATTGCTGCACAAGGAGGGAGGTTAGGGAGGTATGGTATATGCATGAGATATGCCAATTACTTCTAGAGGAGCCTAACATTGGCTTAAGAGGGGCCCTGTCTTCTAAACACCAGTGGATCCCCCAAAGGAAACTAACAGTCTAAGGAGGTGTGCAGGTAGAGAAGGCCCTGAAGATCCCCAATAAGCATGAAACGAGGTATGCAGTTGTCTGCAGTCTTGGGAAATGTCTGCCTTGAGTTGATTAAGCTCTGCATAAAGTAGCACTGCCCTGTAAAACAAAAAAAATTCTGAAACAAATGGCTTGCATTTGAGCTAGTTTGCATACACACAATGCTTTGCTAATGTGGTTCTGAAATGGAGGTGTACATCCAGCGATGGTTACTAGGTGGCGTTGTGGCATGTGTGCTTGACTCAAATGGACTATATGTATATATTTATATACATACACAAATCTATGGCAGAATTGGTACTTTATCTGGATAAAGGTCTCTGTGGGCCAACATAGAGGCTCTGACCATCTCCACAGTCCAGCATTTCACACATTCTCACGCACTGCATACACCCATTAAAAATAAACTGAGAAATTATGAAGGACAGTAAATATAAATGTCTTACCTGAGTATTGCACTGCAGTGAAGTGAAAGGCCAAAATCTAAACTGCACTTGGAATGGTACAGATGTCTCCGGCCATACGTGTGGGGGTGGGGCTGGGGGTGACAATCAGATAAGAGCCTAGGCCTCCCTCTCCACCCCCCCCTAGCCCCTTCTTCCCTTTCCCCTCCCACCCCCCGATCCCCTGTGTCCTGTTGCAAGCATTAAGAGCTCAGGGATGCAGCCATCATTAAACAAGGTGCGGGAGAATGGGGAAGGTTGTTTTCTGCAAAAATGCAGCGAGTTCCACTTCATGGGAAAAGGGACAGAGAACATGCCAGCCCACATGTTAAAATCGGGAGAATCACCTATGGATTCGAGAAGAAAAGGGGAGAACATTTAGCAGTAGAAAGGAAAGCAGTGGGAAGGTGCCCTTCGGTGTTAGCATAAACGAATGATAAAGTGGATTATACAAAAATATAATAGGTGTAGCCTAGGGAAAGGATTGTAAAAAAACATGAAAGAGAAAACGAACAGAAACAAAATGAGAAATTTTTTTAATGAAATAATGAGTTTGGCAAAAAGATTAAATGTGAGGGCTCAATAACAGATTGGAGAATGCAAGGAAATTAATATGGAAGAAAGGCAAAAGGTCTGACCTAGAACCCAGATTTCCAATATCTCCTAGGGATTGGTTGTATATTCCAAATATAAGAAAGTGAGGGACTGTGTGCATGAATTGAGCCTTAGGTTCCCCAGCACTTGAAGAAATAGACCGTGAACCCAACAACCGGTCCCTGGGAAACAAATATAACTCCAAAAGGCACAGAAATAAAAGACTACAAGCTCTGTGGCCAGAGACCATGCCAAATTGACAGTCTAGGACCACCTGACAACCAAAATACAAATGCAGTACTTCAATGAAATGCCTCAGCTTACGACCTCGTTATCAAATTGCCACAGAAACAAACCACAACTACATTTTGAGGACCTGCTCCTTTGTGAAAGTGCTCGATATATTCGACCAGTGTAAACAGAAGTCCTCTTATCTCTAGGTTAACCCAAAGAGCTCGACTTCCATCCTCATTGCCTGTGCCTCTGTTGCTTTAATGCTATTACAACCATAAAGCCCAGTCCTCTATCCACCTACCTACCATGTCCTTCTAAACAGGACATGCCTTGTTGTGCCTACATGCTAAACACAGCACTCACTGCTCTTCGTCCCAACTATTGTAGTGATACTCCCTCAGAAATAATCACTTCATGCCAGATTTCACCTTCTTCTGGCACTATAACTCATTTCTACCAAACTCAGAAAATGAAGAACTGGGCTGATCCTGCCAGAATTCAAACCTCTGTCCTAAAGACTCAACACAAATGTCTGGGGCAAGCACTGAACACGCTGAGCTTTCATATTGACAAAGCATGTAGACCACAAGACCGGCAAAAAGCACTGTTGGTCACTTTCTACACACAGCTACCAGAAAGAAAAAGTGACTCACCATAACGACTAACGTACTCCTAGTCTATAGTCCTCTTTCCTCCATAGTTGTGGGATATTCCGTCCTTCGGGACAGGACTTCAGCACTTTTTGGCAGCATCCAAAAACATTGTCCTTTTCTTATTTTTATGTGGGCCAGCGTGCGTTTGGCACTAGCCCCGCCTTCCTGAGCCCCACCAATGCATTGCCCTTTTCGATCACCAAGGTAGGTAAACATATTAGCAATTAAAGGGAACTTTCTGCAGAGGGGACGGGGGGCAGGCGTATGAAGGAAAGGGGACTATGGACTAGGAGCACGTTAGTCATTCCGGCGAGAAACCTTGTCTTACTCCTACTTCCCGTCCCATTTCCTCCATACTTGTGGGAGATTCCCAAGCACTGATGTTTAGAAATGGTGGATGGATTAAACTCCCCTAGTTAAAGAGGTTTCTATGGACTGCCTGACCAAGCTGTGCACCAGCCCTAGAGCTGAGGTTGAGACAATAATGTTTACAGAACACTGAGGGAGAGACCCAAGTGGCCGCCTTAGCAATGGTTTTCCAGGTAATGTACTTCTGGAAGGTTTTGTACGATTGGACCGAAAAAAAGGTCCGACCGTACAAAACGACTGAAAAATGCTACCACCAAAGGTTCGAACACCAAAAGTTCAAACCTTTGGTGGTAGCATTGCAGGTAAGTAAAAAAAAAAAAGACTGCGGGGGCTGCAGGGGTGTCCCCTGCAACACCCCGCTCCTTATAGTGTGTGGCATAGTGAGCGGGGTGTTGCGGGGGAGACCCCTGAAGCCCCCGTTGTATGTAAGTGTGTTCGCATGAGAAAGGTGCAAACTTTTGGTAGTTCGCACAGCGGCCGGATCACTTAGAATCCTTCTGGAAAGCCGCAGAGGCCGCTTTACCCCGCACTAGATGTGCGTGGATGCCTTTGGGAGCCTGCAGGCCTTGCCCTGTGTGGGCTTCCGCGATACAGGAAACTATTCAGCGGGAAATTGTAGCCTTAGAGGCCTGTGTTCGTTTTTTTGGTATTCCCGAATGTTACAAAAAGATAAAACGACGTTCTGAAGTCCTTTGTCCTATCAAGATAGAACTTAAGAGCTCTCCAGAAGTCTAGATTGTGTAGGATCTGTTCCGTGTCTGAAGAGGGGTCCGGAAAAAACACTGGCATGGTAATAGACTGATTTATATGAAAGTCCAAAATATGATCTTCGGGAGGAACAACGGATGTGTGCGCAGCACCACTTTATCCATGTGGAAGGACATAGAGGGTTCTTGAATGCACATAGCTTGCAGTTCACCAATTACTCTTGCTGAAGTGATGGTGACCCAGAAGGCCACTTTCCAGGTGAGGAATATGAGGTCCACAGTCGCCATGGGTTCAGACGGCTTATGACAAAGCACGTTGAGCACCAAATCGAGGTCCCATTTATCACCTGAAGAGGCTTGATGGGAGAATAAAAATGTAGTTAGATTTGAAATATCGCTTTATCACTGGTTTGTGAGAGTGAAGGAAGTAGTATTGGCATTGATGTATTGATGTATGCCCCGCTAGCCGACAGATATGTGCTGCAAGAGTCCATAGGTATGCCCATGGAAGGGAGGTCCGAGATAAAAGAAAGGACGTTATCCACTGAAGCTTGATGGGGGTCTATCTTTTTGTTTGGGCACCAATACCAGAAGCGTAGCCACTGCTTTTGTACTGTGCACGTGTATAAGGTTTGCACGCTGCCTGGACAATGCACATATTATCCTCGGATAGATTGAACTGCGCGAATGACCTGATCTCAGGAACCAGTCTGCTAAATTGAGAGATTGTGGGGAGGGATGCCACACTAGTTCATTGTTCTGATGCAGAGAATTGGGAATCTCTGGCAACTGAATCGTTGGAGTCACTAATAGGGCCTCTGCTCTGATAACCAGAACCTGGCTGGCCACCAAGGTGCTATTAACCGCACAGTGCAGTCTTTTGCTTCTCTCGGCGTCAACAAGGCATGATGAATCAAAGGGAGGAAAGGGAAAACTAACGCTGACACTCTGTCCGGGCAAATCTCTAGGGCATCTCCCAGGGAGCACGGGCCCAGACTCCCTCTGGAATCATACAGCAGAAGTTTCTTGTTGATTTGAGTTGCAAACAGGTCTATAATGGGGGTCTCCCACTCACTGAAGAGATGGTGAGAATGTGATTGTTTAATTCCCATTCATGGCTTGCCGAAGACCAGCGGCTGAGGGAATCGACCACTGTATTGTCCTGGCCAGGAATGTCCATGGCTTGAAGCCATATTCATTTCTATGCAGACCATTTCCATATCTGTAGGGATAGCTTGATTAGGTGAAAGGATCTGGTGCCTCCTTGCATGAAACAATGTGACATAATTGTCTGTGCTGATGCAAGCTACTTTGTTGGTGATGCTGGACTGGAAAGCTTTCAGGGCCAGAAAAATGGCTAGCAATTTGAGGTAATTGAGGATATGGTGTTCTCTGTCTGTGGGACACCACAGGTTGAACACCACCAGCTGATCCAGCATAGCCCCCCAGCCAAGGAGGGAGGAAACTGTTGTTAATGTCACATGAGGAGACCGTTCCAAAAAGGGGTTCCCCTCTAAGAGTTTGGAATAGTCCACCCACCATTTTAGGTCAGGAATCATCTCTAGAATCACCCAAATCAACTGAGAGTCTGGACCCGTCACCTGAGACCAGGTCTGTCTCAGTGCTAACTGTGTATGCCTCATTTGTAACCTCGGCAAAGGAAGAGCTAGGACACAGGAAGCCATCAGGCCCAGAAGCCTCTGTAACCACCACGCTGACATGTGAGTGGACTTCAGAGAAGGGTACATATATGGGTTAAATCCCTCATTCTGTCTTCTGTTAGAAAGACTCTGGCCATTGTGTTCCAGCTGAAACCTATGAAAATCAGGTCTCGAGAGGGCATCATTGAAGACTTCCTCCAGTTTATTGATAACCCCAGTTTGAAAAAAAGCTGGAGTAACATTTGCATTTGGGAGGCTGCTTTCTCAGGTAGCGACATGTTAGGAGCCAGTTGTCCAAATAAGGATAGATATGAACTCCCCAAAGCCTGATAAAGGCTAGGACCACCGTCATCTTGGTAAAGACTCTTGGCACCGAGCTCAGTCCGAAAGGAAGGACTCAGTACTGAAAATGCTCACCCCCTACCAAAACAACAGTATATGCAATGCTGAGGCCATATCGGTATGTGGAGGTACGCATCCTGAAGATTCACTACACAAAGCCAATCGTCATTTACCAGAGATGAGCGGATGTGTGCCAGCGTGATTATCTTGGATCTTTCCTGGGGAATGTGGAGATTGAATTCTGACAGGTCTAAAATAGTGCACAGGCCAGTCTGGTTGGATTCAGGCACTGTAAATATGTGGGAATAGAAGCCCCTGCCCTTTTCTACCGGAAGGAGTCATTCTATTGGATTTATGCCCAATAGTTTCTGAACTTCTGAACAGAGGGAGGGAGATCCTGTCTGTGTTAGGGGGTTGATCGATCGGGAGGGGGAACTGTTACGTTTACCTGATATCCACTGGGGTGCCACACGATGCTGGATGGGCGGCTGTGCACTATTTACAGGCTTTCTCTGCTTCATTATTTGCCTGGTAGGGGGTAGCGCCTATGACAGGAGAATGGAGTAATTAGGTTAGGTGGCGAGCGAGTGAAGCGCAGAATGGCTTCAGGATCTGCTGCTTACCCAGGTAAGTGTTGTTAGTAATGCTGTTCTTGTTTCTTCCAGGTCGGTGATGGCATCCAGATCGATGGCTTCTGGATCGGGCCGGAGATAAGCAGGTAAGCAGAAGCTGGACAAGGTGAGCGTTACGCTGCAGGAGTGCAGAATAACGTGAAGCGTGTGTTCCAGCTTGGGCGTGGCTTATGTAGCCAGCCACACCTGAAGGCCCCGACCACACCCAAAACACTGGTCTGCATAGTTCAGTCTAGGAACAGAACTGTGTTGCAGGCCTCCATGTTGGGTTTAGACCCATGACTGATACTTGTACTATTCCTGATAATGAGCCTGGCGCCAGAGGCGCCAAGACTGACTCCAAGTGTTCTTATTACGGTATTTAAAGGCCCTTGAGGCCACGTTTAAGGGCTGTAGTACCACTGTTGCCGGGGGCTGTTATGCTTGAGGGGGTCAGGGGCATGAATCGTGACAGCACTCCCCCCCTAAGACCCCTCTCTCGGCGATCGCTTCATCTGGTCCTGGCTTGGTTGGATGGTTTTGGTGGAAACGTTTTACCAAATGTGGTGCATGGCTGTGATCGCTAGGCTCCCATGTCCTGTCCTTTGGGCCGTATCCCTTCCAGTCTACTGAATAAAATAACTTGGATCTGGTGTATTTTGAATCCAGGATATATCTGACTTCTAATCCGAGTTCTCTGTTAACCAACACCGGATTTGGTGGTGACTTGACCCGAGTTCCAGGCTGAACAGGTTTTAGGAGTGATACATGGAATACTGGATGGATCTGCATGTTTGACGGTAAGGATAGTTTTACAGCCACAGGGTTTATAATGGCTTTGATGGTATACGATCCTAGGTACCTGGGACGAAATGTTCGAGTTCCTTTTATGGGCACATGCTGGGATGCCAACCAGACTTCGTCCCTGACTTGGTATTCTGGGGACTTCCTTTGACGTTGGTCAGAGAATCTTTTCTGTTGTTCTTTAGCTTGAGCCAGGTGTTCTGCTGCTCTTTTAAAGGCCTGAGTGATGGTTGTATGTAAGGTTTTTACTGCAGGCATTTCCAAGGCCATGGGGGGATCCAATTTGGAAGTACATTGATGCCTTCCATACATGGTATAAAATGGACTCTGTCCGGTGTTGGTGTGTAGCGAATTGTTGTAGGCATATTCGGCTATCCATAGCACATCCTTCCAATTACCTTCAACTTGATGTAGCATGCACCTTAGCTATTGTTCCAGTGTCTGATTCGTCCGCTCTGTTTGACCATCAGTTTGGGGATGGTGACTAGTGGATAGATGGATATCAATTTGGGCAATCTCACAACTTTTCTTCCAGAAGTTAGAAATAAAATGGCTACCTCGGTCTGAGATCAGGATGGAAGGTAACCATGTAATCGTACGATTTGCTCTAAAAACACCTTTGCCAAACTGGATGCAGTTGGTAGGCCCTTGAGTGGAATGAAATAGGCCATTTTGGAGAATAAGTCAACTACCACCAAGATGGTGTTAAATCCGTGGCAGGGAGGCAGATCTGTGATGAAGTTGAGGGAGAGTGTATGCCAAGGTGCGGGCGGAATTTCCAAGGGGTGTAGAAGGCCCGTAGGTTTTTGTTTCTGGGAATTGTTTTGTGCACAAATACTGCATGATAGCACAAACTGCATGATGTCCTTTCTCTAGGTCGCCACCAATAGTTCCTTTTTAACCTTAGCTAGGGTCTTGGCAATTCCTGGATGTCCTTCTACCAGGGAGTCATGATAGCTGGAAACAACTTGTTCCTGTAATGTCTTACTCGGTAGATATAGACGTCCTCTGAAGAATGGGAGTTGGTCCCTTGTCGTATGATGTTCACTCCGGGTGGTCCATTCTTATAAAGCCTCGTTGTTCATTAAGAGCTGAATTCCTTCTTGGAGATCGTCCAGAGATAGCGTTGTCGTAAGCCCTAGTAGTCTTTCACCCGGAATAATGGCTACAGGGTCTGGGGGTGAATATGCGTTCTCATCGATACCCATGCGTCAGCCTTTCTGTTCCAGATTCCAGGACGGTATGTGATCACATAATCATATTCTGCGAAGAATAAGGCCCATCGGAGTCGACGGGATGATTAAGCCTTTTTTGTTTTAAGGTATTGCAGATTACGATGATCTGTGATTACCGTGATGGTATGTCTGGCGCCTAGGAGATAATGTTGCAAAGCCTTAAAGGCCGCATTGATTGCTAAGAGTTCAACCAAAAGGCCACAGGGTGCAGCTGGCCAGTCTCGGGATCTCTTTGGGAGAGAACAGCCCCCATTGCCATGCTGGAGGCGTCGGTTTCCACTACATACGGGAGATATGGGCGAGGGTGTCGCTGCACCGGGGCTGAGGTAAATCTTTTCTTGAGTTCCTGAAAAGCCTTTTCCGCATCATCTGTCCACTGGAAATGTTTGTTTTCACATAATAAAGAAGTAATCGGGTGTACAATCTGGGAGAAACCAGGGATAGATCGGCGATAAAAATGTGCAAAGCCGAGCATGCTCTGAACACCTTTGACTGATGACGTTGATGGCCCGTTAAGAATGGCATCCACCTTATGTATATCCATCCGGACACCTCTGGGAGTGAGGACAAAACCAAGGAACTCGACTTCGGTGAAATGGAAGGAGCATTTTTCAAGTTTGCCGTATAGCTGGTGCTGCCGGAGGACGGAGCGAACATGCTTGACATGATCGTGCTTAGAAGTGGAGTACACCAAGATGTTGTCGTAGTAAACTAGGGCACACACGTCGATCAGCTCACGCAGTACGTCGTTCATGAAGTACTGGAACACTGCGGGAGCGTTGCAAAGTCCAAAGGGCATCTACCTGATATTCATACAGTCCATACTTGGTATGAAAGGCGGTCTTCCATTCGTCTCCTTTCTTTACGCGCACAAGATGGTATGCCCCCCTGAGGTCCAATTTGGTGTAGATTTGGGTATCCTTGACTTGGTCCAGCAATTCTGGTATAAGGGGTAGTGGATAGCGTTTTTTTACTGTCACTTGATTTAATGCTCGAAAGTCGATACATGTTCTCAAGTCCCCCTCCTTCTTGGGTACGAAGAATAGGGGTGAGGCTGCCGGGCACTTGAATGGGTGGATAAAACCGTTTGCCAGGTATTGGTCTAGATAGGATTTCAGATGGAGATTCTCAGGTTCCGTGAGTGCGTAAATCCGACTACATGGGATTTGCGCTCCAGGTAAGAGGTCGATTTGGCAGTCATAGGGCCTGTGAGGGTGTAGAGTATTGCCTGCCCCTTTTGGAAGACGTCTTGATAGTCTTAATATTCACTTGGTAGCGTATTTGTTACGCCTAGTACCACCGCCTCTTTACCTTGGACAAGTTTCTTCGGATCTGACAATTACATTTCCACTTGGTAGCACGTGTGAGCACACTCGTCGAGAAGGTTAGATTTTTCGCACGCCAGTCGATGTCAGGATTATGAGCCACCAAACACAGCATCCCTAGAATCACCCAGAACTGAGGGGCCTTGAGAAGGTCGGAGGCAATGGCTTCCCGATGTCCGTCTTGACACAAAAGGGTAATTTCCGCTGTGCATTGCGTCACAGGCCCAGAAGATATCTCTGTGCCGTCAACAGTGGTGACCTTCTCAGTTGTCATTTTCTGACAAAGGGGAAGCCCCATCCTTGTTGCCATGCCTTGCTCTATATAGTTACCAACGGCTCCGCTATCTATGTATGCCTCCACAGCATGCATCCGAGACGGTTGTTGGTGACTGATCAAAATCACAGGCAGGGCAAGGTGCAAGGTCTGTGGCTCTTTCCTTTCGCTCGACAAATGGACCTCTACGCTTGACGGGCCTGGAAGTTTACAGACTCTCATTCTCCTTCCTCTTTATCTGTAGCCCCAACTGTTCTCCTAGGGGGTTTCACTGGACATTCTCTGAGGAAGTGACCTGATTTCCCGCAGTACAGGCATAATTGCTGTTGCCTCCTTTTGTCTCTTTCGGCTTTGGTTAACGGACTCTGTACCCCTCCTATGTGCATGGGTTCACAAAAGTTCTCTGATGAACGTGAAATGTTCTCCTTTGGGGGTACGTACAAAGCACGATTGTCCGTTCTGGCTTGCTCAGTTCTTCGATCTTGTAGCCTGTGGTCTAACTGTACAACCAGGCTGATGAACTCTGCACAATCCTTTGGAGGGTTTACCACCTGGGCTAGTACGTCCTTCAGTTCCCCTCGTAGACCTCGATGGAACAATGTGGTTCATTTCTCCTCAGGCCAACCAGTTTTAATGACAAGTCTGTTGAAGGTTGTGATATGTGTTAACAAATCTTGGCTGCCTTGGCGGAGAGATAGGAGTTTGTTGTCCAGGGCTTGGCCCTGGCTGCGTCGGGCGAACAGCTTCTCCATTTCCTGTCGAAACCCTCTGAAATCCCGCAGGAGTGGGTCATCCTGGCTCACTAATGGTACTGACCAATCCGCGGCACTGCCACCCAGGTATGATTGTACGAAAGCAACCTGATCATTAGGAAAGGCTCCGGGTCTGCAAAGGAAATGGAGGCGGCACTGGTTCATGAACACCGCATATCTTTTTGGGTCCCCAATGAAATGTTCCGGTGCGGTCAAGGGGACTGCCCCAGGAAGAACCACATGTACCTGGTTGACGGATGTGGCTGGAACGAACGGCATGTTTCCTGGCAACAGGGCCTAGCCAGCCTGCGTCTGAAGTAATTGTCTGGCTAACTCATTGGTGCGATCCTTGGTAACTATCAACTCCCTCCTAAGGGCGTTGGTTTCTTGCCGGGCGGAGTGCACCTCGGCCCATAATTCCCCCAATAACTGGGCTAGCTGGTCAGTCTCCGACGTTTCCATGACGCCCAGGTGGATGTTTAATTGAGGCTTCACGCTCTGTTACGCTCACCTGATATCCACGTGGGCGCCACACAATGCTGGATGGGTGGTTGTGCGCTAATTTCGGGCTTTCTCTGCTTCGTTATTTGCTTGGTGGGGGGTAGTGCCTATGACAGGAGAATGGAGTAATTAGGTTTGGGTCCGTGGTGGGTGAACTCCCACCTCCCTCTGATCCCGAATTCCCTTCCCCTGGGGTTCTTTCTGACCATAGGTTGATATGCGTAGAGCTCTCTGTCCTGCTTCTCTGTGCAGGGGCGCGTTGTGAGTGCGGGTGTTCCATTGGACTTAGTTTATTCACTGGTCCGTGGGCCCATGTATAGGGTACAGACCGGCTGTGACTCCAACTCTTCTTGCTGTCTTCAGGTGAGTTATTGTTTCTTTTCAGTTTCTAATCTGTCCCTTTCTCCTCCTTCTGTTTTTGTCCTTCTTTTCGATGTTGCCTTTTTCCGACTATGCAGCCTCTCTAAAAATGTCTTTTGTTTCCGCAGGGATGGTTGCGGTTAGAGTTCTTGACAAGGCGCTGGATGAAGATGAGCTTGCAGCGCCGGGCAGCGAAGATTACAGGTAAGTGTTGATGCGCGGAGCGCAGCGCTGTTATTGGATTTATTGCGAGTGTTGCTAATATGCGTTCTCTCTCCTCTTTCTCACCCGTACAGGTTGCTGTGCTGTTCGGGAGTGGTGAGCGAGCAAAGCAAGGAATGGTTCCAGGATCCGCTGCTTACCCAGGTAAGTGTTGTTAGTAATCCTGTCCTTGTTTCTTCCACCTTTGCAGGTTGAGGTGAGGTTCCGAGGTGGCGAACAAGTGAAGCGCGGAATGACTTCAGGATTCGCAGTTTACCCAGGTAAGTGTTGTTAGTAATGCTGTTCTTGTTTCTTCCAGGCAGGTGATGGCATCCAGATCGATGGCTTCTGGATCGGGCCGGAGATAAGCAGGTAAGCAGTAGCTGGACACAGTGAGCGTTACGCTGCAGGAGTGCAGTATAACGCGAAGCGTGTGTTCCAGCTTGAGCATGGCTTATATAGCCAGCCACACCTGAAGGCCCCGGCCACACCCAAAACACTGGTCTGCATAGTTCAGTTCTAGGAACAGAACTGTGTTACAGGCCTCCATGTTGGGTTTAGACCCATGACTGATACTTGTCCTATTCCTGATAAAGAGCCTGGCGCCAGAGGCTCCAAGTGTTCTTATTACGGTGTTTAAAGGCCTTGGGGCCACTTTTAAGGGCTGTAGTCCCACTGTTGCCAGGGGGCTGTTATGCTTGAGCGGGCCAGGGGCATGAATTGTGACAGGAACTGGCGGCAGGGAGACGGAAACCCAAACGAGTTATCGAGGTGAACCAAGGATCCATCATGATGATGATGATGATCCAGATGTAGAGAAATGCGTCCCCTTACCAGAGTGACATGGGACCATTCCAAACCATCATTTGGGGTTTTTGTCCAAAGAGTATGTATTGGTCGATGCAGTGGAGGCTGTTGTGGGAGAAAAATCTGTGACCGCTCATTCTTTGTTGTTCATAGCGAGGGCTGCTAGGGGATTGGCCTGGCTGACACGACTTGTGGTCTTGAAACCCGTGGAAACCTGAGAAGGATATAAAATGAAAATCCGACTTCTGGGGGTTAGAGGATTTCACTGCTGGAACTTTTGTGAGGACGGACAGTGATTTTGCCCTCAAAGTACTCGCATTGGTTTTTACCAACTCATCATCGATAGAGCTGTGGAAGAGCTCTTTACCCCCAAAGGGGAGGTCCAGAACTTTCTCTTGGACCTCTTGTGAACTTGGTTGCATGGAGCCACGTATGGTGGGTTACATCGATGCCAATCATATAACTGTGCACCGAAGTATCCATATGATGTTCCACGGCTTCTAATACGTTTTGAATCAGAAGCCTGACATCTGATAGACTGGTCTTGAAATGGTCAAGTTTGTCTTGAGGAATGAACTGTTCGAACTCCTGGAGCTCCTTCCAGAGTTTTAGGTTGACAGCTAGAACCGCTTCAGTATTTGCTTGACAGAGTTGGAGGGCTGCGTTGGCAAACATTTTCTTCGCCGCACCCTCCAAAATGGTATCCTCCTTTGACAAAACTTGTGATACCAAGAAGGAAGATGCCAAAATCTTTGAATGGAGAGTAGCCGTTTCTGCCACCATAGAAGAAGGAAGGGGGCTTGTGGTATGGGGGAATTTCCTTGGACACTTGAAGTCTGTAACAAGCGCCTGTCTTTTTGTTTATGTGTTGTTGCCCATGTGTGGCCTTCCCCACACTTTCCTTGCTTAAGCCAAGATATATTTTTGATGAAAAAGGCTTAAACGATCCTGCTTTTTCATAGGTGCAGCCCCTGACAAAACTCATGTCTGTGAGGTAGGAGGTTCTGGTGTTGGATGTATAGATAAGATATAGGATTGATCACCCAGACATGAAACACCCGGATTGACGAAGACGGCTCCTCCTCTTCCTCGTGCACATCTTCCACACCCTTATCGGTTGGACTTTCAGCAGGAGGCGCCAACCACAGAGCATGTGGCAAAGGATCTGGCTCCTTTGGGTCAGGAGGTCACTCCACGGGTGGTTGAGGAGGAGGCGGTGGAGGTGGAACTTCCACTGGCATTGCTGGTTCCTGTGGCCTGGAAAAACCCTCCAAAAAGAGGTCCTTGAAGTAGGTCTTCATTGGATCGGAATGCATCACGTTTTGGAAATGCTATAAAATGCATCCTCTGAAGATCGCCTTGGCTGTAGAGTTGGTATCGGTCTGCTGGATGGACTTTGCCTCCACAATTCGGCTGATACTGGCTGCCACGAGGGTCCCCTCAGCCATGGATCAACATAATAAAATGGTGCTGAGGTAGGAGGAAGAGAGACTGCCGGTGGTAGTGACATTCTCGTATGCAGTTTCTCTTCCCAAGGATGCAGACGGCAAAGACTTCGGCCTGGCATCCGAACCTGATGAAGCCGAAGGCGTAAAATGGCCCACAAACGTTGACAACTGAGGATCCGCCATTTTGAGAACTTCTGTGGTAATGTGCGTCACAGATCTGTTGGATGTTGCAGTGGTTATGGCCGGTGTTTTAGGAGCTTTCAATGGTTTTTTAGCCATTTTTGAGGGATCCTCAGCAGAGCTATAGATGTGGACAAGCCGCTGCCCGTTTTGCTCCCTCAGCCTGCCCGGTACAATTTATAGCCCTTTTGAGGGAAACCTCAGAACTTAATCTCGTTTTATAAGCCCCGGTTTGGGGATCCTTGGCCTTGCTGGTAAATGTTTTATCCCCTTTTTGGGTAACCTCAGGGTGACCCTGGTACTTTTACCCCCCAAAGGGGGAACCTCAGAGGGGACTCAGTATCCAGCTTAGTCCCCAAGTGGGGCACCTCAGGGCGAGCCCTGAAGACACTAGAATCAGGATGCCTCCCTGACCTGGATGACCCTGGAAAGGTGTCACCCTGACAGGGTTCTTCAAGAAGAAAGTTACTCACCGGCCGGGGTTTTTTTCCACCATGAATTCCCTTAGGTAGACCAGAGGCATAACATGGAAGACCTCCTCCCACTTGACTTGTCTTCTTTCGAGTGCCCGGAATGAGAGGGAATCGCAATAGAAGCATGCATTCCACGAATGATCTGGGCCTAGACACATCGAGGCAAAGATTGTGAGGGCCCGTCGCTGCGTATTGACATCCACAGAAGGCACACAATGCAAAGCCCTTATGCTCAGGCATAGGTGGAGGAAAAGAAAACGACAGCAGAACTGACGCAGGAAGACAAATTGAAGGACAAGAGCAGGTTAGAAGAAAATCACCAGCGATGCTAAGTGCGGCCGATCCCGATCGTGCAGAGAAAAGGACTGAAGGGCAATGCAAGGCACAGGAAGGCTCTGGTCCCATTCCAAAGTACGGAATATCCCACAAGTATGGAGGAAAGGCAAGAGGGGGTAGGATTATGTGTTTCTCCATCATAGCTTTATGGCCTGAGAATAGCATCAGTATTTTCACCCTCTTGTGGCAGGCCACTCTACTGGGCTGCTGTGTGTTGATATACTTTTTCTACACTACTACCATGAACTGTTTCTTCCCTTTTGTAAGGGTTTTGTCATACTGTGTGTTATTTGAACCCATCAGCCAGGAGCCACCTTCCCTGGCCAAAATCTCATCTAGCCTTTCTTCTTGGTGTTAGAGGTTCTTCTGGCGTATGAGATGTAGCCCTCAGTGGGTTCTTTAGTCCCTCGCATTCTCTGCATATGGTTTATTCCAGTGTATGAGCTGTAGGGCTAAGAATGCTCTTGGATTTCATTTACTCCTTGGTCTCTGGTCTCTGCCTGAGATGTAGGCCCAGTAGGCTTGTAGTTACTCCCCTTCACTGTCTTTGGTCTCAGAAAGAGGCTGATAGATTGCCTTCACAATGCTTCTCATTCTCTGTTTCTAATCTTTTCCAGGAGACTTTTGGCTTTCCCTCTCTCTAGATCTGGGCTCAGCCAATATCACAGATGCTGCCCTCAACTGGATCGTCATCCTATTTGCCCCTTTGGATTGGATCATCTGTGCCAGGGACTGAGATTCAGCCCCCTTCACTCCCAAGTCGCTATCTGTGATTGTTTGTTCCCCCATTCACATCTCACCAATGCTTCTCTTAATCACTGTATTTGTTATCCTTGTGGTTGATTTCTAGTGCTCTGTGTTCGGGCTTAAATGATTGGACTGCCATTTTGTAGTCAGGCACGGAGGAGGCGGCTCAGCGTATTGTATCTGAGTTTTATGGGTGTGTGTGGGCTGGTCAGGGCCTGTATCTGCAGCTTGCAAGTCAGTTTCTTTCATTCTGTGCTGGGAGCATGGTCTGTTATTGCTGCAACTGCTCTGCTACAATTTCCCCTGACCTTTACTGGAATCTCCTTTGGGCCAGTATGGGAGCTTTCATGTGTCTTTACAGAGGTGATGAGTGCGTATGGTGAGCCTAGGCTCATGAAGCAGGGACGTTATCAGTTTGGCAAATTGCAGGGTATACGTATTACTGTCTTACAAGCTGATGGTGATGCATATGAGGTGCAGCCTGTCTCCTTGAGACTGAAAGACACACCCTAGGATGCAAGGGTGTGCGGGGGCTGTAGGAAATCTTCCCTATAACTTCTCCAGGTAGGGCTCAACATGGATAATGAGCATCCCTGGTGCCCAGAGACCCTGTTGCTCCAAATGGAGAGTCAAATAATGTGAATTTTTTGCACCTATTGTAAGGCTGCAGTGACGTAGACAGGATGATTGTAGCTTGGGAGATCTAAAGCGTTCTGGTTTAGCCCTAAATACATGTTGAGGACATAACTTGCACAGGGCATGGGGAACAAAACCGGCATGATATTTTGAATAACTTTAACTGCCAAAAATAGGCGGTAATTCCACTACAGGTAAAAACAGAGGGCAGGTACCTACACCCAAAGAGTGGAGGTAAATGCATGCCAGTGATGGAAATGAAGCCACATGTGCGACCAACGGGCCCTGAAAGGGTATGTAAGGCCCACGCCTTCCCCAAACACACTTCCCTAAAACATTCTGCCTCCAGCAGTAGAAAACAATGAGATCCACAACCTCCTGTTGTACAAGGAGCTGCAGAAGCATGCACAGCAGCAGCACAGAGAGCAAGCAGCGGAACGGCAGAGGAGATGCCATTCAAAGACAGTCCCTATTCCCCAGTCAAGCAATAACTCTGGCCAATAACTGATGGGCAGCTAATAACACTTTACTGCCTTAAGAGTGAGACCATAGCAGAGCTACTCACTCTGATAAAGAATGATTAACAATGCAGGATCAACATCAGTGCTGAAGCATGTGTCAGTGCTGCACCTGCTCACCACAGGCATCTTCCAGCACACTTTGGCATGCTGCATGGCATGTCATGTTGCAGCCCATGTTTTCTATCATGCTTGTCCAGGTGCTGGACACATTCATGCTACATGCACCCCAGTACATCTCCCTGACCACCACCCCAACACGGGTAAATGCAACAAAGACAAGGCTGTATGCAGCTGCCCACTTCCTTGTCATCTCAGCTCTGGGTTGCACCGAGGTGACATTGTTGGCCCCGCAATATTGGAAGATGTGTGCAGGAACAGGACAAAACAACATTCTCTTAATTTACGTGTGACCTGTGATGCAGACATCACAGTGATATATTGTAGCGCCCGCTTGCCATATTCCGCCCATTATGCATTGGTTCAGTGACTCATACTGCCAGCATATATAGATACCCCAGAGGGCAACAGACCTAGGTCCTGAGCAAGTACAATCGCCATCAAACAAGACATACAGGTTTCTCAAGTAGAAATGGTACCAAAGATGTGGGTGGGGCAAGCACCGTGATGTGCATGAAGGACCTACCTTCTGATGCAACACATAAGAAGCAGCACCCCACTGGACAAGTCCCTCCAGGACAACATCAGAGCTTGAAAGAAATGCATAATTCCAATTGTACTAAGAAATGTAGAAAGAGTGAACTACAGGTACCACAATGCATAGGGAACCCATACCTATACAGGACACAGCACAGTGTTCCTGTGCACAATGACAGCACAACACTGACAGGTAGTGATGGCATGAACACTGCAACCGACGAATGCCATTTCTCTGGAGCAGGAGCACTATCAGAAAGTGCACAAGGTCAGAGAGCTTATCAGAGCCCATGCTTGAGTGCCAAGTACTGAAAATCCAATGAAATGTCCATTGGCAATCCCATTCCAGTGTATGGCTGTTACCTCTGGTGAGGCAGTGATGTGTGCAAAAGTGGATTCCCTTTCTGACATTTACCATTACCTCATTATTCCACGATGCATTATATAATGAAGGGCGAGAGAGATAACTTGTGAATTTCAAATATTTGTATTTGTATTTGTATTTATTGATTTATAAAGCGGCTTACGCATATGTACAGTATGCCAAATATGCCATATGTACAGTAGCTGACACGTTAACCATCAAGTCATGACTAATTAACACGGGCGTAATTTTAGTGGAGGGGACAAGGGTCTTTGTCCCCACACCACAACTTCCGTGGCACACCATTTTGTCCCCATAATTTTGCTGGGGCCCCTTTCCTTTCGATGTCATGTCCTCCCCATCATTTTCAGCAAACTTACTCCACTGATTGTTACAATTGCTCATATTTCTGTAACCAACACCTATCCCCATTCCCTTTGCAGGTGACTCTATCTTTAGCTCCTATGGCTGATGAGACCAGTCTGGAACCCACAGACAGCACAAAAGGAGGTGTTCAATGAGGCACATATAAGGACTAGGCTCTGCATAGAGCGTAACTGTGGCCTGCTAAAGAGCTGGATCCGGTGCCTCAATGAGCTTGGAGGCACGCTAATGTAAAAGCCAGACAAGTTAGGAGAAAACATGTTTTTGTTTGTGCAATGATACGATAGATTATTTATAACCTGCTTAGTACACAGAGGTTTCTAATCGCGGACCCGGGGATTCGCGGACCCGGGGATCGAACCTATGTTGCTCAGTGTCGTCTTGCTTCCAAGGACAGCACGTTGGCCCCGAGCTAGCCTCCTGTGACTGTGCATGTGCATTAGGAGACATGTCCTCCTGCCTCCGAATGTCATCCTGGCTCCCCAGGGGATGATGACGGACACACATGCTGGGACCAGTTGCTGCCACGCAGTGACCATGATGAAAACAGGGATGGGCATTTTGTGCTCCAAGAATTGATTGAGAATTTTTTTTTAGGACATTTGATTACACATATCTCACACAATTGTGTATAGTCACATTAAATGTGTCACACCCACTCACACATGGCTCTCCTTGTCTCTGTTCAAGTGTTAATGTGATTTAATTTGTATTCAAAGAAACACCCACACCCTCCCTTCACCCTCATTCCCCAACATCATGTCCCCCCTCGACCCTCAATGCCCAACAACTATGCCCTCCGTCCACCTTAATTCTCCAAAATCCATATTGTCTCTCCACCCTCGTTCCTACACGTATGCCCTGCCCCATCCTCCACCCCTGAAACCCACGCCCTCCCTACACCCTCATTCCACAACACCATTGCCCTCCCTCCACCCTCACCCCCCATCTCAGTGTTATTTTGGAGTCTGTGAATTATTTCTTCCTGAGTTGTTCTTGTCCAGAAGCTGCCTTTGGTGTACGGGTGGCAGGGCATAACGACCACCAACGAGGCTCCCTTCTTGTGACCCTTTTGTGAATGGGTGGATGAAGGCAGCACAACCTCAGCCACACCGCCGACAGGAGACAAAGAGCCTACACCGGAGGCCGACTCAGGCTGACTGGCGGTTGTGGTTGAAGGAGTTACTCTACTCCTACATGCCTTAAGGCAGGCTCACTGCTGGAAGTTGGGGTGGTTATGCAAGCTAGGGTGGTGATGGGTGCAACAGCAGATATGGGGGCAAGCTGCTCGGTGGTGGGCAGTGCAGATGTTGCTTTGGAGGTTGAATGACCATGGAGATGGCAAATGTCTCTGCTTATACCTTGGTTGCTGCTTTTGCGGCTGAGGTCTTGTGGTGGCTCTCTGATGTATGCAGTACAGGGGTGGCAGAATAGGGCTCGGAGTGGCAGTGTCTTCTGCTGAAATGACAGACGTGGTTTGTGGAAGCGCTGCTGCACTGGTAGTGGAATCTGCACCCTGGATGCCTTGTGCGCCTGTAATGAGAGGGATGATCCGGAACCAGTTGTCATATATATACAGGGGCAGGTACATGCAGGATGCCTTGTGTGTCTGTAACGATAGGAATTACCTGGAATCAGTTGCCATGTATACAGGGGCAGGTAAATGCAGGACACACAGAGAATGGTCAGTGAACTGGGTACTTCTACCTAGGTGGGTGTTATAGCCGTCTTGTGCACAGTTCACTGTGGCTGAAAAATTAGCACAGCAACTTCCAAGTGACTTAGCTGATCTGTGAATGATAGAGTGCATTTGTGTCAATATCTTGGTGTGACAGCTAGGGTGCGTCCCTTGGGTTGTAGGCGCAGGTGGCTGTAGTTCTAGGTCTACCTTTGTGGAGGGTCTGTTCATCTCTATGGCACTTGGCATGCTTGTTACGGTTCTTTGACTCCTGTGGATTCCTTTTTTGGTAGTGTATGGCACACACTGTAGGGATATGGCATGGTGCTTGACCCATTTGTGTGTAATGTGGCCCTTTGTATATGTTTGTGCATATGTGCGCTCATATTTGGGGTCCTGGTAATAACATTCGTCTGCCATGGTGCATATGGCATGGATGGGGTTATATCTGGGTTCATGGTCATAGCACTGCGCATTGCTGGCTCTCAAGGCTGCATTAGGTATCATGTATGTTGATGTTTAGTTATCACATTTTTGTTCTATTAATTTGCACATGGTGTTTGCATGGAATGGGTCGTCATCTGTATTCCTGTGGCTTTGCTGATGGTGTGCCAGCAAGGGGCCTACCATCAACAATGTAATCTGAGTGCACCTAATTATGGCTGGAACATATGCACTGCCTACACTTATCCCTATCCCCACAGTGTACTTTTGAGCTTACCTGGTTCGGCTTGGCTTACTCCTTCCACCTCTTCTGCTCCTACTACCTCGATCCCTGCTATCTGCTGAATACCTGCTCCTTTCTCTTCCCACTCCCTTTTGCACCCTCTTCTTAAGAAACCCTCTGCCGTCCCCTGCTGCCTGGCTAACTATCGCCCAATCTCCATCACCCCTTTCCTGGGCAAACTCCTGGAAAAGCTGGCCATCTCCCAGCTTAATCTTCACACTGAATCTTTTGGTTGTCGCCATGACCATCAGTTTGGCTTCAGAGCTGCCAGAAGCACGGAAACGGCTCTCCTGAACATCCATGAAGACCTGCTCTCCAACCTTGATTCCAACACCCCCTGTGTCCTCATCTTACTTGATCTCTCCTCTGCCCTTAACACTGCCAATCATGCCATCCTGCTCAACCGTCTCCGTGATAACCTGGGTATCACCGACCAGGCCCTGGCTTGGCTGACTTCTTTCCTCTCCGGTCGACCCTCCCAGGTCCAACTTGGGTCCTTCCTCTCCTCTATCTCTATCTCTATCTCTATCTGTGGTGTTCCCCAGGGTTCTAATCTCACTCACTGGCAGTTCAACCAATACCTGGCGCTTCTTGCCCACCGTTTTGCCGTTCTCTGCCTCAACTTTCAGTACTTTGCAGATGACACTCAACTTATTTTCAGTCTCCCTTCCGCCACCCCTTCTCCTTCTCTCATCGCTGACTGTCTGTATGCTATCCAGGAGTGGTGTGCCGCCAATGATCTCTGCCTTAATGCTAGTAAGACTGAGATTCTCCTCATTGGCACACCTGCTGCCTCCTTTCCTGTCTATCTCTAGCCAGCCTCTCTTGGCCCTCTTCCTGTTCCCACCTGTAAGGCTAAAACCTCTGCGTCATCTTCGACGCCACACTTTCCTTTTCTCCTCACATCTCCGTCGTCTCTAAAAGTCACCTACCAGCTGCACCTCCTCAGAGGTATTCTTTCTTTCCTCTCCTTCCCTCAGAAGCTCACTGTCTCCAGAGCTCTGGTTCTGTCTACGCTGGACTACTGTAACAGCCTCTTTCAGGAATCCGTTTGCCTCTTCTCTCCGCCCTCTGCAACTCATCGAAAACAGGACTGCAAGACTTGTCCTTGGCCTCAAGCCCAGGGATCGCATCTCTCCAGGACTGAAATCTCTGCACTAGCTCCCAGTGGGACCCTCTGTATTGTCCACAAGGTCTTCTGGGGCTTCAATACCTTCAACTCTATCTTCCTAAATATCTTCCTTCTTGAGCTCTTCGCTCATCCGCCTCCAACTCCCTCAGGATCAGTCGCTTCTCCAAGCAACAAGCTGGTGGTAGATCTCTTTCTTCTGCTGGGGCCACCCTCTGGAACAGCCTCCCTACCTCTCTGAAACTTGTGGAGAACCATCTCCGGCTCTGGAAGCACCTCAAGGCCTTTCTCTTTGCTTCTGCTTTCTCTCCTCCTCTCCCCTGCTGATCTCCCAGCTGAAACTTAAACTACACTGGTTACCTGGCTATCCTTTGATCTCGGGCCCAGGTCCCCTCCCAACCAGTTGCACACCTGCTCTGCCCCCCTGGCAACCCTTGCACTCAGGTGACTTTCTGTATCCCTACAGCCCCCTACCCGCACTTGAAACCTTATGTCTGCACTTACCCTTACACTTGCCACCAGCTGGCCGCACTTTTATTTATTGTCTTATTCATTTTACTATTATCCTATGTACTTGACTGCCCCCTCCCCTTTTCCCCTCGCACTTTTCCTTTCCCCCCTCCCCCGCACGTGTGCAATCTCAATGTCACCTGGCCTAGTAAGATCGTTGTCTCTGTCTTCCCTCTGTTCCCACTCCCTTGCCTTGTCGCGCCTGGAAACACTTATGCATAGGCACGCTATAAATGCCATATCATATCATATCACTGTGCCTCCTCCAGTGGCAGACGTCTTGCGGTGGTGAGTGGTAAGTGGTGATGAGACTGCTGACATGCACGTTGAGGTAATTCCATGTCTTCCTTCAGTCGTCTATGTCTTGCTGCATAATGGGCATTGCCATACCGTGTTCCTTATTTCAGTCCATATTGTGATCTTGCGGTGGATGGATGTCTTGTAATGTTGGCTTCCAGTAAGCTCTTTTGCATTGTCAACCACCTAATCTGCGAAAACCTGCAGCTCAGCCTTGCTTAATTTGCAGACCTTCAATTTAGTCACCCTCCACGTACCCTTGGCTCCTGGCATGCTTCTGCAAAGTTTGGTCATTGGATGGCTATAGGAAGTGGTGAATTCAGGATCCATTGTGTTTTTAAAGATGGCTGCCGATGAGCTTCCATTTGCGGCATGATGCTATTTTACCTCGGCTGTATTGTTGGCTGCAGAATTACAATTCGGTAATTCCTCTAGTTTTCCAGCAGTAACGGTAATTGCACTGAATATTTGAGGAATTACTGATCTGAGATGATTTTCGGCTGTAATTACGCTGGATGGAATTAGTGTTACCACTGATGGTTGGTGTGCGCACCGTCCACTCATAATATAGCAGTAATTCCACCAGACACCACAGGGGTAATGGTAATTCCATCCATCTGAATTACTGCTGAGGTGAACGCTCAACTCGTAATTAGCAAAAAGAGTTACCTAACTGAGGAACAGCTATTATATCTTTAATATTTAGCTGCATTTTGAAGTATAACTAAGACCTACAATTCTAATCATGCAGCGTTTCCTCTTGAATAGTGGAATGTAATACAAAAAACAGCATTGAGGCTCATTACAGCGATGCCAGTATCGTGCCGGTAATTCTGGTGGGATACCGACAACCCTGCCTTACTGTCTCCACCGCCCGATATTCAGATATTACTGGGTTATTACAGGTGATGGAGTGACTGTGAATTCCCATGAGATTGCCCGGATCACCGGCGCCGGGAGTACCAGTGCCGGTATTTCAGGGATTTATCTGCCAGTAGGGACCTGATCTACCAGCAGGTCAGGCCTGATGGGAGATCCGTGGCCACCACGGGCAGACTTGTGCTGTGCCAGTCCGGAATAATTGCCGCTACCAGAATTGCCAGTATTTATTCTGGTTTTTATTTCAGACCAGCAAACACGTAATGAGGCCGATTGTATTGAATCAGTGGGTGGAATATTCATACTATGGCATAAAATATCATGTTTGATTATTGAAAATTTGAGGCTTAAGAGGGAGGATGTGTTGCATAATTTGCAATAACATATTCAGTATTTAGCTCACTATTGGCACCTTGGTGTAATCACCGAGAAGCTCAAAATGTATAAATTGCCCAGAGGGGACCACCTAGGTTTGTACTTAGGGGCAAACAGGTCCATTCCAGGAAATGTTTGATATGTGCACTGCAGAGCGCAAAAGGCACAGTGCAGTGCAAAATGATTAAGCACTGCCAGCCATCTACACATGCCTGGCAGCATTAACAATGAATACCTATGCAATCCGCCTGCTTTTTGCTGGTGTAAAAAACAGGCGTATTCGATTGGTTTTACGGCAGCATGAAAATGTCATGCTGGCATGAAATCAAGATGTTTTTGAAGGCAGAGGGGTAAACAGAGTTGGAGACAAAACCTCTGTTCTGCCGTTTCCCTCCGCCTTCGAAAAGCACGAAATTGCCCGGAACGTGAACAAAGCTTTCATAACACCTTATGCCAGTCTTTTGCAGCTCTGTTTACAGTCCACAGACTTGGAAAATTAGCACCTTGGTGTAATCACCGATACGAATGCCCCTGCAGCTCAGCTGGTCTCAGTTTGTATTCTGAAGATGTCTTACTCTGTCCTTTTCTACCGTTCCTTTACTGGGCGTTTCTCCTGGAAGACTTTGGCCCAATAAGAGGCTTAGTTGGCTGCCAGCTGCCAGTCATCCTGATCCAACATCCACAAAGGGAGTAGACTTATGGTACCTTTCTAGCAACATTTACGATTCCCTCCTCGGCCAGTATTTGATGTGTTCGGCTGTTAGATTTCATAAAGTTCGTTATTTTGTGTTTTCAATTTTGCAAGGAGGTGCCTTGAGAGAAGCTGGGTCTGGCACCTTTGGGCAGAAATCATCAAGGAATTCTAACGCATGAGAGGCTCTGCCTCGCTTGCAGGGTGGCTCATCAGCCTCTGTGGCTCATGACCTTCGCACCTGAATGATTCACTTTCAGCTTGCATTGTAACACTTGATGAATGTGAGTTGCAGGAGAGGGAAGACTTGCTTCATTTTAATACACGGCTTTTATATTTCATCACAGGCATTAGAAATTATCCATAGCTATCTATCTGAATGTCACCTTGCAGGGGAAGCTTCATTAGGAAGCAGCTTGCCAGTTCATCCAATGCATCAGTCAGAGCAAGTTTCCAGAGCCGCCTTCGGGCCTTTGGCAAAAGGGATTCAGGTGCGTACAGGCCACTGCTCAAGGAAGATCAACAAGGAGCCAAATGTTGTCCTAAGCCATAGGAACAGTCTTTAGGGAAGTAATCATGTTGTCTTTATTGACAATCAGATCTAAGATGTGTCCATTAAATTTGTAAGGGAGCAGACCACCTGGAAAAAAGACTATCCACAAGGGTTAGTAGTTGGTTGGCTGAGGCATGAGTGGGTTGATTGATCGATCTAAAGATGAAAGTCGCCAGCATGGGTGAGATACGGGAGGACAGGTGTAACTTCAGCAACTTGATCTACCCATGGAATGAATACATCTGGGAACAGGACAATACATCAATAGAAATACAGTAGTATAATTTGCTGATAAGATCATGATACACAGCACTTATTCACAAGAATCAATCCTTGAAATGGAAGTGTGGGGGGATCCCAGAGACCCTTGTGCCCTGGAAGGCTCTTCTCTGTAATAATGAGCACTCAAGAATCAGACCACCAAGATATCTGAGGGTTTGAAAATGTCCATCGCACCCAGTCTCTGAATTGTAAACAAGCACAAAGTTCCTGTTGGGGCTGAAAGGACTCTCACAGATAGCTAGTGGCAGAGGGCTGGCATAGTCAGGTGCAGACTGGTGTAGATGGGCTTTTCAACAACCAAGCTTGCACAGTCGCTGCATGCATGCCGACCAATGACCATGAAATTATCTGGCATAGTGCATGTCATAGTATGCTTCACAACCTTGACTCAGAATCAGTTACCAAACAACCCCAACTTGTGGTGAACACAGCAAGGAAGGCCCAGCCCGTTCTGTGAGTGTGGAAAGTTACAGAAATGCACTATCTGTCAGTAAAATAATACACCAGATCAGTGGTCAAAGTGTACGAAAACAAGTAGTGGAGCTATGTCCCCTGCTGACATGCCCTTGCTCCCCACAAACCACATTGCCACGCCCCCACCCACTGCGCAATCCAAACCCCCAAACAAACACACCTGCTGTTTGAGGGAATGTTCAGGGCTGTGCACTGAATTGCAAGTTTCAACTTCTTCCCACACTTATTTTAAAACTAAACCACTCCGGAATGGAGTATAGGAACAGTAAAACATAAAAAAATGAAAGTAACGGAGCTCCTCTCCCAACTGCCCCCACCCACTTCAACCACTGCACCAGATTCACTTAAATCCACTTTGCAGATAAAAAAGGGATTCAAGGTTAAATGAGGTGAAGTCCTAAGTATTTCCTCACGCCACCATTAGATAGCCAGATAACTTTATGTTGAAAGACGACACTGTGAGAACTTGAATGTTATTATTGAGTATATTTACAAGGTGCAGGCTTTGCTATGAATTTGTTTCAGAAATGCCCTTCCACAGGGAAGATACAATCCTGTTCTATGTGCTGTACAGATTGGTGGAGTATTGCTGTGTGAAAGTCGTATGCACTCTATGTTTAAGAAGCTCTAACATCCATGTACAGGTTACATGCTAATGGTAGCTGTCTGCACATATCATGGGACAGTAAGACCAGAGCAAACCAATGTAAAGTTGAAGTACAACGTTTACTGCTGATTTCTCAAAGAAGGGGTTGAATGGGTCAGGCAAGGTAAGAAAACTTAACAAATACTACACTGAAGTGTGATATCTTCGACCTGTGATTACTGTTTTTCCCTGCTCCCCACAGCAGCCTGCTCCAGCCTCTCTGACTCGTTCTCCTCTGAGGCATATGGGGGCCTTTTAGGACATCATTCAAGCTTCATAAATGTATATACTGAACGCTGACATGTATGCATCACATACTGAGATGCATATACATATATTGAGATGCATACATAAGATACTGAAATCTACACACTGTACACAGAGATACATACATTCTATAGTGAGAGGTATATTCTGTGTATTCAGCTACATGCATTAAATATTGAAATAGTGTCATGGTTCGCCGGCCGTGGAAGCTATGGGGAAGGTGGAGGAAATGGGGAAAGGACTAATGCTCCCTTCCATAATGCTATGCGCGTTCTAGTCTTCCCAGACTTAAAAACCCGGAAGTTGCTAACGCGCTTGCGTTGCAACTTCCAGTGTTTCGGGAAGCGACTTCCAATGCTCCCGTTTGTTTTCCTCCCTGCTCTCGGGCGGATTATCCTCTTTGTTCCCGCTTTCTGCTTTGCCAACTCCCCTTCTCCTGTTCCTGCCTGCTTGCCTCTTGTCCCTCGCAGCGCTCCTTCGGCTGTGTGCTCTCTCCCTTCTGCCTCACTCCTTTTCTGCTCCATGCGCGGAGTTCTACAGCCTCAGTCTTCTGCCCGTTCTCGAACGGGGTATCCTTCAATGCTGCTTTGGTCCCTACCATCATACGCACCTGATTCCCTCGATGCTGTTGGGACCAGTACATGGACACCCTCATTGGAACTACCGCATCTCCAACTTCACAGCATTGCATGCTGGGATTCGAGGTCCACATCCAGATCATCTCTTAAACAACCTGCCAGGGTTTTTCGGCAAGTCTTTTCCCGGTTTGGGGTGGGCTCCCTGGGGTCCCCGCTGCCAGGCAAATAGCCTTACGGGCAAAGTGGCCTCCGGTGGAACTCATCCTCATCTCTCCAAACAGAAGGGAAAGATAGGCAGGAAGAAGCCCAGCGATTCCTGGAGACAGAGAAGAAAGGAAATTTCATCAGACGACTCCTCAGAATTCCACACAGACGGTCCATCTGGTTTCCATACAGACTGAGGTGAGGAGTGGGTTGGTGAACTAGACACTACTGTGGAAACAGAATCTGAGAAATAGATACACTGTATGCTGGGATACATTAATTGTACACTGTGAGGTATATACTGTATAGTGAAATTCATATGTGATATATTGACGTATGTATGCATATGCACTGTACACTGAGGTACATACATTGTATACTGAGATGTATTTACAGGATTGCCTCACATTTGCTGATGTTACAGTGATATTCGATCGCACAGCAGTCGGGATTCAATGCTCCCTCGACAAATTGTATCTCTATGCTGAGGAACACAGGCTCCAGGTCAACGTGGCTAAAACTAAGATCATGACCATCGGGCAGCAAGCCTATGGGGCTCCATCCTTTGTTTGGAAGATGGGTGCCACACAAATAGAACAGGTCAAGGATTATAAGTATCTGGGAATGTGCATTAAGGCCTGCAGCACGCAAACACCTCTTGGCGAGGTGATCTCTTACAAAGCTTGGAAAAATGGCTTACTATCAGGAAGATTGTGGATATAGTGGGGGTCCATTGAGACCAAGATTAAGGTATACAAGCACTCCATAACACCGGGTATCTTGTATGCACTGGAGGCCTTGCCGGAAAGTGCGGTTGCCTGGCTTCCTGGTTTGGAGGCTAAAATACTGCACTCCCTGCTGGGCCTACCCAGCGCAGTCCCAGCACAGGCGATAAAACTGGAATTGGGACTGCAGTCTTTGTCATCCTTATAGAGGGTCTCAGTATGTAGACTTTGGGATAAGATCAACTTTGAGACACAGAACAAGCCAATTCTTCTAAACCACACAATAGAACACTTGCAAAGATGTTCTCAGAGTGTCTGGTATGGAAAATTGAAATCATTAGTTCCAAAACATTGTGAACATATTGGACTGAGCTGTGCCCCTGAGTCCATTGTCGACTTTCATATGATAGGGCTGGAGAAGAAATCAAGGTATCTTGATCGCATACAGTCCTTTAATCATCTAGCTACGCAACCAAGATACCAACAAGGACTGTTTGAAGAAGTCCCGCATATCTAATTAAGCTGCAAATGCCTGCTTTAATTCGATTTGTTTTATATCTAAGACTAGACATTCTACCCGTCTTGGTGTACAATGGAGCTTGGAAGGGTATTTCTAGGGAAAAGAGTCTCTTTAGATACTGTGGGGGTTACATGGAAACTATTCGACACATACTTACACAATGTGCTAAATTACAACATCAATACGTTCGAGGCTATGACAAATTTCGGGATTTCCACCACAACCAATTCTGGAGTATGCTCTATGGAGCAGAATCTATAGTCTTGCTATCAGCAGCATATCATATATGGGAAACCGTGAAAAGAAGATTGACTGACTCTGTTCCTGGCTAAATTGTAACTTATCTTTTTAATGATGCTCTTTTCTTTTTTACTGTGCCATTTTAAATATCTTAAGCTATTAAGTGTTTTTCAATATTTTGTTTTTATTGTATTATTGTTGTATGATATGATGTGTTTTTGTAAAGATTTTTTTAGTGTGAAAGGCTGCAAAATAAAATGCACTTATAAAAAATAAGAAAATACACAGTATTTTGAAATGAACACATTATATATTGAAATATATGCACAGAATACTGAGATGCATGCATTGTATATTGAAACATATACACTGTACATTGGCATATATTGTACATTGAGATGCAAATACAATATATTGAGCTACATATATTACACATTGAAATGTATACAGTATACACTGAGATGTATACAATATATAATGAGATGTATGCACAGTATATTGAGATGCATCCATTTTACATTGAAATGCATGTAGCGCAGATTGAAATGCGCCTCATTACAAGTTTGGAGGTATTATGGCGTTAAATCCACCGTAATACTGCCAAACGGAATTACTGTTACTGCCACTTGGTCCGGCGGATTACAAGTGGTGTTAGGCAGTGTTATTCCCCGTTAATTGGGATTCATAGGACTCCATGGGGATTTTTGGTGGAATTACTTCTGGCAGAATTACCTCCAGCGGTAATTCCGCTGATTTTGCCCAGATTTGATGGTAAGGTGGAGGATCTACCTCCAGCTTCTTGCTTGAGGTTTTCTTCCTTATCTTGAAACTCAAAGTTGAGCGATGCGGTAATGAGGCGGTAATGCAGCGTTAACCAAATTACTGCCGCAGTACCGCTGATTTTTACTGCACCGCCCAACTTGTAATGAGGCTGATTGCATAGCAACGTATCTATATTATATAATGAGAGGGGCATGCTACATTCTAATAATTCATATACACAACATGCGGAAATGCATGCATGATATAATAAGGAATTGCTTATATTCTATGTGAGAAGATATATATGTTATATTGTAATGCATTCACAACATAATAAATAAGACATATTCTAAACTGAAACTTTTTGTGCACTCCATGTCCACCTATAGAGACGGCTTCACTTATATGTCAAACACAAATAATGTCTTAAAGTAGTAGTCAGGATGACAGATCTTTCAAAGTCTATGAATATTTCTGGTTAACCAAAAAATAAATGCCTTTCAAAGTCTCTGTGTGCCGGTGCCCAGTGTCTCTCAATGGGCCTCATTCCGAGTATGGCGGTAAGGGATAGCGGCCACCGGTAACGAGACCGGTGGCGGTAATCCCTTACTGCCATACTCCGAGTTCCCTTTGCGCCCTCGCCCTTAACGCCTGCTTTGAGCAGGTGTTAAAGTCGAGGGCGCAAAGGGGCCTCCAAGCCAATAACGGTGACCGTAATGAACGGTCACCGTTATTTGCATCTTCCCCATTCCAATTGAGCCCTATGGGGGCTCATTTGGGAATGGGGAAGAGCCTTGGTGAATGGGGAATTACCGCCCCGCCAACCTTGGAATGGGGCGGTAATTCCGCCATCCACCAAGGCGCTGCCGGTCCGGGTACGGCGTCAACCAAGGCTTTAATAGCGCCATTGGTTAGCGCCGTACTCGGAATGAGGCCCAATGTCTTTTTGGAAAGCAGGCTGTTCCCAAGTCCCAGATCACTTTAGCATCATGGTTCTAGTGTCCTGGCAAAGGCTGCCTTCCTATGGTTTGCTGATCTGATTATTTTCTACGAAAGAAGTCCACAAGAAGCTTAGTCACTGTTGCCACATGGTTCCAAACAGTTTTCCTTCTAAGATGTCTGCTTTTGGTTCTCAGTGGAAGAGAGGACAAGCCTGCAATTGAGGTAGGTTGGGTCTTAGGCCCTGAAGGATGCTGGCTAAAGCCATGATTTTCGATAGCCCAAGAGTCCCAACTCTAGGAGCTCCCAGTTACTATCTTCCTTGTCGCAGTGATGCCTGAACACATTTGAGGGGCTTTCTTCTAAGTCTCTTCTCGCCCCCTCTAGCCCGGTAGACTCTTGCTTTACCTGCTCAATGCTGTGTCATGTGTTCATACCTCCTCACTAACACACCCCATAGGCGTGAGGTATGTTTCCTTTCTCTGTTATTTGCTCTCTTCTTGAAGTCTTTCCCAGGTTTCTCCTCTCTACAAGTCCTCCTTTCATCGCCTCCTTAGGGTGTCTTAGTGCCACTGGTTTCTCCTTACTGACTCCATTCAACCCCACCTTCCCTACACTTTTCATCACCTCCTTTGCTTTTCCGATAATGGCATCCTCCTTAAGTGTTACTCTCTCGACCATCTCCTAGGCTCCTCCTGTCACCACCTCCTCTTTCGGTCTTATTCTCACCATCCTCCACCTGGGCTTCTCCTGTTACCTTCACCTCCCTAGGCCTGACTCAAGTTACCACCTTCTTGGCTCCTCCTCCTCTTCGTCCTCCAGCTTGGGCCTTACTCCCTTCATCATGTACTTTGCCACACCTATTAACTCCTCCTCTTTAGGTTTTACTCTTTCCAACACTTCCTTGGCTCCACCAGCCACCTCTTAACAGCTCTCTTTCTCCAGTGTCTACTTTTTTACAACCACCCTGCCTTTTTTAAAGCACCCAGGTCTCTTCCCATCGGCTGTCCTTGGTGTGATGGGGCCGTGTGGGCAGTGTGTAACAATGTTGTATTGTCATCAACACACCTGAGCCAGCAGGTAAGTTATGTGGGTTTATCAGTTACATACACAGCAGGAAACACCGGCACATCCTTGCCAGCCAGCTCTCTATCTCCAACTGTCCCCCATAGAACACACATTCAGATGACAACACTCTAAGCACAGTGACCTCACCACATTCCACTGACATCACCACTCCAGGGAAGGAAATGGAATAGAGGGAAGACACAGGAGGGAAGACACTCATTATAACACTTCTCCCTCCCTTAATTTAATAATAGGAACACACCAACATTGGTAGAGTACTAGTCATTCCTACACACAAGTACCATCCTACACAATACCGATACAAATCCGCGTGACCACCACGTACCTGCCCAGCAACACCCAAGCTCATGTGAACACGAGACCCAGCCCCAGGAAACGGTCTACATGAAGCCCATTCACACACCAAGGCCAACAACAGAGCACAAACACTCTAGACTACCATTAAGGTACAGAAACGCACTGACACCATTGAAACTAGCTCCCCACTAATAATACCCGAAGCATAAAACAGTTGGAAACATAACCTTGCACAATGACTCCTACTCAAACGGAACACAGATCCACCCCACAACACTATAACTACCCCTTGTCCACCAAATCACTCACAACAGAACCCACCGACATGGAATAAGGGCTGCACCTCCCTTCTACTGAACTGGAATAACAGCTCGAGGAACAAAACAATAAAACAAGAACTTCACCTGCTTCAAGCTGCCCCTTGAAGCCTAGGGCCTGTCACACCCCAGCATCCCCAATAGTGGATATCACCCTAACAACCACGACCCTTCAGTGCACCTACATCCTTCCGTCCTGGTCTGCACCCCAGGGAACCGGGGCTGCCACCCCCGGGCGCAACCCAACTCAAAAGAGCAACCACCGGGCACTAGCCCAACTCAAATGAGCAACAACAAGCATGACTAACACCGTCAGTTCAAAAACCCCTAAATAAGGCAACTCTTAACTCTGACAACAAGCCACTCTGAACTACTGTGCAAATCTAGTCCCTGTGAAACAACACACAAGCTCACCAAAATAATCTAAAAGACCCCTAAATAACAGTGCAACCTAGACACCACACCTAACACCACAGGACCCTTAGTCCCTGCCAAATACAGAACACCACTGCACCCATGGGACCCCTAGTCCCTGCCAAATACAGAACACCACTGCACCCATGGGACCCTAGTCCCTACCACACAGAACACCTCTACAATCACAGTACCCCAGGTCCCAGCCAAACACGGTACACCACCCCCTAATGTGGGACCCCAGCACCGGCAAGGCTACCACGGTGGTTACCACACACAGGCACCACAACACGCGCACAACCAACATGCGCACTCCCACCCACACTCACACCTCAACAAACGACACACAACACATAAAATACCACTGGAGCTCTTAAATAAATGGCCAACGTTCAAAGGGCATGACACCATAACGATTGCAGGATTCTTCACACATTGGCGTGAGCTTTAGCGTAACCATCTCTCCACTTGAAAACGACAATTCGGAATACTTCTCAAAAAAAAGGAAAATGGCAAAAATAAACATCATCCATGTTAAAGAAAACCAAGTTCCCAATGTAGATCGGTCAGTACGGAAAAACAAGTCCAAACGCAAACCAAGATGCAAAGGAGCTCAGTCAGTATCTCCCACAAGTCCCAGAGCAGAAACGCCCCCCCCCATTCACAGATTAATAATAAGACACGGTGGAGGGCACTCCGCCAATGCCCCAGTCCAACCCAACCTGGAAGAAAACACGTTAACAATACAACAATGAAACACATTATACTTTGCATTTAAATGTTCACGTTCTAGAACAAAAACGGGCCACTACATAAACACACACACACTCCCACACTGGCCCGACACCTATAAGTAAACCGAACAGAAAGAGGCCACAACACACCACAAGACACCGCTCGTACTGGCCTCAGAACTATGGCACAGACGCGCGACATTAAATTGTCCTCCACGCAACAATCTGCCATGCACCTCTGCTGCTGGACTCCAACAACACTCCTGTACTACTCACAGAGCTCAGGAACAAACCCCCTTCTGGCTCGGGAAATAAAAACTCTGTCCACGCTGTCCTGAGAATCCTCCCTGCAAGGGCTCCTTCTTCTTGAAACATGGTCCCAAGGACACCTCTGCTGCACTATGGCGAACAACTGACAAGTTCTTCCTCAAACTATGGCGATAAACTGATATGTTCTTCCTCGCTCCAGTTCTCCAAGTCCTTGTCAAGACAAATAAAACACTTCCATTCCCTCCGTACTCCGGAAGTTCTGCCCCTGCGACTAAAACAACATCAGTACGCTCTGTAAGCACTTGACTCTCTACGCATTCTACCGTTGCAGCGCGTTCCAGCCGCTCATGGCTGGAACGCCTCCGGATGACACGCAGACGTCATCAGTCCACAGCCGCCTCCACCAGTCCACATCTCTGATGCCCTCCTAGTGGGCGATCAGCAGGGTCGACTCTGCGCCCCATCATGTCCACGCACGTGCCACCCTTGACACGGGTACTCCATCAACGCTGCGGACACATGCCCAACATGGTTCCAGAATGGTCTACCGCCAGCTGGATATACTTCCACGCCCAACTCGCTGGGCACCAAAGCCGCCAGCTGCACCACGGGGTAAGGACCGACTTCCTCACCTAGATCACTGGACCACCCGGCGCCAGGCACACCGCAGGGCAAACGTTGCTCGATGAGGGTTGCCGCCGCCACGCTCGACCCCCTCCTGCTCCCGGGAGCACAGGCGGCTCAGCTCGAAGAAGAATTGCACACTTCCACGCAGTTCACTGGACCAACCCTTCCTGGGAGGGACGCTCACGGATCCCCCCTCCAAACAGGTAAGGTGCAGGCAGCAGGACACTACTACACAGCGGTTGGACCAACACTTCTCTCCACCGCCTGTTAAGGACCCTCCTCCATCCAGGGCCTGGCTCCAACCGTAAAGGAGCCTCCTTCCTCCAGCACCACCCGACCTGCTGGAATGCAACTCCGGTCCGTACCTCCAGTGCTGCAAAGCTGGCTTATTCCCAGGACGTGGACACTTGGAGGGCGGTGTCCTGATCAACTGCTGTCCCCTCCACGACGGAATCCCATCCTCGTCGCTAGTGTAACAATGTTGTATTGTCATCAACACACCTGAGCCAGCAGGTAAGTTATATGGGTTTATTAGTTACATACTCAGCAGGAAACAACGGCACATACTTGCCTACCAGCTCTCTATCTCCAACTGTCCCCCATAGAACACACATTCAGATGACATGTTGTGGTGCTCTTCAGCTGCCACAACCTCCTCGGGGGAGACCGTGTTTGACAGTTTGAGGTGTCGAGAGAAATAGTCTGCGGCATTGCTTTGTCCAGGTTTGTATTTCATGTCCACATTGTATTCCTGCAATGCCAGCAGCCACTTCGCAATGCGAGGAGGAGGATTTGCTGACCCACCCGTCATGATGGGAAGAAGGGGTTTGTGATTGGTGACCACCTTCACTGGTTTCCCGTAAATGTATATGTGGAAATGGCAGCATCCCCACAGTACTGCCAGGGCCTCTCGCTCTATCTGTGAGTATCTTCGCTCCGTAGGTGAGGGTGCTCGACTCCATATGCCACAGTGCACAGTGTGCTGTCATTGTTGGCCTTGGTGTGGATGGCTCCAAATCCAAACAGGCTTGCGTCCACAATGATTTCTGTGCTTTTCTGGGGGTCGAAGAACAACAGTATGCACTCATCAGACCACGCTTTCTTGATATTGTTGAACGCTGTCTGTTCTACGGCTGACCATATCCAGGCTGTTGATTGCTTGGTGAGTTTCCTCAGGGGTTTGGACACGGTCGTTAGGTTCTCTATGAAGTGGCCACAATAAGTAACCATGCAAAGGAAACTTCTGACTTCGGACACGGTTTCAGGGGGTTTGGCCTCTTGAATATCTTTGCCTTTTGCTGGGTCAGCGGAAATCCCTTCCTCTTGAAAAATGAAACCAAAGAATTCGGTCTTGTTTCTTAAAAATGTGCATTTCTCACGGTGTAGTGCTAGGCCCAGGGACTGGATCCTTGTCAGGACTTTCTCTAGCCTCTCCAGGTGCTCGCTCTGAGATCTGGCATGTATTAGAATGTCAACACTTACATTCAGGGTACGTGGTAGTCCTGCCAGAATGCTGCAGATGGCATTCTGAAGCACCTCTGTGGTGGATGAGATGCCAAGGTTCAGCCGTTTGTACCTATAGAGGCCAACGTGAGCGGTGAAGGTTGTGATGTAACAACTGTCCTGGTGGAGTAGGAGCTGGTGGTAGCAAGACCAGAGGGCAAGCTTGGAGAACACTGTGGTTTCGTCTAGCTCTGCAACAATGTCATCCAGGGTGGGTGTCAGGTGTCTTTCCCTTCTGATTGCCCACTTTGTCCGGTTGTTTGGGTTTGTGGGCCATGACAATTGGGGAAACCCATGGGGTGGGTCCTTCAACCCGCTCAATGATGTCGAGGTTGAAAAGGTCTTGGATCTCTTTGTCGACTTGCTTGAAGAGGTGGAAGTGTACCCTCCTGTGTTTCAGAGCCACCGGCTGGACCGTATCGTCTTTAAGGCGCCATATGGATATGCTGTGATGCTGGACTGTGGCGATGAAAGCGCTTTCCAGTGGTAGAGGAGTCTTGCCTCCAAAGGTGAAGATATGCATTCTTGTGTCTTGAAGTGCAGGGGGTCCTGGTAATGTCGGTACTGTTCGTCACCCATCACGTTCACAGATGCTCCTGTTTCAAGGGGTACATGAACTGGGGTATTCAGGATGTGCACTGCGCATCGGGGTTGGCGTTTTCCTTGCCCACTACTGACACAAAGAAAACGTCTTCATCTTCTTCCCTCAAGCCCGCACCAGGAAGGTCCCCTTGTGGGTCAGTGGATGTGGTGTTGGCAGATTGACTCGCCCTCTCCTGTGGGAAACCTCTCGGGTGTTCCTTTCCTCTTGGCATCGTGGTTGGGGCTGAGGCTCTGCACACTCTCGTGAAATGGTTTGGTATTCCACACCTTGTGCAGGTGTACCCCTTTGCTGGGCACTAAATAATATGAGTAAAGTAAAGAACCCCTCAAACTCTGCGCTTGGCCAATATAGTTAAATAATGTCTTTTTTGAAAAAGTGATCCATAACACGCAGAGCTGATCCGAGGTGAATCCTTACAGGACACCTATACATATACTTTATTTCGAACGAGGGAGACGCATGGATTTGTCAGAATTTAGCTTACTGGAGCTAATTCCTAGCAGATGGCTTCAATTATTATCTCTGACAATTAAAAATTAAGAAACGATTGGCCTTGAGAAAGACATTTAGTCGAAACACTTGTTGGCTGTTTTTTGCACTAGTTACTACTAGAAAATAAACAGAATCAGCAAACCAACTCAGGACTTTGGGATACTAATGTTATGGATCACTTTTTAAAAAAAAAAAAATTATTTAACTATATTGGCCAAGCGCAGTGTGAGGGGTTCTTTACTTTACTCATATTATTTAGTGGTATAAGGGTTTACCACATACCACTCACCATGCAGCGGGCACAGCATATCTCCATCACCCGAGGTCAATTGGAAATTGGACACAAATTACCCTTGCTCAGTTTCCTACCCCTTTGCTGGGCAGTCTTTTTCATGAGGAAGGAGGAAGATCATACCCACACTATGGGCAGGGGGCTATAGTGGTGGTGTTTTGCTGTTTCTTCTGCCGCCATGCATTTCTTGTCCCCTGGTTCCTTGGAGTTGGTCGTCCTCCTAAGCACACTTCCTCCAGTTTTTTACGGTAATCAGGGCCGACTCTATTTTGGAGGCCCTTACGTCCGCCAATTTATGGGAGCGTCCTATTTCACGGATCCTGGGGAGTGTGATGCCAGGTTCTTGCAGAATTTGTTTCAGGAGCTTTACTGAGTGACGTCCAATGATAATTTGGAGTCTCACCTCCTCTTCATTTTCCCACCCAAAGGTCGAGGCCAGGTGACTGTGATATTTGTCCAGGTTTTCATCACTCTGCTGCATGGCAATGCACATCACAAACCTCTCATAGTCTGTGTTCACCATATGGGCAAAGTAGTCCGTCAGTGCCTTGACAGCTGCGTTATACGAGTTATCTGCGGGCGCAGGATCTTGAAGAGCTTGTGGACTGCGGGTCCTGCTGAATATATCAGAGTGCCCTTCTTAGTTAGGTCGTCTTTTTCCCCTGTGGCGTTGAAATACAAGTCTAAGCACTCCCGCCATGGTTCCAATCGAGGTCCCAGCGATGTTGAATTCACATAGGGGAGAAAGCGAGCCGCGTTGTTGGGAGGACCCTCCCTGCAGGCATGGTGGTGCGGGTGTAGCTGCAGCGTCTTCTGCTGACATGATTCCAGGTATGAGGTGTCAGCGCAGGTGCTGTTAATGGGGTGCACAGGCACTCCGAGAGGAGCCGCTGCCCCTGTTCCCTGAATTCTATGAAGACTCACAGCGGGGTGCACAGGTGCTCTTGGGGTGCTGCTGCCCCTGTGAGGAACGTGGGTTGACCTGCACCGGTGGGGTGGGTGCGACACCTCCTTGGGTGGCGTGGTTTGGCAGAAGAATTGGGGTGCCAGCGTACGAGCACTTTCCTGAGAGAGCGGCGCTGGTCCCCAAGGTGACTGGGCTTTCCCCCTCACTGATTGTGGGGCTGGAGATGATACAACGCCTTGGGCATTCCAAAAAGTCTGGCGGGAACCAGCTATGTCCAGTATGAGACCATATGTAGGTTAAGATCCCTTACCAGTGTGCCAATGTGATGGGGTCATGTGGCCTGGGCGTGTGGCGCAGTGCAGCGTGCAATGAAGGACACACACACTGCTGATGGTTCACAGCCCTGTTTGGTCTACCGCAAAGGCGTGAAACCGGCCTCTTTATTTGCTCCTTTGTGTCATGACGTAGCACGTCATGTTGCAGTTCACGTGACACCACACTTGGGACAAGTGGTAACTGCTGTGTAGCATTATTACTAGGCTGTGAGGACTGGGTGTGCTGGTCTGCGCTCCTGAAACTATTCACTTTACTAAATTGGGCCCAGTGTTCATTGGTCCGATGTGCCGAATCTATGAATGGCCTAGCCACTATCTTGGAAACAAATATTTGCGTTGGTGTACGTGCAGAGCCCGCCACTCACACATGGAATCTTTCATCTTGAGTAGTATCGTACTGGCTCGATCTCTCACTGGCGGTGGGTGGGTCACTGAATTGCACTGGAGGAACAAAGCTCTTGCGTGCAAGAGTTTTGGGCTGTCCTGTCAGATTCCTCGGACTCTGATGAGGTCTTTTCCATACCTGGAAGGGTGCATGCGCGTGTACACTATGCCTGGGGACAGATATGATAAGGCAGGCTGCTGGGTCTGAGGTAGGTTAGCTAAAGGCACTGTGCTTCTATCTGTAGACACCATGTGTCTAGTCCCTGTCCATTGGGTGTTCTGAGTCGGAGGTAATCAGGAGGTCCTCTCTACCCCTCCCACCGGCCCTGCATCACTGAGCAGGTGGCAGCACCCCACCCTTATTGCCCCCTCACCTGACCCAAAGGTCAGACAGGGGCCCTTGTCACATAGCCTAAGCAGAATGTTCCCTACATTAGCTGTAGTCGTGCTTGAAGTCCTAGCCAGCCACGTATGTCTGTGCCTGAGTGATAAGGGCTGCGAACAAGAAGGAGGCTGTAGCCGCTATACCCTTATCCCAATGGTCTTATTTATATTTTTGTTGAGGAAAGGTTGCCTAATTGTTTATAGTAAAATAGTTCATGTATGTTAGAATTCACTGAGACACTTTAACTTTAGGATCCTCTTAAAGAGTAGTGCAGTAGGTTATAGCTAGAGATCTGAAGAATCAAAGGTTTCAGCCTTGGCTGGAAATCTGTACCATTTCTCACCTCACAAAAGGGGGAACCTGGCCTGACATGGCAGCTGGCTGAGACAGATATATTAAGTACCACATTCATTTTCACAACTTGACCGTGTGGGGGTACACAGTGCCAGTAAAGTGCCAGTACTCAAGTACAGGACCGGTCTCAGCTGGCAGGTACATTCCACAGGCAGCAATGGAGTCTGAGCTATGTAATATCCTGGCCAGGGATGAAGGGACATCAGTGGGTTGGAGGTATATTTAAAGAAATGAGTAAAATCTAGGAGCAGCAAACTGATATCCATGGGATGCTGGAACTACTGACTGTGTGCGAGTACAGTAATACATTCCTGTGCATGCAAAACATCTAAATGGAATGGTCTATCCTGTCACATGCCACAGTCACCCAAAGCCTGTTGCTCATGCTGTCTTCTGAATCCAGTGGGCATGCAACCGCGAAACAGCAAATTAGACACCCACCTACGTTTGAATGTCCATCATCTTGGGTTCAATGGGCGCTACAGTGTATTGCCGACTCACTTTGGGTATCCAAAAATCCATATTTTTCAATAGTGTAAAAATGCTAAATACACACAAACCCTGAAATGCAGTTGTTAGTGAAGGAAATAGCTGGATATGATGATGGAACAATTGAGAACCCCCAATATTCATCAACAAAAGGCCCAACTCCAAAACAGATTTAGTTTAAAGCCAAAACAATGGGACTTTCAAAGGGCCCTACAAAAAAAGACTGATGGAGATGCAGTAGCAGCTTCCCTTTTCCAACATGCCCTAAGCATATGTAGATTACAGGATACCATACACATTTTTAAGCATACAAGTGTGAGTGTTGCATACATTTAGAGACTCAAGGAAGTACTCTGTAAGCCAAGGATACCTTTATTATTACGCAAGAACAATGTGTGAGAAACCAGAATTTGTCTCACCCACTAGTCCCCGGGGATCTGTCATCCAGGTGGCCAGGATACGGCCATCGCTTTTGGATCCAGTTCTTGGGGGTGGACCAGTGCGGGAGGATCACCTGGGTAAGGGGTCTTCAGGGAGTAAGACACCGGATGGTGAGATGCGTCATTCCCTTCCCTGTAATAGCTTTACCCCATGCTACATGGTAGGATATTTAGGAACTCTACCCCTCGACCCCCTTTTACAACACAAACATTTTCTCACTGGCAGCCCACTGTAAAGGAAAACAGACTAACACTCGAGCCATGTACCTGACATGTCCCAATACTATGGTCAGGCGAGATCAGGCAAATATCGACAATCACTCACACCTGACTTCCATTACACTTGCCCACATGGATAAAAGGTAGAGCACGAGAGCACACTCTGAGCGAGGCAAAACACACAAGGAAAGAGCAGTTTCGAGACGGCAGCTGAGCAAGAGGTGAAAGATGGCAAAAGCAAAGAGAAGTAATAACAGAAGACACATTTGGTCTGAGCCCGGCGGAGGGAGACCAATTGAAAGAGAACAATTAAATGTGAATTGAAGTGATCCTGCGACGGGTTAAGCAAAATCCAGCTGTAACACTTATATATATATGGTATTGATCTAACACATTAGACAATAGCATGTGACAATAGTATGTGACTAGGACAGAATCTTAGCAAGGACTCACCGAAAGAATAGCACTCTGGAACCCGTTTGTACCCATAGGTCGGACAAGACGATGCTATAGAGATTCCCCTGAACTCTCTCTCTCCCTATGTGATAGAAACACCCCAGATGGAGAGAAAGACCCCAGGGAAACCCTCATGGGGGATAAAACCCTGCGTAGTCTGTGGATTCGTCTGCTTTGGGTGTCTTTCTAGGCTGCCACTGCTTCAAAACTTGGTCAATTGTAAGGTCTAACCAGAGAGGTGAAAAAAGACACAGTAAGTTACAATAGTGTATAAACAAGTTTTATGAAAGGAGGGAAATTAAGATGAGTTTACCCTTTACAGCAGGCCTTAGTGTAATATAACACGTGGATCAAGAACTCGGGCTCTAGATCATACGAGTTAGAAGGGACTATGAGAGTGCATAGCATGGGTAAGCATGTCGGCGAGGAGGTGCCTGCAGTGAAGAGCGGGATTGATTCTGAACTGTGGATCGGAAGAGTTATCAGATGCTTGTCGGGAGTTCTGAGAGCGAGAGATGACTGAAAGATTGAAAGGTTTCAGAATTTAGTAATCCCTTGCTATGCATAGAAAATGGAAGAATTGGTCCTGCACTTCATACCTCGGAGGTAGCCCAGGAATGATCGGGTTTGAAAGGCTGTGGAAACCCGGAAGAAGTCCGCGTAAAGGTAAGAGTTTGTGAAGCTTGCAAGTTTTCGATTCTGGGACTGGAAGTCAATGAGAACTGGTGTCGGGAAAACAGGAAAGGGAAAAATAGTCACAACAGATATCGTAGTTAGGACAGAGAGACAGATAGCCTAGGTCCGTACTTACGCAGGGTTTACTTGAAAGAGTAGCAACGCATCTGCCCATTGCTGAGAGAGTCAGATATGCCGTGTTCGGTAGAGAGGGCGGAGCCAAACTACCATTGGGGAGTTGGTCAGCTAGACTGCAGCAGGCAGATCGAGCCGCCATCTTGGGTGTAAAGATGGGCGCCGCCTGTCTCCGAGTCCAGCGATGCCAGAGGGACCAGCGCTTCCTAAGGGGCGTGACACCAGCGCACAGTCGAAAGTCTTCGATTTTGATGAAATAGGGAAGTTTGGAAAAGTATGTGAATTTGGTCTGAGCCCAGCAGAGGGATTTGTGTTAAAGTGGGCATGAGCCCAGCGGAGAAGGACATGGTGTGAACAGTAAATCACCCGAGAAGTTGTTTAAGTGAAAATCCTAAGAAGAAATGAGCTTTACTGTTTTGTCATGTTGCAACAGGCCCTATGAAATAAGAGACTTTGAATGACAAAGAGACTTTGGCAAAGAAGGTCCTGATGTTGAAGTCTTGAACTGCATCCTCATGCTAGAGAAGCCAGGGAGTGTGCTAAGCTCGAGTGTGCCGCCTTGTCCCATGCTGAAAATGTGGGGAAGGGAAGCCAAAGGCTTGAATATCCTGACATATTTCTTGAACACTTTTCTTTTGCATATCATTGTTTCCCACACTATTTGTATTTAAAAGTAGTAAGGATTGGCAACAGGTGTATTCGTATAGGCCCTTTAATTTTGACAAGGGCACTAGGACTGCGTTATTATTATTTGATGGTCGCAGCTTGCTCCCATCTTTAGATTTAGGATTAAATAGGCGTTTTTAAAACCCAGTTAAAGTTCAATAAACACCCTTGAACTGTGATCACTTGTGTCTGTGTTACTGTTTGATACCATGCCTTCCTTACAAATGGGAGGGGCTTTGGAGGAAAGCTTGAAAACATGTTTGTTGTCTGTGGCCAAAGGCTTCTGCTAGTCAGATATGGGTGTTCACCTGTTGATAACCCCCCAATTGCCCCAATGACCCTAAAACAAACACTGAATGGTGAAAATGACGCACCTCCCTCCCCCACCCCAAGAAAAATAGGTAATAAAGACATGGGAGAGTAAAAGAATCACCAGAGCCTGGGCGTGCAAAAGAAACACGTGTATAACACCAGCATGAGACAATCAACAGGGTTGTATAAAAAACAAAAATAATTAAACACATGCTATGGTGCTGATGTCTGCTACATAACCTTCAGAAGCAGCCATATGCAATACAAGGCAAGAGAGGAGAAACATATAAAGCAAAAGACTGAGGAGCAGAGTTACAGGAGGTACGCTGGATGCACAGATGTCATTAGGGTACCTTCACAAGACGTGAGGTTGCCAGGCGCTGTTGTAGTAACCTGGATCTGGATTCGTGATATTACTGCTTTAAGGGAAATGGTAGTGGCTCTGTCTGCTTTTGGGTTCATGGACTACATAACTATCGCTTTCATGGATGAGTCAAATGTAGAGAAGCCCTTCACCGTTCACACCACAGAAAATACGAGCCAATAGGGGAAAAGGCCCAGCACACCTCTTGCATGGAGAACAAGTCTTTATTCTCATAAAAAGTCGAGTACGCGATAGCAAAGGACTCTGCTGCCACAGAGCGCTCTGACGAAACCAACATGGAAGGCAGCTTATAAGGGCGAAAAGTACCACATCTGACGTACATCACATAAGGTACAAATCCACATATCTGGTTGGCATGACCCTATACATAGACGGCCTGCTCCATATGGGATGCCAGGTCATTTGTCCCAGCTCCTCCTGTCCTTCTTCCATGTGGGGCTCTTCTCACTGTGTCATCCACTGCTGGGCTCGATAATTGGCAATTAAGTTTGCAGCTCATAACATTCCCTATCAGAGGTCTGATTTGCACCTGGTACTGCAGACTTGGGCACAGAGGGTACATTTGAAGTCATCTTATCAAACCCCAACTCGACGCGAGACCCGTAGGCGCCTCTCCAGGCCATCCCACCCTAAGCACTACATTTGTTATTTTCACTGCCCGGCACCTCACAGCACAAACCACAGCGGCCATCAATATTCTGTTTGTGATCTTTGTAAGACATGGAGACTTAAAAAGCTTTATGGTCTGGGATCTTGGGCTGGCTGGTGCTCTGGAATGTTGGGGTCTTGGGCTGGGGGCAGCTGGTTACTATAACGTAGGTTTTGGGCCCCTCATGTTCTTGCAGGGCGAATTCTTTCTAGGTTACATGTGTTAACGATATGAGACAATGAGAGGTTTATGGATCTGTGTGAATGTGGCTTGCCCTACTCTTGCCCCAATCTGTGTTCTGTGCCCGGGCCTACTGTCCTGGCTGCAGCGCGGTACCAGGCCTCGATTTAAAGATGGCTGCTATTTTCTAAGATGGTGTTTTGTGTCTAGTGAAATCTGCATCTATTCTCACTGCATCCCATTCCCGTATATGTATCCCACTAACACCCCTCTACCCCCATTCGCTCCCCCAGTATCTACAACACCGTCTTGGGCATTTGCCGTATTTGAAACCTCTTGGGAGCCTGGGACGATCGCTCCCCCTTCCCAACACAAGTTTCCATCACCATTGCCTTAATAACCATGCTCTTGTTCACCATGGTCAATAATCTCACTGACCATACACTGTGCCATGAGGTACACATCCAGCAAAAAATGATCCTGCACTAAAATGATCCTGCTGAGGTCCAGACGCAGATGAGCTGATGACAAACTTTTCATAACTCAAAACAGATGTTTTAGCTCTACGCTAAGTCTAGGGTCCTTTCAGCACGGAATGTAGTGGTTTAAGGGGTGAGGTTTAAGGATGGCAGCCTTTTCACACATTTCTTTTATAATTTATGTGTAGGTGATCAGCCCAATCTATTCAAAAGATACAGGAATTTGCGGATTCCAATAAGAGAATGTAATGGCGCTCACCTGCCTGAGCGGGCCAGACAGGAAGCCATGACTCTTCTTCTGACTGCAAAGATTATATCTGTCCATTCTGAGAACAGCTGATGGCAGAATGTTGTGCCATGGGACATCGTGATTAAGTGAGTGGAAGGGGGTCACTCTGGGTGAACGCCACTTCGATCTCTATGAAGGAAATTCTTATGTGTTATGCCATATTTTCAGCACACTAAAAGGACGTTTACAACCAGTCTGGTTTCCCAGCCTATGTCCATCCCACACAGTATTATTTACAGCCAACATCCCTGCTTCACCCCATGTCACCTTTCAGCAGTGCTACTATTTCCACACTAACTTCCCTAAATTGTATTCTAGTAATAAATGCTATGAATGGTCGAAGGACTGTTACTCCCTGTATTTGTATTTCCTAAGGCGGGTATGTGGCTTGAACAGAAACACATAACATCGATAGCAGGATGGGCACTCCTTCAGACAGGTGCCTTAGAAAAGGAATACCAAGCTGTGGATAGTAAGCGTGTGGTCTGGTGGTGATGGGGTCAGAGAACTACATAAGCCGGGTACAAATATAGAATGGGACATGTACTCAGGCAAAGGGAGAGGAACGAAAGAGGAAAGGTGGCAATTTCCATTTCATGTATGCGTGTAACCCATACCTTTGTACAGTGTTCCATTCCCGCGCAATACATATCTAAAATAAAATTAATTAAAACATGAAACATAACAAAGACACCCTGTTTTCCATTTTACAGTTATTTTCCAAATAAATACAGGCCCTAATCAATTTGTTTTCTGCCTGTGTTCGTTTGTAATGAAAGAAACAGGAAGGCAGGTGTTGCATGTGAACCCCTCCTGGGAGCATGGTAGCTCCCAGGATGTTGTAATGGGTCACGTGGCAGTAGCCACGTGACCAACATAATAAAATAGGCGAGCTGCTTCCGGCTCGCCAGTCACTCCCATTCTGGCTCCAGCGTCGTTCTTTGAGAAGCACCATGCTGGTGCTGCGCTGTGTGTGCTGGGCCCAAGGACGGGGCCCAGTTGGAGGACGGTGCCCCTGCCGGGCAACGCCGTCCGGATGGTGCCCCTGCCGGGCAACACCATCCCTGTGTGTCCCCATGGCCCTGTGAGTTGGGCCATGGTGGCGACCCCGGCCTGGGTGCCCCCAGAGCCGGGGCCGCGGTAAGCCGGTTGCCAGCCGGCCATGTGTGGCGCTCCGGTGTCCCGGAGCTGGTGGGCTGAACCCCCACCCTTCCTAGAGCGGCGTGATCGCCGCACTGCAGCGTGTGGTGTCGGGCGCTGCCCGACACGAGTATGGGGCTGCCCGGTGGACCGGAGCAGCCCCCAACAATGGCGACGAGGAGAGGGGCCCCGCGTGCCCCGGAGAAGATATGGTGCGGGCCCATCTCCATCTGGGCCCGCGATGTGGAGGAGCGGAGGCGTCCTTTCCCCCGTTCCCCGTGGGGAAGAGAAGTTTCCGCGGCGGCGGCCGCGACGAGGAGCGGCTAACATCGCCGCGGGAGGATGGATGCGGGCCCAACTCCAACTGGGCCCGCAAAAGTACTGCCCGGACCGCGTGGGGGAAGGCAGAGGAGATGGCGGCGGTGGCCGCGGTGGCCGCGTGGGCCCCCCCCTCCCCCTCCCCCCCTTGACGAGGGACAGCCCGCGGCATCGGCCGCGTGCGTGCTGCGCCCCTCCCCCACCTTGGATGCGGACTCTGCCGCTGCGGGGGGCGGGGGACGCATGAGCGGCGTCGGCCGCAGGAGGATGGGGGCCCCGCGTGCCCCCAGGAGGTTTTGGTGCGGGCCCATTTCCAACGGAGCCCGCACCGGAGAAATGGCGTGGCGGGCCCATCACCAGCTGGGCCCGCGGAAAAGGAAGACGGCGTGCTGCCGTCCCGTCCCCTGAGGGAGATGAAGAAGGCCCGCGGCATCGGCCGCGGTGAGGAGGCGCTGCCCCTCCCCCACCCGCGACGAGGGGAAACGGCGAGCAGTGAACTCCAACGGGGCCCGCAGAGGGAAAAGAGGGGCCGCGGAACAGCTGAGGCGGCCCCCAACGGAAGGCGGGCCCATGATCAGCTGGGCCCGCGGGGAAAATAAAGAGAAACAAAATGTGTGTTGCAGGCCCGAATCCAACTGGGCCTGCAAAGGAAACAAAGGAGGCGGGCCCAGCACCAGCTGGGCTCGCAAGGACAAGGGAGTGCTCGCTCTGAGGAGTGGGCAGAAGAGCTGCCTGCCCTGCCCCTACAGGCAAGGGGAGTGGATGCGGGCCCACCACAAACTGGGCCTGCAATGGAAAGGAGGAAAGGGGACAAAGGCAGCGGGCCTAACACCAGCTGGGCTCGCAAGGACACGGGCCCTGAGGGGTGGTGCCCCCATACAAATAGACCTAGCCGATGTGGCCCCTGGGCCTCCCCAGGTGCGGCTTTGCCGGTGTTTGTGTGACTGTGTTGTAACTGTCCGAAATGGAACCCTGGTGAGGGTGCGAGCTGGTTTCCGGCGACTCCATACGGAAGATGGACATCGTGAGTGACATTCCCCGGAAGACTGTGAGCCGGCAGACACGGACTTGCTTAAAAATGGCCCGGTTAGTGGGTAATGTTGTGTGGTGCACACCTGCAGACTCGGAGTGCTTTATGTGGTGCCAGTAGCCCCCAGTGGTGCTGTTTAGTGACATGAGACCACTCACCCAGGTTAATAAAGGGTGTATTAGTAGAGTGGTTGTAGGAGTAGTAGTGGGCAGTAGTGGTGTGTGTTTTGTTTTGTTGCTCATTAAAAAAATGGAGTGGTGTTGCATGTGAACCCCTCCTGGGAGCATGGTAGCTCCCAGGATGTTGTAATGGGTCACGTGGCAGTAGCCACGTGACCAACATAATAAAATAGGCGAGCTGCTTCCGGCTCGCCAGTCACTCCCATTCTGGCTCCAGCGTCGTTCTTTGAGAAGCACCATGCTGGTGCTGCGCTGTGTGTGCTGGGCCCAAGGACGGGGCCCAGTTGGAGGACGGTGCCCCTGCCGGGCAACGCCGTCCGGATGGTGCCCCTGCCGGGCAACACCATCCCTGTGTGTCCCCATGGCCCTGTGAGTTGGGCCATGGTGGCGACCCCGGCCTGGGTGCCCCCAGAGCCGGGGCCGCGGTAAGCCGGTTGCCAGCCGGCCATGTGTGGCGCTCCGGTGTCCCGGAGCTGGTGGGCTGAACCCCCACCCTTCCTAGTGCGGCGTGATCGCCGCACTGCAGCGTGTGGTGTCGGGCGCTGCCCGACACGAGTATGGGGCTGCCCGGTGGACCGGAGCAGCCCCCAACAGCAGGTACCTCTGCTTACATCCCATGCGGTCAGCAATGCTTCGCAAGCTAATGGCTTTACAGACTGGTAGCATAGAGAATGTAAAAAAGATTATTTCCCACTAGACAGGGATGGCTCATCCATACCAAGTTCACCCACTAGCCATTATGAAGGAACAAAGCCAACCCAGTGAAAATAACGCAGCATGTCCTGTACGTAGGGGAATGTGGTTTGCATTTCAGAATAGTTGCCCCAAGTGCGAATGCCATGTGGGCCATGCATAGCCTGGGTCATTCTGCTTCCCTAGCCTTTCATGGCCCATTGGGGATGCAGGCTGGGGAATTACAGTGCCAAAGGTGCCATGGGAGCACTCATGTGCCTTCCTGTACATTACCAGGGCCATTGTGCTGTGGTGGAAAAAATGACCACTCATGATTCCGGCGGATTGGTGAACAATTTATTAGTAAAAGCAATCACAATAACAAAACCAACAACAACATGAGACTTTGCGCAAGTGCACCTCCTTCCACCGTTCTCTTATACCCAAAGGAGCACATGCATTTCAATGGAAGGAGCGGTGCAGACATGGCAAGGAACCATGCTGAAACAATGCTGCCAGCAGGGCACAGAGCCCCACTATGCAAGCCTTTGATACCAGTTGCGCTCTTTCATGTTAGTTAGTGATATCAGGGAGGGCAGCATATCGTATGCCTCAATTAGTGAAGATGAATATACTCATACACGCACTGAGGCAAGCAAGAACGTGTGTAATATGATGAGTCCCGGCTGCTAATTCTGCGTTTCCTAAGAAAGTGGGAGTCTAAAACACGCTTACATTTGCTGAAAGGGAAACACATCAGAAGCGAAAGATGTGAAGGCGAGCATTCCTACATGTTAGACGAAGAGCCTTAATTGCAAAGACATGCACAGTACAATCTAAAGCTGCACCTCGCACAAGCAAGAAACAGTTGTTTAAACATGACAGTTTGCAATACCTGCTCAATATTACAATGTAGTAATATGCAGGAGGAGTACATACAATTTTTAATTGCCAAATTTTCCCCCACAGTCCCCTCACATGAGACCTTCACTCCAAGTCTCATTTCAATCGTCTCTAGGGTAACAAACATCACATCTTGCCATATAACAAATAATATATGCAGTAGGATGACAGTAAGGCACTTGAGCAGTTTCAGAAACTTCAGAACAGGTATTGCAAAACCAATAATAGAGGCACTTACAAATCATCAACAGACAGGACATACTCAAAATTATGACTAGTGCTATTAGTAAAATCTGGCCAAGAGATGCACCCAGTGATCCAAATAGACCCAAAGGTCCAGGAAGCCTCCGGACTGGTGTGAAGGAGGCTTACAGTGTGATGTACATGGGTCACTATATCAGTAATACTGCTTGCCTAACGTGGTATAAAAGTACAGCACTCGCTCTTCACGACTGCACAGAGGCCTTCCCGGGAGGTGTAAGGAATCAGTAGCATGCGGTGGACACAAAGGTGGTATTTTGATTGTTACAAACTTTTATTTAAAGAAAATAAAATGTTGGGGAATCTCCTAACTTGTCCTAAATCTAAGAGGGGTTTCCCAACCTCAACCAAAACTACTACTGTCTTTGTCAGGATGTCCAAATCAAAATGTGACCACTGTCCTATGTCCAAACCTATTTCCGTCCCTTGGGACCCTGCCAGGTACTGTGGCTATGAAGATTCCTCATGCTGCACTCTTCATATGGGTGCGAATCCCAGGCTCGCCTTGTTCGTGTTTTCAAATATCTTCTCTGCTTCTGCTGCTTCTTCAGCACTTTAGAATTCAATGGATCCTTGACCCTTAGGTAGTCTCGAGGGGCTTCCCCAGTGTCATCTGGGTTCCAGACCCGTCTCAAGTTTGTCCTGTAGCTCAGCACCTTGTTTGCATGGTTCCATAGACTCCATTGTATCCCTGGCCCATCAGTAATCTTTGGGGGCTCCCTGTGCCATATGAAGAGCGCAGCACGTTGAATCTTCATAGCCACGGTAACTGGCAGGGTAGTGTACCAGGTTGGCTGTTGTATCAACGGTAGTAGATTGACCAGGGGAGGAGAGTCACTCCCCCTGAGGTTGAAACCTTTGGTACCTTCTTTACCAGTGTTTATTTGTGAGAATTAAAAAGCCCCTCATCAAACATTTGGAGGGCATGACAGTCTGGGAGTAAGACTGTCTTTGGCAACTTTTGTGGCACCAACCAGGGGAAGGCAATCACCCCGCCTGGTTTAACTGGAACTTTAAGACTTGGGGCCTCATCACGAGTCTGGCGGTAACCCTTAAATGCGGCGGTAGTGGTATTACCGCCACATTTAAGGGTCCACCAGATCATGGCCTTGACTGATTTCCCTCTAGCCCTGAGCTGGGGGGCAAATCCGCCGCAGATTTGCCGATTTTCGGCGCTTTTACTGCCAGCGGGAAATCCACTGGCGGTAATGGCGCGAAAATTCCCCATTGAGCTCAATGGGGAATGAGGAATTCCAGAATGGGCCCAATGGGGAATGGGAACCAACCGTTCTGCCAAACCCGTGATCCGGCGCTATTAGCGCCGGGGGGTTTGGCAGTAGTGCTAATAGCCTCAGCGCTAATAGCGCCGGGGCTACCGCCCAACTCGTGATGAGGCCCTTGGAGATTTATCAGGAGGAGGGAGGCACTGCTGAACATTAGTTTTGGATCTTCTTTAGGCACCCCATTTTTGGAACTTTGTTTTCTATAAAGAAATCCACTTTTCCTATCCTGAGTTACGAGTGTAAGGCACACATTTTGGTTTGGACATCCTGACAAAGATAGTAGTAGTTTTGTTTGAGGTAGGGTACCCGTTTTAACTTTAGGGCAAGTTAGGAGTTTCCCCAACTCCTTTTCCTTCCAATAAACGTTTGTAACAATCAAAATGTCACATTTGTGTCTGCCTCATGCATCTGATCCCTTACATAGTTTATCAGGGGTGGGATCCAACTGGGTTGATACAGACTGGGTGACCCTTAGATGTGTTGGCTTAAATCGAACAACCTCAAACTGGCTGTAATTTACTACTGGGTGAAGTTAACCCTCAAACCGACAAAGTCAGGAGAAGCTCCAAAACCCGGCACAAATTAGAAGCAGACTAGCCTTCCACTTTTTTAACCCCTCATGATATCAGTCTCCATCCGGAAGGGTGTGGAATGGAGCAGTTACCAAATCTTGTGCCCTCACAAGCGTTGGGTTTTGTCCGGGGAGAGAGAGGTTTATAGTTTCCAGGGACCTTCCACTAGTTACGCCTAGAAATTCTATCACCTATGTAAACCCACCTATAAGGTCTCAACTGAAGAAGGGTTTAAGAATCCTACCTCTCTTCCCTTGTAGAGCTGAATTAAAGCTTGTCATTCTGAACTATACATCCAATGATATTTCTGTAGAGAGAGGGGATTTGCTTGGTTTGGTTTATGAACTCCTCCAGGACCGTCAGACCCCCTGGGAGACAGGAGACATGGACTCACAAGGGGTTAAGAAACCACCTAGTAGGGACCCTGATATACCTTGAGGCCCTTGCGTTTCCCTAAATAGTCCAATATGTTCCCTAGACAAACCCCTTTCCCAAAGCCAGACCATTAAGATTCCTTCTTGGGAAACTGCAGGTCAGGTATAAAGAACCATTAGGGATAGGACAGCAATGTTTAAGACTGCAATGCCAAGCTGTGCTGCCCTGTCCTGGGTGTTAGGAAAGGGTAACATTCTGCAGGTAGCAATCCCTTCTGTTTTATCTCAGACAGGGATTTCCTAGAACTCAATCTAGGGGAAGACCCCACAACTCAAGAAGATCAAACCCCAGCCTCCTCAAATCATTTAACCAGTCAGCCAGATGACACCCTGATAATATCAAGGAAACAAGGCCAATGTCAGGATACCTTATCAGAGCTGAGTATGTCTTAGGTATCTGAACGAAAGGAAAAGGTAGGGGATCCTAATCCCCTCCAATTGGTAGAGACACTTTCCCTTGGGTAGGGGGTGGGGGAAGGAAAAGGGAGAAATAAAGGAAGATATACCATCCATAATGCCCCCACCTCCTAACCCGATCAAGAGTGCTACTCCTGTAAAGGCTTTGGACACCCCACGAGATATAATCCCTTGCATGTTTTCCATCCTTCATCCCCATAGGAGAGAAATATCCTTAAAGGGAAAAAAAAGAAGGGAAAGAAAAACACAAACTCCTTCATGTATTCAGGAAATAACAAGTCTCCTACTTCCCTTAGAACCTTGCAGACTGCTGGTGCTCCAGGGTTTCCCCAGTGAGAGAGATATCAGCTTCAATTGGTTCCCTACAGGCTGCTTGGGATTAAGGGTTCCCCCACTCTCTGGGTGTTGCAGTGGTCCACAGACCCTTCTGTTCCAGTACAGGATTCCTGCTCCCTGCTCCTCCAGGAAAGGCTTGACAACACTTCCTGGTTTCCCTCCTCTATTTCTACTCTAGATAGACCAATCAGAAACCAGGAACCACTAGACTGTTCCTTGTGGTTCTCAAGTGTAATCCTCATGCTTCTGCTTATCTCCCTCATCACGGTACTGATCTTCGAAATCTCTTGTGAGTCAATGGGGATCTTCCTTGTCACAGTACTGGGAAAGGGACCTTCACTTGTGCAACACCTGTTCTTCCTCATCCCAGTGCTTTCTAGGGTGATGGCAGAGTGACCAGAACTCTCAAAGCTTATTAGGGATGGGGTTGTTCTTAACTCTGTAGAAAGGGAGCCTAGGGTCAAGTAAAGGATGGGCATACCACTTCCTTCTCGAGGTACCACCATAGAAAGGGGTTCCTCCCCCTTTTGTAGTGACAACGCCTTGCGCTTCATCACAGAGGGCAGAACTATATCTAGAGTCAATTTGTTCTGAAGCACCATGGTTTTAATGGCTACATGTTCGCGGGATAATAGAGTCAGAGAGGACGTAGTAGCATTTGCAATATCCTCCACTACCCGTGACAACTGGGTTAGACAATCTCTATTTGTTTGTATCCCAAGGGCTGGTATAAGATATCCCATCCCTGCAAGAATATTTTCCCAGGCAGTACTTTTTCTGAAACAAGAATGAGCTGGAAAAGTGTAGGCAGGCAGAATATACCACATGTAACAACTCCCTCCCCAATTGGTCGGCTGCCAGGGATAAGCATTCCCCCCACAAATGAAATAGGTTCCTGAATACATTGCGTACCCGGACAGGAAGAATCAAAAATTACATTCAAAGGCAAATGGAACATTGTTGATCACTACACTAGAATTGGTGGATAGATAATGACATTTGTTAGTTTCCGTGAACAACGGATCTGGGCTAATGTAACATATGAGACCAATTGCTGCGCAGGAAAGGTGCAGTGCTGCAGGCTTAGCACGCACTTGATCTGGGGTGAGAACATTCAGAGGACCGGTAAAGCTCAAATGGGAGTAAGCATCCCTACAGGGTCCTGGGCCTTGGGACTGAGTAGCCAACTTGATATCCAAACAGATATGGACAGAAACTCAGCACTTGGTTATGGTAAAAATACAGGCATACAGCCAGGTAGATGCAAATAAGTGTTTTCACTGTGAACCCAGGGATGTGCAGAAGGACTGTCATCTTCATTACAAGTAGTGTGAAAGGCAAAAGGCTCAGCAAAGCAATAATATATCAATATCCTAACAATCACTACAATAAAATAAATATACCGGGACATTATGCACAGTAAGTGCAATCATCGACTCTTCAAATTCAGGAATCCGGTCATAATGTCAGCACAAAAGTTCATGGCTTGAGGACAACATTTGATTCAGTTGACCAAAGCAAGCAGAATGCAGGACACAGGCAAATGAAATCCGCCAGACCAATGTTACAATTCACGGTCCATAGGTTCCGTGCGGATACAGCAGATATATCAACGTTCAAAGGTTACACCAAACCTCAGGTACTGGACAAAGAAATCTGTGGTCCACATTTTATGATCGAAGGTTCCACCTAAACTACAAGTATCCCAGGTACCAGAGCCACGTGCATATAAGGGTCATTATAACGAACAGAATGACCAACAGATGATACCAGCAGGGGCCATAAGTTGCAGTAGTGGCTTCCACTCTTTGCTAACACAATGCCTCCTCAGGAGAATTCATCTTTGATGAGGGGACAAATCCAGGGGTGAGTGACCTGGCCAATTACCACTTTGTTCAGAGCTACTGGCTTTCAGCTACTCTGGCACGGAATCGCAAAGCGTACCTTTTGCAGGTTGTGTTGTGTGGTCCAGAGGGGTCAGACTGTAAGGATGGTATGCCAGCAGTGAGGTCTGAATTGGGGTTGTTTTCTCCAAGGCTTCGATCGCCTGATGAAGGAGCCTTAGCAATAGCTCCTGCATGGACCTCACTGTGTGAAAGAGATTCAGCAACTCAGGGTCTTGACTTAACTCTTGAACATATTGACTGATTGGGGGCAATGCCCTCTCATTTTGTTACTCATCGCTCCTTTCCATCAACACTGGAAGAGTGTGACACCAGCAAACAATCGCAGACATCACTGGTGGTGGTGTTGTGGTCTTGGTGGAGCTGGATCCAAGCCAAGGAAGATTGGTCGCCGCTGAGGGCATGTTGTCAACAGGGGCAGCCACTTTGCAGCAGTGCGCTGCATGGATCCAAACCGTGATATCTGTGCACTTGATAGCAGAATTCATCATCAGTAGAACCTGGAATTCCGCTGGTGTACCTTCACCAGAACTCAGTGTCCTGGCTGAAGTGGATGACAGGGCTCAGTAGCTGATTCAGGCAGACCTTCACAGGCTTGGGCATGAAGAGATCGGACAGTTTTAATCAACATGCAACACTATTTTATCAAGGTATCATACTCTAAGGAAAGGCTTTGAATGTGGGGAACTGCTGCGGGTGCTGTCCCCATTCTCCTGGGACGAACTGTATGGATTTCATGAGCAGACAGTTTGTGTTTACGCTGTGGGTTGTTACACATGGCAAACAGAACCAGGGGCAAGGCTTGGCCCATTTCAACCGTGTTTTATGGAACTGTTGTTATTCCTAAAGATTTGCACACTTATATAATAACCTGACCAGTAAAATAAGTACCTAAGTCGCAGTCTATACGAAGGGGCAATCCAAACCAAAGTACAAACTCTGCTACCAACCTCTTGGCCACTGTGACAGCCTCTGTTTTTCTAGACGAATATGCCTCCACCCACCCAGAAAATAAATCGACAAGACCAAACAATAAAAGGTAGGTCATGCAGGCAGGGAGCTGTATGAAGTCTGTCTGCAACATGTAAAAATTGAAAATCCGATATGGGGTGTGCAGACAGCATTGTGGGCACCGCTCTCCCAATATTATATGTAAGACATATGACACCATTTTTACAATAACTCTGAGCCATAGAGGCTAGAGCAGGAACCATCCAATCTCGATACAACAAAGTAATCATAGTGTTTTTTCCTGAATGAACCAAGCTGTGACCAAGGTCTGACCTGCCGGGAGTTCCGGCCCCTGCAGGCATGGTTTTCATGGAAGCACCAGCACCATTAGCAACAGTGGAAGTTCTTCCGTGTCCCCATTCCCTTGGAGTCCTATTCGATGGGACTCCATGGGAATGGGGACTTAAAGTTTCCGCTGCCCGACATCCTGGCCCGCCGTGACTTGTAATGTACCGGTGGCACAGGGATATCAGGCGGTGGAAACGGTATTATGAGGTCAGCGGCCTTACCGCCCTACTTTGTTTTCCCAAATAAAAAAAAAGCCCAAACAAGGCTGAAACATGTCTGGGGATGCTTGTGGTCTCGTGCAAAAGGGATGTGACCTAGCAGTTTGGGCTGGACTACCCCTTTGGGGGTGGGACCAAGCCTGATTTGCATATGGTTTTTCCCCTTTTGTAATGGCTTGGCAGGCGAAGAACGATGGTGTGGAGGGTTGCCCAGAGCAATGCCAGAGGTCAAGATTTATTCTAAACCTTCCAGCCATCAACTCTTTTGTTTTGCTGTATGGTTATAGAGAAAAATGCTGAATACAAGTTCACAACTGTAAAATACTTGGCTGAATAGGGTATACATGACAACATTGTAGCTGGATTGGGGCAACTGGGAAAGCCGGCAGCATAGTGGCATTAACTGCGTGCAAATCCTGAATAAAACGAAAAACCTCTGTACCTGGCTTCTTAGCGGGAAATGTAGGAGTATTCCTGGGGCTACGGGTCGGTACAATAATGCCTTGTTGGAGAAGGGATCTTATCACAGGATGTATACCTTCTTCAGCCTGTCGAGAAACAGGATACTGAGGTAAATATGGCAGGGGCTTTACAGGATTTAAAGTAATTTTGGCTGGCTCAGCATTTACCATATAACCAGTATCATTTGCATGGGTTGACCACAATTTGACTGGGAGTTGGTCCAACAGCTCCTGCTGCGAACAGGGAGTGTCAGCCTGGTCCCCAGGGTTTGAATGGGTAATTTCCTGTAATACTGCCAACCCTTTGTCCTCTCTGTGAGTGGGAATATCAAGGTATACACCATCAGGGGAACAATACATCGAACAGCTCAGCTTGCACAATTAATCTAATCCAAACAAATTCACAGAAGAACAGGGGCACAGCAAGAATGCATGTTGGTCAGAAATCGGGCCTATCGTGACCATAAGCGAATTGGAAACAGGCTGAGGATGAGGTATTTCAGCACCCCCTATGCCTACAGCGTTTATCACATCATCAGAATGCATCATATGTGGATACTCAGAGGCTTTTAGTGTGGAGCTTGATGCTCCAGTGTCAACTTTTGACCAGCAACAATACAATCGACATACAGGGTGGTAGGATCAATCAAAATGAGTGGTGCAACAAGTTCAGAGGCTCTTTGGAAATCCTAAACATCAGTCTGAAGTGGTAGCAGTGGAGGCAAGAACCTTGTCACTCCACTTGGTGCGTTTGGCTGTACGACTCGACCGTAATACCATGGCCCATGTGTGCACTCGGCTTTCCAGTGTCCAAACTCTTTACAGTACCTACACTGATCACTGTACATCTTTGTGTAATACCTCATAGCCGTTTTCACTGGCTCAAATGATGGGGTGCTGCTCTCCCTCTTCCCCGTCCCCACTCTCGCCTGCCTGGCGCAGGGCAAAACCCTCCCCTTCCCTGGGGGAGTTTGGCTTCATTTGTTTCTTTTTGTCTTTCTACTTTTTCATGGAAATGCTGTGCAGCTAATAAAACCTCAACCAACCCCTTTCCTTCCCATCCTAACAGTACTGCCTTAATTCCTTCAGATACCTTGGGGTTGTAGACCTAAGACAAACTGAGCCACCACGACTTGAGGCGCTATAAGCCCTGCATCAACAATCCCAGAACATTGTTCAAAACAACATTTGAAACTCTCAAAATATTCAGCAGGATTTTCTACTTTGGCTTGTTTGCATGCATGTATCTTAAACCAATCTGTCTTTCTGTGACACATTTCAAATTTGGTTTGCACCAATCTATCAGTAAACATTTTCAAATTCTTCAGTTGGCCAATAACTGTGCACCTTAAGCAAGGTAAATGTATCTGTGGGCAGCACTGCTCGCAACAACTGATTCAAATCAACAAGTTGGATGATAAATCTATGATGATTTGTTGAGTTCTTCCTGAAACTTAACGGGATATTCTTGTATCTCTATAAATCTTTGAACAATATTAAACAAATCAGTAGCACTCCATGGGGTATGTACTGTATCTAGGGTATCGTCTCCTGTCTGGAGGTGTCTAAGAGGGAATGCACGAGTACTAGTATTGTCTGTCAAATTCGGAAATCCTTAATGCGTGCCTGAAGGAGGTGAAAAACGTTTAGAGATCTGATCTCGTATTTCAGGGGTGAACAGGCCAACCATAGGATTTTCTGGGGTGGGCTGATGATAGATTGGCAGTTGGCCAGAATCTGGGTTTGCCGGTTGTTGGTTCGGTACAACATTTAATATGGCAGGATTATAACTGTCCAAAATATCTTCAGTACTTTCCTTTAATGGCGGCTCCCCTTCGATTACAGGATTACAGCATATTGTTTGTACCCGGCTTTATGAACCGGTAACTGCAGGTTACAATACTCAGTTTTCAGAGAATGTACTTCCGTCTGGAGCTTTTCTTGAGTGTCTTTCAATGCCCGGCTCTTGGATTCAGTTTGTCTCTTAGTAGTTTCGGTATACCAATCTAAATAACTGTCCCACTGGCGTTGGTGTACATGTGTGCCTTTCTTTTCTAATACCTTATATAAATTTGTTATTCTGTCTAAGTCAAATGTACCATCCTGAGGAAAATGTCTAGGGTACTCAAGTCTGTGTATATTCATGCCATTTATCCAGGAATTTACATGCTTTGGGTGCATAGTGAGTAAATCTGAAGTGGGCTGGACTTCCTTTAGGAGGAGGTGGCACTTGTCTAGTCTGCCCTGAACCCATTCTCGCAGGCATAAGAGAAGGTATGACTTATTACAGATCCAGGTCTGTTCCTAACTCTGTCTGCACTGGGACGCTTGAGTCCCGTAGCTAGCGGCATGGGTACGGCTCAACTGACCATTCTGCCTTGTATATTCGTAGGCTCAGGTTCCAACACCGAGCCTTCGTGCCTCCCTGTTACAGAAATTTCAGAAACACCTGCAGGTGTTGGCCAGATTCAGATCACTACTGGTTCACAGCCTATATCCCCTGTTGTGCTACTAACCATAATACAGCACAGTATTTCAGCATTTTTCAGAGACATGGGTAGGTTAAGGGACAAAGACAAGACACATTCGGTAGAAACAAATCCTGTTAAAGCTCCCGTACTAGAATAGAGGAGAGTGTGATAGGTCTTTAACAATAACAGGAGCAGTCATTTGTTGTTGATGTAAAAATTGAGCTGAGTTTCATGTGCAAGAACCCACACTGTGCGTCAGCTCAGGTGGTTCTTGAACAAATACATGTTTTAAAAAGTATTAAATGTGAAAAAATGCACGGTGGATTTTTTTGCATCATAAACAATGAACGTGGAAAAACACAGGTAAAATGACGGGAAAAATGTAGATGGATGAATACAAACGGTAATGTAGAGTAAATAAACAGAAGCGGGAACCTTATATGCTATAGTTGAGATGGTAGGGGTGTCCAAAGTAATTTGCTGTGCCTTTGTATTAAAAATGAAAAGTACTTTTTGCATTTTTGAAAATCCATTAGTCCTGGCACGGTCTCACATCCTTTGAATGTCTTGTGATTGATCTATTCCCTAAGATTGGTGAGCTAGAGTGACGGGTGAGCAGACATAGAAGTAAAGCACCAGGATGGCATCATTTGGAGTGACAGGAGTAGAGTCAGGGGTCTGAAGAACGAGACTAATACACAGAACACGTGAGGTAGTCTTCAGGGCAGGAGCTTCCCTGAAGCAATTCTGGTCAGGTGCCTGGGTGGGGAGCGGGCAACATGGAAGCCATTTTAGTCCTAAAGACATCATATCTGTTCGCATTGGAAGGGAGTGGGTGGCAAAATGGAACTTTGTCTGGAGCACTGTAAGCCCTAGCACCGACAATGCTACTCTCCCATCATCTACTATAGGTCCCGCTGGTGCCGCATTTGACGAGTTACAAAAGCGGCCCATTTGTAAATGTTACAAATAGCAGAAGAATATACGACTAAGAAAGTCTCCTATATGCCAGTCCACCCCTGCTGAGGGGACGTGGTCTAGCAGTTGGGGCTGGACTGCTCCTATTGGTGGCAGCACCAGCACCGATTTGCTTGTCCCCTTCTGTAAAGGCATCATCGAGATAAAACACAATGGGATGGCACCAAGGGGTAGCCTTCTCAGTGGGTAAGAAACTTCAGCTTGTGCATTTCCATTCATCACGTGTTTGCTTTTCTAAATGAACTGTCATGTGCATGACGATGTTGTTATCCATCGTCATTTCAAAAAGCTCTGAAATAATTGGTGTGCTTATATTTCTTCCACATTTGTCCCTGCAGCACTACGATGAGATGGTCCCACCCAATCTAGCTGTAGCTGGCTGAACACATTGGTCAGAATGACAATTTACCACATTTTATTGTGATAGATTTGGGGGCAGGAGGGGGAGAGGAAAAAGCAGAATAGGGACCAGGCTTATAAGGATGTGTAAGGATGTGAAAAGAGGGCATCTGGAGCACTGGCCCCATTAAATAAACTTCAGCTACAAAATGCCATAACTTGTCCTATGCAGCCAGAGGTCACTGATCCCATGAGACAGGCACAGAGGTAAATTGGACAAATCAGATCAGCCACTGTGGGGTTTCCTTTGTTGGTCACTGTGGCAGAATCAATAAGTACTTGTGCATTGTTGGTGGTGTCCCTCCTGTTAAGAATGCTGTCCTGGGATGCAGAGCACATGTTTTCCAATACGGTAAGTCTGTGGCTCCTCACTTGGGGCATCTTGTATCCCGGATTATGAGTTTGTATAGAAATGGCCACATTCCTTTCAGCCTTCTGATGATTGTTGTAGGAATGGCTGTTCGATTATGTACATCTGTGTCTCAAACCCCGCATGTATATAAGTGGGAGACAGGTGGGAGTTTATTTCTTATATAATGTCATGTATGGTGGTCTTCTATATAGAACACCTGTGCCATTTTGGGGACCGTGCTGCGTGTAGCGCTTCAAGAAAAAAGGGGTGGGGTGGTTAGATGGATAGCGGGAGAGGAATATCCTTATCCAGTGGGTTGATGCTTACATGCCGGAAGTGACCTAGCCCTGAAACACTGAGTGTGTCTTTCATCCAGAAGGGAGAGTCCAAGATTGAGCAGTTGAAGGGTGCAGTTGGACAAGGCCGAAGAAGTGAGCAATGGCATTGCTCCGTGAATCGTGAATGCAGGACATCTGTCAGCGGCTTTCTGCAGTACTCAACGATTCATTGTGTGTTTAGTGTGAGGTGGAGAGGGATGAGGATACCACAGATGTGAGCTTCCTGGATGTTGTACATGGGGGATGCTGCAGAGTAGTCCCTCTCCATCACTGGGACCATGCCCTTACTTGAGCGATGCCATGACCGTATCATATCAGTGTGGTTAAGGAGTTTGGGTCTGTCTGTGAAAGGTGTCTTTTAAATGGTTGGTTCAGGGCGTTTCTGTATCAAGATACTGGTGAAGTTGGAAGGAATCTCTCAGCAGTGAGGTTGTGCCCTGTTGGTTGGCTGCAATAGGTGAAATAGAAGGTTCCACTCAGTGGAGAGGATTTAGAGGCTTATTGAATGGATGTGATAGTTGAAGGTGCATCTCAGTGGGGAGGATCGGGCAAATCTGATGTCGGCGTCAGATCATGGGCCTTTGGTTTGAAAGGTTAAGAGATTTGAAACACCAACATTTAAAAATGTAATCTGGAACATGAAAGTTTGAAAGTATTTTTTTTGTAGATTTTGCATTGTTATGCCTTAATTCCAAGATCTGGGTTTGAAAATATTGTTTTTGTTTGTGCATTTTATTTGTAAATGTGTTTTGAATAGCTTTTGCCACTGTTCCCTTCTGACATTTTATATCCCATACTCACTCCTCTCCTATAACGCATGTTATCCAGGCCGTATGGATGCATTTTCTCGATCATTATAATAGATGGGGAGAGGCACCGCTACATTCATGCCTTTTCCCTGCTGAGCCTTTTTCCACCTTCCTTGTAAATCAGGCCTTCTTCTGCTCTTTTTAAAACGGTATTCTATTAGTATTATAATGAGTGTACTGCATGCTTACACCCACCCCCCTGCAACAACCTGACTCCTGTGTTAAATAATTTGCATTGGTATATTGTTACATAAAAACAGTCAAATAAAAAATCAGTAATATACATTTTCTAATAATTCCGGAAACATAACTATAGCGAAGAAATCGAATGCAAAATATATAAATGCTTTCACAAGATTTGTTATTAAACTAACAGTGCTAAGAAATCTATAATAATAAGCAGCATATGACCCAATACATACAAGGGGCAGGACGACTAGACAATCAAGAGGAACAAATAAGGAAGAAATTAAGTGGGGGAATACAAATCCTGAACATAAGTAAACATATCACACTAAATAATAATTAAAGACGGGGCGTGGCTTGGCGGCCATGCAAGAGTGAGCGAGTCACCGAGAGCTCCCGGGTGATCTGCTACATGATCCTTACAAACGGCTGAAAAATGGCAGGAGACCCTGAACAAATCGAAGGGACGGCACCCGGAGGATCCAGGGCACGCACGGGCAAAAGCCCGAATAAAATCGGAGGTCGGAAAGGCCCGAAACGAGGCAAGGCAGAGGCGCGGAACCACCACACACAAAATGGCAGCCTCGGCCCACTGAGGATCCACCCGTGCTCCGAGGGGTAGCGGAAGCTGAGTACGTGAGACGGCCAGGCGCAGGGGCGCGGACGGTTGCCCAGCAGATACCCACACACCACCCGCGGAAGATCGAGAGAGGCGCCAAACCTGACCGCCCTCCCTAACAGGGATGAGGTACGAGGCGCGCACCACCGCGCTGCAAGAACACGGGCAGAGGAGGAGCAGGCAACCGAGGATAGTGGCAGAGGAGAGTGGAGGGCCGAGACACAGGGAGAAGACGGCACCTGCAGCCAGAGGCACCGACAGGGCGCCCCAGCACACAGAAGTTCTACCGGAGCACGCCCACGCAGCGGCAGCCCGGTGGGGGAGACCCTGTCCCGGCCCCCAACAGCGAGAGGCAGGCGGGCGGCCACAGGCCCGGAACCGCGGCGGCGCAGTAAGCAGCAGCAACCAGAGCAGCCGGTAGGGACGCGACAGCGGAGGCAGGAGATCATAACGACCCCCCGGTGAGGCTGCAGCTGGGTAGAGCGACCACAAAGAGACTTTAGCCAGTGCGCGCCGGTGGGCCCGCACCTTCCAGGGCGGTATAGACCCTGCAGAGCAGGGGCCCAGGGAGGTGCTGGGGAGCGGCAGGGCCGACGAAGGCCTGAGAAGGACAGGGTCACGACTGGGATAACCCGCAAAGAAGGGAGAGTGACAATGGTGGAACAACAGGTGCAGAGCAACACAGCAAATGTGACCACCTCTCAGTCACAAATATCGAATGCGCTGGAAAAGATCAGAACACTAGAACGCAGGGCCGAAGATGTGGAAGGCCGAGCCAGACGTGCGCATTGTAGGGCTGCCGGAGGGGGTGGAAGGCAGAGACCCCACAGATTACATACAGAACTTATTGCTCCAGGAAGTAGGTGCAGGGACCCTGTCCCAGGGCTTCATGGTGGAAAGGGCGCACAGAGCACTAATCAGGAAACCCCGCCCGGGTGCGCCACCGAGACGCATGATCGCTAAGATCTTGAACTTCAAAGACAGGGAGAAAATCCTGACCTTCTCGAGAGAAGGTGGGGAGATAACACACAACGGAGCCAGGATAACCATCTACCCTGACTATACAGCACTTGTGCAAAGACAGCGAGCCCAGTTCTGGCCAACAAAAGAGCGCCTTCGGGCAGCGGGGTGAAATTCATGTTACTCTACCCGTCCAAGCTCAAAATTCTGCACAACGGGAGGACACAGATCTTTGAGACCACGGCAGATGCCCAGGAGTGGATGGAGCAGCAGGGGATCCCACAACCAAGAGAGGGGGTCGAGAGGAACCATAAGCCACCCCGGCGAGGCAGGGAGTGAGGGTGAGGACAAAACACTAAGGACACCCTGCCGAATCGAGATACAGCAGGACAATCAGCAGAATGAGAACCGAAAGCTTAAATTAATGGTTAACCCGGGGGCTCGAGGCCTCTGGCACTGGACCGCCAAGACCCACAGAGGGGATCCCAAGCAGCGATAAGTTAGCAGTGTCAGTTTTAAGGCACTACGCCGCGACGAGTGCACCCGCGGAACGAGGGCAGCACCTGGAATGCGGCGGGGCCCGAGCAGGGGGAGGGAGGCTAGGCGTTGGTTTATAGCAGTTGTAGTAGTGTGGTTAAGTTTGTTAAGAGAAAGCACGATAGGAGGTAAACATAATGAGCAAAGAGGTCACGGACACGGCAAAGGAAAGTGAGGCTGCACTCAAACACGGGAACCCGGCGAGGAATACCAAAGAGAAGAGGTAGAAGAGGTAGTGAGAAACTCACACTGGTGGCAGGGCGGTCTGCCAGGACAGGGGAGACAAAAGGGAAGGTGGACCGCAAGCTACCAGGGGAATAACGAGGAGAAGACGATGGACAGACCTCCCAGGCCAGCATGCCAGAAAGGGAAAACTAAACAGGCCGATGGGAATGAGTGGCCGCTGGAATCTGTAAGACACAGGAACCGAGATGAACTAAAAGTGGTGACTTGGAATGTCAGAGGGCTAAATGCCTATGTGAAGAGACTGAGGGTCTACGCATGGCTAAACAAAGTGAAAGTCCATATCGCAATGCTGCAAGAGACCCACCTGACGGCTGAAAAACAAGCCAAGATGGCCAAGAAATGGGTCGGCCAGATATACAGCTCCACATACTCTAATTATGCAAGAGGGGTAGCGACCTGGATTGCCCCGGGCATTCCATTCCAACTCATCAAACAGGAGAGGGATGCCGAAGGCAGGGTCCTGATCGTCCATGGAATGCTGGAGAACCGGGAAGTGTGTCTGGTGAATACCTACGCCCCAAATCACAATGCAACAGACTTCTTTAAATCACTCACACCCCGGCTGGCCCCGAACGGGAATGCCATGACCATCTGGCCCGGAGATCTTGATTGCACATTGGACACCAGACTGGACCGGTCGGACGATAAACACAAAAGGGCCGCACCAAAAGCGCGGGTGTTGCAGAAGACACTGGACCAGCTCGAGCTAGAAGACGTCTGGAGGAAGGTACATGGGGGCGAAAGGGTTTACACGCACTATAGCGCCCCAGACGGGACATTCACCCGCATTGACTATTTATTCACGGGCAAAGAGACACTAGGTGAATTCACTGGGGCACACATTCACGCACGAACCCTATCTGACCACGCCCCACTGGGAGCAACATGGGCACATACATACAGGAAAGCCCGCATACCTACGTGGAGACTTAGGACGGAAGCACTCCTAGAAGGGGATTTCGAAGACCATATCCAAACCACAATAGACGACTACTTCGAGCACAACATGGGTAGTGTGGACAGCACAGGAACGACCTGGGAGGCCTTTAAGGTGGTGACCAGGGGGCAGCAATTGGGAAAACGGGAGGCCTTAGGAGAGAAACCCTGGCTGAATTGGATGAGATAGAAAAGAAGATAGAGAGGGCGGAAGCACAGGCGGGGAGGGAGGGGGTCGAAACGGGCGACCTCACCACCCTGAGACAACAGTGTACGGCGGCCTGGGAGAGACTAGGGCGGCTAGACTATGGCTGATCAGAAAGGGGATAAGCCTAGTAGACTTCTCGCCTGGCTAACCAAACAGGAGACCAAGCGAGAACCGATAAACGCAATCCGGGGCAAGTCAGGGGGAGGTCGAAAGGTCCCAGGAGGGTATAAATACAGTGTTTTCGCAATTTTATGAGTAACTAAATGCCAAAGTACAGGAAGCAGAAGAGGGAGACCTTGAAGACGCATTTGCGGAAATCAAACTCCCACGACTGTCAGAAGAGCAGGCCCAGATGTTGGACGCCCCCCCTTACTGTGGAGGAACTGACGGAGGTCATCACCCAGTTGCCGACAGGAAAGTCCCCGGAGCCTTACGGGTTACCAGGGGAATTCTATAAAAGATACAAAGATAGCTTGGCTCCGAGATTGTTAGAGACGCTGGAGGAGGCGTACGAGAGCGGACGACTCCCAAGCAGTATGTCAGCATCTGTAATAGTCCCGATAGCAGCCCCTCCAGTGTGGGACCTACAGACCAATTGTCATGATCTCTGCTTCCAAAAGGTCAGGGTTTTCCCAACTCCCTTGGAAGCAGATCCATAACCCAGGTTCCGAGTGCCAACCAGTCCCAATTGGGACCTTTTGGACCCAGTCCTGGCGCCAGTGGCACCAGGCTCATAAATATGCCCAGTCCCAGCGCTGGAAGCGCCGGGCTCATAATGCTTGGGTGGACTTACCTGCAGCAGACCATGCTGCTTACTTGCCTGCCAGTTGAGACTCTGATCCTCTTCTGTTTGGAACTACTTTTCCTGTTGGGTGGGGCAGGAGCCACTCCCTAGATTCAGAACACTGGAACTCTTCTGGAAAGCAGGAACTCTTTTCTTACCTAGGCGTGGCTGTGGAAGGAGACACCTAAGCACTACAGGAGGCTATTTAAACCACACCCGATGGATGAATCTTGCTTTGCATTATTCTGCATTCTCAGCAGCAGAACGCTCATCGTGTCTTCTGCATCTGATCCTGGGCCTAAGGAAAAAGGCTTACCATTCTGAATCCAGTCTTCAGCAACACCTATAAAGACAAGAAAGAACAGGTTAGCATTACGGTCTTCAGTGACAGCTCTTCACTTACCTGGTCTATCGGCTGTCACCAACGCCTCGCGCTGCATTCCGGCATCTGAAAGACAAAGGCTTACCTACTCTTCGTGCGCTCCGGAGGTCTTCACACTGCATTCCGGCATCTGAAAGACAAAAGCTTACCAACTCTTTGCACGCTCCGGAGGCCTTCGGCGCTGCATCCCGCATCTGAAAGACAAAACAAGGTGCGTTTAAAGACATTGGGGAACTTTAATACTCACGTGCCATTACTCCTTTCCACATCTAACCCAGTGGGTATTCCAGCACCCTGCAGCCGCCCCGAACTTGTACCTGCAAAATAAAAAGACAGTTAGAGCGCATCGTGAAGCAGGCAACAAGCGCTTACTTACGTGCTTCCAGGCGCTTCTATTCATCACACGGGCTCCATCTTCAACTCACTTCAGCCCGCCATCCGCCATCGCCGGAACCCTGCAAAATAAGAGACATCATTACTAAAGACTTTAAAGACATTAGAATTACTCGAAACTTACCGTTCGTGCAGTAAACGACGGACAGCAGTCCTCTGAAGTCAAGAGGCCTGCTCCCCTTATCCAGTGAAGAAACTGGTTACAGCACCCTGCCTCGAGGCAGATGGAGAGCACGGGGTTCACTTACCTAAGGTGAGAGCGTTAACCTTTGGGGTTCTACAGGAGAAGAGAAAGGGAAGAAGAGAGAGACATTCAATAACCCAGTTCATTAATCCCACATTTTCTATCTGCAGACATCTTACCCTTCGAGCCAGACATACCGTGCACAGAGGTCCAGCCCAAAGAGCCGGCCGTGTGTTACACATCACCTTTGAAGATAGGTATACGCCCAGTCAAGACCGGCGCCTCTACGGGAATCAGGTGAGCGTTACAGAACGCAAAGCCTACCACAAAACTCCCATCCAGGCGCTATGGAAACCTCGGATACCGACCAGCTAGCCCAGTTACTTGGGGAACTAAGGGCAGAAGTGCATGCAGCCCGTCAGGAAACGAACGCTCTAAGAAGGGAACTGATTATTTCCAAGGAGCGAACAGATGATCTCGCTAGACAATTGCTACAGTCACAAGCCGGACAGACCCCGTTACCCGCATCTGGGGGAAATCTTCCTTCTACATCCTCTATGAATCCAGTGCAGATCAACCTACCTGGGAATGTACCTCTGGCTCCGCCCGAACGATTTTCTGGTGACCCAAAGAGGTTTGCAGTATTTATCAATCAGTGCCGGTTGCATTTCTTATGCCGGCCAGCAGCCTTTCCAACTGATCAAGCTAAAGTAGCTTTCGTGCTTTCGTACCTTAGTGGCAATGCGGCAGACTGGTCGATCCCTCTAGTAAATCAAGATGATCCGGTCCTCCATGATTTTCAAGCTTTTCAGCTCAGTATGGAAAAACTGTTCGCAAGACATTCACAGGGGCAGGCCTTGGACAATGAGCTTCTTTCGTTGCGACAAGGTAATCAAGACCTTTTGGCTTATATTGCGTCTTTCAACAGACTGATAGTGGAAACTCACTGGCCTGAGGACAAAAGGATTACGCTGTTTTATAGAGGTCTACGCGGAGAGCTCAAAGATGTGTTAGCCCAAGTAGTGAATCCCCCACAAGATTGTTCGGACTATATAGACTTAGTCGTTCAAATAGATCACAGACTGCAGAACAGGAAGGCCGATCGTTCCAAGTTTGATGCTCGAGTATTTTCCAAACCGCCAACTCCTTCCAAAGGAGTAGACTCCGGGGAACCCATGCAAATAGGGGGTCTGAAAGGTCCTCTAACACAAAAGGAGCGGGAAAGGAGAAAACAGTTGCAATTATGCCTCTATTGCGGAAACTCAGGGCACTTTCTTCGAGACTGTCCGGTGAAACCTGCCAAGAAGGCAGTAGGAGCTGCAGTTACCAAAGTTACAAACTCTGAGCAGGGAAACGACCTCGCCCGACAAGAATAGAGGTCCTCTTGCCGAGCGTGAAAACCAGTTCCGTGACCTCGCATTTCGTGATACCTATGGTCCTCATCAGCCCTGATAATCCGGATCGATTACATACAATTGAAGCTTACGTCGACAGCGGTGCCATCGGCAATTATGTGGATCATGAAATGGCTTTGAGGATGAATCTAACTCTTTGTCCCAAGGCTGTAAAGGACGTCATTACTACGGTGGATGGTACGGAGATAGCCTCCGGGCCAGTAACGCATACCACTCAAGAAGTGACGCTAGTAAGTCAAGATGGACACCATGAGAAGATCGTGTTCGATGTGATCAAGGCCCCTCAGTTTCAGATTATTCTAGGAATACCTTGGTTAGAGAAACACAATCCTCTGATCGATTGGCGAGCAAGAACGGTCCAGTTTCCAGAATGTGTCTCTACTTGTCACCCTCCACCTGGTGTTGCACCGGCAGCAATTTCTTCAGAGACTCCCCAGTTACCTCCCGAATACCTAGAATACCAAGATGTTTTCCGGAAGGATCAGGCTAACTCTCTACCTCCTCATAGGTCTTATGACTGCCAGATCGACCTGATACCTGGATCTACTCCTCCTTGTAGTAGAATTTATGCCCTCACCGAGCCTGAGAACCTTCACCTTCGACAATACCTGGATCAATACCTGGCAAATGGGTTTATTCGTCCTTCCAAGTCCCCTGCTTCTTCAGCTTTGTTCTTCGTTCCAAAAAAGGAAGGAGACCTTAGAACTTGTATAGATTATCGCTCCCTGAACCAGATCACCGTTAAGAATAGATATCCGTTACCTTTGATCCCTGAACTCCTGGACCAAGTCAGAAAAGCATGCATATATACAAAGCTGGATCTTAGAGGAGCTTACCACTTGGTACGAGTAAAAGAGGGCGATGAATGGAAGACGGCCTTCGGCACCAAGTATGGGCTATTTGAATATCAGGTCATGCCCTTTGGACTTTGTAATGCCCCGGCCGCCTTTCAATATTTTATGAACGATGTCCTCAGAGAGCTCATAGATGTGTGTGTTGTTGTTTACATTGACGACATCCTCGTTTATTCTTCATCGGAATCTGAACATCGGAAACACGTGAAAATGGTCCTCGAAAGATTGCGTCAACACAAACTTTTCGCTAAGTTGGAAAAATGTGTTTTCAACGTGACTGAAGTTGAATTCTTGGGATTCATATTATCACCTGGCGGAGTGCGTATGGATTCAAAGAAGGTCGATGCAGTTCTCAAATGGCCATCACCATCCTCCGTAAAAGGTGTGCAAAGCATGTTAGGCTTCGCTAACTTTTACCGCAGGTTTATCCCCGAATTCTCTAGAATAGTCCAGCCCATCACTGCCTTGTTAAAGAAAAACAAACGTTTTGAATGGTCTACCGAGGCGGAACAAGCTTTCCAGGATTTGAAGACTAAATTTATCTCTGCACCAATCTTAAAACACCCTCGCCCCGAACTCCCCTACATCGTGGAAACTGATGCTTCAAGCCTTGCCATGGGGGCCGTTCTATCACAAAAGGACCCGGTAACCAATCAGTTGCATCCCGTGGCATTTTGGTCCCGCAAATTCTCGCCTCCTGAAATCAATTACACGATTACTGACAAGGAACTTCTGGCTATCAAGTCTGCCTTTAAGGCTTGGCGGCATTATCTGCTGGGGGCCCGACACACCGTTACTGTGATTACGGATCACCGAAACCTGCAATATTTGAAAACCGCAAAAGCCCAATCCTCTAGACAACTCTGTTGGGCATTATTCTTTGCCGAGTTTGACTTCATAATTACCTATTGACCTGGTACAAAAAACGGTAAAGCTGATGCCCTTTCTCGGATGGGAGTGGAAGAACACTTGATCAACCCTAAACCTGTACCAATCATTCCCGAACAAAGAATTCTGGGTGTAATCGCCACAGAATCCATAGAGGAAGTTAAGGATAAAGCCAGGCAACTTGTAACTCCAGCAGACATACAGAATTGGCATCTGCAGGGAAAGGACTTTGCAGTAAAGGACAACTTATTGTATTTCCAAGAACGATTATACCTACCCAGCACAGATTTACAGAAAAAAGTAATCTCTTGTTATCACGATTCTTTAATGGAAGGACATCCCGGTATGGCCAAGACCTCAGAAAAGATCAAGCGCTACTTCTGGTGGCCGTCTTGGAAAAAAGATATCAGAGACTTTATAATGTCCTGTGGAGTATGCGCCCAAAACAAGAGTCAAAAGGAAAGACCAGCAGGCCTCTTACGCCCTATTGACATCCCACCTCGCCCTTGGCATACGCTTTCTATGGACTTCATCACCGATCTACCTCCATGCTCCGGATACAATACGATTCTAGTAATCGTGGACTTATTCTCCAAGATGGCGCATTTCATTCCACTCAAAGGCTTGCCAACAGCAGCAACTCTGGCCCGAGAATTTCTCGAAAACATCGTCCGACTGCACGGTTTTCCTTCGGTTCTAATTTCGGATCGAGGTAGTCAATTTATTTCTCATTTTTGGAGAAGTTGCTGTCGGTCGGCCCAAATTGATGTGAGACTCTCGACCAGTCACCACCCTCAGACCGACGGACAAACCGAGAGGACCAATCAAACTCTGGAACAGTATTTACGCTGCATGCTGCAACAAACTGAAAAAACTTGGAAAGACATCCTTTGGATAGCCGAATATGCCTACAACAACTCTGTCCATTCGGGAACTGGGAAAACCCCGTTTTTTCTTTTGTACGGCAGTCACCCTCGAACCTCGGAGTTGGATCCCCTCCAAGATCTTGAAACACCAGCAGTAGACTACCTGCATTCTACAATCACCCAAGCCTTTAAGGAAGCTGTTTCTCACCTTCAAAGGGCTAAAGAACAATACAAGAAAGGAGCAGATCAACATCGGAAGGAAGCCCCTCAATATCAAGTAGGGGATCAAGTCTGGTTATCCACCAAATATCTACCTCTAAAAGGGCCACGCACATTCAACCCAAGATACCTTGGTCCCTATTCCATCACTATCATAGTAAACCCAGTAGCGGTCAAATTGGACTTGCCCCCGCACATGAAGATACATCCGGTCTTCCACGTCTCTCTATTAAAACCCGTGCAACCTCAAACCCGACTAACCAAATCTCCAAAACCTATCCTAGTTGATGGAGAACTCGAGTTTGAAGTCAAAAGCATTCTGGACTCCAAGATCTCCAAATCTAAACTATTCTACCTAATTGACTGGAAAGGCTCCGGCCCCCAAGAGAGATCCTGGGAACCTGCTGAATATGTCCACGCTCCTCGCCTAATCAAAAGATTTCACCGAACATTTCCTGACAAGCCAAAACCCCCGGAGAAGCCCGGTTTGGGAGGGGCCTTGAGGGGGGGTAGTGTCATGATCTCTGCTTCCAAAAGGTTAGGGTTTTCCCAACTCCCTTGGAAGCAGATCCATAACCCAGGTTCCGAGTGCCAACCAGTCCCAATTGGGACCTTTTGGACCCAGTCCTGGCGCCAGTGGCACCAGGCTCATAAATATGCCCAGTCCCAGCGCTGGAAGCGCCGGGCTCATAATGCTTGGGTGGACTTACCTGCAGCAGACCATGCTGCTTACTTGCCTGCCAGTTGAGTCTCTGATCCTCTTCTGTTTGGAACTACTTTTCCTGTTGGGTGGGGCAGGAGCCACTCCCTAGATTCAGAACACTGGAACTCTTCTGGAAAGCAGGAACTCTTTTCTTACCTAGGCGTGGCTGTGGAAGAAGACACCTAATCACTACAGGAGGCTATTTAAACCACACCCGATGGATGAATCTTGCTTTGCGTTATTCTGCATTCTCAGCAGCAGAACGCTCATCGTGTCTTCTGCATCTGATCCTGGGCCTAAGGAAAAAGGCTTACCATTCTGAATCCAGTCTTCAGCAACACCTATAAAGACAAGAAAGAACAGGTTAGCATTATGGTCTTCAGTGACAGCTCTTCACTTACCTGGTCTATCGGCTGTCACCAACGCTTCGCGCTGCATTCCGGCATCTGAAAGACAAAGGCTTACCTACTCTTCGTGCGCTCCGGAGGTCTTCACACTGCATTCCGGCATCTGAAAGACAAAAGCTTACCAACTCTTCGCACGCTCTGGAGGCCTTCGGCGCTGCATCCCGCATCTGAAAGACAAAACAAGGTGCGTTTAAAGACATTGGGGAACTTTAATACTCACGTGCCATTACTCCTTTCCACATCTAACCCAGTGGGTATTCCGGCACCCTGCAGCCTCCCCGAACTTGTACCTGCAAAATAAAAAGACAGTTAGAGCGCATCGTGAAGCAGGCAACACGCGCTTACTTACGTGCTTCCAGGCGCTTCTATTCATCACACGGGCTCCATCTTCAACTCACTTCAGCCCGCCATCCGCCATCGCCGGAACCCTGCAAAATAAGAGACATCATTACTAAAGACTTTAAAGACATTAGAATTACTCGAAACTTACCGTTCGTGCAGTAAACGACGGACAGCAGTCCTCTGAAGTCAAGAGGCCTGCTCCCCTTATCCAGTGAAGAAACTGGTTACAGCACCCTGCCTCGAGGCAGATGGAGAGCACGGCGTTCACTTACCTAAGGTGAGAGCGTTAACCTTTGGGGTTCTACAGGAGAAGAGAAAGGGAAGAAGAGAGAGACATTCAATAACCCAGTTCATTAATCCCACATTTTCTATCTGCAGACATCTTACCCTTCGAGCCAGACATACAGTGCACAGAGGTCCAGCCCAAAGAGCCAGCCGTGTGTTACACATCACCTTTGAAGATAGGTATACGCCCAGTCAAGACCGGCGCCTCTACGGGAATCAGGTGAGCGTTACACCAATCTCTCTGATAAATCAAGATTCCAAGATATTGACAGCGGCATTGGCCAACCGGCTAAAAAGTGTGATACCCACACTGGTACACAAAGACCAGATGGGGTATGTGCCGGAACGAAACACGGCATGGAATCTCCGGAGACTCCATCATGTGATTGACACGACGAACCAAGAGGAGGGAGAATACGCAGTGGCATCATTAGATGCAATCAAAGCGTTTGATGAAGTGAACTGGGACTGGCTTCTGGGGGCGCTCGCCCAATTCGGGATAGGCAGGGGGTTCCTACGTTGGATAAAGCTGCTGTACAACGACCCGAGGGCCAGAGTTAAGACGGGCAGGCATGTCTCAGGGGAGTGGAGCATAGGGCGAGGTACGAAACAGGGGTGCCCGCTGTCCCTGATGCTATATATATTGGCTCTGGAACCATTTGCGGCCTTCCTAAGGGCGTAGTACGGGGACACCGGCATAGTGATAGACAGGGAAACACACCAGATTTCAATATACGCAGACGACATGCTGCTTTAAGTCCAGGACCCACAAACCACCTGCTGGACCTACTAGAGGCACTGGGAGCGTTTGGCAGGTTATCGGGAATCACCATCAACAAGGGAAAAGCCTCACTGTTCCCCCTGGCAGGCCTGAGGCGACGACATCCGACCAGCTGCCACACCTGGGCCTGACATGGACTCCAATCACCTTCAGATACCTGGGGGTGGACATATATCACAACATCATGGAAACATACATGGCCAACACGCAGGCAGCCCTGGAAAAAATAGAGAACGCCATGAAGTTCTGGAAAACACTACCGCTGGGGATGATAGGCCAGGCGGCCCTAATGAAGATGATAGTTTTACCCCGACTCCTATATTATTTCACCAACATCCCCTATAACATCCCGGGTCCTTCTTCAGACGACTACACTCCATGACAAGGGCCTTCCTATGGGGGGGAGGGAGGAACAGGGTAGCACTAAGCACATCACAAAGGGGCTACGAATGTGGAGGGATTAAGCTCCCGGACTTTCAGTGTTACTACTTGGCCGCACAACTCCAATTCGTAGTCCGGTGGCTGGGGGAAGACACCTCCATAGATGCAATACTGTTTCAACCATCGCTCCAGCGATACTATTTAAAAGAACTCCTGTGGATAAACGAGACCCAAGCAAAAACCCTTCCCAGAATGGTCCAACTTGGCCGAGCACTGTGGAAAAGAGCATGGAAAGTGCAGGACATGGGAGACCCCTGTTCAAGGCACATCCCCCTGGCAGAACTGGTAGACACCCGTATAGCAAGCCTGGCAACGTTCAGAACACAGTGGGAAGAAAAAGGAGTGGCCCAAATAGGTGATCTGTGGCAAGAAGGACACTGGGTAGACTTTCAGACCCTGGCGGAGGAGCGGTACATCCACAGTGGCCAATTCATATTGTATAATAGCATGGTCCAAGGAATAAGAAAGAGGTGGGAGACCCTACCGGAAGAGGAAGACATGGGTGGGCCGCTGGATGCCTGGTACGATGCATCTGAGGGGGGACACACTGTGTCCAGACTTTATGAACAACTGTTGGGTTCCATCAACTCTAGGACACTGAACAGTCGAACAAAATGAGAGGAGGAACTTCAGCGACCCCTCAAGGATGAAGAATGGAACAGGGCCCTTCAATACGTGAAGAAAGTCTCCAGAAACACAAGGTTCAGACAGCTGCAGTTCTACATAGTGCACAGGGCATATTTAATGCCTAAAAGAATGTCGAACATGGGGGATAGACAAATACGGAGTTGCCCACGCTGCCAGGAAGAGCAGGCAGATATGGTGCACATGTTTTGGACATGCCCGGGAGTGACAGCCTTCTGGAATACGATACAAGAAAGAGCGTTGAAGGCAGGAATCCATATGCGAGCCTGGTCACCGGCGTCCTACATACTGGGCCTGTTCCCAAGGGGAGACAAGCAGAGGGTCCATGTAGCTAAGATGACAGACTTGATGACAATACTGGCGAAACGCTGCATCGCAATGGCATGGCATGCAAGCGCAGGACCCTCGATAGAAGGCTGGTGGGCGGGCCTACAAAAATGGGCAGTAGCAGAGACAACGGTCTGGACCAGAGCCTCGCAAAGGGGAGAAAATAACAGTGGGGCCAGGATACTAGCGTGGAATACCTTGGTACAAGACTTATTTGGGAGCGACGAGGAAAACAGCACAACTGATTCGAGCGAGCCGGGAGGAGAGGAGAACTGTCCTGTCCGCACCCGTGCGCAGCACGCAGATTGGAACGAGGACACCATGACGGAGGAGGAGGGTGCCTAGCCGTGACCTGAGCGGATAACGCACATTATGAACTCACACCCGAAAGTGCCAGAGCAAATGTTGTGAGTTGTTGTTTATTTGTTTTGTGTTTGCTTGTTGTTAAATGAAAATAAAGAAAAATTGTTTAAAAAAAATAATAATAATAATTAAAGACATTCCATTTGTTATTACATTTAGATAAAGTTTTTGTAGACGAAGCATACATTTTTTCAGTCTTCTGGTATGAACAGATAGAATTCCACTGTGAGTTATACAATATTTTTGTGTGTGCATTTTTCCAATTAGTAGCAATTAGAAGAAAGCAACAAAGATGAAAAAGTAAAATAAATCTGGTGTGGAAATAGACGCCATTGACTAATGGACCAATCATTAAATTGCATAAAGATAGAGTTTCTTGAAAAGTAAACCTCTTTGTGCACAATTCCAGATTACTTCCCAAAAAGATAAAACATATTTACAGCCAAAAATCGAATGAATAAAATCAGCGGGAGGATTGACAAGACCAGTAAACACTAAGTTCATTTAGAGATTTTTGCAATCCTGGAAGGTGTAAGGTATGCTCTATGTAATATAAAGTAGCGTGACAGTGTTAAATTTGCTGTAATTGATGTGGAGAAGCACTGTTTCCAAATTATATCTCAAGTGTCAGAAGATATATACATTTCCCAATCTTTCTCCTATTGCTGGTAGATTTTAAACAGGGAAATACTATCTTCATAGGGTTGGTTAATTATGAAGTATAATTTGGCTGCTTTAATGGAGGGGGAGTGTACACCTGATTCTAAATATTTTGAGGGGATATGATGACAATAGAAAGGTGTAGCTTTAGTAACTAAGGAGGTATGCTTTATGTACGTTTTATAATCTGTGCTATTAAAATTAAATTGAGTACATAACTGAGGGAATGATATAGGTAAATTGTTTTGAAATAAATGTGAAACAAGATGCATTCCTGTGGAATACCATTTTAGTAAAACTTCTTATTTGGGTCTGAACGGGAAGGATTTGTTGAATCATAAAACAAGCATTAGATGCATCTTGGGTATCAGTTGAACAGATTGTAAAATATTTTCTTGCGGTTTTAGAATAGAGTAGAACTAAATGTTTTATGCCTGGCCATGAGGATGTTTGATGAAAATGAGATAATGAAAAGGAGGCAATTAACTTTGATTCTCACTTGACCCAGAAAGGTGCATTAGTCAAGGGAGATTCATTAGATTTAAATATATTAATCTAACGGACTAGGAAGAATTTCTGATATTTGGTAAAGCCAGGAAATCTGACTCCACCATTATTTTTGTTGGGGTTAAGTTTAAGAGAAATGTTGGGGGTTTTATTGTTCCAAAGAAAATTAGACAAGAGCTTATCCATTTTTTTGAATAATATTGCTGAAAATAATATAAGAATCATGGATTAATAATAGAGAATAATGGGCACTAGGGTAATTTTAATGGACTCAAGCCGACCCCACCAAGAGAGGAACAAGGGAGAGCAATGGTTAATAGAATAATTGATTTTATCTATAATACTGTTTTGATTTAAGATTAAGGTAGAGAAAATATCTTTGGCAATAAGAATCACAGGTATTTAATAGATGTGGAACACCATTTCATGCCATAAAGGGGGGTATCAGCCATGATGCAGGATTTGGTTAGAGGAAGGATTTCCGATTAATCATAATTTAATTTATAACCAGAGACGTTAGAAAATTGTTTAATAACTGTCATTAGCGTAGGAATGGAGGAGGCTGGGTTAGTTAAATAAAGAAGACTATCATCAGCGGAAAATTTAATGGGGATGTCATTTATGATAATACCTTTTATATTACTGTTAGTCATTATATTTTTTAGGAGGGGTTCTAGGGCTAATATGAACAATAAGGGGGAAAGAGGACAGACTTGTCTGGTACCACGAGAGATGCGGAACGATTCAGAAAGAGTATTATTGATAAGTAGTCTAGTAGAAGGTGTAGAGTATAAAACCGAAATTAATTTAATAAATGTAGGATTAAAACCATGCCATACCAGGAATTCAAACATAAAGGGCCAGGAAACTCTATCACACGCTTTTCTGCGTCCAATGTAAGATGAGAGGATCTGAACATTTTTGTGCGTGTGAGGGAACATTAAAAAGGAGTCTAGAATTAGAGGAAGCCGCCCTTCCTTTAACAAACCCAGATTGATTTATGATAACTAGTTTAGGCATGATGGCATTTAGGTGTCGATTCATGGTGCAAACGTGCGCCAAAAATCCCAGCGCAAGCAGGCGCAAGGTAGCGCAAGCGCGAGAAACGCAGCGCACGCGCACGTGTTCGATTCAAGGAAGACGCTGCGCGTGTTTCCCGCTGTCCGTGCGCCCAATCCAGCCATGGCGCACGCAGGCATACACGGCGTGCGCTACGCGCACAGCAAAAGCGCACATAGTGCGGCGTACACAACCAAAGTGGGCGTAACAGTGGGCGTAACACACGGAATGGGGAATAACGCGTGAAAAAGAAGGCGTAACTGGGGAAGTACTGCAGGGAACTACACGGAACGCCCACACGCACGCGAACAACCCGTATTCATGGATTCGAATACGGGAAACCCGCGCACGGCAAAAGACGCACACAGGCGTCAACGCGTCCGCCACACGAAGGCAGGCGGAAGCGTCCCCGTGCACAGTATAAAAGTGTGCGCAAACAACAAACACGTATATACAGCTACGATGAATGCCCCATTTGTCGCAGCATTGATCGTGGGACACCGCAGGAGGAGGAGAACAGCCAGGGCACGCATTTTCGCACCACGGACAAGCCTTTTTGGGATGCCTGATGACCAGGTCTATGGCAGGTATAGGTTTCCACCCCACATCATCCTAGACCTGGTCAGGGAGTGGGAAGATGACCTTACATCCCCCACCCTTTGCTCCCAAGCATTGAGCCCCTTGGAGAAGCTGCTCAATGTCCTGCATTTTTTGGCCACTGGGTCATTTCAGCGGACTACTGCCATAGTGGGGGGATGTCTCACAGGCCACACAGTCACGCTGCCTACACCAGGTACTGGCAATCATGACAGCGCGCCCCTCAGTCCGCAGGCACATATACATGCCCAGAACACCCGCAGAAAGGCAGGCCGTTGTCCTGGATTTTTTCAGGGTGGCACACTTCCCCAAAGTGCTCGGTGCCATAGATTGCACCCATGTGGCCCTACGTCCACCTAGGGCCACTGAGCATATCTACCGAAACCGCAAGCACTGGCATTCCATCAATGTACAGGTGGTATGCGATGCAAAGGGAATCATCACCTCTGACTATGCAAACTACCCTGGCTCCACCCATGACAGTTTCATATACAGAATGTCCGCCGTGAGCCGGGCCCTGGAAGCTGGGCAGCATGGCGACACATGGCTCCTAGGTGAGTACAAATGCCCTTGCACATGCATGCATGTCACACACACACAGGGCAGGGAGGGGGGAACAAGGGAAGACAGACAACGGTACTACTAGGCCAGGTGTCATTTAGATTGTGCAAGTGCAGGGGTAGGGGGAAGGGAAAAGTGCAAGGGGAAGGGAAGGGGGGGAGTGCAGTACAGCGTAGGTAGACCAAAAAATAAATACATAGGCCAGCTGGTGGCAACTGCAAAGGTAAGTGCAGACAAGTGCTGGGTAGGGGGGGCTGTAGGGATAGAGAGACAGTACCGCAGTGCAGGGGTTGCCAGGGAGGCAGTGCAAGTGGAGAGTGGCTGGGCCAGGGACCGAGGTTGGTGAGAGTGGCCCAGTTGCAGATCCAGTGCAGTTCCAGTGAAGAAGTTTGCAAGGGAGAGGCAGAGAGAAAGCAGAAGCAAAGAGGAAGGTCTTGAGGTGCTTCCCGAACCGGAGATGGTTCTCCTCAAGTTCCAGTGAGGCAGGAAGGCTGTTCCAGAGGGAGGGCCCTGCCGCAGAGAGAGATCTACCCCCAGCTAGTTGCTTTGAGAAGCGGATGACCCTGACATGCAAGGTGTGAATCACACACACCTGCAAAACAGGCCATGGCCATCACTGTTATGTCACTCAAACCCTCCCAAACCACAACATGACATGGCAAGCAATACCCATACACCAACACAGTAACAATAAGGTACACATTGCCATGTCCAAAATGTACAGTGGCATCAGACAATGATGCCTGACCTGGAATCAGATGAAATGACAGACCAACAACCTCCCACCCAAAATAAGTCATTTCCAAATGCATTACAAGAGTTGTAGACGTAACCTAACAATGAATGCCTGTCTACATGCACATTGTGCATTGCAAAATCAACACTTCAGCTTCTGTGTGCTGTGTGCTACTCCTGCAACACACTGCTCAGCGCAAAGCACAGTGAACAGCCATTGTGTGTGATGCACACCCTGAGCATCACATCTAAGCGACAGACCACATCAAAAAGCAAATTAGGCATGTACAGGATCCATAATTGGTCACAGAACATGTGCTGCAGGGACACAGTGGGCACCAGAAGGCAAACAGTGTACACGTGGATATGCAAGGGTGGTAGTACATGTAGTGCATCAGAGTCAAGTGTGTGGGTCAGCAAGGACATGCACTCAACATATGCATGTGCAATCAAGTGACCATCAGTGTTCTCTACACATCACATGTGAACATTCACCATGTGTACACCCCAGCATGTCAAACCACAACTATCCCCTCGCACCTGAAAGGTGAACACAACACATGAACAGGCATTGATCAGCAGAACACAACATGTACATAGGATACCACCATTACAATGTCAGGGTTCCCATCACACTGCAGGGCAAGGCAACTATCAACAACAACCCCCCCCTCCCTCACAAATGACCATGACCCACTGAACAACTGCACCTGGGTCATGGAGCCTTCAACCCTCAATTCCACCTGGCCACAGGATCACCTTTACCCTTCGTCACCATCTCCCACCTTGTGTGTAAAAAGGTGCCTGCACCCTCAGAATCCACACTCATTTCCAAAATCACAAAATCCAAGGCATAAAAACGAACCAGAACACCCTCCAGTAGATGACTTGACGTAGCAGTACCTCACAAAGGCCAAGTACTACCACAATGATGCAAAAACCAAGGTAGCACAGTAAAACAATGTCACAACAGGATGTGAACCATGTGTGGTACATAACATAGAATGATGCACCATGAACGGATGTGTACTGTCACAGGTCCCGTGTACAGGCGCGGGAGTGTAACGAAACAACCACCCCCACCGTGTCCCGGGTGCCTGCAAGGTCAAACTCACACAGGCCCCTGAGACCCTGGTGGGGAAGGAGGGTCAGGGATATGCAGTCGGGACAGGTGTTGGCACACTGGATGACTGGAATCAGTGGCAGGAGAGGGGAGGAGGAATGACACATGAAAGTAGGGAATGCACGAAAATGTACTACCTGCATGAACACATACACAATCCAAACAAACTTGGACATCATTGTCATGGCCTTCTGTAGTCCAGGCTTAGGAGTGGCACGAACCAACCACCCCCTCTAGGGTTTTGGCACCTGCAAGTTTGGGGCTTACACAGGCATCCGCAACCCCAGCGGGGAAAGAGGGTTAGGGAACGTTGCTTGGATAGGTACGGGAAGCAGGAACACCGGGTAGAGGGTACAGGTTCAAAATTGCATAGGATTCCGGGTGATTAGGGGGAAAAAAACATACCAAATTGAATTATACATTCATCCATGCATTAGTGCACCCCCCAGCAAGCCTATGCAGAGCAGTTTGAAAGAAAAACAACAAGACACTTAGCTCTGGTTTTGAGTGCTGGCCTCCTGACTGCGCACTCTCAGGTCCGGTTACAGGAGCACTGCAATGCTGCAAAGAGAGCCACAGTCAACAACCTGTATGTGCCAATTACACAAAAACACACCACCAAACATGCTCCATAGCAACAAACTACTCTACAAACAGACAATCTGGTGTAGATGCTTCGTACCCATATATAACATTACCCCTGTGATGGGTCATACACAGTCAATGCAGTAAGTCAGCCGCTGGTGGGTGCGTGGCAAATGGAACACCAATGTGTCACAATTCACACAACATGCAATGTTCCCTGGGTAAGCAGACATACCCATATAGCAAGCCATGACTTCAGAGCAAGTTGTGTACCACCATGACCGAAACAAAGTTGGCAGTGCATTTATCATAATGTACATGGAAATGAAATGCACTGCACCCGAGTATGTCCCTTGCTGTATGTCCCTGTGAGCTGCCCCTTTCCATGTCTCGGAAGGCTACATGGTTGATACAAGTGCCTCGATGGACCTTGGTGTACCGGAGGGTATGTGCCACTGCCCCTGCAGGTGTCCCAGACAACCCTACAATCAACAGCCATCAGTCCACCAACACATCTGAGCTGCATTGTGTGCTTCAACACCAATATTCGTCCAAGCTCACCCTCAGTGCTGTGACTAAGCATGCATGTACAACTCGCCTGGTGCAAGCTTTGCTGTGTTGTGGCCCCCCTGTGCTGCTCACCTTGCCTGAGTTCCTTGGAACACGTCAGCAGTTCTAGGATGTAGGTCTGCAATCCCTGTGCCTCTGCTTGTGCACACATGTGCATGTGGGCACCAACAAACGTGTCCAGAATTCCGTCGTCCAATGGGCCATGTCTGCTGGCAAAGGTGCTCTGGAGGCTCATCCCCCTACAGAAAGGGCATGAAACACATGATTAATGCTTCAAAGTCATCTGTGTGTGTCTCTTCAGGCATCTCATTACTTGACCATGCCAGAGAGTCACATCATAAATCACACCATCAGTCCGTCTTTCACATCCAAAGTGTGGAACACTATCTACAGCATGAATTGCAACAAGCACGTGTACAGTAAAGATAAGAAACATACTACACAATGCATAGCAATGAATGTACACATTAATCATGAAACACCCCATCTAGCAAAAGCTGAACAGTGGACAATAACACCAAAATCATCCCCACTAGGGATGTAAACACAAGTCACACAGCACCAGACATGCCATAGATATGACAGTCCAAAGCCCTTGTGTAAAAGGTTGTGACACCGAACCATCCTTGCGAGCCCATGGATAAGGGAGGCAGGAGTGGCATATGTGAGTCAAGGACCCCAAGCAGCAAACACATACACGAGACAAGCCTGAAGGGCCCAGCTGGAACAGACAGTGGATGCCTTCAAAAGCCACAAAGCACCACACCGTCACATGAAAGCACAATAGACAAGCAATTTTAAACTATATTAACTAATTACACTAACTATGGAAAACCTACATTACCTAATTAAACTAACTATCAAACAGAAACTTAACTAACTAAACTAAAAGAAAAATCAAAAATGGCCACATACGACCCGGGGGGAGGGGAGGCACCCAGGAGGGGGGAGGTACAGGGTGCTGCTCAACATCCACATGCGATGATGCTGAGCCAAAAAAAAAACCTCCATGGGCTCAACGCCTGCACAGCCCGACCTATGTGGGAGATAGATGGTCGTCCGAGTCTGGCTCATCCTGTAAAGGAGGACGTGGCACAGAAGCCTGGCCACTCCTAGCCGCAGCTTGCCCCTCGTCGGCAGCAAGTCTGCCGGACGGGTGAGCCTGGTTCTGTGTGGCGATGTGACGTAGGTCTGCATGCAGAACCTCACGTGATACACGTGCTTCCTCTTGCAAGGTACCACGTGTAACATGGAGTTCCTCCTGCAAGGCCTGGCTGGACAACCACTGCACCTCCCGGCAAGCCTGTAGCTCAGCCGAGATGGTACGCTCAAGCTGTGCAAACCTCTCCTCTGCCCGCTGCCTCTGGGACATCATAAGGACACCCAGAGTGGATTTGAGGGAAGCATACTCCTCCCTCAGGGCATCCATGTCCGCCTCTGCGTGAGCAGCAATTGCTTGACGCAGAGATGACATTTCAGCCTGGCATGCCCTGTCTGAGGCCGCCATGCGCAGCCTGAGCGAGCGGGCCGTGGACCGTGCCGCCTGCTGCTGGAGAAGCACCTGCCTAGCAGGGGGGAGCACAGATCGGGCCACACGCTCCATGCTCTCAGCGATGTTCTCCATTGCTGCCCCCTGCCATTCTGAATTGGCAGTCATGTCTTGCTCCCACTCAGTATACTGCGGTTGCGCGCGCGACCGCCTTGCCGGGCTTGACCCCTGTGGGACCCAAGGACCGGGGGTCCTCGCTGTGTTGGCCCAGCCCGCGGCTGCACGACTACATGCCCCCGTCGACGTGATGTCCCAGGCACATCAGTGACTGGTGTGGAGTGTGACCCTGCGTCCCGATCCACCACGGGCGGAGGAACCAAGACTGTCTGATCCCTCAGTGCAGGTGTCGCAGACAGAGGAGTGTCCACATCAGAATCACTCACCCCTGGCACATGGACTTGATGCTCATCCAACTCAACATGGACGTCAGAGTCGTCATCAAGGCTGGACTCTTAGGCAGCCTGAGACAAGATGAACTGTAGCACTTGGGGGTTTTCGAGGCCTACCACCGCACGACCCCCACTAGTGCCGGGTTGATGTAGTGGTAACAACCCTGTGTCTGGCATGACAACACCATCCTCCGCCTCCATTGCGTCTTCACCTGGAAAATAGAGAGAAAAAAGGTCACTACACATGTCAGAAGCACACAACACACACCGACAGCAAACGCATCAGGCAGACATGTGACACACAACATATAACCTGGCATGCATGCTGGGTCAACTTTGAATTGCTTCTGTGATCAGACCTGTTGAAAGGTGGCAGTTTCCATGGAAGTGGGTCTATGAAGTGCAGAAAATGTGTACGCCACTCACTACCTACATGTACAAGGACTCCATGGTGTGTGCCAGGAAATGTGAAGGCAGTGCAATGTCAAAATCAGATATTGTGCATTCAATGTGTACCATACCATATCTAGAAGCCAAGCACCCCTCCACCCCAGTACCAAAGCAGGGATGCCTAGCATGGTATCAAAAGGCTGACCATACACCTGTGTATTGACAGGCAGTGTTGACTGGCATCAACAGCTTAATGTGATTCAAGTGACCACACTGCAAATGATGCTGGGACAGTAAGCAGGACACATGATGAAAACTCTGGATGCCGCCCATGTGTGAAGAAGATACAAAAACAGTTGGACAGAGTCATTGGCCATTGAACAGGCTGAGGCCTGTGAGCTACACAGATTGTCAGACCCTAAACATGTGTGCAACGCAGGACTGAGCCACAGTTGACATGGGAAGGCTGATGAGATGGCAGGCAATGTATGTAACCAAGGACTTGTATTACAGTGATCATCCAGTCAAGGACACATAGGGGCATGCGTGCAATGCACATGGAGCATGAATGGGCACTCATGTCCCTGCGGGACATCTGACCTATGCACAGTACAAGTGAGATACCCTGCATCAAGTACTAAGGCTGTACCACACGGCATATGTCTGGCAGATTCTACGCTGGAAGTTAGCATCTACACAGGACGCATGAACAAGAAAGTACACATTGGCAAGATTGAAGAACACCAGTGGAAAGGTGGAACTGGGGCACAGAGTGGCGGAGGAGGGGCAAGGGAGCATGCCTACATGGAGTCCCTGCATGCAGGCAGAGGAGACATGCATGACGGAAGCATTGCATTACTTACACATCAGAACCATGTACACGTCACATGTAGTGGCAATCATGCACAACACATCCCACAAGTGAAACACACACGTCCTCAACAAACACGCATCAACACTCACTGGACTGGGCATCAAAGTCCACCATCTCTGCCACTCCTTCGACCAATTCAGGTGGTATGAACTCCGCAACGAGTGCCTCATGCGGAGTGAGCTCTTCCTCCTCTGGTGCAGGCCCACTGCCAGTCACCAGAGTCAAGTTGTAATTAGAGGCACGCTTAGCCTTAGTGCTGCGTTTGATGTCATTCCAACGCTTTTTGCACTCTTGCGCCATGCGCACCTCATGGTTGAATTAACTGACATGTTCCGCAACATGCTTCCAGTGGGTGTCACGTTGGGCAGCCGTAGTCTGACTATTGGCACCCACTAGCATGTCACGGCTGTGGCCCCGCACGTAGTCCACGAGGAAGTCCAGTTCCTGCTTGCAGAAAGGCTTCTTCCTCGACGTGCAGGAGGTCGTGGCTGTGTGTGGGGTCCCAGCCTGTGCTGCAGGTGCAACCTTCCTCCTCTTGGACTGTGGCGCAGACCCTGGCTGGCTAATGCTGCCCTGACCAGTATGGCCAGTGGGTTCGGTGGATTTAGCCAAGGGAGTGGCAGGTGGAGGGACGACCAAAGGCCTGACTTGTGTCAGTGGCAGCTGGGTGCCCACTAATGGACCCTGCGCAGCAACATCAGCTGTGGCAGGGTCATTGACCGCAATGGTCCTGGTTGGCAGACTCACAACCGGGGTGTTGTTGGGTGCATCTGCCCCTGCACTTGCCAACACCCGGCTGTTCGGGGCAGCAGATGACATGACTGCCCCAGGGACACGTGTCTTGGTCTGAGCAGCCCGGCCTGCCCCTATGGTTTCCCTCTTGGCCTGTTGGAGATCTACCAAGGGCTCCTCAAGTGCCAACGCAGCCTGCGCTGGCAGACCCTGAGCCTGGGTGGCGGTGTCCACAGCTGCACCTGCAGCTACCACTACCCTTGGGCCCGTGGCAGTCGATGGAACGGACTGCCGGGTCACACGGGCGCCAGTGCCAGATGCAGAAGCTGCATCCCCCGGAACCACAGGGGGTGGTGGCATGACTGCACCGACACATGGCACAACATTGTGCTCAAGTGGCGCACCCCTGCCTCTTCCCCCTCTGTGGCTGCCCTGGACACCCTGGAGTCCCCCTACTCCCTGGTCACCACGGCCACGTCCCCGACCACACCCGCCACGAGGCGGACGCCCAGCTGAGGCGCCCCTCACCTTTGGTGGCCTCCCAACCATGGCACAGATGTAGTACCTGCAGCCTGCACCTGCAAGGCTGTATGTGACCCCAGTGATGTAGTGACGGGTCACGCAACGCTCAGGCACCCCAAAACTGCAGTAAAACCGTGCATGCAACCCTGCAGCCTACGTGCGTGGATTCAACCTCCCGCAGTATGCGGTGGCACCCAGTAACACGAATAACGCGTACGTGTGGGACACGCAGGCTACTATGACATCGAAAATGGGTGCGATACACAGGGGCACCCGCAGTGGGAAAAAGAGCGTGTGCGACTCACCGTCTGACTAGCGCGATGCAGAAAAACACGCGTAGCCAATACCCCCGCCAAAAGAAGAGATACGTCCTTGATAGCTGTGAAGTTGTGATGGCGCGCGAAACAACAGGAAGCAGCAACACACGTCGGTCTCCACGAAAGGCACGTACAGCGAACTGCTGGGCCCGCTCACCTTTAACCCGTGCTGAGGGAAACGCCTGCGCGCGTCACGTCACTTACGCGCATGGGCCCTTTCCTCGGATTACACGCGGATGTGCAGTTTTTCACGTGCGCTGAAATGCCCATGCACGCCTGTGCGTGTCACGTCACAGGGGCGCTTGCGCTTGAGGGGCCTTCTGTCCAATGAAATTGCATATGCGTGCAGACGCGCTTACGCGCTAAGGGCCTTTCCTCGAATTACACGCTGACGTGCAGAATTTTCACGTGCCAAATCACTCCGTATCAAGCTGGCCACGCGTAAGCACACAGAAGACCACGCTCCTGCCAGAAGGCTGAATTACTGCCCCCCAGAGCCCTGAGCACGCTCCCACCTGCCATCTGCTGCTGCCTGACTGCCTGCTGCCCACGTGCCCTGCCATTTGCTGCCTGCACATCAGCCAGGGGTGCTGTTGCTGTGACCACCCCTGCTGGAACCGAAGACTCCCGACTGGGATTCCATCGTTCCAAAGCCCAGCCCCAGGACCCAGTTGCCCACCCACTCCTGCCTCTGGGGTTGTCATGTCGGGCACTGCAACATCTGGCACCACTGACAACCCCCGGCCAGAGAGGCAGAGGGGCACCAGCTTCAGTGCCAGGGAAGTTGGTGTCCTGGTGGAGCAAGTCCTGGGGCAGTATGATGCCCTCTTCGGAAGTTCCCGCGCCGACAAGGAAGGACGGGCTCGGATCTGGACTGACATCGTGACTGCCATCAACGCGGAGGGGTTGGCAGTCCGCGACTTCCAACATGTCAAGAAGCGCTGGGAGGACTTCAGGTCCAGGACCCTGAACAAGGCCCGGCGCCTCTTGAAGGCAGCGGATGCTAAGGGGCGCCGGGGCCACTTGTCGGAAGATCAGATGAGGGTCCTGGAACGCATATCCCCAGCGCTCCACGTCCAGGTCCCTGAGAGGCAGACCCGTCTGGAGTCGAGCGGTAAGTGTACATGCATCCTGATTGTGAGCTGTGCGTGTGGTGATGTTTCAGTAGTGTGCAGGTTGCACATCTGTTTGTATGGGGTCGAGTATGGGTGGGGGTGTACAGGGCCGTGAGGCTAACACATGCAAGGGCTGTAATGTGTGAGACATGGATGGTGCTTGTGTGTGTAGGCTTGCATGCCAAATGCAGTTGTGTGGGCACACATGTTTGGATGAATGTGTATGTAAGTAGACATGTTCGTGATGTCACGCATGTATGTTGTTTTCAGCTGCATGTATCAGCACTGTGTACATGTGCATTTGTGTGTATTTGACAAGGGTGCAACAGTGATGCAACATGGATGCATGTGACAGCGGGATGTGGAAGCCTGATTGGCAGATGTGACATGGATGCCCATCTGAACACTGCGACACTTGGCAGAGGTGTACACATGCATGCAAGTGTGGTGGTGTGTGTACATGTGTAGTGCACTTCCTGTGTTGCATGTGATGTCTGGCTCAGCTTTGCCTGCTCATGCTGTTGTATGTGTATGGATGGTGCTGGCAGTTGCGATATGGCTGTGGTATGGCTCATGTGTGCGAGTTGAAATGACATGTGTGTTGGGGATTGTGATGACATGTCTGAGGTTTGCCAATGCCACTCATGTACAACTGTCATGTGTGTATGTGTCCATTGTACAGTGCCCTGATGCCTGTGTTTTATTTCTCCCTGTCTGCAGCGTCAACTGATTAAGAGGGCGGAGAAGGTGCTGTGGAGCACAGCGGCGGGGATCCCACCGCCAGCCGGAGACGCAAGGCCCGGCTCCCCTACCAGGTTGTGATCTCGTCGGGGAGTGAGGAGTCCGGTGCCGCGTCCCAGGCCGCAGCTGCCGGGGGGAGGTCCAAGAGGCGGAGGTTGGAGTTGGACTCCTCGGCAACAGAAGGGGCAGCTGGGACCCCACAGGGCCCAACGGGGGAAGATGGCACGGAGTCATCCAGGTTGGTGGGGGTTTTGGTGGAGGAGGAGGCCGTGCAAGCAACAGAGACGGGGTCTGGAGGTGGGGATTCCACTGGTGCTAGTGGTGCAGGACCAGGGACAGGAGGCAGCACAGGCCGCCGCGGAGGTGCCTCTGTGCAATCCTGTCCCTGATCCTGTCCCTGCATCATCTTGCACCAGCAGGGATGCCTACGTCCAGACCCGTTTTCAGGCAGGGGATGAGCTCACGACAACTGGCCTTCCTCTGCCTGCGGACGTGGCTATCCGGTCCGGGTTGCGCCTGTCCTGACTGGTGTGGCGTTGCGTCAACGGGCCATGCGAGGTGACCTGCAGTCTTTTCATGAGGAGACTGCACGTCATCTCGAATGGCTCGTTGACCGCGTCGGCCTACTGGGACAGGTCACCCAGGCCCGATTCCTCCGTTTGATGGGGCTTGCTGCGACCCCCTCCTCAACTTAACCCCCTATGCGCCAGTCGTCCTCCGTGCCATCTTCCCACCCATCAGTCACCTGGGTACCCTGTGTAGCTGCCTCTGACGGTGCGGCCAGGCTGGTGGAGGAGGCATCCTTGCGACAGTCGGGAGTCGGACGTCCAGCAGGGGTGGCCACATCAACGACTGCACCCCAGCCAGCGGAGGATGTGCAGGCAGCAGGAGGCAGTGCACGGGCAGAGGCACAGCAGCAGCAGCAATGTGGTGGGAGCCATGAAGGCTCGGGGCCTTCGACATCAGAGGGGCAGGCATCGGCCGGAGGGCAGGAGGACCCAGGACAGAAAGTGTCTTCCGTGTGGCAGCGGTTGGGCCACGCCATAGATGCGGAGCGGCAGCGGGCGGAAGAGGCACGGCTCACGATGGTCAGGGCGGAGAACTCCATGCGGAGGGCCCTGAGGCGGGCCGAGTGCCTCGAGGCAATCCGCAGGGGGTTGGAGGTGGACACGTCGACGGCCCTGCGGACCCTCGGGGCCATGGAGGAGGACCGCCTCCGGGACATTGAGCAGGAGTTCGATGATGCCCTGGCCCGGGACATCCAAAAGTGAGCCGTCGGACTAGCCCACTGCCCTTGTACATAGTTCTGTAGTTAGTGTTAGGTTTCCTTTGTTTTTGCATTTTTTTTGGAACTTTTGGACAATGGGCCACATTTTTGTATATAGTTTTTTTTTATTAGGTAGTGTTGTTAGATAGGTTTCATTTCTTTTGTTGGGATCATGGACCCTGGCTTGTTCATCTGTACATAGTTCACTGTTGGATTTTCTTTTTATTTTACAATTTACCCATGGAGCAATGGCTTTCAATTATAATTTTCCATTGGATTTTCTTTTGTGGACTGTGAATTTGGACACCATTCCTTTGGATTATGATTATTGGTTTTGCATTTTTTCACGGACATGCTTCTTTTCATTTTTTTACATTCCCATTTCTGTTTGTTTATTTTTGATTCAATTTATGTTTCCTTTAATACATATTTTTTGATCAAACTTCAATGTGTAGTATCATCTCATTGGTTTCATGCATATCATGATATGGGTTTTGAGATTCACTGACACCCATTGGGTGTATGTGAGGGACATGTGTTCGTTTCCAAACTTGCAATTGGTGTTCTATCATGTTATTGCCTTTTCTAAGTGGGTAGATGCAATACTCGGGTGGGTGTTTTGCATTTGGAGGCTGACCATAGGGACCAGGGATCTAGATTGTGATGACATGTTGGCTGGGGAACATGAGTTGGGGCCTGGTGGAGGGTGCACCACAGTGCTGGGGGGTGGGGGTGGTGGTAGACATGGGTGGGGGCCTGGTGGAGGCTGCCCCTGCACTGCTGGGGGGTGGGGGTGGTGGTAGACATGGGTGGGGGCCTGGTGGAGGCTGCCCCTGCACTGCTGGGGGGTGGGGGTGATAGGGGACATGGGTGGGGGCCTGGTGGAGGCTGCCCCTGGTGGCTGGGGGGTGGGGGTGGTGGTAGACATGGGTGGGGGCATGGTGGAGGCTGCCCCTGCACTGCTGGTGGGTGGGGGTGATAGGGGACATGAGTGGGGGCCTGGTGGAGGCTGCCCCTGGTGGCTGGGGGTGGGGGTGATGGGAGACATGGGTGGGGGCCTGTTGGAGGCTGCCCCTGGGGGCTGAGGGGTGGGGGTGATGGGAGACATGGGTGGGGGCCTGGTGGAGGCTGCCCCTGGTGGCTGGGGGGTGGGGGTGATGGGAGACATGAGTGGGGCCTGGTGGAGGCTGCCCCTGCACTGCTGGGGGGTGGGGGTGGTGGGAGACATGAGTGGGGGCCTGGTGGAGGCTGCCCCTGCACTGCTGGGGGGTGGGGGTGGTGGTAGACATGGGTGGGGGCCTGGTGGAGGCTGCCCCTGCACTGCTGGGGGGTGGGGGTGATGGGAGACATGGGTGGGGGCCTGGTGGAGGCTGCCCCTGGTGGCTGGGGGGTGGGGGTGATGGGAGACATGGGTGGGGGCCTGGTGGAGGCTGCCCCTGGTGGCTAGGGGGTGGGGTGATGGGAGACATGAGTGGGAGCCTGGTGGAGGGTGCACCACAGTGCTGGGGGGTGGGGGTGCAGGGGAACATGAGTTGGACATGGGTGGGGGCCTACTGGCAGGTGCCCCACAGTGCTGGGGGTGGGGGTGCAGGGGAACATGAGTTGGGGCCTGGTGGAGGGTGCCTCACAGTGCTGGGGGTGGGGGTGCAGGGGAACATGAGTTGGGGCCTGGTGGAGGGTGCACCACAGTGCTGGGGGGTGGGGGTGCAGGGGAACATGAGTTGGACATGGGTGGGGGCCTGCTGGCAGGTGCCCCACAGTGCTGGGGGTGGGGGTGCAGGGGAACATGAGTTGGACATGAGTGGGGGCCTGCTGGCAGGTGCCCCACAGTGCTGGGGGGTGGGGTGCAGGGGAACATGAGTTGGACATGTGTGGGGGCCTGCTGGCAGGTGCCCCACAGTGCTGGAGGGTGGGGGTGCAGGGGAACATGAGTTGGGGCCTGGTGGAGGGTGCACCACAGTGCTGGGGGTGGGGGTGCAGGGGAACATGAGTTGGACATGAGTGGGGGCCTGCTGGCAGGTGCCCCACAGTGCTGGGGGGTGGGGGTGCAGGGGAACATGAGTTGGGGCCTGGTGGAGGTTGCACCACAGTGCTGGGGGGTGGGGGTGCAGGGGAACATGAGTTGGAAATGAGTGGGGGCCTGCTGGCAGGTGCCCCACAGTGCTGGGGGGTAGGGGTGGTGGTAGACATGGGTGGGGGCCTGGTGGAGGCTGCCCCTGCACTGCTGGGGTGTGGGGGTGATAGGGGACATGAGTGGGGGCCTGGTGGAGGCTGCCCCTGGTGGCTGGGGGGTGGGGATGATGGGAGACATGGGTGGGGGCCTGGTGGAGGCTGCCCCTGGTGGGTGGGGGTGATGGGAGACATGAGTGGGGGCCTGGTGGAGGCTGCCCCTGGTGGCTGGGGGGTGGGGGTGATGGGAGACATGAGTGGGGGCCTGGTGGAGGCTGCCCCTGGTGGGTGGTGGGTGGGGGTGATAGGGGACATGAGTGGGGGCCTGGTGGAGGCTGCCCCTGCACTGCTGGGGGGTGGGGGTGGTGGTAGACATGGGTGGGGGCCTCGTGGAGGCTGCCCCTGCACTGCTGGGGGGTGGGAGTGATAGGGGACATGAGTGGGGGCCTGGTGGAGGCTGCCCCTGGTGGCTGGGGGTGGGGGTGATGGGAGACATGAGTGGGGGCCTGGTGGAGGCTGCCCCTGGTGGCTGGGGGGTGGGGGTGATGGGAGACATGGGTGGGGGCCTGGTGGAGGCTGCCCCTGGTGGCTGGGGGGTGGGGGTGATGGGAGACATGAGTGGGGCCTGGTGGAGGCTGCCCCTGCACTGCTGGGGGGTGGGGGTAGACATGGGTGGGGGCCTGGTGGAGGCTGCCCCTGCACTGCTGGGGGGTGGGGGTGATAGGGGACATGAGTGGGGGCCTGGTGGAGGCTGCCCCTGGTGGCTGGGGGGTGGGGGTGATGGGAGACATGAGTGGGGGCCTGGTGGAGGCTGCCCCTGGTGGCTGGGGGGTGGGGGTGATGGGAGACATGGGTGGGGGCCTGGTGGAGGCTGCAGCTGGTGGCTGGGGGGTGGGGGTGATAGGGGACATGAGTGGGGGCCTGGTGGAGGCTGCCCCTGCACTGCTGGAGGGTGGGGGTGGTGGTAGACATGGGTGGGGGCCTGGTGGAGGCTGCCCCTGCACTGCTGGGGGGTGGGGGTGATAGGGGACATGAGTGGGGGCCTGGTGGAGGCTGCCCCTGGTGGCTGGGGGGGTGGGGGTGATGGGAGACATGAGTGAGGGCCTGGTGGAGGCTGCCCCTGGTGGCTGGGGGGTGGGGGTGATGGGAGACATGGGTGGGGGCCTGGTGGAGGCTGCCCCTGGTGGCTGGGGGGTGGGGGTGATGGGAGACATGAGTGGGGGCCTGGTGGAGGCTGCCCCTGCACTGCTGGGGGGTTGGGGTGGCGGTAGACATGGGTGGGGCCTGGTGGAGGCTGCCCCTGCACTGCTGGGGGGTGGGGGTGATAGGGGACATGAGTGGGGGCCTGGTGGAGGCTGCCCCTGGTGGCTGGGGGGTGGGGGTGATGAGAGACATGAGTGGGGGCCTGGTGGAGGCTGCCCCTGGTGGCTGAGGGGTGGGGGTGATGGGAGACATGGGTGGGTGCCTGGTGGAGGCTGCTCCTGGTGGCTGGGGGTGCAGGGGGACATGCGTTGGTGGGCAGTAGTGCAAGGTGACATGTGGGTTGGCTGGGGGGCATGGCCATGGTGGATGGGGTGCCTGCAGGACATGTGCAGGGTAGGCCCCTGTGGTGTGGGCCACCTGCAGGGGCTGTGGAGGGTGTAGAGGGAACACCTGGGAGGACCCACACGTGCAATTCACGTGTGGTGCTCCCCGCGCACCCCTGTAATACACGTACCCTGATGGAATCGCGTGTGATACTTCCCGCGCACCTCTGAAATACACGTACCCTGCTGATTTTGCGTGTGATACTTCCCGTGCACCCCTGGAATACACGTACCTTGCTGTTTTTGCGTGTGATACTTCCCGCGCACCCCTGGAATACACGTACCCTGATGGAATCGCGTGTGATACTTCCCGCGCACCCCTGGAATACACGTACCCTGCTGATATCGCGTGTGAAACTTCCCGCGCACCCCAAGATACACGTAGCCAGGACATTCACGTGTGGAACTTCCAGCGCACCCCTGGAATACACGTACCCTGCTGATATCGCGTGTGAAACTTCCTGCACACCCCGAAATACACGTAGCCAGGACATTCGCGTGTGGAACTTCCCGCGCACCCCTGATATACACGTACCCTGCTGATATCGCGTGCAAAACTTCCCGCGCACCCCAAGATACACGTAGCCAGGACATTCGCGTGTGGAACTTCCAGCGCACCCCTGGAATACACGTACCCTGCTGATGTCGCGTGTGAAACTTCCCGCGCACCCCGAAATACACGTACCAAGGACATTCGCGTGTGGAACTTCCCGCGCACCCCTGATATACACGTACCCTGCTGATATCGCGTGTGAAACTTCCCGCGCACCCCAAGATACACGTAGCCAGGACATTCGCGTGTGGAACTTCCAGCGCACCCCTGGAATACACGTACCCTGCTGATATCGCATGTGAAACTTCCCGCGCACCCCGAAATACATGTACCCAGGACATTCACGTGTGGAACTTCCCGCGCACCCCTGATATACACATACCCTGCTGAATTCACATGTGGAACTTCCAGCGCACCCCTGAAATACATGTACCCAGCTGAAATGACATGAGGTACTTCCCGCGCACCCCAGTGATACACGTAGCCCGCTTGCCGTGCTGGTACAGGGTTAGCGCAGCCCTTTGTGCTGGATTGGGGATTTTGATGGCTTTTCCCTGCGCGAGAGGCATTCTTGGGGGCGTAACTGGCGCTGCTGCAGGGTCGCTGCGCCACTGTGCGCCACGGCTGGTTTTGGTAGCTGGAATCCATGAATACGCTGTGCGCGGAAATGGATTTTAGCGCACGCGGCTGGCGCAGGGATTCGCACACGCACACTGTGCGCCAGCCGCGTGCGCCTCTTGTGCGCTAAATTCTATGAATTACCCCCTTAATCTATTAGCAATCACTTTGGCCAAGATGTTCGAGTTTATTAATGAAATGGGTCAATAGTTTTTCACATACGCGGGATCCTTGTCTGGTTTAGGAAATAACAATAAAGGTTCTCCAAAAGAGCCAGAGCTTTGTCCTTCTATTAAAAAATGAATAAATAATTCAATGCGTTTGGAAGAGAGCAGATCTGAAAAGGACCAATACAATTCAATAGGGAATCCATCAGGTCCCGATTTTGAGACCTAAAATAGCTTTTTGAATTTCTTGTAACAAAATGGGGGACTCACAAAATGATAAATCTAATGCGTGATCATTAATTTTCTTATTTTGATGCAAAAAGTCATGGATGTCGTCATTGAGAATAATCTGGTCTGGAGTATAAAATTGGGAATAAAAGCTAAAAAAGGAATAATTCATTTGTTGAGAATCAGTGACTCAAATATCTTGGTGGTTGACTATAGAAGTAATAATAGATTTTTCTTTTTTTCTTTTAAGATAAGAGGCCAGCAATTTTCCAGAATTGTTGGAATCGCCATAAAACTGCGTTACATTTTGAGATAAGCAATTTAAGAGTTTCATCTGTTGGATGATTGAAATAGGACATTTCAAAAGACTTGATTGAGCTAAGATCTTGTGATAATGTTTTGTTTTGTTTCTTTTTAAAAGCGACATATTCTATGATGAAACCCCGTAGAGTAGCCTGCCTCCCTCTTGTTATGAATAGAGGTGTCATTATTGGTAGTGAAAAATGTATCAAAGAATTGTATAACTTGTTTTGAAAAAGATGGACCATTTAGTAAAAAAGGAATGAATCTCCATCTAGATGGGGCATTAAGTTGGGGTTCCCATTGTGAAGAGTAGTGCAAACTGGGGAATGATATGGAATGACAATTGGGCCATTTTCTGAGTGAAGAATATTAGAGGCTACTGGTGAATTAATAAAAATGGGGTCTAATCTGGATAATGATTTATGACGGGAATAAAAGAAAGTACATTATTTTGTATCAGGATGGCAAAAGCACTGAGTATCCACCAGGGATATACTATGAATTAAATGAATAAACTGCTTATGCGATTTAGTATTGATGATTTTGGTATCTGATTTACAGTCTAGGGCAAAATCACAAATTTGGTTGCAATCTCTGCAAGCATTTAGACAATCAAAGTTTTAATCGAATAAAATTTGTTTTGAAAATGCCCAGAATATTTGATCTGTTGCCTTGGGTCAATAAATGTTGAGAATAGTGACCAAGAGGACATTAATAATAACGTCAATAATGGACCAATGACCAGCCGAGTCATGCTGTTCACTAATTAATTGAAAGGAAGTTATTTTGTGAATTAGGATACTAACTCCTCCCCCCCCAAACCCCTCCAAAAGCTGGTGCATAAAAAGCCTGTTTAGCCCATAACTTTACACATTTATTGTTTTCTTAATTTGAAACTAGGTGGGTTTCTTGAATGCATGCAACATACTCTTTCCTATGTGATTATGAATTCTTTGTCTTTTAATCAGATTTAAACCTTTACCATTCCATGACAATAATGTTACTCATAAGCAAATTGTGGGGGTGGGAGTTCACTGCTAGTTAAGATCAAGATAATTTATATAGAATTCATGGGTTGAAGAGCATCGAATAACTGCATTAATAATATAATTTATCATACAATTTCAGGAGCAGGCAGGCTAACGTCACAAGACCACTTGGGACACAAATTAGTACAAAACCTGAACTGCCTATTGCTAAGCAGTAAGCCCAGATGCACTCCTACAGAACCTTAGTTCAAGTGTTAAATTCTTGCCACTGTGGCGGATTTTATGTCATTCCGGGCTTGTATTTATAACTCACACTTGGAGAGATTTGTTAACATAATGTATGATGGTTGTTTCAATAAAAATTTCAATAGATTATTAAATAGAGAACATATGTTTCAATAGACCGAAAGTATAAAGCAACGTTTGCAACAGTATTCCGGGATATGGTTCTTTTTAGTTGACCTATCTGCATTAGTTTTCAAAAAATAATAATAAATCCAGGAATTAAATTTCCATTTTCAAACAAAGATATCCTGGTCAGTGCCATAGATAAACACACTAAAATACATGACATAGGCATTAACATAGCATAGGCATTCACATGAACATGCACTTGTTACAGTATTACATATCAAACAGCAGATATAAATTTGTCATGAGGAAATCAGTTCCCTCTTGGGAGGCTTTGTGCGAGTTTATAGAGTAAAGCAGCTCCATCCAGGGAAGCCCTTTTAGTGGATAATATAAATGACCAACGTGTTTCGGATCTAATGATCCATCTTCAGGGTGGGGGCTTCGCTGTTCCTGTATGCAATGGGTGATTAATGCTAGATAATTTCTTAAAAGCTTCTCCTGTGGGAAATTCAAAAGAACAGGTATTACAATCTAAGCTAATTAGTGAGGCTAAGTAATACTGGCTGGAACCTGAAAGAGGGGTAATAGGTACTGACCTCTCACGGAGGGTAGCAGTATTCAAATTCTGACCTATCGAGGGGAAACAAAAGAGTAACTCAGGTAAGCACCTTTCATTTAAATGAGCAGTCTGCTCATAATTCAATTGTTAAAATTACACCAGATCAGACCACTCACCCAGTCTTCAACTGGAGATCACAGAAGACTGGGAGGTGGCAGAGTACGGCAGGCGAAACCCTATGGAAAATGATTGTAGTGGTTACGATTGGACTGAAAGCCCTGTATATGGCTGGTGAAGGGTTAGGCATATACCACAACAGTTACCTGCCTAATTATATTTTTAATATGCTTAATTTCTGATTAAGGTTAGGAATGCTGCGTATGTCTCGCGATGGACTCAGAAGCTAATTGAGTAAAGTAAAATCTGCTTGTTCACATTTTTTCCGCAAGATCTACAAACTCACCTAAAGTATGGAGCTTCGCTGTGCGAGCCGACTGCTGTAGAGACGACGGCACGACTGAGGGAAGCGTTTAGTGTAGTCCCGGCAACCCCCGCGCATGCGCTCGGGGCCATTTGGGAGTCGGCCATATTGGTGTGGGCGTACGGCTGCAACGCCGTTGTCATGGGAATACTCCACGCTGATTGTGTCACTCCATTAGAGCCACGGATTACAATGTGCAATGTCACACGGACCTCGTAGAATTCCAGAGGCTCGTGCTAAATCTTGTATGGATTCAAGGTCAGTTAGGATAGTACATGGTGCAGATGGAATCACAGGATTCCTGTTGCATTCCGAATGGACAAATTCATTCCTATTCGAATTACAAAATGGGTGATGCGAATGGAGGCACAACCGCATCTCCAATGGATTCGCGGGGTGCCCCCATCTCGCATCCATTGAAGGTATATGTGGAGGGGGTTTCTAGATGGCCGTAAATCTGTCCCACTATAAGGTGGTAAGGGATCTGGCGTACAAGGTCAGTAAAACTGCAAAGCAAAAACTTACAATTAAAGTACATTGTTCCTATAACGACAACATACATCCATATAACATATCACAGATGTTGCAGAACCAGAGAGCTAATCACAACAATATAATTGAATGGAGTGACAAGCCCAACAGTATCATGGTATTGGGAAACAATCAAATTGACCATAATCTCAACCTGATGTGGAACCTTGTTGACCATGCAAAAACAGAAGTCAAGTATCATTTGCGAATTACAGGACTCTGTAGCAATTAGGTGGAATTTCAGAAAACACATTAAGTCAAACTCAGCATTCATGCCACGTGGGTGCAATGAGTCCAAAATATCAATCCATAGAATTTCACGTTGAGCTAATTTCTGTTGTACATCACCCCCTCGGCTACCTGGTGCCACTTGTTCTAGGATGATGCATTTTAACTGTGCCACTGTGTGTCGTGCCTCTGCAAAGTGAAGTGCAACAGGTGATTTGGGACTCTTGGTGAGGATATTGGACTTATGCTCAGTCCATCTCGTTTTTGCTTTCCTAGTAGTCATTCCTACATAATAGAGTCCACATGGGCATTTCAGTGCGTATATTACATTTTGGGCGTCACAGGTGCAAGAGTGTCTTAACTGTAGATGTTTACCTTAGTGGTGGTGTGATGTTAAAACGTGTTTGTGCTCTAAATAATACATAAACGCTTTGGCATAGCACGGGGCCATAGCTGCACCCATGCTAGTGCCAGATATCCAGTGTGTTTATGTATTATTTAGAGCACAAACACGTTTTAACATCACCAAGATGGATGAGACATCTATCACTGTACGTAAGATATATTGATGACGTCTTCGGTATATGGACAGGCCCCCAAGATGAATTGGAAAAATTCTTAACAATGATGAATCAGATGAATCCATGCAGAAGCTTTTAAGAAATTATCTAGCATTAATTGGATATCTGGCATACAGGAACAGCGAAGCCCCCACCCTGAAGATGGATCATTAGATCCGAAACGCGTTGGTCATTTTTATTATCCACTAAAAGGGCTTCCCTGGATGGAGCTGCTTTACTCTATAAACTCCCACAAAGTCTCCCAAGAGGGAACTGATTTCCGCATGACAAATTTATATCTGATGATTGATATGTAATACTGTAACAAGTGCATGTTCATGTGAATGCCTATGCTATGTGAATGCCTATTTCATGTATTTTAATGTGTTTATCTATGGCACTGACCAGGATATCTTTGTTTGAAAATGGAAATTTAATTCCTGGATTTATTATTATTTTTTGAAAACTAATGCGGATAGGTCAATTTAAAGCCAGAAGCTTTTAAGAAATGATCTAGCATTAATTGGATATCTGGCACTTCCATGGGTGCAGCTATGGCCCCGTGCTATGCCAATGCGTTTATGTATTATTTAGAGCATGAACACGTTTTAACATCACCAAGATGGATGAGACATCTATCACTGTACGTAAGATGTATTGATGACGTCTTCGGTATATGGACAGGGCCCCAAGATGAATTGGAAAAATTCTTCACAATGATGAATCAGATGAATCCATGTAACAAGTTCACAACTGAGACAAGCATGACAACCATTAATTTCCTTGATGTAGAAATGTATGTAGCTGAAGCCAAACTTGAGACCAGGGTTTACACCAAACAAACCGACAGGAACAGCTTACTACTCTCTACAGGTTTCCACCCAAAACTAACCATTGACAGCGTACCACTCAGCCAATTTTTACGTTACAGAAGGAACATTTCAGAAAACACAGAGCATGAACGTCAAGCGACCGCATTGGAAAACAAATTTGCAGCAAGTGGATATGACCCCACATTGATTACTGAGGTAGCAGGAAAGGTCAGAAACATAAACCAAGATACTTTATTGATACCCAAACCAACGAAGCCTGGAGAACCATTGGTATATGTCACCACCTACTTGGTGCAGAGCATGAGAATTAAGAAAGCCATAAAAAAGAACTGGCCCATGTTACAATTGGACCCACAGCTACAACATCTGTTTCCTGACCCTCCAACGTTTGCTTACAGAAATAGAAAAATCCATACGAAAGAGCCTAGTGAAAGCTGAGATTCCTACTCCGAGCACATCATCCCAACATAAAGGAACAATGCCGTGTTACAATTGCCAGCATTGTGGCAATATTATAAGAGGCAATTACATTACACACCTCCACTCAGGTGAACATCTACAGTTAAGACCCTCTTGCACCTGTGATGCCCAAAATGTAATATACACACTGAAATGCCCATGTGGACTCTATTATGTAGGAATGACTACTAGGAAAGCAAAAACGAGATGGACTGAGCATAAGTCCAATATCCTCACCAAGAGTCCCAAATCACCTGTTGCACTTCACTTTGCAGAGGCACGACACACAGTGGCACAGTTAAAATGCATCATCAAAGAACAAGTGGCACCAGGTAGCCGAGGGGGTGATGTACAACACAAATTAGCTCAACGTGAAATTCTATGGATTGATATTTTGGACTCATTGCACCCACGTGGCATGAATGCTGAGTTTGACTTAATGTGTTTTTTGTAATTCCACCTAATTGCTACAGAGACCTGTAATTCGCAAATGATACTTGACTTCTGTTTTTGCATGGTCAACAAGGTTCCACATCAGGTTGAGATTATGGTCGATTTGATTGTTTCCTAATACCATGATACTGTTGGCTTGTCACTCCACTTCAAATGTATTGTTGTGATTAGCTTTCTGGTTCTGCAACATCTGTGATATGTTATATGGATGTATGTTGTTGTTATAGGTACACTGTACTTTAATTGTAAGTTTTTGCTTTGCTGCTTTACTGACCTTGTATGCCAGATCCCTTACCACCTTATATAGGGCCAGAGTTATGGCCATCTAGAAACCACCCTACATATCCCTTCAATGGATGCGAGATGGTGGCATTCCGCGAATCCAATTGGAGACGCGGTTGTGCCCCCATTCGCATCACCCATTTTGTAATTCAAATAGGAATGAATTTGTCCATTCGGAATGCAACAGGAATCCTGTGATATCATCTGCACCACGTACGATCCTAACTGACCTTGAATCCATACAAGATTTAGCACGAGCCTCTGGAATTCTACGAGGTCTGTCTGACACTGCACATTGTAATCCATGGCTCTAATGGAGTGACACAATCAGCGTGGAGTATTCCCATGACAACGGCGTTGCAGCCGTACGTCCACCAATATGGCCGACTCCCGAATGGCCCCGAGCGCATGCGTGGGGTTGCCGGGACTACACTAAACTCTTCCCTCAGTTGTGCCGCCGTCTCTACAGCAGTCGGCTCGCACAAGGAAGCTCCATACTTTAGGTGAGTTTGTAGATCTTGTGAAAAAAATGTGAACGAGCGGATTTTACTTTACACAATTCGCTTCTGAGTCCATCGCGAGACATACGCAGCATTCCTAACCTTAATCAGAAATTAAGCATATTAAAAATACAATTAGGCAGGTAACTGTTGTGGTAAATGCCTAACCCTTCACCAGCCATATACAGGGCTTTCAGTCCAATCATAACCACTACAATCATTTTCCATAGGGTTTCGCCTGCCGTACTCTGCCACCACCCGGTCTCCTGTGATCTCCAGTTGAAGTCTGGGTGAGTGGAATGATCTGGTGTAATTTTAACAATTAAATTATGAGCAGACTGCTCATTTAAATGAAAGGTGCTTACCTGAGTTACTCTTTTGTTTCCCCTCGATAGGGCAGAATTTGAATACTGCTAGCCTCTGTGAGAGGTCAGTACCTATTACCCCTCTTTCAGGTTCCAGCCAGTATTACTTAGCCTCACTAATTAGCTTAGATTATAATACCTGTTCTTTTGAATTTCCCACAGGAGAAGCTTTTAAGAAATGATCTAGCATTAATCACCCATTCCATACAGGAACAGCGAAGCCCCCACCCTGAAGATGGATCATTAGATCCGAAACGCGTTGGTCATTTATATTATCCACTAGAAGGGCTTCCCTGGATGGAGCTGCTTTACTCTATAAACTCCCACAAAGCCTACCAAGAGGGAACTGATTTTGCATGACAAATTTATATCTGCTGATTGATATGTAATACTGTAACAGGTGCATGTTCATGTGAATGCCTATTCTATGTGAATGCCTATGTCATGTATTTTAGTGTGTTTATCTATGGCACTGACCAGGATATCTTTGTTTGAAAATGGAAATTTAATTCTTGGATTTATTATTATTTTTTGAAAACTAATGCGGCTAGGTCAATTAAAAAGAACCATATTCCGGAATACTGTTGCAAACGTTGCTTTATACTTTCGGTCTATTGAAACATATGTTCTCTATTTAATAATCTATTGAAATTGTTATTGAAACAACCATCATACATTATGTAAACAAATCTCTCCAAGTGTGAGTTATAAATACAAGCCCAGAATGACATAAAATCCGCCACAGTGGCAAGAACTTAACACTTGAACTAAGGTTCTGTAGGAGTGCATCTGGGCTTACTGCTTAGCAATAGGCAGTTCAGGTTTTGTAATAATGTTACTCATAACAGTAAAGTATAGGGTACATGATAATTAAGGAAAAATCTGAAGTGAGTAACGGAGAAAGTTTGAAAAGGAACATTGCGCTAGAGAAATTCCAGAATGCAATAACACAAATTAGTAGGAAGGTTAAACACAGAAAGGGAAGCAGCAACAACATTGAAAAAAAAAAGATAAAAAGGAATATTACTAATTAAAAATGTAGCTAAATGGAGAAAAAAACAATGGGGGCTGCCATCGGGTAAAACAAGACAGTCTTCTGAAGACCCATCAGCTCAAACGGAGCGATTCAGTATTAGGCAGTCAGATAATTAACAGAATTATTAAAGGCGAGACAGCAATATTAGTAAGTTAAGCACTGAAGAAAAATAGTCAATTAGTTGGAATCTCCTCCACGAGGTCAATCTGTTTTTATAGGAAATCTAGATTTGTCTCTGTTTGTCAGAAGGATTAAATTAACTTGAATAATAATTATGTTCCAATCTATTCCTAGAAAAGGGAGATTTCCCGGTTTTATACTTGTTACGCAAAGATACGTTGTGAGCATGAAGAGATAGTGACGCATCAGAACACAAAGCTGTTGAAGATGCAGTTGCTGACGAGATGTCCCTCTCTGAAGATTGGAGGGATATAATAAAAGCTTGTAATTCATCCAGGTCTTGGTATTCTTTGGTGACTCCTTGTGGAGATGTGATAATCATTCTAGCTTGTTCCAGTAGGCCGTACTTGATGTTTAGGTTTTTTAATGCAGGTCTCATGTCCAAACATTGTTTCTTTTTATCCTAAATCGCTTTGGAAAAGTCTGGGGAGATGAACATGTTATTGCCTTGAAAGATTAGTGTTGACGACTTTTTTGCAGCTGAGAGAATTTATCTAGCTTGCTGGTGTCGCAATAAACAGGCAATGAGCGGCCTTGGTGAAGCGTTGTTTGTGGTAAAGTGTGGTCTAATTCTGCGCGCCCTTTGGAACTTTGGGGAGAGACAAATTCTAATAGTGTCCTCCCTGTTCCTATCCTCTACGCTACAGACCTCAGTTTCTAAATGAAAAGGTTTAAACTGCATTTGCTCAAGACCTTCTAATCTGTCTTCAGAAAAGGACACCCACTCTTCCATTACAGATAGTCTAGAGTTAATTGTATTGATATCATTCTTGAAGGCATTAAATCCATCTTGGAGGGACAGTTATCTATGGTCTAAAATTGAAATGGAAGACTGTATAGAGGTGAGCTCCATTAGAAATGTGTCCATGCCTTTGTTGATGCTTGATAGATTTCCTGAGGAACTGGACAAGGATTGATCAGCCATTTCTGATAAAGAATGTTATATATACCTTTTTGTGTAAAGACAGCTGAAAAGGTTAGTAATTCTGCGTTTGGTTGAGACAATTGAGGAGGAGAATATAATTCAAACTATCTAAATCAGCACAATGACTCTCTTTGGTGTTTAATTATAAAATTGTTGAAACAGCTTCCAAATACACAATTGTATTTTACAAATGTATTGCACCAAATGTTTGTCTGGGTACAAATGATATGTGGCAGAAATAAAGGCTGAAGGAAATAAATGAAAATAAGAAATGTTACTGTAGTTTAGTTTAGTTTATTATTTATAGGCCGCACCTAACCCTGAGGTATCTGGGCGCTTGAGCATATAACAGATTGTTACAATTACGATTACAGACTTAGTATAATAAAAGGGACATAAGACCGGGTTACAGGTGGTCAAGAGTAAAAGGCAAAAACAACAGACAAGTGAAAGTGCAAACAACAGACAAGTGAAAGTGGAGAGTACAGATTTAAATATACAGAGATTAGAATGACTGCAGTTTGGAAAAGTAGAGTAAACATTGGTCAGATGCTAGTACTAAATTAACGTAGCAGAAGACACGACAGCTGAATTACAGAAGTCATAACGCAGATGTAGGCCTGGGTTAGTTGTGTCCAGTGGTGCAGTTAGGCAAAGAGCCATTCCTTTACTTTGGATCAGAAAGACCGGAAGGAAGGTTCAGCTCTGATATCTTTTGGGAGGGTGTTCCAACATTTGGCTGCAAGGACTGTGAGGCTTGAACCCCCTGCTGTTTTCAGCTTGTTCTTGAGTATATTGAGGCAGTGTAGGTAAGTAGATCTAGTAGGTCTGGAGGTGTAGTGCCTTGAGAATTTAACTGACAGATATTGAGGGGCTATGTTGGCCAGGCATTTGTGCGTGATGACGAGAGCACAGAATTTAATTCTGTCACGTACTGGAAGCCAATGAGAGTCACGTCTGGTAGATGAGATATGGCTGGAGCGAGGTATGTTCAAAGCACAGTGGAGGACGTTGTTCTGGAGGACTTGTAGTCTGTTCAGGTTGTGCTCCGAGGACCCTAGGAAAAGGGTGTTACAATAGTCAAGTTTAGACAATGTCAAAGCCCTGGCTAGTGTGAGGCAGCTGTTTGTAGACAGAAAGGGTTTGCAGGAGTTGATTAGTTTAGTCGTGTAGGCAGTGGTGGAGGCTGTGGAATTTACTTATAGGGTAGAACCTAAGTAAACGCCAAGGGTTTTGACCTCTTTGGCGACATTAATGGTATTGCCATCAATGTTAAAGGATTTATACCTGTGGTCGAGTTTGTTAAGTCGGGATTGGGTGCTGACGATCAAGAGCTCTGTTTTATCATCATTTAAACAGAAGCTGGGTGTAGCCATCCAAGCCTGAATTTCGCGATAAATGTCATTACATTTTACGGCATCTTTATCATAGCAACCAGTGAGGGTGATGAGGACCTGAGTGTCATCTGCGTAGTTTGTGTAGGTGACACCTAGGTTGTCAAGACGATCAAATAGAAGCTTAGTAAATATATGAAAGCGTCGGAGAAACGCAGGAGCCTTGAGGGACTCCACAGTGGATGGGTACTAGTTCGGCGGCAGCAGAGGGTGCAAAGACTCTTGTTGTTCTATTGGTGAGGAAGGATTGGATCCAGCTGGCTACATATGGTGAGAATGCTGCTGCAGAGGAGAGATGTTCAGTCAGGATTTGGTGCTCCACCAAGTCAAAAGCTGCTGAAAGGTACAGCAGGAGCAGGATGGTCAGATTTCCCTTATCCTTGGCTTCGTCCATTTGGATCTTTAGATCTATGAGGGCCGTTTCCGTTCCATGTCTGGGTCTGAAGCCAGTTTGACGTAAGCCTAGAAGGTTAACTTCCAAATGTGTTTGAATTTGGAGATACACAACTCAGTCTATTATCTTTAACAGGAATGGGACCGTTATTATGGGTCTATAGTTTGTAAGTATGTTTGGGTCTAGGTTGGGTTTTTTGAGGAGAGGCATGACTCATGCTTCTTTGATGTTTTTAGGGACTATGCAGTTTTCAAAAGATTCATTGATTAAGGCTGTGATAAAAGGTACTAATTCTTTTGCACCATCCTTGATGATTGAGGCGGGGCAGGTGTACCTTGGCAATTTGAAGGTTTGAGGCCTGAAATTATATTAATCACTTCTTCACTGGATACTGGGGAAAAGTGGAAGGGAGGGGAAGGGGGCTGTGGTGATATAGGCAGGTTAGGTGCATGTGTGCTGGAGGCGAGGCGGTTCTTTTTTATCACAATTATGTTTTGAAGTAGGACTAGTTTGTCGGATAAGGCTTTCTGGATGTTCTCACACCAGACTTTGTCTTTAGGCACTCCTCTGTGGGAGGTGCTGGAGACTCTAGTTCTTTTAGGATTGAAAATAGCTCTTTGGTGCCAGATTTGGCATTGTGGATCCTGGTGTTCTAGATCTCTTGTTTAGTGTTGTAATGGCAGTTTTGTAAGTAGCTGCCGTAGAGGTGAATTTTTCCTTGTTAGAGGTTGACAGGGATTTTCTCCAATTGGTTTCCAATAGTCTTTTGATATTGCAAAGAGCTTTTAGCTCATCGGTAAACCATTTGTTTAGGTGGGCAACTGGTTTTGCTTTTCTTAGTTTCAAAGGTGCGATTAGATTAAGGGCCTGTTCCATGGTGCTGTTGTACAGGTCAACCAAGGAGGAGGGGTCCACGTTAGAAGAGTAAGGCAGGTCAGTGAAGTTCTGTAGCAGAGGTAGAAGATTTTCTCGAGTTATATTGTGTTTCTTCCTAGAAAGAGATTGAGGGGGAAGGGCGACCGGTGTGGGTGTGAGAGTGTCTTTCAAGATGGAGAAGGTGATGCAGTGGTTGTCCGACCATGCACACAGTGCATTTTTGAGAATAGTTGTAGAGCAATTGAGGTCGGCCAGCCAGTCCAACGTTCTCCCTTTGGAGTGGGTTGGTTCGGTAATGTGCTGTTTGAATCCTAGTTGTGTAATGGCATTGTCTAAAGCGGTAGAATTGGAAACATTACCATCATGAAGACCTAGATTGAGGTCTCCCAGGAGAATGATTTGTGACCCCAATTTGGTGTTATTGGTAAGGAGATGGGTGATGTTTTCCTTAAAGGAGGAGATAGCGCCTAGGGGTCGGTAGATAAGGTGCAGTAGTATGGTGCGCGTGTTCGAGAGCAGTAGTTTCACAGAAAGCAGTTCCACTGAGGGTAGTCCAGAAATTGAGAATTCTCTGAGGTTTATGTCGGATTTAGCTATAAAGGCCACTCCACCACCTTTACCAGAGCCTCTGTCTGTGCGTATGATTGTATAGTTTTCAGAAATGGCCAGAGATAAGGATGGACCTGCTGCTCAGTGAAGCCAGGTTTCTGTGACAGCAAGGAAGTCCAGGTTGTTGGAAGTGATGAGATTGGCGATGTCCAGTGCATGGGCAACCAGTGAGCGTGCATTGACTAGGGCACCTTTGAGGGAGGGCATGTCAGAAGGTGTGTCATCCAGAATATGACTAGGTTGAGTCATAGGGCAGGCATTTATGCCACGGCGAGTGGGCTGAGGGGTTGTCTCTTGGGAGCTAATGGTTCTGTTAATGTCAGGATAGGCTGGTACTTTATGAGGTGTTTTGCGTAATGGGAAGAGAGAGCCTAGGCGTGTGTACTGTAATTTCTTCAAAGAGCACTGGATGGCAGCAGAGAGCAGGCCAAGAGGGAGAGAGGTACCACACTCTTACATGATGCGTCAGCTGATAATCTCCTCAGCTGACATGGCTTATAGAAACAGGAAGAGCCACTCTGTTGGGTGTTTCCGCACACCAGCACACAACAAGGGCGTGCTCATCGGGCCACACACCTTAAATCAAGAGGCTACTGCGACATTACTCAGGGTCAATTCAGAGTTATATGATAGGCTCCAGCCTCCCGTTCTGAACATCTATGCCACATCTCACTTACTCAGTCAAGAAATGGGCTTTGAAACGAGTCTGGAGGAACGTCTCATAACAATAATCCAGACATCTCATGAGGGTGTTTCAACCGAACAGTATCATTTCATAATGACTATTTGTGATATTATCGCTTGAATTACATTGGTTAAGAATTTAATTAATCTACTTTAAGCGATATAAGGGTCTACTTGTCCATCTTATCGGTGCGTTAGCCATTCCCCCACTACCCACCCGACTCCTTCAAATTGGTTATTTTCCGCTTTCTTCTTTTTTCCTTCCTACGGTTTATCACTGTTGCCTTTCACATTTTTGTGTTTCCAGTTGTTTTAAGCTTTAATCTTTGAAACTTTCTTTTTTTAATTTGGCACCGTACACCAGGATCCAGGGGAGTAGGACAATCGTCTCTCATTGGGAATATTGCAGTCTGTGTGTTTGGTGGTTGAAGGTGTCTCAGTGGAGAGGTTGGACACATCTCAGAGGTGGTACATGTATGTGAAAGTCTGTCTCAGTGGAGATGATGCAATACATTTGAAGGATGTAATATTTGTGCTGGCTGCAGTTGTCTCCGTGGGATGGTTGGGTCAGTTTATCACGTGCCAGGTGTGATAATAGAGGATGTTTGAGTGGAGAGGTAGGGGAAAGTCCATGGGATGTGAGAAGTGAACGGGAAACAGGTTTCTCAGTGGGAAGTTTCTGGCTTCCTTTGATAGAGATGGTGTCTCTCACTTTGGAGGGAGGCACCTGTTTTAGGATGGGGTAGATGGCTTCTAATGCAAGGCCTGGGTACATGTTTGTAGACTGAGACAGGCAAAGTGGAAGGGATCTGTCAGTGGAGACGTATTGGACCCTTCTGTATGGTTGTATAGGAAGCAGGGGGAAGTGTCTCTGTAGAGGGCGGGGGTCTGGTCTTAGGGACGAGACAGACGAAGTGGGGAGATGTTAGTCCTGTCCATCAGCAGTGATTGAGGAACAGGTTTGTCAGTGGGGAAGTTGCATGCATGTTTGTAGGACATGGTTGCTGCAAGGAGAGATGTCTCTCAATGCAAAGGTTGGTACCGTTCTGAAAGGTGTGAAATATGTCTCGTTGCAGAGGTAGGTTGTCTTTGTAGGATGTGACCAATGAGGCACATTGTCATTCAGGGTGGAGGTTGACACCTTTCTGAGGGTTGCGAGAGGCAAAGGGACAACATTTTCTGAGTGCGGTAACTGGAAGCTACTAGTAGAGTGTGACAGATGATGTAAGATGTCTCTCCACGCGACAATGTAACCTTTTTGTATAGAGTCATACGTGAAGAGGGAATTTGTGGGATAGGAAAGATGAAGGTTAATAAGGTTGAATATGGAGGTTGGCTTTTGTTTGTAAATGTGCTAGGTGGAGGGGTTGCGTCACTTGGTCAGGAGGTTGTGCACCTCTTTGTATGAAGGGATAGTTTTCTTTAGCTTTTCATCATGTTTGAGGGCAACATTTGTGGGACAGAGCAGGCCCTGATTGGGGAAATTACAATAGGGATGATCAATGATTGGGTGCTGTCATTCAGAGGTGGGACTTGATGTCTGGCCTAGATAAGGCAGAGCAGTTAAGACTCATTTCACCTCCATCACATCAAATGCCACATGGGTGGGGACCTATTCCTCTCCTGTTGTGCAACACCAGTGCCAGGCATGAAGAGCCACCTTGAAATATGGTGCTGCCTATCGAGGTATAAGGATATTTTTCCTAATGGCATTTAAAAATGTTTTTGGGCCCAAAAACAAAACATATAAAAACACATGTTGGATTTTGCTGGTGTGTACTAATGGATTTGAAGCAATATAATTGAGGCTGTGATACTCGTTGGATCATTATTGATACTTAACTGCAAGACCACAACCGTGGTATGATACTCCTTTTGGCGCCTTAATGGCTCTTGGGGCCAGCAGGTCCACCTGGCATGCAGTGTGCTGCCTGGCGGAGGTAAATGGGGGATTCATGAGAACCCCTCCTCTTGTCCCAGTTTCTTTTGCTTGATGTCACCTCCAGTAGATGCTGTTAAAAGCCTCCAACATAGCTGGTTACCACTTAGGGAGAGTGAGCCTTTTACCAAAACTTCTGCTCAGATTTGCATGCCTGTGATTACTGATACCTGTTTGAGGGCAGCCGTTGCTGTCGACCCTGTCACCATTTCCATTTGCAGCTCTCTTGTTCAGGGGACAATCTGCTCTAGAGTTGCGCAATGCCATGGCTTCACATGCGCCTGATCGCAGCATGGCGGATGGGGCCTTTAAGTAATCAACCACCACCATAGAAAAGCCACATGTAAAAGAAAGGGGAATAATCAGTCAGGTTTTAGGAGTTATGTTACATTATTTTGAATTATTATTTGGATTTATACCATGCAATCCTGCCATTTTTTTGGTCTGCAGCCGCTCACCTAGATCTGAACCGGAAACCAGGGGAAGTGGGTTGTTAAGGGAGTAGAAGAACAAGACAAGTTGCTATGCTTCACTGTTGGTGCGTGTAGAACCAGGAGCAGCTGGCACCTGTGTGGGTGTGTTTTCAAGGTGGATTGTGATATGTATCCCCAGGCATATTGTTTCCAGACAGGATGCCTTCGGGTCTGGGAAGACCTGTGTGTTTCAGACACTGGATGGGTTTACCAGTTGATTGCAGAGTTGAGGACTTGTTATTGTATTGGTGTGGGTTAAGGGTTTTCTTTAGCCACTTGTGTTGGCCAGTGCGTGAGTATGTATTGTAAGGGAGGCATGGTTTCACAGATATGACACTGACACAAGAGTTACAAGTTTCAAAATCTTTATTAGATTCTTGGGATTGGAGAAACTCCTACTTTGCCCTATAGCTATGACGGGAGTAGCTCCCTACCATCAAATAATAAAGAAAACACAGTCCTAGTCAGTCTTGGTCAAATCAAAATGGCCTATACTATTAAAACCTAATGCCTCATACAAAAGGTGTGCAAAGGGAAATATGTATGCAAAGGAAAATCAGTGTTATAACAAAGGATCAAAGTAGCTGAGTCAGCTCTCCTCCCCACGTTGGACTTCACGGAGAAAGGTGGCCCCCGTAGACAGGATGACACACTCTGGCTCAGGTTCTCAAAACAAAGTTACTTCAAAACATGAATCGAGGCCCATCTGGCCTTCCACGTTAAAGTCACTTCTTCCAGAGTCCCAAAAATTCTTTCACAGTTCAACAAAAGGTTCACGTAGGTCTCCCTCTGTCGGGCTTGGACCCCTCAATCAACAAGTACCTGATTCAATGGAGATCTCCCTCAGCCGAGCTCGGAGCTCGCAATCACAGCACTTGCAGGGTTTCCCTTCAAGCTTAATGTACATTCATTAGGGGTTCCCTTCCCCTAACTTATCATACTTTCGGCCTCCCTCATTCAGGCTCAATCTTTTTTCTGATGTCGAAGACTTTTGAATGTGCAAGGCTTTTAGCATAGACCTCCGCAGGACCACTTCGACTTTCTCTTCAGCTCACACTCTTATGTTATTTGCCCCAATGTCTCTTGATCTTGGTAGTTCAATATCATAAGCACAAAAGTTCAAAGAAATGTTTCTCTTCAAGCATTCACCATTTCACTTCCCCCTTTTGCCAGGGTTAATCTTGACCATTACGCATTTTAGAGTTTGTTCACTTTGCCGCTTTATAACAAAACAGTTCACATTTCGTGGAGACTGTCGAGAGGGATACTTTCTTTCGCCGGACCACTCTGCTGCTCTGTATCACAAGTTTCACAGTTATGAGCCACTTAAATGTTCATCACTGGTTATCTTTCTTTGCATCTCATCAGCATGTGCGCAACCTTCACTTGTGAGATACACTGTGTGGCTTCAATCTTTACTTGACACAAACCAGCCTTTCATGCCTTTCTTTAACTCAACGGTTGTGCACGTTCCTTTCTTTTCTCTGCAGCTTTGATTCATGAGTCATGAGTCAAAGTTAATACGACAGGCTTGGCCTAGCCTCTCCAACTCTGTTGTTCACCCTGGAGGGTCGTTGGCATCCTTGAAACACAATGCAGCTTTCCTCTTGTCTATGATTTTGCTTTCTCTGAGTCTCCCTGGCGGTTTCCTGGAAGCAACGACCTTCTGTAGGAATCTTCAGGGTTTCGCTACCCTTTGCTCTAGTCCCTCGAACTATCATTCTGTTCCAGTAGGTGCGCATTCACCCGAGAAGTTCTGCTCCTTCTCGTGTTCCACCTTGCTCAGAGTGTATCTCTATGTTCCACCTTTTATCCATGTGTGGAGAGCTAATGGGTATCAGATTTACGTGATTAAAGTCAAGTGCCTGACTTTGCCTGACCCGATTAGTGTGAAATGTCGAATGAGATATTAAAGTGTTAGCCTCTTTACTTTGTCACCCTCTTCCTCGGCCTAGTGTTTGTGGAGAAAGTGGCAGGGGGTTGGGACGTTGGAGGATACTATAAAATAGGAAAGGGTATGGGTCAGGGAAAGGGGGAAATACTGAGTCTCACCATCGGTTGCCTCACCCCCAAAGATCCCACACCTAGGTGATCCTCCCGCACTGGTCCACCCTCCAGGGTCTGGATCCAAAGCCATGGCCATGTCCTGGCCACCTGAGAGAGAGATCCCTGGGGGCTGGAAAGTGAGACACCCTTTGCTTTCTCACGGTCCTGAGTTGGGTGGGTGAATAATTTGACTGTTAGTTGGTTACCTTTTTAGAGCATTATTTGGGAGCAGGTTGGTTTGACATGCTTGGGTTTCTAATTGATTTTAACGATGGGGATATTTTCTGTACGTAGGTTGCAGGCTTTATGTCTTTTTTGGCACGGAACATAGGGTATTTAGTTTTCATTAATGAGCTGTGCTTGAGTGGAGTGCTGGTCCGGGTGTTTTGGATCTGTTCTGTTTGAGTGTTCCTGTAAGTTATTGTTTGCTCTTTTGTTCCTTGCATGTGGCTTCTTTTTTGGTATGTTTGTTTCTTGTCATTTGCTCATTCAATGTATGATTCCCGGATCGTCTGGCAGTGGTGAGGCCAGAAGGCCTGCGTCCATATGCCATGCTAGCCTTATGTGATTGTATTACTACGACGAGTGTTTTGTTGTTTTATTTTCTCTTGCTGGGTATTTAGTCATTTGGTTTACTGTGGAGAGTCGTTTGTTCAGGGGATGCCATATCTGTGATGGTGAGAAATGGTGGCAGTGTTTTAATTAATTTGCCTCTAGGCTGATTGTTAGTAGTTCTCTAGTCTGATATGTTAAAAAGGCATATTTTTTTACAATTTTCCAAACGTTACATGGTCTTCTGTTGTCTGGATTTCTTTTGAATTGGAGTACCATGGTTTTGCTATGAGGGTGGAGAAATCTGCTCTTCTGTATTTGTTTTTCTCATAGCATTTGGGTTCTATCAGTATGTTATTAGTCAATCTAAGTAAAAAGATACCAGGTACAACAACAGTCAAAACCTTTATTAATTATTCAAACTAAACAAGAGTACCAATGGTGACTTGTTCATGATAGGCAACAGACTAGTGACCGATCACCATTAATGGGGGAGCCATTCAGTCAAAGAACTTTCTGCCAAACCTAAGCACTCCCTCAGCTGCAGCGAGTATCTGAAGGAGTGCTTCTGGGTGGTATTGTGAGAGAAACCAGGGTTCGCTGTGGCTGAGAGGACTTGAGCCAGTGCTTGCCCAATGGGCCATCGATGGCCGGCGGCATTATGCTTCCCTAGCCTTTCATGGCCCATTGGGTATGCTAGCTAGAGTACTGCAGGGCATTACAGCGTAGGGGGCTGTGACAGCATGCCAACAGTGTTTTTTGATTTTTAATAATAAATGATGTGGGTAGCTCTATCTCTGAAAGTGAGGTCTGATTCTCAGATCCCCCTTTCACAATGCTATATGCTACAACAGCCTAGTGGACACATATGACTTTGCTGAGCTTACCTACTGACACATCTTAGCAGCTGCCTTGTGGTTTGGCAACATGGCAGTCACAAAGTGACACATGCATTCCTGACAGCAACTGTTGGGACCAAATGTCCAGGAGCCAGAAACTGCCTTTAAACGTGGGCAATCCCGGACCTAAATTAAATTATATAATGGTGAGCCTCCAGCTAAAAATCTAAAACAAGGCATGTTTGCTTTTGACACGGTGGCCTCTGCGACATAAACAATTCGCTCCCAGTGACAAGATCTTGTTATAAAGATCTTTTTACTAAAAGGTCGCTTTAGAAAGACCACTCCGTGACCGCACAGAGCGGTCTTTCTAAAGCGAACTGTCACGCCTCTCCCGCGCACAAGTGCGTGCAGGAGCTGAGAGGTCCCTGCGGGACCAGGAAGCGGAGGGCGATGAGAACAGGTAAGTGAGGGTGTGCGTTTGTGTTGTTGTGTGTGCTTTATGCATGTGTTTTGTTTTCGGGGTGGGGTGTGGATGCTGGGACTGAAATCCCATGGAGGAGGGATCTGGGGATGAACTCCCGCGGGAGTGGGTTGTGGGGGTGGATAACAATGGGGGGCTTGATGGGTGAACCCCCCGAATGTTTTTTTTAAAAGGGAAAAACGCATTTTAAATGTCTCAAGAGAAAAAGACCTCTACAATGACGGTTTTCCGATCAAAAGAAAATCAGTCACAGTAAATCGTCTTTTTCTCTTGAGACCTTTAAAAAAAATTGTCATTTCACATGGAACCAAACAATTTATGTAATTTCATAATCAACGTACTTGTGAGCTTCTTGGTCAAGGGTTCCTTTGTATTCACAGACAGACCAGAGCTGAGTTTCTTGCAAAGCAATTCACATGGGTTTATAGCCCCAGCAAAAGCCTTTGTCTTCCCTGGGAACGTTTTGCTGCATCCCAGGAAGGTAGGAACAACCCATGGGGGGTGGAGGGATTTGGGGAATGCAGAAGTACAATGCTTCAAAGGACAGAATTTGCCAGTCCAAGGGAAGACTCACCAGGGTGTGGAGTGGAGTGAAGTAACCCAGTAGAGGACTTTCCAGTTAAGGAAGGTATCCACCATCTTTATTTCTCCCAGCACTCCCAGACTTACTGTCTCCCTCCCCATTTTCTGTACTCTGTGTATGACATCAACAGGCAGAAGATTCTGAAACACCAGTCACGATTGGACCACTTACAGAAATCTAGAAGGGGAAATAAAATTGTGGGAGTGGGGAGACCATCCCCATAGTTGATTTATCTATTGTCTCTTGAAGTAGAAGGATTCATTTGTAAACTGGTTGGGAGTACAGTCTGCTCCAAAGTCATCTGTCTAGGAGTTGAATACCAAGATCTCCAAGGAAGAGGAGAGTTCTCTCAAGGGAATATTTGGGGCGACCTCCTGTAGCTGAGCCCACTGGAAGTACTCACTACACATTTTCCTGGTTGGGAAGTACAGAAGAAAGGATTTACCTTGTTTATCTTGTCCCTGTAGAGCCTGGAGGGGGTACCAAGAGCACCCAGCAGCCGGGAAACAGCTCTGCACCCTGTTTTCCAGTTTCAATCTATTTAAGTGTTGCTCAACTGTCTTAAGGTGCTTTTTGTGACAATGCAAGAAAGCGCAGCTGCTTTTGACATTAATCACTTTCGGATAGTCTTTGATCTGTCTGGACGCAGACTTAACCTAATGAAAGCCTTCGAATCATCTGTCTCAATGTGACTTGACCCACTGGAAATAATTGACTTGGGTCCGTCTCGATTCCAACAAGGCCCAGTGGATCCATTGACTCCCCTGTCTGGACGCTGTCTGACCTGCTGGAAGAAATCATCTCGATCCAATGAAAGCAATCGGCTCGCCCGTCTTGACGTGACTCAATCCAATGGAAACCATCATCTTGACCCGTCTCAATGCTGACTGGACCTGCTGGAAGACACTCGTCTCAATGCCGACTCGTCCCACTCAAAGTCCTCGTCTTGACCCATCTCGACAATCAGCGAAATAGTGCAAAGTGCCCTAGAAGCATGGCTTGATTGTGTTGAGCCCAAAGCCAAACATCTAAAGGTATTTAGTGGTTCTGGCCCCCATGCCCACCTTACATGGCCTTAGTGACTTGTAAGACCCCACTCTCTCCCTTTTTAAAGACATCCTCAGTGACATGGACAATTGCTGGAAAGATTGTCTATACACCCATCTCTTCAAACCCTGGGTGCCCTCTTTATTCCTGAGTATCAATTTTTTGTGTTTTCCCTTGTAAGGGTGGGTTATAGAGTTTTTAGTTTGTATTTTTAGTTCAATTAAAGTACCCTATTTGTATAGAAGTACCCTATTTGTACAGATCCTTTGTGGGATACCCTTTTATTTGGTACCCCAGTACTATTGTTGTTTGGTCTGCTTCTGTACTAGGTCACATCCCTCCTGAAGTGTATTGCCTTGCCTAAGGCCACATCACAAAAAAGAGGGAAATGAAGTATACCTGTCGGGCTGGGCCTCTTTCATCTTTATAATTGGGATCACTGCTAGTTTAGTAGTAGTTTGGGGCTGAGTAGGAGCTTTATTTACTACTCATCCCGGTATTCCTGCATAGCATTTTGTCACAGGTCCACTTCTGCACATTTATATGCACCCTAATGGTCTGACAATGGTGTTGAAATCTTGGTGCTCTGAGTAGCACTGTAGGAACCAAGACTTAGGGACAGGTGTAGTTAACACTTCACTCTGCTTCTTGATTCTTGTGTGCAGTCTGCACAAGGGGTGGACCATTTGGAAGGAGAGCATCAGAGGCTGAAAAAGGAGCGCAGGTAAGTTTAAAAAATGTATTCATGTGCATGTGTGAGCATGCATAAATACAAGGGGCTGTGTGTGCCCCCATGTTAATATGTGTTCATGTGTGTCTAGTATGAATGGTGTGTGTGTATATATTTGTGTGTGTGCACGCGCCCACACCTGTGTGTGAATGTAGCAGTGACGGCGTGTCAGGGGAAGAGAACCTGTGAAGGTGGGTGGAAATGGCATTCAAGCTTGAGGTGACAGGCAAATGTTTCTATTTCACAGCCAGGACGGCAATATTTTGTTACAGTGACAATGCAAGCATTATTGAGGCGATATGCCATGAGGTGGCAGGCCCACTCAGTGGGTAACGGCCTGCCGCCCACGTTAAGGGCCAGAGAGAAGCAGTGTCCCTTAACGAGGGTGGCAGGCCGTTACCCACAGGGTGGACCCAGCCACCGAGGGGCATATCACCATTAGCACCTGTGTAGTGCGCTACACGGGTGCTAAATGTTTTTTTTAAAGTCTTTTCTCTCTGTGAACGGAACGTCTCCAGGTGTCCCGTTCATGGTGGAGAAAATACTATACCAACATGGCTGCCAGGGAATTGGAAGGGTAGGCGCCATAGGGAGCCCCTCTTCCATTTCCATGGTGCCCACACAGGGAAAGGATCTGCGGCGGCGGATTCCCACTGCTACAATCAGCTAAGTGGGATGGGGGAGGGAGACAGAACAAAAAAAACAGGATTGTCAGGGGAAGATGGCGGGCGGGGGAGCCAGCCATCAGGTGGCTTGGAACGCAGGCTTTCACTGGTAGTCTCAGCCCACGTTCCTAGCCACCTGATTGGCTGGCTCCCCCGCCCAGGGTGCTAATGGGCAAATGAACATCAGCTCATGTGTGTACTGCAGTATTGGCCTTATAAGGCAAAGTCATCATGAGTGTGTACTTACAGCAACAGTACTGGCCTTATAGAGCAAAGTTAATGTGCATGTGTATATGTACTTTATATGTCTTTACATGTCTGTATATGTACTTTAAGTGGCAGTCCCAGAAAGATAAGACAAAACCATGAGAGGGTACTTACAGTAGAAGTACTGTAATTATTGGGCAAAGGCACCATGTGTCTGCACTTAGTGATGGCCTTGTAGAGCAAAGCCATCATGAGCGGGAACTTGCATTTGCAGAACCGACCTTCTTAGAAAAAGCCATTAAGAGTGTGTGCTTACAGTGCCAGTAGTGTATTAATGGCCATAGCCCAAACAAGTGGGTATCACCAGAAAACACTGCAGACCATTACTGCGAGGCAGAAAACGTATACCAACAAATTTAGATGCAAAAATAGATGGGGGGTAGGGTTGGGGTATTTATTATTAAAGTGGAGGGATTGGGGCCAATGCAGGGGATCTACCGCATATTTAATTTAGCTAACGTGTTGTTTTAAATTCAAGGTTTTCGACCTTGCAGTAAAAAATGCTATTTTCACGTAGATCCCACAAGTGTGTGCTTAGAGAAGCAGTATTGGCCTAAATGGACAAAGTCAAGATGGGTGTGTATTTACAGTAGTAATACTAGCCTTATTGGACAAAGCAGTCACAAGTGTGTACCTACAGAGGCAGTACTGGCCTTAGTGGACAAACCCAACATGTATGTGGGCGTGTGCCTATGTTGGCAGTACTGCATTATTGGGCAAAGCCAACATGAGTATACAAGAGTAACAGTCCTTACCAAAGCCATCATGTGTGCATACTTGCAGTATCAGTACTGGGATTATTACACAAAGCAATCATCAGTGTCTACTAAGAGTGCAAATGCTAGCATATATTGTGGGCACAGGCATCCTTAAAACATGTTGGGAAATGGTTTTATGTACTGTTGTTGAACTGGCATCTATTGGATTTTTTTCATGTGTTACCTGGCATAACCGAGCGCAAATTGTATAGCTTTTTACCCAATTGTTCACAGTGTTCGCGGTAAAATGCACCCTTTTAAGCCATTATTTTAAAAAAATCTAACGGGTGAGATGAGAAACAACATGAACTGCTCTCTTGATAGGTTTATTCTCCCTCACTCTTAGTCGCTCACGCTCATTAGTGGAGTATGTTTTCACCCCTCCATTAAAAATATTCAGCCGCCACTGTAGAGAACTATAAAAGCTTTGTTGGTGATGTAGATGGCCCTGACTGGGTTACAGACCGGGCAGAGTGGTGGTCTGGGGGGAGCCAGCAGAGAAGGAGCACGAATTTGAGAACAGGGGCAAGTAAGGAAAGGGGCTGACCAGGAGAGTTGTTGCTGGGAAAAACCAAACTAGACCATGCTGGAAGGCCACTTAGGTCTGTGGCTCCAGGAGGATTTGAGCAAAGCCTGGAAGCATACCAAGGAAAAACAAAAATGTTGAGAGAAACAGGCCCAGGAGAGTGACCGCCGGTTGAAGGATGAGAATATGGCGGCCTGACGAAAACCCGTAGTAAGAGAGAAAACTTGCTGGTAGGAGTGTCTTGAAAAGGTATTGATGATGGCCCAGAGTGTGCCTAAGGCTATAGGGTGAGTATATCGAGGCCTGACAATTACCCTAAACAAGGAGGGGGAAGGACTGCTATTAGGAGAGTGCCAAGAAGCAAACGTGTTACTATATTGTTAGAAATGAGCTTGCTAAGAAGCGAGCAGGGTGCCATATTGCAAAGACTGAGATTGCAAAGAAGCAAGCAGGGTACTATATACATACAACCAAGAATTTTAACAAGCTTGGGCTAGGGAACCCTGAGGAAAATCAGTATTCCCATAATTAGGCCCTTGGGACACTGAATGAAACCCTCCTGGCACCTTTACCATAGTGACCCTTACATTTCTAGTTGTGTTCGTTGCCTGGGCCCAAAAGGCAGTAATCCCAGAGTTAATAAATGTTTTGCACCTTACATTTATTGTTCGGTTGTGATAGGTTGATCCTGTGCCACACAATCTAGGCACAATCAACAACACAAAGAAAAAGGTAACAGTGAATGCAACTGTGGAGTTCCACATAACATATCCAGCCAAAACCTTATTTCCAACGTGGCTATTTACATCAGAGATATACTGTGAGAAGCTGCCAACCACAACGCTTCGCAGACACTGTTATCCAATGCGACACTATATAGTTTAACTCTATAGACCGAGGGTGCGGTCATTATCACGGGACAGTGACCTGCCATCAAGTTATCCAAGTTGGACAAGGGTCCTTATCCGAGCGATTAGGAGCCCACCCGAGGTCTAAAAGGCGATTAGCACATATTGGAAGTAGAAACACATATTTGGGAGTTTTGGTGGTGAATTCAAAATGTTACTTTAATGAGTAGGGTAATTAGACAAACTGAGTTAGTAATTACATTTAGTTTTATTTTGTAGTGTTCAAAGGTCGAAGTGAGCGAGAGCTATCGGAAGCAGAGTACAACTATTTTTATTTTTTTACTGGTAACAGCTCCACAATTTTTTACAACCACTTTCGCCATTCTGGAACTGCTGTTTTTGAACTTAAAGGGTACATCTTCACTTTACCGCCCTATGGAAGTTCCAGCTAAACGGATATCTGTTTCACCCACTAGGCTGCCAACGTGAGCCTCCATAACCACTGGAAACAAATGTTGCAACGTTCTCCCTCACGCATCTCCCATTCCCCACTGGAGTCACAGATCCACTACTTTTTTGGCACACCTCTACCACTGGTGGTGTTTAACCTTTTAACTGCCATGGGTTTTCCCCCCAGTGCCAAGTCCTTTTTTGGTGATTTCGGTATTTCACCATTCAAAGCCTTCTAACATTTTCTCCTTCATTAACCCCTTAAGTGCCAAGGACGAGCTATCTCGTCCTTGGCCCTGGGGAGGTAATCCCATAGCAAACTTGGTTAAACTGGAGTGGGTTTAACATGAGCATTCATTCCGAGTTTTGTAAAAGTGAAAGCATGTTTTAACTTTCTCTTTGGTGTGTTAAAAAGGATGTCACGGTGAAAAAAAGTTCTGTGAGAGAGGAAGTGCCTTGTTGAAAGAAACCTTGCCTGGTATTTACATTGCGATTTCCCTGCTTGTTTCTTAGTTCGGAATGTTCAGAATGCAGTCAATAGCAGTAGTTATTGACTGTGCTCTGAGCATTTTGATTAGTTGAGAGGAGGTCAATAACTATATTCACGTGCTAATTGGTGTTATCACCCAGCAACCCCTAACACTACTTAAATACACTCTACCTCGCCCCATTTACAAAATAACCTGACTGTACGCAGCCCGTGTGTGTGCTGTCTGTCTAGTGTAGGCCCTCACAGACCATCTACACATATTACACTATTCAACTAGGCTGCTTTTCGATTTAAGGATATGGAGCACATGAATCATTGCACCAGACAAAACATTAGGATGAATCCCTTGTATTGATTATTTATTAATGGGTTTGGTCTCCATTAATGCTCTCTAAAAACGAGCGTATTTGTTTAAAGATCACATTTAGCACCCTGAGGAAACGTATGTCATCCCCTAGTCGTGTCACATCTATGTGGATGTGTTTCAGCCAGTTATAATTTTGTGCATTCCTCAGGGCTAAAAAGTTTTGGCCTATATGTGTGGCAGTATCCATATGCAGCTCTAGGTATGCATGCATACATACGCCCCACTCCATTGAGGGGTCACTCCAGGGGCGCCGATTACGGGGAGGCTGCGCCCCCCACGGCAGAATGAAGTCGGGGCTGAGCCCCCCCGGCCAGAGAGAAGAGACGCAGTATGGATGGCCCTTTGTTCCATCCATACTGTGTCTCTCTCTGGCGGCCCGGGTAAAAGCCGGGGAAAAACGATGTTTAGAAACTGTGGGACAGAGGCTCTTGCTTTGCATCTGTCCCTCAACTTCTAAAAATCGTTTTGGGTTGGGTATACTACTACATCTGTGCACTGGGGTGCACAGATGTAGAGGTACACCCAACCCAAAACGATTTTTAGAAATGGAGGCACAGATGCAAAACAAGTCTGTCCCTCAATTTCTAAAAATCGTTTTGGGTTGGGTGTATTTGTACATCTATGCACCCCTCTTCCCAAGAGGGATGCACAGATGTAGAGGTACACCCAACCCAGAAGGATTTTTAGAAATGGAGGCACAGGTGCAAAAGAAGTCTGTCCCTCAATTTCTAAAAATCGTTTTGGGTTGGGTGTATTTGTACATCTATGCACCCCTCTTCCCAAGAGGGATGCACAGATGTAGAGGTACACCCAACCCAGAAGGATTTTTAGAAATGGAGGCACAGGTGCAAAACAAGTCTGTCCCTCAATTTCTAAAAATCGTTTTGGGTTTGGTGTATTTGTACATCTGTGCACCCCTCTTGCTAAGAGGGGTGCACAGATGTAGAGGTACACCCAACCCAGAAGGATTTTTAGAAATGGAGGTACAGATGCAAAGCGAGGGAGGGGGCAGGGAGCAGGCACAGGGAGAGGGAAAATTAGACTGTTTGCATGTCTCTGAGTGTGCACGTGGTGACGGTGAATGCTATGGGCGGGGAGCGGAGGCGTATGAACCAGCACTTTCTAGTAGAGCTGTCATATTTGAAATGGGGCAATGCTGATACTCCTCAGCTGGCTATACTCTTGATGGGATAGTACTGCTGTAACAGGGCTTCTATAACTGTTGAATCTTCTCAGCGATAATACTATGCTTTTGTTGAGGCAATGCTAGTTCATCTTAGTGAGGCTGCTATAGTTTTGATGGGACAACATCAGCACTTCTCAGTTGAGCTGCTACACTCTTATTGACAAGGCCCCAGCACTTCTCAACAGATGTATTTCTTTTTATTTTAATTGGTTATTTATAATGCGTGTACTACCCAGAGGTTTATAAGCGCGGACTGAGGGAGCGGACCTGTGTTGCACGGACCGAGGGAGCGAACCTGTGTTGCGCGGACCGAGGGATCGAACCTGTGTTGCTCTGTGTCGTCTTGCTTCCAACGTTGCCCCTGAGCTATCCTTCCGATACTCTATAAATCAGAAGTACATTTAATGATACAGAACCAGAACTATTGAGCAAGTCTGTCATCATCAGAATAACTTAACACTGTTGTGGTTATACAAGAGCTCATATTTAAAGGGATGGAATTACCAAGAATGTAGCAGCACTATTCAATAACCCAAAGTTCTTAAGCATAGTTAATGTGAAAATACTACACTTCTCACCGTTGGGACAGTACTGCCACTTCTCACAGAGGCTTCTACACCTTTTTTGGGACAGCACTGATCCAGCCTACTGCTCACATGCTCAGAATTGTCATTTCTCAGCAGGACTGCAACACTATACCATTGTGTTCTGTATATTGAATGCTTCTTCACCACTAATGTGGATTCATGGCTCTCTCCCAGTGTCTAAATAGTAGATCTGTCTACATTCAATTGGCAACAGGCATTTCCGGAGCTGCCTGCTGTCCATAAGCTGCCGCTCAGGATGTTGGGAGCCGTGATGGGGCAAGGGTTAGAAGGCTCGAGCCTGTCGGATAGCAGAATCAGCAGGGTCTTAAAACCTTCTCACTCCTTCTGGAGGGGCCATGGGGCAAAATGATCCTGATCCCACATACAGGGGGTTGTTACCCCTTTATCTCTCCTGAATGAAAGAATGAGCTCTCTCAGACACAAGTTATCACCCCTGCACACACATTGAATGAATATGGTATGGATCTATAGACCGAGAAAACTGGAGTGACAATTCAGAGTGTTTTAACAGAAATATAATTGTCTTCCCAGATGGGAGACTGACTCCATTAATATACATGGGGTCACTGAGATGACCAAGAGTGAAACTGTACGTTCAATTGTGAGATTACCAGCAACGGGTATACTATGCTCCAAGGAGTGAGGTGCCCACTCAATATCTCACACTGTTTATAGGTGTGAGACCCATCCAGAATGCTTGCCCAAAAAACCTTGGCCAGAGTTTCACACTGAAGAAGTGAGCATGTGATCCGGGGTCTGCAGCCCACACACACACATGGGATTCCCATGCTCCCACTTGCGAGATTTGCACCAAATTAGTGAGATTGTGCTCCAAGGTAGGAGGCACACGCACAGTCTTTGCTCTGACGTTTGACACACTCACAGGATGGGACGGCATTTCGTTCTCCCATCCTAGTTGTGTTGCTCTGCCTTTTGAGGGCTACTACAAGCTAGATGATTATAGAGGGGTGGAGTAGGGGCAGTGATGGCCTACTGGAATGCAACTCGAAGGCTTAAATCTCCTTCTTACTTGACTTTAGTCTATGCAGTACATGTTAGCCAATGCTTCCACTGTTCTGCGCTGCGCGCGCCTCCACCCCCCCCCCCCCCTTGCACCAAGTTGGCGACTACATGCAAATTTGCGGTCCTATGACTGCCAGTGATGTCACTTCCTGTTTTTGCCCCCTCACCCCCTGGAAATTCATAAGTCGGCTCCTCTGGGTCACTCAACATATGGTATTTCTACAGAGCTACGAGCCATAGAATGGCTGCCTCGAAGCACTAAAGGGGAATACAGTGTGGTGTGCCTGTCCTCATAAACACTCACCCACAGCGCGCAATAGATAATGGAATGGTTCCTGAAAGGCGAAGACCGATAACGCGTGCTAGGATTAGATGGGGAAAAGACAAATCATTAAAAACGTTGATTTTTTTTGTTGTTGTAATCACAGAGGGCCAAAGCGGGAGACGGATGATAAGCAAAGGCACCGGGGTCGCGAAGGCATCTGCAAGTCGAGCTGTCGGAGAGCGGCAGTCGGAGATAGCGATAAGAACCCGTCCATTAGGCTAAAAGCAGGAGTGCGAGCTACCTGTTATCAGCAGATGTCCCTGGCGTCACCCCTTCAATCTTCAGGCTGCCCATTTATATTCCCTGAATGGATGAGGAGAATTCTTTTCAACTTCCCAGGCGGGTCAGAGGTCACCCCCTTAGCCTTCAGGGGACTTGCACGCTCTTGTCTTGAGACTAAGCATAGAGACGAAGATATAACCCCCTCCTACCTCCTGTTTCACAAGCAACGCTCGCTGAAGGATTTCTGCTTGTGACGTCCATGGTTCTGCTTAAAGACAAATAAATCTAGATAAAGTTCATGAGAGATCATGTACTATAAACGCACAAGGACGTTATAACGTGGCAATCTTGACACGTGTCTCTAGAGACCAGTATGGGGTGTATTGCAGCAAGTAAGAGGAGGGTTGACAAATTCCGAGCAGTCATATAGGTAGTGAGTTCAGGCAGACTTTGTGACTGTAAACACTGCACTATTTGTACCATAGGTAGCATAAACAGATTGTAAAAGCTGCATTGTTGCAGTTGAATCGCGTGTTCAGTGTAGGAAGGCACATAGACAAACATTGGCCTTATTACTTACCGGTAATCTGTATTACTCTGAGTCAAAGTCTTCCTCTTCACAGTCCTTAATTACATGAGGTAGCTGGCTCCTGACAGACCTCCAGGGGCGTTGCTGGGGGGGGGAGGCTAAGGGGGCTATAGCCCCTGATTTTTTGGTTGTAGCCCCGGATAGCATCTCAGGAGCTACAGCCAAAGGACTAGCTAGCCCCCAGTCTCAAAAGTTCCGACATCAGCGTAGCCCCGGGTCTTTTCCAGACCTAGCAACTCCCCTTCTGACCTGGGCAAGAAGAAAGACTCCTAAATGTCACTTGTAGTCTCTCTTCTCTCCCTATTTTTTTCCCTGGTATTTCACTCTGTTGGAGCTGTAACTCCCTTCGCCTCCTAGCTCAACCCTTGTGTATCCAAGCTGTTACTAAGACATGGAACAGAGGAACATGGGGACTGTGACGAGGAAGCCCTGGGATCAGAGTAATGAAGATTTTCAGTAAGTAATCGGGCTATTCCTCCTAGTTTAGGTTTCCTCGTCACCGTCCTTAATTACATGAGAATGTATGTACCAAGCAATATCCTTGTAAGGACTGAACTATGGGCATGATACTGAACACTCAATGGTTTAAGCAGGGTACAAAAACAAACAAAAAAGGCAGCGTGAAGCTGATGTCAGAATCGTTCTGCCAAAGATGCTGAACCAACTAAATTCAATTTGCAATGTCTGAATAATGTATTGGGCGTTGCCCAAGTTGGTGCATTGTAAACGTCCTGGATTGAGGCCCCACCCAAGTCCGCCCAGGAGGCTGCCCCCTCTCTGCTTGAGTGACCCTGAATCAATGAAGCAATGGGAACCCCAGATGCTTTATATGCTACTGAAATTGCCAACTACTCTATCTGGGAAGAACCTGAACTGAGGCTTAAGACATAGAAAATAACTAATTTCCCAACTAATCTCCCAGATGTTATTGGCACCCGAAAGAACAAGTTACTTTCTTACCTGGTAACGTTCTTTCGATGGGATGGTCCGACGACGTATTCCATATCTATGACATGTAATCACCACAGCTGTGCTGCTTCGGAAACTTTTTTCGGCGTCTGCGTCCTGCGTCGATGACGTCGATGCGCCGTCGTCGAGGGCCTCCTCCGACGTCCGACGTCATCTGATGTGATAAGTAGGACGCACGACGCCCGTAGCCTCAGTTGTAGTTTTTTCCCCCAGAACGTGTGACACTAGTCAACTGCCAGTCAGACACAAAGCCTTACGGAACGTAAGCTGCAATCGCAAAAGAAATTCTGCAGCGGGGAAGGCAGGGCGGGAGCGATATGGAATACTTCGTCGGACCATCCCATCGAAAGAACGTTACCAGGTAAGAAAGTAACTTGTTCTTCGAGGGGATTGGGTCCTCCGACGTATTCCATATCTATGACAGACTCCCAAAGCAGTACCAGAGCAAGGAGGAGGGAAAGAATTTAGAATCAAAATTTAGAATAGCCAATCAAATAGCAGAGCAAAGGACCGCCTTGCCAAAGGCCAGATCCCGTGCTCGGATGGAATCGAGGGAATAGTGACGTACAAATGTATGTACTGAAGCCCAGGTGGCTGCATCACAGATGTTGCGAATAGGAACACCCCTCTGCAGGGCAGTAGACGCAGCCATACCCCTGGTAGAATGGGCCCGCAAGCCAGCCGGTGGGTCCTTACCCGCCAAGCGGTAGCACTCCGAGATGGGCAAAATAATCCAGCGAGACAAAGTCTGTTTCGTCACAGCTTGCCCCAAACGCTTTCCAGCGTAACCAATAAAGAGTTGATCGTCCACTCTGACCCGGGACATGCGTGAAACATAAAAGCTTAAAGCTCTCCTAGGATCAAGCCTATGGAGCCTCTCCTCTTCCTTACCAGGATGCGGAGGAGGATAGAATGTCGGAAGAACAACCTTCTGGGCCAAATGAAATTCCGTCACTACCTTCGGAAGAAAAGAAGGACGAACTCTAAGGACAACCCTGTCCTTGTGAAATACAGTGAAGGGAGGCTTAACTGAAAGTGCCTGTAACTCACTCACTCTGCGAGCGGAAGTAACCGCAACTAAAAACACAGTTTTCAGAGTTAACAGCCTCAAAGGGCAAGAATGTAAAGGCTCAAACGGAGCACCCATAAGAAACTTAAGAACAAGGTTTAAATCCCAACCGGGCACCAGGAAAGGTGACGGAGGGAACACATTAGTGAGCCCTTTCAGAAACTGTGAAATCAAAGGGATTTTAAAGTAAGAACACTCTTCAGACGAGCGCTTAAAGATGGACAGCGCCGCCAGGTAACCTTTAACGGTACCCACTTGCAAGCCCCTGTGGGCCAAAGAAAGTAAAAAGGACAGAACCATGGGGATGTCACATGCAAAAGGATCCACATTCTGAACTCTGCACCAGTCGCAGAACTTACGCCAACGGCAACGGTACAGAGACTTTGTTGCTGGCCTTCGGGCCGAAAGCAACACCTCCATCACGTCCTCAGGGAGGTCCCAATCCTTATACCTCAACCTTTCAGAAGCCAAGCGTGAAGGTTGAGGGATCTGACCTCTGGATGGAGAACCTGACCCCCCTCCCGTGAGAGCAGATCGTCTCGGTAGGGAAGACGACGTGGAGGGCAGATGGATAAGTCGAGAAGGTCCGGGTACCACGTCCTCCGAGCCCACGCCGGGGCAATGAGGATCATCCGGGAACCGAACTTCCGTAACCTCCGCAGCACTTGCGGGATGACGGGGACTGGAGGAAACGCGTACAGCAGCGGGAATGACCACTCCACCACAAACGCGTCTCCTAAGGCTCCTTTTGGAGGAAATTCCCGCGAGCAAAACCTTTCGCACTTCCGGTTGACACTGGAGGCGAAGAGATCCACTTGAGGGGTCCCCCAAAGGGCGAAGATCTCCAGGAGAATCTCCTGAGCCACCTCCCACTCATGAGAGATTGCGCACTGCCTGCTCAGAGCGTCCGCCGTCACGTTTTCGTCTCCGGCCAGATGAACTGCCGAGATCGAAACTTCCTGCTGGATGGCCCAGAACTCGAGCTGCATCGCCTCCCTGCACAGAGGAAGTGACCCTGCCCCCCCCCCTTTTTGTTGAGGTAGTGCATGGCCACTGTATTGTCCGTCAGGATCAGGACACTCTTTCCTCGCACAGTCGGCAGAAAAGCCTTCAGGGCTAGCCTGATGGCCCTCAGCTCCAAAAGATTGATATGGAGTCTGGACTCCGACGGAGACCAACGACATCTGACTGTCAGCCCGTTGGCATGAGCTCCCCATCCCGTGAGGGATGCATCGTCACGATCGTCACCTCCTGCCAGGGAAGCCAAAATGGAGCCCCCTTCATCAAGTTGCCTTCGATGGCCCACCACAGAAGATCCCGGGCGACCGAGGGCGGCACCTGAACCGGGTCCGACATCCTGCCGGAGGACTGCGACCATTGCGTCTTGAGTGCCCACTGCAAAGATCTCATCCGCAGGCGAGCCTCTGGCACCAGAAGAATGCAGGATGCCATGAGGCCGAGCAACCTCAAGAACTCGAACGCAGGGAGCGTCTGGGCATGCTGAAACTTGTGCACCATCTGCTGAATGTGAAGAGCCCTCACCTGGGGAGGAAAACACTGCCCCAGGGAAGTGTCGAGCACTGCTCCGATGTACTGGAGCCGCTGTGTTGGCGTCAAATGGGACTTCTTTAAATTGAGGGAGAAGCCCAGCCTGTGAAGGGAGCGGCAGGTGACGGACAGATGATCCAGGACTCGCTCGGGAGAGCTCCCCCTGATCAACCAATCGTCCAGGTAGGGGTAGACGTGAATCCCCCCTTGCCTGAGATGCGCTGCCACCACCACCACCATGAGCTTGGTGAAAACCCTCGGGGCGGAGGTCAATCCGAACGGCAGGACCCGAAACTGAAAGTGCGAGTCGCCAACCGCGAACCTCAGGTACTTCTTGTGCTTGGGATGGATCGGCACATGGAAGTAAGCATCCTTGAGGTCGAGTGACACCAACCAGTCCTGAAGCTGAAGGGCCTGGAGGACTTGAGAGAGAGTAACCATCTTGAACTTGTCCTTCCTGAGGAGTTTGTTCAAACCGCGCAAGTCCATGATGGGTCTCAATCCCCCGTCTTTTTTCGAAATCAAAAAATAAGGGGAATACCATCCCTTGTTCCTCTCCGCTACAGGCACCAGTTCTATGGCGCCTTTCTCCAGCAGGGCTTGAATTTCCTGCGCAAGGAGCGGATCCGGACTCTGCAAAGAGAGGTTCCCCGGTGGATTGTCGCGAGGCCTGTGCCGAAAGGGAAGACAGTAGCCGTGGGTTATGATCTCCAGAACCCACACATCTGAAGTAATGGCTTGCCACTCTACAAGATGCTGCGCCAGCCTTCCCCCAACCGGCGAACCATGGGACATGGCCTCACGACTGAGTGGGAGCGGCTGCAGCGTTACCTGAGGGCAAAGAGGCAACTGCCCGAGCGGCCTTGGCACCACGGGTACCCTGTCGTCCACCTCTGGTACCCCTGCGTTGGCCTCTTTGACTGCCAGCTCCTCTCGCTTTACTGAAGGATGAGTAATAGCGAAAGGAACCACCCCTCCACTGCTGTCCCCTAGGACGAAAAGGCAGAGGTTGGCGAACTGCAGCGCCCAACGACTTCGCTGCAGCTTTTGAGGACTGCAACCTCTCAAGGCTCTCGTCAGCCTTGCTGCCAAAAAGGTGTTCACCGTCAAAGGGCATGTTGAGGAGCCGGGACTGCACATCAGGAGCAAACCCCGACTTCCGCAACCACGCAAACCTGCGTATCACGGTGCTCGCCGCCATGGACCTACTGACGCATTCAGCTAAATCCAAACCCGACTGAACGGACTCACACATGGCATCCTTACCATCCTGGACCATAGCAAGGAAACCATCCCGTTCGTCCCCTTCGGGAATATGTTCAGCCGCTAACGCAACACAGTTCCACAGAGTGTGTGTGAAACGAGACAAGGCACAAATGGAGTTGGCCGCCTGAAGTGCCATACCACCAGAAGAAAACACTTTCTTCGCCCAGCCATCAAAAAGTCTGTCGTCCCTATCAGGAGGGATGGTAGGGTACGACGCCTGCTTTGCCGGGGCCGTGGCCGCCTGCACCACCAAACTCTCCGGAGTGGGGTGCCTGGTCAAGTAGCAGGGGTCGCTACTGGCTGGATGGTATTTTCGCGACAAGGATCTGCCCACCGCCGGGAGACTCTCCGGAGCAGTCCAAGCCGCCGCCACCCTTCTCTGTAAAGCCATATGGAACGGCAGTACCGGGTCAGTTGGGGGACCAACATCAAGGATGTCCGTCAGATCATCCTGCACAAACTCCCCTGGGGGAGCAGACCATCCCAAGTACTCAGAAACCCTAGCCATAAGGCGCCGGTACGAGGAATCGGCATGAGAGCCAGGCTCAGGCCTACAAAACTCCACCTCCGGAGAGGTGTCCAGTCCACTGGCATCATGCAGTGACTGTCTCAAACCGTCAAACTGACTATGGCCCGAGACAATTTCATCTGGAACCTGACTAGGAACCAGGCCATCAGAATCCTCATCCGCCTCTGAAATATAGTCCAGGTGGCGAAAAGAAGGCACCCGAGAGTGCTTGCTCTTAACCAGAGCCTTCCTAGGGGGTTCTCCCGTGCCACAGGGTACCTCCGACACGAAAGGCGTTGATGGCGTCGAGCGAATCGGCGCCGGCGTCGAGAGAACCGGCATCGGCGTCGACGTCAGACGCAGCGCCTCCAGCATCGGCGGCGTCAACACAGCCCTCGAGGCCGGAGCCCCGAGCGTGTCCCTCGACGACCCGAGCGTCGACGGCTTTGACGACTTCCTCGAAGCCGGAGCCTCGAGAAAGCCTGTCGACGCCCTCGACGCCTCAGACGTCGATGTCTTCCTCGAAGACCTCACAGGTGCACACGGTCTCGAACGCGTCGAGGACCGGGACCTGGAACGGGTACGGCGAGAACGAGTCTCCTTGTCCGAACGGGACCTCTCCCGTGACTCGTGCCGACCACTCATGCGAGCGGTGTCTCTCGACCTCTCACGACCGACCCCACTCGGGGGCGCGGACGGCTTAGTACCCTGCGACTCAAGAAGCGCCAGCATTTTCTTCCCGAAGGAAGCCCATTCCTCCGGCGTCGCACGGCTGGTGGGGTAAGCGACGTGCCGGGCAGAGTCCTCCGAGGAGGACCTGGAAGACGACCGGTGTCGGCGCTTCCGAGAACGCCTCGAAGAGGCTGAGGAGTGGCGAGACCGACTCCTAGAAGGAGACCCACGAGACTTCCGACAATGACGCGGAGAGTCACCCCTCGAATCATCCGTCGAAAGCCCTGCAGACTTCGACTTCCTGGGCTTGGACACCCGACCTACCGACAACTTCTTCTTACGTTCGCGTAAGGCTTTGGACGTGAGCGACTGGCAGTCGATACAGTCATCTGTGTTGTGGGCCTCCCCGAGGCACCAGAGGCAGGCGTTGTGCGAGTCCGTCACCGACATCTTGGACCCACACTCCCCGCACTTCTTGAAACCCGGACGCGGGGTCGAAGACGAAGTAGAAGACATCTTCACACAAAGGATTTGCACAAAACGAACAGGTTCGAAGAACCGAGAAGAACAGAACTCCAAAGAGTCGAGGCGTGAACCGAGAATCACGAAGCAACACGTTCGCGGAAAAAACGGAACTGAGGCTACGGGCGTCGTGCGTCCTACTTATCACATCGGATGACGTCGGACGTTGGAGGAGGCCCCTCGACGACGGCGCATCGACGTCATCGATGCAGGACGCAGACGCCGAAAAAAGTTTCCGAAGCAGCACAGCTGTGGTGATTACATGTCATAGATATGGAATACGTCGGAGGACCCAATCCCCTCGAACCACCTTTACGATCGATAGATTAGTAGAATATTTCTGTAGTGGCTCGAAGGGAACCTCTTCGAGGGCCCTGGGCACCAAGGGGGCACGCTGAATGCACTGTGGGCACGCACAGGGGGGACACATTTAAATCTTCAAAAAACCCTAGTTGCCAAGGATTGAATCTGATAGCCCCACCCCGTAAATATAATGAAAAGCCTTGGTAGAGGCACAATCGACCCTAAGGTTGAAATGGAAAGGCCTAACACAAACTCATCCCTCAAGAAAATTCAGAATAAGAAAGAACTCGCTATCTGGGGGAGAGGAACTCTTCTGACACTAGAGACATTTTGCAACTGCCTTTGGTCCACGATCAGAGTGGAAGTCTTCCAGGCCACCTAAATACAAAGTGCTCACTCCCTGGAACAGCCCAGCCTGCTAAAGCCTAACCTTTTAGCTTGCAAGCAAACAGTGGAGGACTTGGCACTCTATGTTGGAAACCTGAGGGGTCAAGGGCTGAGGGGCAGATGACAAGGATGTCCCGAGCCAGGAGGTGTAAAAGGGCCAAGCAGGGATGTATTGTCCAGAACGGGACCACCATCAGAACCACCACCAACATCCCCCCCCCCTGAATATTCCAAAGTTCCTTGGGGGGATCAGGGAAAATGGGGAAAATGCATACAGTCGGTGATCTTGTGGCCAAAGGAAGAACAGGGCATCGAACCTCTGCGCACTGATGCTCGGAGATAAAACTGGGGTACCACAGCATCCACCTTGTTGCAGATAGGTCCACCCAAAGGTTGATGAAATGTTGACATAAATGATAGAAGAGGGAAGGACGGTGGGAGTACTGAGTGAAAGTTGCGATTGAATTATTCAACTGATCCACTTGAAGATTCTCCTTCCCTGGAAGAGAGATTGCCACTAAAGATATGGGATTGGCCTCTGGCCACAAGCCTATCTCCTGTGCCAGGGCTAGGGATTTGGTTCCAGTTTGGCAAATTAAATAAGCCCTGGTCATCTGTTTGTCCATCCAGGCACTGACTGCTGATTCCACATCAAGGGAGCAAATACCAGTAGGGCCCTCTGGATTGCTGAACGTTCCTTCATTTTGAAGAGCAGTGAGCATACATGCACGTATGTGCCACTGACCCACAGCCCTCCACATACATACAAGAAAGTGTTTAATTAACCCACCGCGCACAGACACAAGTGTTTCACTGCCTAATTCACATCTAAGTACAGAAACAGGTGTTTACCTGACCAAAACACTCTATAAAAACATAGCCATTTATTCTATGTCACATCATACAAAAGCAGAACCTCATATCCCCAAGACCCACAGTGCATGCACCCGAGCACACACACACTTCCCGCCACATAATCATGTGTTTCCATGATGCGTGCCTGATGGCACACAGGCACATGTTGTACAGAGCCACGCGCCCTACCTACACAACCGGCAACACACCATGAACACACACATCCACTGTTTCATGTCAATGGGCAGATGCATGTAAAAAGCAACAACACAGCGAGATAGATGGTTACAGATGGATGCACCGACATGTACTTGCACTCGCAAAAGTACAGAAATAGGCTCAAAGTCATATTGACTCTCCATTCTAAAAACCCTCGCTCTCTATGCACCGACCTCGTCGCATTAATGCTTCACGCAAAGTCATTCTTTCAGCACAATCCAAAGACATATGAGCAATTACGGTCTCTTGCATGCTCATGGTGACACCGAAAAAGAGGCGCTCACAATATTTATCAGCTCCCACACATGTACATCCATTCTTTTTCTCAAAGCATGATTAGGTGTATCCATCCTCGCATATACACGTTGTCACAAATAATCACTCGATTGCACACTTTCAGGCATGCTCTCGAAATCTAGCACATTCTTTTTTTTTACACAAATATGTTCTCATGCAAGTAGTAGATGGGGACTCCTTTTGCACAATGTTACATTTTGACAGGTGGTCACGCCCCAAGTGTCCGGTCTTAGTCCCGCCCGTTTGATATGCTTTGATATAAACTTAATATGAAATTGATATAAAAACTATATTGAAAATGTTTGATATCGATTTTATATCTAATGTATATTTTATATAAATTGTGCATGATTCATATCAGTTTTGATATAAGCGAACATACATTTTATATAAAAATCTATATAAAGATGGGAGCAGGGGTCGACCATGTTGCTTGGTCGAGCGCCGAGAGCGAAGTGGGCTCTAAAGACAGGAACTGTGAATTCAGGGTTTTGCAGAGTGACACAGTGATGACGTCAGAGAGGGGTTCCTCTACGGGGTGATAGGAAGCAGAAAATGATATCAAACAATTTTGATATCTTTTAAATATAAAAATCGATATAAAATTAATATAAAAAATTATATTTCTGATATTCAAATTAATATAAAAAACATCTTTTTTATATAGAGATGTAAATAAAAATGTATATTAAAAAATCATTAAAAGTAAGCAGAAATACATAAATCTGTATGTGTTGATAAGAAAATGGCTCAGCGAAGGTTTGTGTTTTTACGGGGTCTAACTATCAGGGGTACTGTCAACCCGTTGTCAGAGTGCTGGCCTGATGATGATGGTGATCACCTGCTGTGACACTATTTGATTTGGAACAACTGATTGCAGCTCTGTGAGTGACCATGCTTTTCGACTGGATTTGATCATTGTACAGGGAGACACCGGCAAATCTGTTGCTTGGAAACTGGGCCTGCTGTTCATTCAGAGTTGTTTTCAACATCAAACAGGTATTTTAAGAAATGTGCTTTAATGTATTGGAAGAATATAGCTACGGGCATGTGATACTGTATGTATTGATATTCAAGCCGTTACTGAGCCAGGCATATTAAAGATGTTGCATAGTGCTTAGCATGCGCCCAAAGGCACTAGGCTGTGCATTTTTAAACTAAACAGCTCTGTGCATTTAATGAAGTGCTTATAAATGTACAGTTTGCTCAGAATGCTCTGTTGTTTTGCATGTCAGCCTGCATTACCCAGATGTGCTGGTAGACATTTTCATATTCTGCAAAGAATTCATTTCTAGTTAATATTCCATTTTTATTTATTTATTTTTATGGGCTCATAAATTAAACCTTAACTAAACCCTGACTGCACTTTTGGTGTACTTGTGTTTTTGTGATTCAGCATATTTCTATGCGCACAATGCAGTGTTTTAGTTTCACAGCGCTGATAAAGTATTTTTGTGTGTAAAATATTCAGCACAGTGGGATCAGTATGTGCCAAAGATCACACATGTAGCACAAATGGTGTAGCCACAATTTATTCATACAAAGTACAAGAGTAAATGACATTTTAAGGGTGGCAAGTGCCACAGTGTTGCATCTTACTTGATATGTTATGTAAAATGTGCTATACCGGGCTTGAGATGTTTGGGGATGTTGCTTCTTTTAAGTTTTCATGGCGGTACAGGTGCATGTTTTAGATTGTATCAGACTTGTTTTGTACTTCCAAGTAGGCGCTACATTTAATTTCATTGCGCGAGCAAAGTGACACAAAGTAAAACAGAATTTTGTCTATTCTCTGTCTGCAAAGTAAGCGCAGAGTGTTGGCCGCATCTTTACATGTGAAAGCTGCAATGTGTACTTTAAAACACAATTGTAAAGTAGACGTGTGCTAAGACTTTTAAAATATGGCTCTAAATTTTGCAGTGCTCTATGTTTAGCTGAAAATGTGAAGTTGGTATTTCAGTATGTGCTAGAGATCACACATGTTGTGCAAATGGTAAAGCTGAGATGTATTTGCACAAAACGCTGGAATGGTGGATTTATTTTAAGGGGATATGCACTGAGGTGTCACATTGGGCTTGAGATGTTTGGTGATGTATTATGTGTTAATGAAGGACTGTTTTTGGGTAAAAGATGGCCTATTCTGATTCCATATTCTTTCTATTTAGAGCCGGGATGTCTTCTAACAACTGGATGTTGCATTCGGCAGATTCTGAAAAACGGACCTGTTCCAACCGACAAGCGGGGCCCGCTGGATTTATCAATCGAGGGTTACCCATGGATGTGGATTTTGGACCCTCGCAATCAAAATACACGAATGCAATGGAACTAGGGTTGCCCATGGATATGGCTGATTGGTTCACGCAATCATCGAGGATGGATGTGCATAGCAAGCATTTGTGGAATCTATCACCAGAAGGGGCTGTTTTCAGGGGGCTTCAAGCCACAAAGACTTGGGTTTGCCACCGACAATGGAGAATGGTGTTTGGGATACTTTAAGGGCCATTAGCAACCTGTGCCGTGGAAATGTCTCGAGAAGTCAGCAGGGTTTTTGCATTTTGTCGCTATCCGCAAGCCCAAGGTGTATATAGGGTTGATGGCCCCTACTGTGTTGTCATTGTACAGGGGTATATAGCAAAGGAGCTGCAGCTACCAAGGCTGTAGGTGCTCTCTGGATGTCAATTTTGTCAACCGGCAGCCGTTGGATTTATGGCGATTGATTCATCTTGATTCATCTACTCAATCTGGATGATAAGGTGGGCCGCAGTTTCAGAATGGTTTTTGGGGCACTTTAAGGTTGCCGCACACTTGACGGTCTGGAAATACATCAGCAAGCGGCAGTGGCTTTTGGGCACCACCGCTATTTGCAAGCCCAAGAGCCTGTAACAGCAGTTAATGTTTTGTCATTATCAGAGGACATACAACTGAGGCGGTGCCACAGCCATCAAGGTACCAATCATGGGTGCGTTGTAGGTAGTGGTGTTGACCCCAACAACTGGCACTATAGATTGTGATGGTGGCTGCTACAGTTTTTAAGTGTGAAGTATTGTCTTGCAGGTACAGTGGGCTGGGGCAGCCAAATGTTGGATGATTCATTATAACATCTAAAGGTATATTATGTATCATATACAGTGGATTTGGGTTTTATATAGTCTTCAAAGCAACATTGTTGAAGGAAATATGCAGACACTTTCACATGTTTTTATTTGCCGCTTCTAGGTAAGCTAGAGAAGACTATGCATTTCATTTGTAGGTTTTCACGTTGCGCTTAAGCATTCAGATACAGTGGTGTTTGTTTTACCATCCCCTAGAAGGTTAAAAGGCTAACCATCTTTTGCGATTTAACCTCACTGGGGCGCTTGCACATAGATATCTGTACATGGTCTGTTAGTGCTCAAGTATTTGTCATTATGGATACCAGGCTACAAAATGCATTCGCGTGTGTGCTGGCAGGGCTTTCCAGCTGCAGCAAGAGTTTTGTCATAAAACCCCTATAAAACGCACACACCGCAATGACAAACATTCCTGATAATATTGACTAGTTCTACAGATGTTGGCACCCCTTTCGACCACCTTGCTACAGCTGATAAGCACCTTCGGTTTGTAGATGGTATGCCCGACAGTTTCAATGACAATCATTTACTTTTGCTGAGCATTGTGAATATGATCATCGTGGACAATTTGATGACCGAGGCGGGCCAGAACGCACAGCTAGAAAAAGCATTTATTCAATACTCCCACCACCTCAATCTAAGCATCTGTTACATTGTGCAGAACCTGTTCAACAAGGGCAAGAGCAACACATCTATAATGCTAAACGCTAGTTATATAGTGTTATTTAAACTCACCCGGTATAAACAAAGACTAGCCATGAAAGCCTATCACAAGTTGCCGTTCATAATGCATTTTTTATAGAGGCTTTTGAAGACGTGACCAGTAAGCCGTACAGATATCTTCTGGTTCATTTAAAAACAACCACTCTAGAGGATTATAGATTGCGAACCGATATAATCCCGCTGGGATTACCCACTGTGTATATTCCTAAAAAGATATCTAATAAACAACATTAATCGCATTACCGCATCAGTAGCCGAGCATGCTTTCACCATGTCGACACGTATACGCAGAAACATCAAGCTGCTCAAAATGCTTGTGTACGCCACCTCTCAACAATGCAAAGCCATTCTAGCTGCTGCCTCCGACGATCTGGTGGCTGCAATTTCAGATATTGCTCAGAACACTTTAAAAGGGACACGCACCCCTAATACACCATCAAATAAGTGTTTTGAAAAAGAAAAAGAAGGTCATCAAGAAGCTGGTCAACAAGTGAATATTGCTGAGGGCTAAAAGAAAACCGGTCTTGCAGGCTGGCAGATTCATAGGATCTTTGATAGGTATAGCGCTACCGTTAATCACCAGCTTGCTCGGGGGACAGTGATTGAGCACACCCATAAAATGTATTTGGTGGACAAGCAGCAGTTAGGAACTCTCACGACCGCCACCCCCCTGCCGGATTGGGATATACAGAGGGTTGCCACTATGTATCCCGACTCGGAAATGAAGGATGTTTTAAACAGACCCGATTTACCGGCGCATGATAAAGTGGCCTTGTATACAGATATTTTGCATAAATATTTAAATCATGCCTGGCGCGGTGATGCAGAGAAAAACAAACAATTTGTATACATAATTCCCGAAGACTCTAGCGGTGTGAATGCTCCACCAGGGCCAGAGTCGTAGTGGTGGACGAGGTGAATACTCTTAACCAGCGCTATAAACCTAACACAGAACTATTGCTACATAAGATGGAACTTGCAAAGGATTTGGCTAGCTTGACTGATGGCGACTTTATTTACAGAGGTAGGATTGTAAGGGGTTCAAACCTGCATGACCTTGTATGGGTGTTATGAATCAGCAGCCCACGTCTATAATAAATGCTCCAATCGTCTGGAACGAGTTCATGCAGGCGGTCGCTGATTTAAATATTCCGACATCCGTTGTGGGTAATATCGGTCAACAATGCCTTCTGGAGCGGCTAGAAACTGGTGTTTCCTTAACTCCTCGTCAACAACACAACCTTCTAGATACCCCTATAAGTATCCCACGTTCCCCCAGTCCCAAAGAGGCGTGGAATACCAGCTGGTTTAAGGAGTTTTTACCCACCCCTAACAAATCTATGACGCCCCCATTATCCATGCCTATGAAACATTTAGGCCTCACTGGAGAAGCCTCAGGCCTATATGGTTATCCGATTAATGCCCTCTCCATCATTGTTTGAATGTATACATTTCTTTTTTCTGTATTGGCATGTTTCTGGTATAACTTGCGTTCTCTCTTTATTAAGTATGTCTTTTTTATTTTTGCAAACATATAATGTTTTCAAATCGTAAAACCGGCTGGTTCTTTAATACGTTGTATTATTTATTATGTATAGTAACACACATCGCTTGTTGAATTTAAAATAACTTATTTTATTGATACATGTATCACTGGATACACAAGGCGCATTTACATTTTTGACACAGTTTAAACATTTTGTGAGATCTATACACATTAGGTAGCATCTTGTTAACAAATCTGGTTACCATTTGATTGTTTTGCATGCAATTGTTCAAATACATTTTCAAAACAGCTGACAGCGATCTCCATTCAGACATTTCACTGATAAAGAATATACAGTGCTGACCACATGTCATGGTTTAGAGTCTTGAACCGGCACAGTGGTATAATGTAAATACTTTACAAGGCTTTTCACATAGTCACTTAAAACTCTGGGGTATATTGGGCCATGTGGAAAGTGTGACAAACTATGAAACACTGTTAGCACATCCCCCTCCAACCACACAGCTATACAGTGTGTTCCACCACAGGAATGAGGATCGGTGTACACCACCAGGCTAACCAAACGATTTCTCGGTAGGCGCATGGGACATGTATCGCTGGCATACACATTGTGAAATGTTTTCTGAGCGTGTCTATGCTTATGCAGAAACTCTTTTATCTGTAGAGTAACCATTAAATATCAAAAAGTATGTTTCTTTGTGCGTTGATCTCGAGAATGCTATAGAAAATGCTCCAAACTAGCAGCAAGTGCGTGGCGGTTAGGTTTCTTTCAAAATTTATTTCAGCGAGTCTGTTTCCGTTCCCCAGGAGGTTAAAATGACCCTCTGATGTGGTGTCAGGTCTTAGATCGAAGGCCAGTAGGATATAGCCGAGAGCATAGTCGTTGCATGTGATTGAGACCAGTGCATCACGCATGTGCTTCCAAGTGACAGCCCCAGGCCCATATATTCCCTGATTATGTTCGGGATTCCAAAGTTAGGAACATATGCTTTGGCAGGGATCAGGACACCATCCTTATGCAGCGCCACATAGGTCATGTTACAGTGTTTGAAGTCAAAGGGATTTCGATCGTATGTGTGCGCCGGTCATCGATACTGTTTCAACAATACCCATGATGATCATTTTTGGAAGCTTCCCAGGAACAGGTTGTTTTGACTAGTACCCCTGCTACCAGTATGAATGCTTAAGATTTTAAGGGCAACTCTCTCCACAGGATACTTCAAGTTAGATATCTGCAGTGCTCTGCATGCGCCAGTCTAATGTTTGGCGAGACGCTTACACATTTCATGAATAAACTAGCCGATATGATGACTAGTTTGTATAGTTCAGCGTCTCTGCTCGTAAGACAAAAAACATCCATGTTCCTGGATAGTTTCACTTTAAGGTCAACGCCTTTGATCAATAGTTTATCCTGGAAGAAAAGGTCAGCGTGTAGATGGTCTAGTACATCAAATACTCTATTGGTTCTGGTGTGAAGGACACTCTTCATGAATCTCTTGTTATCACCGTCCAGAGCGGTGTTGTCGAAATGTCCCACATTGTCATGATAAAAGTGGCCTGCCAAGAGCTGCTTATCCAGGAAATCATGGCCATAATTTAGTAGGCTCTCTATATAGGCACTGTAGTCATACATATTATTACTCTGCGTTATCATTCAATCACCTAACATTACGTCCACCTGGACAAACATGGTGGCTATCGGGCAGGCAATCATGGTCACTCATGCTTTGTTATTTTATAGGTTAGATGCAGCAGCGTGTCCTTTAAATCCAGATACATCTCGGTCAACCCCGAAAAAATTAATTCTATGGGGGCTAGCAGCGATAAAGCCGCCAGGGTCAAGACCTCCATCTAGAAACTGTTATCAATGCTGGTCTGGGTCGGAGGTGCTGTGAAGAGATCGAGCTCTGATTTCACACATTCTCCAGAGGCTATGCTTAAGAAGGCCATTGTTCTTTAAAAGATATCGCCACCCTTGTGTCTTAATGGGATGACACGCTTCTTCTTCTTACTCGTCTGTCCACGTCAGGCTGTTGATCTGCTTTTCTTGGTGGGTTTCAGAAGGCAGCGCAGCAGGGAAAGTGACCTCTTCATCTTAACACTCCTATGTGGTTCATAAATGAGTCCTGATCCATCCAGACCCTAATTTTTCTGTCTGGCGAGATGCTCAGCAACCGCCATTGTCAGGCTTCCCATGACGTCTTTTGCAATATTGGTGGCAGCCTTTTTCACGTGCGGTTTAACCAATTCAAAACCGCGGTGTAGGAAGGGCATTGTGCATCTAAAAAGACTTCTAAAGATACTGCATAGCCCTGCACCATACGTAATGGGGGTTCCGCTAAAATATGGCTGATCGCGACAAACTGCCCCTGGTCATCTCTTATCTGTATGTTGATGGTGTCGAAATGGTTTTTACACATGGAGACGTAATTGGGCTTGTTGTATTGAATGGTCACAATATCGATGTTGTTCCCTTTAATCTCCATGGTTCTAAGCAGCAGGCGTAGCTTTCCCCCGCCCTTTCATACTCCACAATATTGCTATAAAGCAGTAAGCTATAAAAACCCCTGTGAATATCGGCGCAGGTATTGTCCCACGGTTCTTTACCACCAATGTGTTGCACGCTTCCCAATATGGTATGCAGTCCTCCTGTTGTTGGAAACCGAACTGATGCATCCGGACCCTGTAAAAAAATGTTCCGCTGGTGCAGGTCTAGGTGTAGAATTGTATTGCCATACTTGGGTAGGATTGATACAGCTTTGTTGATAACTCTGACACGTTCCTGTATATTTGGATAATATCCCTCAGGGAACCCTCCCAGCCAGAGCTTCGGAGGGTTTGTTCATTTTATGATAAAAGTGGCCTTCCCTGAGTCTAAAGTGTCTCATGATCGGACGTACTGTACTTCAGTGAGCGCCACCATCCATTGCCCTTGCAAATGTATGGGTTTGGCCAGCTTCAGGGTAAAGTTGGATATTTTGTTCCTTGGAATGTCTCAGTTGAAGCGTTGCTGGAGAGCATAATATAGAAAGGTGCAGACTCAATGCCATCCGGTTACACACCTGTGTTTTGTAGGGATCCGGATGGCACCCAATTTGTCAGGCCACCCCGGCCATTTGACTGGATACTGTTTTCTGGCACCACAACCTTTACTCTTCATTTTTTCAATTCTATAAACTCGCTGTTGGTCTTTACCGACTGTCTGGATCTCCTCCCTGTAAAAAACACCTGAACACCCTCGACTGAATAATCAATTAGTGTGTCTATATGGAGGCCCTCCCTTTGAGTTACTTCATTTACAATAAAGATCTTGTCACTGTAGTTCTGCTCATATCACTTTGTAAAGACGGCCTTGTTTTGAGATCCAGACATGATCCCCCTTTTTAAGGGGCATAAGTGTTTTTTTAAAAGTAATTTGCCTTATAGTTTTTTTCCTGACCTCCAGGGAATTCTGCAGTATTACACCAGTGAGGGTGGTTATAATAGATCTTTGATGCTTGTTGTTATACACCTTTATAAATGTGAGTAACACCTCCACATATCTATGGGTGTTTTTAGCTGTCAAAAATTGCCAAAGCCATTTTTTAAAAGTTTGTATAAAACATTCTACAATAGAGTTTTTAACTTTGGAGTGTGTTACAAAGTGATGCACCCTGTGTTGCTTTACAAAACTCTGTAACGTCTTATTTAAAAACTCCTTACCGGCGTCCGTCTGTAGCTTAGCAGGAACTCTGCCTTTGTTAATTATGCTCTTAAAAGCCATCACCATACTGTGACCCGTCTTGTACTTAAAGCCTCAACATAGGTGTATTTTGATAGAAAATCGATGACGGCTAGAATATAGTGGAACCCATCGTTGTCTTCGTGGAAATGGCTCAAATCCATAATATCTACCTGCCATTGTTGATCGATGTCAGATACCACGATCATTCGCCCTTTAAAATGCTTTTGGGCCGGCGTGTGTAGCGTGAAGACCTCCAACCCAGAAAGCCACGTCTTGACCGCTCCCCATGACACCTTCTCACCATTGGTTAACAGTTTACGGCACAGGCTGTCAACCCCATCCATAATTACCAACACCTCCTTCATCATAATATATTTCTGACAGCTTCAGGCCAGACATGTTCACCCCGTAATTGCTCAACAAAGACACAACCATGTTTTATAAACAGATTTGTATTAACAATTAAAACATGTATTTTTATTCAAAATGTATTTGCATTAAAATACTAGAACAGTCGGTCCTGCTACAGGCTCCACAGTACATGCAATAACTGCACCGATACATTGCACGCCACCATCTCGATAAACAAACATGTCGACATTCCATAAGGTGTTTTAGTTAGATATACTTTATCCCCACCCACTTGAGAACTGTTTTCTCAATGATGTTTCTAACAGCCATCGGACAACCGCGTCTAAACTGCTTCATTTTCAAAAGTGGGTTATTTGCCAATTCTATACTCCATAATGTTTTTGACACGCATTGTTCAGTCCCTACGCCAATCCTTATCTGTGTCAGTCGATGCGTACAGCACAGAAAATCTGCTACATCTTTAGGGCTTTACACTAACATATTTTACGTAGTGAATTATCCTCGTAATATATTTCCAAATATTCATGAGCATCCTGCTGGGGATCATCAGTTTTATGTCCGTAGCACCATCTGTAAAAATGTTGTTTTAAACCCGTCCCAGCCACTATGGCAGGAGAGAGCCGTTGTGTCTGTATCGGTCTCCATTAGAGAGATACATTCCTTACACAGTATATCCCCAGGGTTTCAATTCATTTTGAACAGCAAGCACAATTAATAATAACATTGGGCCTCATTACAAGTGAAGCAGTAAGAGGTTAACGGCGCCGGTAAAGGTGCCGGCGACGTTAACCCGTACCGCCTCATTATGAGGTCCCCTTGTGGGACCCGCTCGCGGGACGTCTGGTCTGACCAGACGTCCTTTGCGGGTCCTGCAAGGGGACCAGCATGCTAACAACGGGCCCGTCATTAACAGGCCCATTGTTAGCATGCTCCCCATTCCCATTGAACCCTATGGGGGCTCAAATGGGAATGGGGATGGTCCGGGTCCGGGTTCCCTGAATGGGGAAATACCGGGCCCTCCAAAGTCGGAATGGCCCGGTATTTCCCCATTCAGGGACCACGGACCTCGACCCGAGTTTGGAGGCAGCCATGCCCTTATTAAGGATATGGCTGCCTCCGAACTCATAAAGAGGCCCATTGTTTTAACGCTATCGGGCTCCATTAACGAAACACAGTCCTTACATAGGCTATTATCAGGATCAAGTTGGTTGTTTGAACAGCAAACACAATAGCTATTGATAGTCTCTGGTACAGCTTGGTGCTAATTGCCCCCGCACACATTACCTGTTTTTCATCAAGTCCCCGGGGGGCGGATCAGACTCCGGCATCATCACTGCCTGCAACACACTAGATTCATATTCCATGTCTTCGGAGCCCATATTGGCAGCGGCTGGTTACTCCAAAACCACATTGTCGTCATCCAAAACTCTTCGGGTTCATAGTTGACCATTAAATCCTGAGCATCTTCCACCCCATCATACAGCGTACAACAATCAGAAATATGACTATCTTCATAACCCAGGGTTTTCCAGGGGGTGTGTTCCTCTCGTCATAGCTGTAGCTGTTCATAATCGTCGTTTCCTGAATAGCCCCTGGAAAGTTGAAAGAGAACACGTGTTTCCCAGGCCTACCACAAAGGCAATATATCCGGGTTGTAAGCTCCCCCCCCACACAACATCATAGCCTTAGGGTCGTCCCTTTGGATCAAAATGTATATCAAACATTCTTGGGATTCTTAAAATATATAAAATGTATCTAAAAAATATTGGGGTTGTTACAAATGTACGTCAACTTTATATAATATTAATGCAACGTTTATATAAAAATTATTGGGGTGCAATAAAATAGCTATCAAAAACTTTGGGGGTTTATCAATTTGATATACAATTTATTTGCGCTTCCAATCACCCCAGGGCGGACACCCTCTGTGACATCATCACTCTGCAAAATCCCTAGGTTCACAGTCCTTGTCTTCAGAGCTCACTTTGCTCTCTCCGCTCGACCAAGCAACATCGTCACCCGCTGCTCCCATCTTCATATAGATTTTATATAAAATGTATATTAACTTATATCAAAACTGATATAAATTATACACACATTATATAAAATATACATTTAATTAAAAAAATCGATATCAAACATTTTTTATATCATTTTTATATCACATTTATATTAAGTTTATATCAAAGCATATCAAAAGGAGGCGGGACTAAGATCAGAAACAGGGGGGCATGACCACATGTCAAACTGTAACATTGTGCAAAAGGGTGCCCCTTATACTACTCATGCAAACTTATTCTCTATTACATCTATGCTAATTTCGTCAGGTACATGTTATCAAACATATTGTTGTATAGTGTAAAGAAGGTATGGTATCAAAGTAAGACAGACACAAGTGATCACAGTTCAAGGGTGTTTATTAAACTGTAAAAGGGGTGAGATAAACGCCTAATCTAAACCTAAATCTAAGACAGGAGCAAGCTACGACCATCAAATAATAATAATACCATCCTGGTGGAGTCTAGTCAAAATAAAAAGGGCCTATACTAAGAAAACCTATTGCCAACCCTTAAAGCTATGCTACAAAATAGTTTGGATAATATTCACAAGAAAAGAAAGAAGTGTTTGCAAAATGATAAGTCAGGATGTTATGGCTGGGGTCTCCCTTCCCCACATTTTTTAGCACGGGACAAGGTGGGACTCTTGAGCACAGCACACTCCTGGGTTTCTCTGGCACGAGCTTTCAGTTCCTTTTCTCTATATCGGGGCCTTCTATGCCCAAGTCTTTTCTAATGCAAAATCTCTTGCTTCAAATGGTCTGTTATGCCAAAACAACAAAACAAAAAGTTCCTTCAGTTAATCTTCATGTCGGGTGATTACACTTCACCCTTGGATCCCCTCAGCCGGGGCTCCACTACGTCTCTCAGTCGTCAGCCTCCCTCAGTCGGGCTCAGACCAACCACTCACCGTGGACATCCCTTAGTCGAGTTCATACTTGTCGTCACAATGTAGTTCACTTAACTTCTTCACAGAGTGGGATTCACTTCCCTATGCTTTTCTCTTGATGTCCCTCCGTCAGGTTCACTAACGCCTTTCAATCATCTTTTGTGTAATATTCATTAATCTTAATGTCTTTTTAAACAATCGCACAATGTTCACATTAGGTCCCCCTCATCCGGGCTCAGACCTCCCAAAGCATTTTGCCAATTTTAAACAGAGACTTCCGAAGGGCGATCATGTCTCGCTGGGTTACTCTGTTGGCCTATGGAAAGTGCGGGTTCACAAAATTACAGTTCGCATGGTGTTCCCCTCAGTCGGACACAAACGCCTATTTCAACTCCCTCAGTCCGATTCACAGTTTAACAATTGTCAAAACCTCTGCACTGTGTCAAGGACTTTCGATTGTACAAGGGGTTTGACTTGACTCTTGTATGACCACCTTCACACCTCATGTCGGCCTGCCCTATGGCCTCTTGGTATTTGTAGTGTAAATATATTTCTCAGTTCCACATTCTCTTTGTTCAGGAGAGGGTTACCAGCAAGAGTCCTTCGAATGAGGCGCCCACGTGATGCCAGACCACTCTATCTCTGGTACCAAGTTTGTTCACAACAAAAGACCTCCGTCTATTAATCTTCTTAATATTGCAACTGCAACATTCATTCTAACAGTCTAACACAGTCCAGTCTCCTATCAGGTTCTTTCGCCTCACCGACTCACCGGCTGTGCTGAACTCGGCATTTCTCTTGCCGCTGGAGTCAAGGACAGTACCACGATGGTAACCACATCTCCCCGCCCTGGCTATCAGTGCTGGAGGGTTCCATGTACCGCTGACATCCATTACACCATTCATCAGTTGCGATTCCCGGTTTTATGGTTCCTTTGTCAGAGGCTTTGCAGGTCTGGGTTGAAAAGGTCAAGGGCAACATTGTGACATCCTTTCAGGTCTCGCCGCCTTTCTCCTTTGCTGGAACTGCCGTCCTGAAATAGCTGTTTCCTCATGTGTTCAGCCTTGCTCAGAGTTTGCTCTTGTGCTCCACCTTTTATCCTGATGAGAAAGGGAAATGGCAGTCAGGTGTGTGTAGCTGTCCTCAATTGCCTGACTCTGCTTGACCCTTGTGTTGGGACATGTCAGGTAAACGGCTCTGGTCTTAGTCCATTGTCGCTCACGGTGTGGGAAAGTGTTTGTGTTGGAAAAGGGGATGGCAGAGTTTCTAAATATTCTACTTGGCAGGATGGGGAAAAGGTGTCATAAGGAAGGGGATACCACATCTCACCATTCTGTGTCCCATTTCCACTCCCCAAGGACCCGTCATCCAAGTGATCCTCCCTCACTGGTCCATCCCCAGGAACTGGACCCAATAGGGAGGGCCATGTCCTGGCCCCCTGGATGACAGCTCCCCGGGGACTAGTGAGTAAGACACCTTCAGGTTTCTCACAATGGCCATACACCTGCTCTACAACACATACATACATATATGCACACACACACACACACTCACACATACATGCCTGCATTATGTACACAGATCCTTTAGTGTTCTTTGTCCTAGAGGTGGCGTGCAGAACAGCCTGCACACGTGTGTTATTCGTGCAGTGTAAGGGTGTGGAAGGATGAGATTAGCACACAGGAGGTATGTTGCTGGCTATAGACATTTATTGGTAATAAAACAAAAGAGAAAACACTGTATGAATCTAGTCCTAAAGGGGTTTCCCTGCCTCAAATAATACTAAGGAGTGTGTCTGGATGTCAGTCTAAAGCAAAGAGTCCACCGTCCTAAGTCCAGAACCTATTTCTGACCCTTACACTAGACAGCTACCTAAAGTAAAGGGTAGGTCTTCTTGATTCAGAAGAAAAGTATCTTCCTTCATGATAATAGCAGAAAGTTCACTTCCAGGTGATTCAAAATGAAATGTTCTTCTTAAGGGAAAGGTCTCAAAAAAGGTTCTTAAGATTCCAGGTACAATAAAGCACATAGAAGAGTGTTTTGTATTTTTACAGTGTCCAGAGAAGGATCCTCTCCTCTTGATTCCACAATCACTAGGGGATATATCTCCTGTCCTCTTGTCTTTTCCACAATGCTCCCAAAGATGCAGATAAAACAAAATAGTCTTGAATCGTCACTGTATCAAGAGAAGGACCCGCTCCTCTTGTTTCCTTTTTGCAATGTCCACATACACCAGGGGGTATATATCTCCCTTCCCCAGATTTTTTCCTGATTCCTAACAGATTGTACATGGTCCACTATCCTGACTGGTATTCTAGTTGTCGGATCCCAGACCCCTGCGATATTGGCTTCCCTCTCTTTTGGTTCCCAGACCCTTTTGTTTTCTTGCTTTCGGGTCCCAGACCCCTTTGGCTTTGTAACTGGTTAACTATCCTGCCAGGTATCTTGTTGTCGTGTCCCAGACCCCTGTAGTATTGTTTCCTCTCTCTTTTGGGTCACAGGCCTCTTTAGTTTCTTGCCCTTGGGTCCCAGACCCCTTTGGCCTCTTGCTTATGGGTCCCAGACCACTTGCTTCTTGTTCTCTGGATATGGGCAGGTCTGGTCTTCCACACTCACAGGAACCGCCACAAAGAGGATGGCTCTGAAGAGCACTGCTTACTGGATGCAGGTCCCGACCCGTGCCCTACTGCAGTACTGTCTCTCTGGGTTTCCAGCAAGCCTCCCGGTTTCCCAACCGGTCTCTGGTTGCTCCCCGGTCTCTGTCAGCTGCTTCTGGATCTCTCAACCCCTGTTTCGGAGACCTCCTCCTGCGCTCGAGTTCTGCTGCGGCTCGGCAGCGACTTTCTGCTTTCCAGCATTGCGTCCCAGGCTAACCACTCTCGCCAGCTTCCTCGATCACCTGACGCTTCGGATAACTGCTTCCAGACACGGTCCAACCACGGTGAAGCTCTCTGGAACGTTTCTGCTGGTGGGTAAGCATCCCATCTGTGATTGCTTTGCTCAGCACCTAACCACTGGCTCCACAGCTCCTGGTTCCTCCAGGGAGGATCTCTCGCTGAGTTCGAAATTTCCTCTTCTATTTTCCTCTTGTCTTGACCAATAGGAATTCCACAGAAAACTGGACTGCTCAGTAAGATTCACAGAGGTGCTCTATATGCTTCTGCACCTGCTCCGCATCTCAGTACTGATCTTGAGGACTCCCAGTGAGTCAGTTAGATTCTTCCTCTCTCAGTATTCCCTACCTAACTGGCTTTAAGGAAACAGATAGGAACACTGGGGATGGTGTAGGGGGTTATAGAGGAAGGCTGGTTAGGGTTAGGTGGACTATGGGAATACAATGTTCTCCCCGTATTGTCACAAATCAGATACGGGGCTTCCCGCCCCATGAGATCCACCCGCTGAGGACCACACCCAGGGGGACTATCTGGTAGTCGCCTAACATCCCTGGACTCATGGAAAGGGACTCCCCGTAGGGGAGAAGTGACGACATCTGGGGCTTTGTCACACTAACTACAGTCACCATATCCGCTATGAGCCGTACTATTTTAAGGTTAAGTAAATGGGCTGGATCACTTAGATGAAGTTTTACATTCCTCTGACAATGCACAGAGCGCTCCAAGCATAAAGTCGAATTGCCAACACGATATGGCAAATAATCTCACCAGAGTTAGGGAAAATAACAAAGGGTGGTTTAGAAGTAGCTTTGTCCAGTCCGCATGCAAGAAAAAGGTCCACTTGCAAAAATGTGGTGTTTGGGAAATCCCTCCAGCTGAAAGAGGACCTCAGTGGAGGGGTTTCCCAGGTACATCCTTCCAGACAATGGAGTCCAATTCATCTCCGAGGCTTTAGCGTCTTATCGCAAATGGCATGGGATACTGCAGGACACGTCATCTCCATACCATTCAAGGGAAAATGGTCTAGTAGAGAGAATAAAAAGGATTCTCCAGGACTGGATATGAAGAGCTGTGGCGCATCAAGAGGACAACAGCTAAATTGTTCAGGATGCAGCTGCACCGAGTGACAGCCCATACCAGCACAGGCATCAAACCCTTGCACCTCATGAGAGGGCGGACCCCTTAAACTAAACTCTAGCCTGCTTGAACCATGAAGACAGAGAGAAATATTTCAACAAATGACATATTACGTTATATTCACTCCTTGAAAGAACGGGATTGGTGAAAAACAGGGTAATGGGACAAAATGTCGCCCTCACAATTCTGACTCCCGAAATTCTGATTTGTTTTCGACCTCCCTTACACCACATATATTTGTGGGGGGTATGGGATATAATAGTAGTATGGGGAGGGTTTGGGGGGTCTCCCCCTGCATATGCATGTGGTGAAAAGGGGGTTTAAAAAAGTATTTATTTTTTAAAGTCTGCATTTTCAGCCACCAGAATTCTGGGAGTCGTTGTAATCACATCGATCCAAAAACAGTGGGCAAAGCTTTGAAGTTCAGTGCACAAGCAAAAGTTATGCACGTATTTCTGAGCACAATTAACTTTGATAAGTTTGGCAAAGGGAATATAAGTCGTTTATAACTCTTTTCAGGAAAAAAACAGTCACGGCAAAAGAATACATTAAGACATCTACAAAGATGAAATGATTGCAGGACTCTTTCTCACTAAAAGCCAAGACAATCGACCCTTTCACAAAGTAATCAACAGATAATGCAGCTTAATCACTTGCAACCATAAACAGGCAAGTGATCGACAAACAGCAAAAGACCAACACAAAACGTACACAGTCACTCTAGGACAATATAGATTACCCCTGCTTTCTGCGCAGGGAGTATTAATTCTATTAAAGACTAGGAGGCGAGCATTATGCTTCATCTTCATTTATTACTACTCCTCAGCAGTTCAACAAAACACTATAAAAAACCGTGAAAAAGCGTAAACCTTGCTTTCCTCTTTTTCCTTCTTTTTTTTTTTTTTTTAAACTACAATGCCCATGAGTCTCTGTAGTCCATGCCCTTTCCACCAGTCATAACCCACTTCCTGTGCTCGGGCTCCTCCTCTGCTTTTACTCGCTCTGAAACTGCACAAGTCCATTAACTGATCCTCGCCAACGGAGCGAAGGTTCTTCTGACTTTAAAACTCCGCAGCCGGTGTCCTCCCGGTCTGCTACTCTCAGCTGCATCACGGCCATCAGTTATTCTTCTGATTTTCCCCTATGAAACAGAAATAGAAAGTCTTAGGGTGGTGCGTCTGTAGTGTACTTCACTCATAATAATGCAACGACATTTAGTACAGTACAATACTTCGGGCGGGAATTTAATGCTCGCCTCCTAGTCTTTAATAGAATTAATACTCCCTGCGCAGAAAGCAGGGGTAATCTATATTCTATGACAAGACTGGAGGCGAGCATTATGCTTGTTCAAAGCTGCCCAACACTGTAGTAGCCAGACCCTCTGTTGGCTTAAAGTAAAATTCTCTAAAGGTACGGTCGTTTGACCAGTCTGCTGTTAGCATTATTACATTCAAGGGCACTCCCGCTCTCGCTGCTGACGATGCCATCGCACCTCTCACTGAATGCGCTCCATACATGTCCACATTCACACCCGCTGTCTGCATGATCTCCTTTACCCATCTAGCTATAGTAGCTGATGTTACAGCGTGATAGGGTTTCCTGCGCGCTATTAGCAACTGGGTAACATGCGCTGCTCTATTCTCTGCTGTTCTACTCTCGTATTCTTTAATACACCGTGCAACGCACCACTTCGAATTGCCCGGAAAATACGGATAATGCACTGTGGAGGTACCTGTCTTGGTTCTCCTAGCTATCGAGAACGTGACTCCTTCCGGTCCGAAAGCTCGTCTGTTAATCTCCAGAGCTTTAACGTCTGACACCCGTTTGCATGAGATTAGACATAATAACATAGCTAGCTTACCGGATAGTTGTTTACGGGTAAGGTATTTATCCGTCGGCCAATCCGATAATAGTCTTAATACTGTCGTCACATCCCATGTTGAATTATATCTGGGCACTGGTGGCACTCTGAACTTTGCTCCTCTAACGAGCCTGACTACCGCGGGGTGTTCTCCTGCTGGCCCTCCTTCTATTGGAATGTGTCCCGCTGATATAGCTGATCTGTACACCCCTATCGTACGAAAAGCTTTCCCGTCCTGCAGTAAGTTCGCTAAGAAATTTAGAATTACCACTACAGGTGCTGAAACGGGATGAACACCTCCGTCCTTGCACCAGCTTGTCCATTTTGCCCAAGCTGCGTCATAGCTCCTCCTAGTGGAGGGAGCCCAGGATTCTGCGATAAGCTGAGCTGCCTGCTCCGAAATTCCTGGCAGGGCCCAACGTCTCCTGATATCCTGCACGCGACTAAGGGGAGTGTCCCTCTCACTCTCAGAGGATGACACAACCCAGCTGGGTCCGTGATCAATCGCTCTCCTTCGGGAAGCACTCTGGGTAAGTCTGCTAGTAGCTCCATTAGCGTTGGGAACCACACTTGTGACTTCCACAACGGTGCGACCAACACCAGTTCCGCTCTCTCCCTCCGACACTTCGCTAGGACTCTGTTCAGCATTGCGAAGGGGGGAAAAGCGTAATGCGGTCCTCCTGTCCACTCTTGCAGGAACGCATCCGTTCCCTGCGCTTCCGGGTCTAGCCTCCAGCTGTAATATAGGCTCGTCTGTGCATTGAGCCGGGACGCGAATAGATCTACCTTCAGTGGACCCCATCTCCTGTCCAGCCTCTGAAACACGACTGGGTCCAGCTTCCAATCGCTGGAGTCTACCAGGTACCGCGAGTTCCAGTCCGCTATTATGTTCTGCTCGCCTGGCAGGTATTCCGCTATCACTGACGTCTCTGACCGCAGGCAGAAATGCCAGAAGTCCTTTGCTAGTTCCGCTAGCATCTTGGATCTCGTACCGCCTAGGTGATTTATGTATCGTACTGCAGAGATGTTGTCCATCTTCAGCAGCACACAAGATTTCACTCTTCCTCTTGTGAATGCCTTGATCGCGAACGATCCTGCCAGTAGCTCCAGGCAGTTTATATGTAGCCGGAGCTCCTCTTCGCTCCATTTGCCCCCGGTCTGTAGGGTCCCACATCTGGCCCCCCCAGCCCTTCCGGCTGGCGTCCGATTCTATTACCAGATCTGGTTTGTCTCCGAATATGGCTCGCCCATTCCAGGCGTCCATATTCTTCAACCACCACTCTAGTTCGGTAATGGAGTCCTGATCTAGGGGTACTTTCTGGTGATACTTCAGACCCTGTTGTAGGTGTCTTATCTTTAATCTCTGTAGCGCTCGGTAGTGCAGAGGCCCTGGAAATATGGCTTTAATGGATGCTGCTAATAGCCCCACTACTCTCGCTAGCGTCCTGATAGATATCTGCTTCTTCTCCAGACACAATCTGATCTCCCTTTTTATGTCCTTCATTTTCCGAGCTGGCAGCTCCAGGGTCGCTTTCTTCGTGTCTAGTACGAACCCTAAGAAATCTAGCCTCTGAGCTGGTACGGTATCTGACTTCTCTGTATTCACTAGGAATCCTAGAGATAGTAGGAGGTCTTGTACCCATCTTGTTTGATATACTAGCACTTCTCGCTCCTCTGCTAGTAGCAGAAGGTCGTCCAGATAAATTATCAGTCTGACGCCTTTCTCCCTGATCGCTGCCGCTACTGGTTTCATCAGCTTCGTAAACGCCCAGGGCGCCGAGGCCAGCCCGAACGGCATCGTCTTGAAATGCCAAAACTGTCCGTGCCATCGGAAAGCTAGGAATGGTCTGTACTCCTCGAGCACGGGTACTGTGAGGTACGCGTCCTTTAGATCTAGGCGTGTCAGCCAGTCTGCCTCCCTTAGGGAGTCCCTGAGCTGATGTATGCCCTCCATCTTGAAGTGGCGATATATGATCCAGCCGTTCAGCTCTTTGAGATTGATAACTGGGCGTACCTTCTCCTTCCTGTGTACTAGGAACATATTGCTGACAAACTTGGGTGGCGTTTCGCATCTCTCTATCGCTCGCTTGCGCAGTAATTGCTCTATCTCGCTGTCTAAAAGCGCCTGTTCCGCTAGTGTTAGCCTCTGGCTCCGCGGCCTGTCCTTTTGCACTGGCATTTCTATGAAATCTAACCTCATACCTCTGACGGTTTGCAGTATCCAGGAATCGCTGGAAAGCTTGCGCCAATTCTCTAAAAACATGCGCGTCCTCCCCCCTACCGGAGGATACTGAATCGCTCTCACCTGGTGTAAACCCTTGACCTCGTCCTGATCCTCTGGACCTGCGGCCTCTTGGGAATCTCCCTCTGGATGGGAAGAATGTATCCTGGCTCTTGTTCTCCCAGTATTGAGCTCTGGGGTTTTGAGGCCTTCTTCCGCCTTGGGTGCGACCGGCCGCACGGCCTCTGTAGCGTCCGGTCCCTCCAAAAACTCTATTCGGGAATATCTTGCGAATCGATGCTTGGGCTTTCTCGAGTGAAGCGTATGTCCCTACGAATCGGCCCATCTCCTTACCGAAGGTCTCCCCGAACAGGAGGCCCTGGGCCCCTTCTCCTGCCTCATACGATGAGAGGTCGCTGAGCTTAGAATCAATCTTGAACAGGAGGCCTTTCCTTCTCTCCGAAGCGATGGCGCAGTTCGCGTTCCCCAGAAGGCAGACTGCTCTCTGCGCCCATCCTGCGAGAGCTTCGGGGTCAACTTCTTCTCCCGTGTCCCTTGCCCTCTCCGCCAGATCCATGATTTTAGCGAGAGGGCCAGCTAAGTCCAGAACTTTCTCCTGGCAGCTTTTCCAGGACCTGTCGATACCCTTGCGCGGGTCTTTATTTGTTTTCGATACGAAAGTCAGCATCTTCGGGTCGAGCTCAGGGGCCTCCGCTACTTTTCCAGGGAGATCTGGGCGCGGGCATTCCGCTCGCAGTCGCTGCCTCACCTCCTTGTCGAGAGGCTTGCGCAGCCTAGCTGCCATGTATTGTGCTACTCGGGGGGATGGTTGCCACTCCGTGGATTTCGGGTTCCGTATGCTATCGGGGTCAAACATACCCTCTTGCGGCTCGAGGAGGTGCTTCTCTTTACGAAGTCTTTTGCCCCCGCTGGGCTTGGCCCAGTCCTCCTGCTCGATCTCCTCGTCCTCTAGCGAGGCTTGGAATTCATCCTTCTCGTCTTCCGAGTCAGGGTCTTCTCCTGTATTGTCCTCCCCTGGAGTGGGGGTCATGAGGTGTGGCACTGTCTGGCGTTGCAGGTAAGCTTCTTTCAGCTTCGCGAACGCGTCAGGCACCTCCGGGGCCTTATCATCTGCCCCTTCCAAAGAGCCCCGGGGGTCATCAGAGGCTTTCCTCTTGAGGGCTAGCTTACTCCCCTTACGTCCCTCTATCGCGGGATCCGTGGGCGTGCGTCTCCAGTCTTCGGTGCTGCTGCTAGGCTGGGAAAGCATAGCCTCCAACGTCTCCAGCCTCTCCTGTAGGGGTCTGACGCCCTCTGCCACTGCATCAATGAGGGAGCTTCCTAGCACTTTTTTGAAGCTGGCCGCGAGGTCCTGGGACTGCTCCTCCTCGCTCCACTCAAATTCTGACATTCTCGTGCTTGTGCCTAAAATACCTGAGTCAGGTGTCTTAGCACGCCCACAGCTCCTCTTGATGATTCGGGGTTCGTAAAGTCGTCTTTACTCTTGCCCCCCTTTTTTTTTTTTTTTCCAGTGGCTGCACCTAGACGTGATCACTCGTGGCTCCGAGAAGCCTTCACTTCTGCTGCGCCAATCCTCTGCTACTTGGCAGTGTAAGAGCTCCGTCGGTTTCTACCTTCTGCAGCTCCCAATCCGTGACTTTATCGTCACTCAATGTGCTTCATAGGAAACACGGCGCTTGCGGTCGCTATAACCGCTGAATCAGAGACAACAGTCGCACGACTGAAAATCCTCAGAACGAATGTACCCGAGAGTACTGTAGTCGGTGATCTCTGTAGACAGTGGCGCCTTGGAGCGACCTGTCGGCACGTGCGCGTATGCGCCTAACTCCTCCCACACGAGGGTGGGGGCTTCTTGCGGAGCATTCCGGCCGCGCAACGAACTTCGCGGGAGCCGGCCCGCCTCCGCGGAGATGGGGCCTGCTCTCGGATGTCGGCGCGGCCTATGCTGCGTCGTTCGCGAGGCTGACTAAAACCCCAAGCGTGCCGAAATTGCGACATGGGGCCGCCCGCCTCGCGAATAAGCTCCTGCCTGAAATACCCCTTGGGCTACTCCCACGAAAATCTATGACAACGCGCTTTTACGCGAAATACACTATGAAACCATTATATTGACTAAAATACAAAAATAGTTTTTCTCCATTTTTTTTTTTTTTTTTTTGCACACTCTCTCGGCGCTCCTTCTCTTACACACTCATACCGCGTCTCAAGGATTCATAAATATTAATCTCCCACTCAAACCTCGTCAATACATTCACTGACATGCGGAGAGGGAAGAAATTGTACTTATCTGCTTGAAGAGCAGTAAAAGAAGAGGAGGAGCCCGAGCACAGGAAGTGGGTTATGACTGGTGGAAAGGGCATGGACTACAGAGACTCATGGGCATTGTAGTTTAAAAAAAAAAAAAAAAGAAGGAAAAAGAGGAAAGCAAGGTTTACGCTTTTTCACGGTTTTTTATAGTGTTTTGTTGAACTGCTGAGGAGTAGTAATAAATGAAGATGAAGCATAATGCTCGCCTCCAGTCTTGTCATAGAATGGAACACTGTAGAAAAAAGAGAATATGAAAGACCAGTAGGTGAGCGTAACTAGAGAATGAAGGAGAGCCACAGTGCTTAAAGGACTAGGTACTATATTGACCCTTTCTTTGTCCATCAAAAGAATATGTTGTTGCATTCTTTGTCCCAATGGTGGTGCAGGTATAAGTCTGCACACAGGCATTATTTGTTCAACTGCCGACTCCACGGCTCGAAGAATGCAACGGATTAGAGTGCGAGCCTGCACTAATGATGGGCAATCGAAAACGTGTGCAAAAGTGAGTAGGCAGAGAGTAGGTTCCTGTGTTTAAACAGTGCTCTGAATGTGTCCTCCACACCCCTTGCCCATAGCCCAGTGCCTCATTACAGGAGCAACGTTATTTCGCTTACTTGCCGTTATAAATAAAGCATAGTTCAACCCCTCAAACCAGCAGTCTTCTTGTTCTTGAAGTTTGGGGCTCTGTTATTCTTTTGATATGCTTAGCACCCCGATTCTCCTCAAGGTGTGCACCAAACATCCTTCCTTTTAATTATGCTCTTACTGTAACGGAAATACATCTGCAAGGGTTGAATAGCGTGAGCTTTTTGAATTTGTAGTAATACAATGATGCAGGTAATTTTGTTTCTGAAAGTGAGATCTGCTAATCAGATTCCACTTTCATAAGGCTCCATGCCAAAAAGCATAATGTACGCATGTTCCTTGCTGGGACCGTCACCTGTCATCCACTGCAAGGCAGGTTTAAAGGTCACATGTGCATTGCTTAACAGCTGCTGAAACTCACATTTTCAACAGGCAATGGTGGCTTCTAGTTAAATATATCATATGTGTGTATCCCAGCAGCTTGATGGCAGTTATTAATATCTAAAAAAATAAGCCATGTCTAGTTATGACATGGGGGCTGTTGAGATTACACAATTATACTGCCACACACACTGGATGTAGTATTATTGTCAGCTTGGGGAGCATTAACTCATTCATTGGCGCCTGGTTTATATTGGCTGTCTGCCTGGGTGTATCCATAACAGCCTTGTTGGCTCCAGCCCAATAAACCTCTCATTGATCCCCTGAGGGTGTTCGACACCTTCCTCCAGAGAACAGGAACCCTCCACCAAAGGTCCCCTGGGAACCAGTGTTTTAAAGACAATCCTGTCAAGACAGTGGCCATCTAACACCAGGATACACATTACTGGAGTCATTTGGTTGTAGGCAGAGGAAGGGGGCAAAGTTAGAGTAGCACAGAGAAGAGGTTCAATCCACAGAGGGCTCTCACCATCCTGGAGTTTGCAAGGGCTTCCAAACATCCTCTTTCCCTCCCAACTTCCTACTGGCAAGGCACTCTGGGTATGATATGTATTTTTTTTTAAATCTTTAATTGTTTTGGTTTGTAAAAACCTTTACAAAATGTATAGAAAGAAATCATCATTTCACATATACAATAACAGAATAAGAATTAATCCAAATAAAATATAAAACATCAGTTAGACATAAACAATAATTACCATCAAATAAAACAATTGTATCACTTATATTGACAATTAAATTCAGTTTCAGAACCTTAAAACAGAGAGCAAATATTTCTTAGAAATGTTGCAACCCTGATATTTAAATTCCCTTTACTATCGTATAACATTTTATACCAGATAAAGTCTCTGTCAACATCGGCAGTGTTAGGTACATATTGTCCAAAGTATAAGTGTCTTTTCTCCCTGAGGGCCGGACAAACCAATAGTATATGTTTCAAGTCCTCAACCATACCCTCTATACAACAAAATCTGCACCATGACCAGGAGCCTTGTACAGTCAGTCTGATAGAGTTAATCTGATTTGTAGGAATTACATTGAACCTAAAACGCATAAAATCATTTCTAATTCTTTTGTTTGGATACGTTAACAAGTAGCTTTCCATGACCGGGAACCATTTATTCAAGGCGCACACTTGATAATACAGTTTTGAATTCAGTATACCATTCTTTGTATTTAACCAGTCAAAACCCATGACACTGTCTTTAACCCTAGAGGGTTTATTCATAAATGAGATGACTGACATACCTAGATGCTTCAGGCTTTTTAAAGTTTCATCATTCAGTGCTACTATAAATGGATTTCCCGTATCCCTGCCTGCATGATAATAAAATGAGTTGGTCTCTGTGGACTTACATTTCCTCCATAACATCAATCTTTTCCAGGTCACAAAAGCCTGAAGAGAGTTTAGCCCAAATTCATACTTGATTAGGTGAAAAGGAATACATTTTGGTATAAAAAACAGGACTGATTTCCAAATATAACTCTCTATAAAGGACAAGTCCCCCTCGCAACTTATAGGTAGTAATTCAGCTCTGTATGTTAATCGGGGAATAACTTTTTTTATATAGAATTCTCTCAAAGGAATCATTGTAAATTTGCCAAATTTAGAATCTAAGGCGCGCATTTGGCGAATGGCAATGTCTGCTTTAAGTTTCAGTTGTGTCCTAAACAAGGATCTCGAATTGGAGCCCGAAATTACAAAACCCAGGTATTTGAACTCAGACTGAGCTTTAAGTCGCTTGGTACCACATGACCAAGATAACATGTTTAGCTTATTATTTTTCCTTCCTAAACGGACTATCACCATTTTAGCTGGGTTGATCCTCAATGTTATAGAAGTAATAAAACCTTCAAAGGCCGTAAGCATTTTTTGAAGACCAACCATGGTGCTGTCCATAAGGAGAAAATCGTCAGCATACGCTAACCAGAATAAGCGAGTATTCAAAGTTCTGGGGGACACTAGGCCCGTATTAGTCAGAGCAAAGTTCGCCCCACTCACATAAAGGTTGAAGATTGTAGGGGCCAAACTGCAACCTTGGCGAAGACCATTATGTATGATAAGTTCGTCAGAGAGAGTACCCTCTAAATCTAATCTAACCTTCAAACCTGTCTGTGAGTAAATAGCCCTGACTATATCTAACAAAATCGCGGGCATATTCAATGCTCTCAGTCTCTGCCACAGAACGGTTCTGTCCACCAGGTCGAAAGCGGAGCTTAGGTCCATTGATGCAACAAAGACAGAGGTAGCACCTTTCTTCATTGCTTCTGCTCTCAGACAATTCAGCATCAACCCACCGCACTCAGTACCCATGTTTTTTCTGAAACCAATTTGTCTCATATCTAAGATTTGTTTTTCCACCATCCACCTTTGGATGTCTCTTAGTACCAACGATGAGAACAATTTTGATTCTGGGTCGGCAATGGCTATTGTCCTGTAGCTTGTGGGACATAGGCGAGATCCCTTCTTAAAAATAGGGATAATGATTGATACCCTCCAGGACAACGGGATAATTTTGGTTACTAATATATTATTAAACAGAAGGGTAAGTATTTTTGCCCATATTTCGGGGTCACACTTAAAGATTTTGTTAGATAAATTATTTGGCCCTGGTGCCCCAGAATTTTTGGATTTAATAATAGAGTTTTTGATGTCCCACATGTTAAAGTTCAACAGCCATTTCGATTCATACTTCCATGTTACACATACCTCATTATTTTTGGTTTGATACAAATTTGCAAAATGCCCCAACCATGTTGATTCATTGATAGGGTTCAAAAGTGACACTTTCTGTGGTTTAGCCAGATTGTTAATTAAATTCCAAAAATTCATTGAATTGGCTCCCTTTTACGGGGTTTAACATAATTTCCCCATCTCTCTGGCTTCTAATAGTGCAATGTTGTATGGACCAATTTTTATATCCTTGCTTGATTTTCTTACACATGGCCATTGTAACTAAGAGCGTATACCCAGCTTTCCTTATCTGTCTGATCTCTTTCCTCATCATACGCTTTTTGTACCTTACTTCCATATCAAAATTATGAGACTTTCGCTTAACACCCATTTTTGTAGTAACATAAGAATCCTCCATTTTTGCAAGGGAGCAATTTATGTAATCTGTAAATTTAAGGGCCGATTATGTCTCATCCCTCTGATGGTCAGAAAAGGTCTCGTGGTCTTCAATCATGGTAGCAGTAAAACGACTCGTTTTTTTCCCCGTCCATTTGATTCTATTCCCAGCACAGTTAACATTAGAGTTATAATTAAACCCAGTTTTAGGATCATTTGGTACAGTAGTACTTATTTCCAGGGCAAGCAAACAGTGATCACTGAGGTTAGTTTCGATAATATCAAGTTTACCTGTGCAGTTAAACAGACCCACTGAACATATGATGTGTTAAGACGGATTTCTGAACTCTGTCCTGGTGGCGCAGAAGTTCAGAAGGCCAACCTAATTACTTGGAACAGGGTAACCTCTGGACGAGCCAGACCAATCAAGGTAGCGATCACGGCGGTTAAGACTAGGTCTCAAGAGGGGTGAGGGTGACTGAAAGCCCGCAATGAGCACACAAAGCAAGGACACTTACAAACTACTCCAAACAGGTGTTATATTAAAAATATATACACATTTATTCCAAGGCCTTTAAAACAATGACTGTAGCGAGAAATCACAATACAACTCTAGTAAACCAACAAATAACATACCAATACAATATATATACAAATACAACAAGTCTCAAGCGTTAGATGCACGAAATGTGTAGTCCACCTAAAAGGGAAGGAAAACAGGCAGTGCGAAATAATGCTTAGATCCAGTACGCCTTCAGAGGCACCTAACTAAAAGGAAGTCCGAGCCCTGGGAAGAGTGGAGCCTTGTGCTCAAAAGTACCTGCACACGCTGGTGCCAACGGGCAAAAAGGGGATTCTATTCGAAGGAAATCAGGCAGTTCAGTTCAGTGCACAAATGAAGAAGAACAAGTTCCGCGACTCAAGCGCAGCCTCCACTGTGGGCAGAAGCAGAGCGCGAGTACGAAAAAGGGTGCTGTTTTGACACAGCGGGGAAAAGCTATGGGCTCCTGCAGGAGGGCGACCAGTTCCTAGCTATGCTACTCAACGGTCCCCGATGCAAGCAGACCCAGGCTTCTCCGCGTCAGTTTCAGTCGCTGGCAGGTTCAGAATAGCTGGGAGCGTCTCGTCGTCGTGTTGAGTCTGCAGCAGCAGAGTTGAGTAAAAGACGTCCCAATCGAAGAAACCCGCACAGTTTGTTACCACAGCAGGGCAACGGAGCGGCCGTGTGTATCTGAGCCAAATGTACACTGCTCACTTCAGACCTGGGAACGCCAAGTGTACGAAGCGTGTGAGAGTGACACGGACTCGAAATACTACACAACCTGGCGGCGGTTACAGAGCAAGACTCCTGTGTAGGCTGGTCAGTCAGCTGAATGGCCCAGAGACGCTTCCGAAGGCTTACGAGCAGGAGATGGTGAAGATGCCGAGAATAGCTGTTCCCGCTATTCCAAAGGTCGAAGTACCAGTACAGGCCTTCTGGTTCGATCAAATGTGAAAAGGGTTTCACAAGGCGAGAGCAGTGCAGAGGAGCAGTCCTTCAGCGGGTCACCAGCGATTCCTTGGTTCAGCCTCTTGGTTGCAGGATACTTGGCTCCTGTATTCCTTCGTTCGTGAGAACTCAGGAGATCGACATGGTAGTGGTATTTCCAGCCCCCTCTTATCCACGGTTCCCTTCGCGCCAAAACGGAGGGGACCCAATGGGAGATCCGCTCATCAACACTCACACCATTTGTGGACCAATCACGGACCACGGTGGTCCGAGGCATTCACACCACCCTAGACTCTCTGGCACCCAGGATGTGTATTGGGACCAGACATCCCAGCCCACATCCTGGAGGCACACACCAGGCATGTAGAAGCCCGCGAAAGCATCCATGTTTCGCGGGAAAGTACATGCCCAAATAAGGAAGGCCCCGGGTCGGCTCGACCTGGGGAAGGTGAAGGGAGCAAGACGGTCAGCGGACAGGACAAAGGAGCCATTTTGGGAGCCAGGCCACCATTTTGGGTTAAGCGCGAGAAACGCGCTTAGAATGCCAAACGGAGCTCAAAACACAAGAAACGATCGCTGCCACCATTCCCGTCCGTGAATCACTTGCACCGATCAGTTACAATCCTAAAAGAGTATCTAGGGCCTGTAGAAGGCTAGAGACCCAAGAGAGCTGTAATTTAGCTTACAGTGCCCTCTTGTGTCATGTTGCACGAAAGCCGCAACATGATAAAAGAAACTACGGAAAACAGCGTTTCCCGGTACTGACTGTCTTAAGGGCATGTCAGTTTCCCCGTAAGAAAGGAGCGAAAGCCCAGAGGAGTGCGGCAGAAGGCTGCACTTCTCTGGCAAAGTCGAGAACAAGGTGAAAAACAACAGAAAAAAGTTTAGGGGTTGCCACATGGAAGGAAAATGACCTACAATTACGAAATCTTTCCTAACATGATGTAATCAATTATGGAATTATATCCTCTAGCTTTCCAGGTGGGGAGGTGGTTGGCAAGTATTTCCAGACCCCAGACCTCAGAGAAATGAGTCCAGATTCTCCCCCTGCACTTCAAACGTTCACCTGCTAGAGAGGTTCCTCCAAGTTGATGATAAGGATATCCCCAATTAAAGAGTCCTCATAAATATCAGCATTAAGGTCCCCAGCAATCACAATATGCCCCCCTGAATTCATTAACAACCAACTTTCCAATAAGGACCCCAGGTTGCATAATTCCAACCACAATTGACTGAATGTTCTGCCGGGTTCCAATATATGTTTACAAACAAGAAGGGTGTTTCCCTGGCATTAAACAACAGTGTAAAACCCACCGCTAAAAAGTGGAAAGAAAATGCCCATTCACCCGTAATTTTAGGGTTCAAATCGCTCTTTATGGCAATTATGAGGCCACCTTTTGGACGGCCCCTCATACCCCCTTGTGCACATAATGAGGAAACTGTAAAGCCCTCCCAGCATATGGGAACCCTTGACCAAGTTTCTTGAATGCAAAGTAGGTCATATTGAGCAAGTTCCCTCATGAGGCTCGAATTATGTATCAGGTTAAATGATCCGCTTGAATTCCAGCTCAATAATTTCAAAATTCGCTTGTCAGTCGCTAGAGGGGCTTCCCTAGTTTTTTGAGAGTATTGATAGACTCTCGCAAAGTCATGGCAAGCCATCTCCAGTCCTGTTTCTCCACATTATCAGGTACTTCATCACTTCCCCCAACCACCCTGTTTTGGTGAGCTTCCTTAGGAAGTCTGAGATCATTCCGTGGTGGGGGTATTAGTTTAGGTTGGGTATGCACATATTCAAAAATATCATAACCCCTGCGATGAAATTGCTCGGCCTCTCTCATCATGAGGTTTCTGACCAATGGAGATGGAATCACTAGGCGAACATAATCTAAGCGCTGCCTATGTATATAGTCAACAAGATAGTTGTCAGCCGATGCGATCAGACTTAGGTTAGGGATCTGCCCCAGTAGAGACAATATAAAGGGTCTATTTAGCGAGGTATTGGTCGGATCAACAAATAGAGTTGTCATGACCAGCCCCGGTAAATCAGGTCGCACAGGGTCTTTCAGATCGAGTTTCTAGTGGGCCGGGAGCTGTTCCTTCACTTCCACGCCATTGAACTCATTAACAGTTCCATGTCCAAACATTGCCAACTCTGCACAGTATTCCTCATATGTACCCACCATGTTAACGATCGGCCGTAATTCAGCCAACAGTTTGGATGCTTCTTGTGGGTGCTTATCCCTAAGCACTCTGATGATGGATTGGTATAGAGCATCATCATTCAAGTTGTCGTTAGATTTCCCATCAACATTTTTATTGAAGTGCTCTATATCAACTCCAACGGAATTTCTAGTATTAAGTTTTGTAATTACTTCAGAATGGTTCTCATTTAAGGGTTTACCCATTGTGATTTGGCCATTGGAGTTACCTGGACCATTGTTAACAAAGCTACCTGCTTGGGTCTTTATAGGCCTGTTGAAATCACTGAATTCATTATTAGCCATGGTGCTTCCATGATTCCTCACTGTATCGGCTACTCAACCGAATTCACACACTCTAGTGTTCCCAGTGGCAAATTTGTAATTGTCATTGGGGTCCTTCCCAGAGGCAATTTTCCAGTCCGTGCTGCCCAGGCCACTATTGACTGAAATGCCTAACTGGTTCCTCACTGGCCCCATATCACCAATTGTTTCACTCACCTTTTTGATCTTACTTTCCATCATAACTACACCCATTCGTATGGGGTGAGTCAACTCAGCCTTTGGAAGCCTAACTGAATCCACCATAGTTTCCTGGGGTGAAGCAGCATTGAAGATCTCGTATAGATCTTCCCTATGATTTTTTTTCTTCATAACTTCACACAGTGGATAATCTCCTTCAACATATACACTCTGTGTAGATTGATCAATACCCCTATTGCCACTCCGAGGCTCCTCAGCTATAATGATTTTACTTTGTTGATGTTTTTTTACAAGGGCTGGAAAGTCGTCATCCTCTTCATCAAGGAAGGAATCTCTCAGAAACTTTCTCGAGGTTTTGGCTAAGCCTCCATTTTTAGTATTATTATTTTTCTTCCTTTGTTTAGCAATTATTTTCCCTTGTCTTTTTGACAATTTAACTTCTAACATACCCTTCTCAGGCAAAGTTGGGGTTGTTTTTGTCCCCTGAGCAATTTGTTCTGATTCAGCCTGATAGTTGCTGTTAACATCCCTGACTGACTCTATTTCAGAATCCTGGGTAGCTGCTGTGGTAATTATCTCATCTGTAGATGGCCCCTTTATGAGACCAAGATTCTCAAACCCCAAGTCCCCCCCCCATATTTACCAGCAATGGTTTGCTCAATGTGTCCGACAGTTTTCCAGGTAATACTGTCAATTCTGAGGCCAGGTTAACTATGGCTTCAGTTTGCTTACGCAATTCAGACAGAATTAGACGGTTAAATATGGTCATCATTACAGAAAATTCCGAGATAGAAGAATCAGGCCTCTTAGTTGCAGGTTGTTCCCCTCTATTAGGTGTGCCATTAGAGAAATCCAGTAAAGTATCGTAATTAAAGGTACTAGGAGTATCATTGTCATTTTCAAAAGGATGGTGCTCATGATGTTTACTTAAGTTAGGTACCTTCAATTTTGCCTGCGTATTATTTAGCAAGTCATCCTCCCCAAACCATAATTGGGAGGGATCAATATTGTCCTCACTCTGTCTAGCGAAAAGCGTTCTTGTGCACATTGAAGGAATTCTACCTCTTGGGAGGGGTCACTATTGTCCTCACTCTGTCTATCTAGCAATGAGCTAGATAAACTATTGTCCTCCCTCTGTTTAACTAGCAAAGAGCACTCTTGTGCACATTGAAGGAGTTCCACCTCTTCTTCATTCACCTCGGGCAGTGGTAACGCTGCAGCATGAGCGAGACTTGCTCTTCTAGTACTCACCGCTATGAAAAAGTCTGCCCTCGCATCTTTGCGGATTTGTAGTATTTTATTCTTGCCCATTTTAAGGCAGAACCAGTTTTACCCAACTTCTCTCACACTAGCACACACAATCTGTAATATGAAAATATAAGGCACAATACCGCCTTCACCCATCACCTGCCACCAGCCGAACAGCCCAACAGCCACACTTCCAAAGCACTTCCGGATGTGCGCGCCGGATGCGCGTGCACCTGTGCTAATATGGAAGTGGCTGAGGACTTGAGGGCGGGCAGGGAGGCGGGACCAATGGGGCGGTGCTACAGAGCAAAGAGAAAGAAAACTGTATGAGTAACACTCGTGTTACAGCAAGACCCACGGTCAAATTAAAGAAAGAACTAGTATGACTTATAAGTACCCGGAGTTGCTACCAAGTTTCAGTCCAATGAAAGTCCAATAATTGCGCGTTTCGCACGTTTCACCAACTGGGGGCTTCCTCTTGCCGACGACTCCAAGCGTGCAGGACGGAGCAGAACAGAGCAGACAGCCCAACAGCCACACTTCCAAAGCACTTCCGGATGCGCACGCCGGATGCGCATGCACCTGTGCTAATATGGAAGTGGCTGAGGGCTTGAGGGCGGGCAGGGAGGCAGGACCAATGGGGCGGTGCTACAGAGCAAAGAGAAAGAAAACTGTATGAGTAACACTCGTTTTACAGCGAGACCCGCGGTCAACTTAAAGAAAGAACTAGTATGACTTATAAGTACCCGGAGTTCCTACCAAGTTTCAGTCCAATGAAAGTCCAATAATTGCGCGTTTCGCACGTTTCACCAACTGGGGGCTTCCTCTTGCCGACGACTCCAAGCGTGCAGGACGGAGCAGAACAGAGCAGACAGCCCAACAGCCACACTTCCAAAGCACTTCCGGATGCGCATGCACCTGTGCTAATATGGAAGTGGCTGAGGGCTTCAGGGCGGGCAGGGAAGCGGGACCAATTGGGTGATGCTACAGAGCAAAGAGAAAGAAAACTGTATGAGTAACTCTCGCGTGACAGTGAGACCCGCGGGAGACCCGCGGTCAACTTAAAGCAAGAACTAGTATGACTTGTAAGTACCCGCAGTTGCTACCAAGTTTCAGTCCAATGAAAGTCCAATAATTGCGCGTTTTTCGCGCGTTTCACCAACTGGGGGCTTCCTCTTGTCGATGACTCCAAGCATGCAGGACGGAGCAGAGCAGACAGCCCAACAGCCACACTTCCAAAGCACTTCCGGATGCGCGCGCCGGATGCGCGTGCACCTGTGCTAATATGGAAGTGGCTGAGGGCTTGAGGGCTGGTAGGGAGGCGGGACCAATGGGGCAGTGCTGCAGTTGCTACCAAGTTTCAGTCCAATGAAAGTCCAATAATTGCGCGTTTCGCGCCTTTCACCAACTGCAGGCTTCCTCTTGCCGACGACTCCAAGCGTGCAGCACAGAGCAGAGCAGACAGCCCAACAGCCACACTTCCAAAGCACTTCCAGATGCGCGCCTGGGTATGATATTAACAGGCAATGGACAGATGTTAAAGCAGGAAGGATTTGACCCTTAACAACAGGCTTGCTGTAGACCAATCAGTTGTAGCACATTTCCTATATAAAGGGGAGAGCCACCCATTAGTTGGTTTATCTTTTGAACATTCTTGAAGAAGGGTTCATCTTGTTCTTAACACTGACAAATACAAGATCATATGTGTTTTTCCAAATAGGCAAGTTAACTAAAGAAAACTAGATATACATATTTTTCCTGGAAAATAAATGAAGCCCCAGTGAAATCTGTTAACTCAACCTTTTTCCTTTTCTCGTTGTGATTATTCAGTAACGGCATTAGTAACCATCTATAAACTAAGATTATTCCTACTATGTTGTATGCTGTGGAACTCTGGGGAAGCAGATTACTGACAGAAATAAAACTATTAGAAAGCTACTGTTTGCGTGCTGTGACAAAAATGCCTAGTAGTCTACCAGTTGATTACCTTCGATTGGAACTGAGAATTTCCTCCACTCATATGCTTATACTTAGAAGACAATTGGGTTTATATTGGAAGATGATCAACTCAGAGCCAGATACGCTTATGTACTTAGTGGCAAGTCACCATGAAATGTTTTGTCAATAAACAAGTTCTCATACTAGTGATAACATTCTTAAAGAAGGGAGGATGTCGTGTGAGGCGAATGACATTATTGTCATACCTACGCCATTAGATACATTTAAAGCTCAAGCTAAGCGCTATGTTGTGGGGGAGGAGACAGCGACACAGAGCCTTCCGTTCAGTTGGGAGCATACCAATTGAGCCCACCCTCACCTGCAAGTGTTCTCAAGGCCAACCAGGTACCCACCTCATTAAACAGGGCTTTGGGGATTCAGGCTTTCTCAGGGTTCCCCACAGGGGCCTATTGCTTGTAGCCAGGTGTGGACTATGGTGCATTGATGCTCGCTGGGTTTACTGCGGCTGTTTGAACCTTGCCTTTTCTTTTCATTACAACATGCAATGGTTCAGAAGAAGCCGAAAATCAGCATTTGAGCACTATGAAAAAGCACCAAAACAAACATGGTCGCTCACACACTAATGCACGTGTTCACAAACATGCTCCTTTTCACGCACAAATGATTTCCTACACGCACAGGTTTTCACACTTCCACATAGGTTCTCACATATACTTTTGCATACTCGTGCAAAAACTCTTTTCTAGCTGAATGAACCTCCAGAGTCTCTATAGGTAAAGAAGCTGCTGACCCCATCCCAGTCCCCATTGGAGTACCCCAAGGCTCGTGCCTTTCACCTACTCTCTATAACGCATACACAAAGCTCCTCTTCTCAGCTCTAGATGACATGAGTGTCATCTACACCAATTTTGCAGATGACACCCAGATCTTTATTCCACTCTCAGGGAATTACACCCAAGATACAATGACTATTAATAAAATCTATGCCATAATACAAAAATGGGTGGCACTTAATAGAATCCATGATGAGAAGACAGAGATTCTCATCGTGGGTTCCCAGGTTAAAATAGGTGTTCTGCATCCAGACTACTCCTCTATCAACATTGATGGCAAAATGATCCCTGTACTGAAGCAAGTAAAAACCTTAGGGGTTTACTTGGATGCTAACCTCACAATGCCCAAACACATTAGCACTCTCTTATCATCTACCTCCTACACTGCCAAACTATTCACCCTAAGCTGCCAGTTCTTGTCCCCGACCAACTGCATCACACTGACCAGGGCTTTGATTTTTATCAAAACTTGACTACTGTAATGTGTTGCTACTTGGTACATCTATTGCCAATCTCAATAAACTACAACTAATTCAAAATAAGGCTTTACGGGCCGCTTAAGGAATAAATAAATCTGATCATATCTCCAAGACTAGAAGAGATTCTCATTGGCTGCCTATCAAAGCTAGAATCATCTTCAAAACACTACGCATCACCTTCAAATGCTACCATAAAAAAGCCCCTATCTACTTGAACAACGCTATAGCCAAAAAAAGAATCCAGCAGAACCCTAAGATCTAATAGCCATCTTCTTTTAGCAACGCCCCGTTACAGGAACACTAGAGCAGGGGGAGCAGCTTCCAATACCTAGCCCCCAAACACTAGAACTCCCTCCCACTCAGCATCAACAAAGGGGAAACCTTCCCGGGCTTTAAAAAATGGTTAGAAACATGGTTATTTAACCAATACTAATAAAGCCGCAACCTTAGAATCTGTATATAATGCTGCACATGTGTTGTACTATTGTCTTGTAAATATTCTGTATCTTTGTAACTCTGCTGAAATCGTCTTTTGACTAATGTTTAACAAGTTGTCTGTAACTTCGCCGTAATACCCAAGGGTCTGGGGGTATAATAAATGCAATAAATAAATGAATAAATAAATGAATGAAATACACGCTCGAGCAGGCTTGACCTCTCATACGCGTGTGCATGGTGCTCTGAAACTTAGATCTTCTGTTTCTGTCACAAGTACTCGTCAGACAAATGGCTACTCTCGAAACAATGCACACTTCTTTTTTTCAATATCTCTTTATTTCCATTTGTAAAATGTACAACCCAAAACAACAAGAACAAAAACAACAAGAACAGCGAGAGCTAGTACATGGTAGTATACAATAAGGTAAGGTCAGGATAGTAAATTAAGAGTAGGTCTAGCCCCTGAGGTATCCTGCCCGAAAGTCATATCATATAGTTGCTCCGCTAGTCCCCCTCACCCCTGCATACAAGTTCAGCGCTCTGAACACCATCTGAGGGATGGGGGGCTTACGCACTACTCCCGGGAACTGTTCTGCATAATCGAAGAAGGGGGATCAAATGTAGTGAAAGTTTCCATGTTGCTCATGCGAGAGCTGTGATTCTTCTCTGCTACAGCTGTATCCCAGCATTTTCTCCACCAAGTAGACATAGGGATTGCTGGGCCCTCCGTGGATTTCCAATGGCGTGCAATAGGGATCTTTGCCGCCGTAAGAAGGTGGGTAATCAACTCAGCCATGTGTCCAGTTAGCGGGAGCACCCCATCCCCTGTGTCGCACAGTAGGAGAATCCCTGGAGCCCAAGGGATCGTGAGGCCCATCATTTGTTTGATCTATTCCAACACCTCCCGACAGAATTTATCCGATTTCGGGCATTACCACCATAAGTGAAAAAAGAAACCTGTGGCTCCACAACCCCTCCAGCAGGTTGGTGATATCGCTGGGTTACCTCGGTTCAAGATTTCCGGGGTAAGGTGCCATCTGTAGCATACCTTTATGGAACCCTCTCTATTCGTAATGCATCTAGAGCTTTCATGTGTACGGGCCCATATCCGGCTCCACCCCTCCTCCCCCAGCGCTCTGCCCAAGTTCCTCTTCTATTTGAGGATGTATTTCTCTTTCTTAGTTGTGTTCACCCTATCTAGGATTTTATAAAGAGTGGAGGTCTTTCCTTTGGGGGCCAATGTGGTTAGGGTGCATTCTAGAACATCGAGTTCCCTGCTCCCTTTCAGTTTTGTTTTATGCTGTGACATCCAGTGTCTAAGTTGCGTGTATCTGAATCTTTCCATTTCTGTGACTTGACCTCGCAATGCAGATGGCAGCAAATTCAATGATTTGGGAGCAGCAATAAAGAATGCTCTGTTCTTAACCTTCTTCGTTCTACATCTGGGGAGAAACAAGTAATTCTGGTTGCTACATCTAAGGTTCCTGCCTACTGAAGAAGTCCACAATCTGATTAAGGCCGCCCGCCTTCCACCCAAGAAACCCTGCAGCGTTCAACCCAGGCGTAAACTACGGGTTGCTCCAGACTGGAGAGAGCGGACCTAAAGAGCTGCTAAGCCCGCAGCAGTTTGCTGCCCTCTTCCAACCCTGAATCGTGTTCATGGTGGCAGCCAGAGGACCCTCATCAGGAGCCTGCCGAGCCTGCTTGAGGTGGGGCAGATCAGATAGTGGGACTGAGCTCCATCCCTCCTCGATTTGTTTCCAATGTGGCGGATTCTCTGTTCTTTGCCACGTTCAGGCGTGAGACAGCTGGGCTGCAAGGCAATACCTGGTAATAACCCTGGACCCTGAGGCCACCAATGGGTGTCAAACAGAGCATGACCCTTCTAGCCACTCTTGCTTTTTCCATGGCCCAGATATATTTTAGCATATCCCTTTGCAGAGCCTCAAGTTCCTTTGTGGGAATTGTTACAGGTAGTGAGAGACAGTGATATAGGAGCCCGGGGACTACGTACATTTTAAGGGCGGTGATCCTCCCAACCCAAGATACATCTTGCTTGTGCCAGCACATGAGGTCCTTCTTTTGTTCTCTGAACAAGTGTGGAAAGTTAACTTGGTATACTTTGGCAATTCTATTTGGGATGTGCACACCCATGGTAGGTAATATGGCTCACCTCTCATGCGATTGGTCCATTGCTTGCAAATGTTTCCCTCCGTCTACGTGAGACATTAGCCCCTAGGGCGCTGGACTTCGAGAAATTCACTTTGAAGCCCCAGACCTCACCAAACTGCTGTATCTCGTGCCACAATTCCCTTAGGGAGGAGCCCAGTTGTGTAATGGATAGAAGCACGTCATTTGCATACAGAGATATTTTATAGTTATTGCCACCCACCCGCAGCCCCTGGATGATTGGATTATAGTGAATCCTAGCGGTGAACCGTTCCATTGACAGGTGTAGTAATCTGCTTTCAGTGTGTGACATCACCTCTTGGAATGTTGAGGTGGAATGTTGGTGTGCAGGGTTCTGTGAGTGACGGTTGGAAGTTAGAGTGAGCGGAGAAGAAGGGTGTGGGGGTGAGCCCGGTGTTTTTCCCTTGTCATCTTGTGTCCCCTACCATCCCTGTGTCTTGAGGAACAGTACTGGACATGGACAATAAAGGAACCTGTAACTTACCTGAAGTACTGGAGGTCCACTTTGTTACACTGGCGACGAGGATGGGATGGTAGGTGGATCTGGCGCTGCTGGGGGGGGTGCAGCCTTCCGAAACACCGCCCCCGTGATTCCCCCCACACCCAGGTGGGCCTGCACTTGTAGGCCTGTGGAGTCCCTTGTATGGAGGGTGGCCCTTCGCCGGGCCAGGTCAGCGCTATAATGCCAACAAGGACTGTTCTGCTGTACGGTGGCTGCGTTGATTAGTGAGCCGTTGATTTGCCAGTGCTCCCCTGCTCCCTTGGGGTTGAGCGCTGTTGCCACGCTTCCAGTTCAGCTGGTGTTGGAGTCACGGAGGAGCCAGGGCCGCGTGTTGTTGCCGCTCACTCGGAGCGTGACTCTGCTGTACATATGGTCTGCAGCGGAGAAGGAGCGTTTCGCACTCCTGGCTGGAGGAAGTCCTGTCCGTATTACGGTGGTCGCTGGACGGAGGAGCCTGTGGCCGTGTGTTTGTCGCCGCTCACTCGGAGCGCGACTCTGCTGTACAGAGGGTCGTCAGCGGAGAAGGAGCGTTTCGCACTCCGGGCCGGAGGAGGCCCAGCCCGTAGTACGGTGGTCGCAGGACAGCGGTCTTCTATATCCGGAGGAGGCTGCAAGGCGGAAAAGTCGCTCTTTGCGCCGCATGTTCCCTGCGAGTGGGTGCCATCAGCATTTAATTCTCAAGGAGTTCCTTCCCATGCAATCGGGCTGTGGGTCCAGAATGTCGGTGGACCTCGTGTCATTACACGGATGTTTACTGTCCGGTGTCCTGGGATGATCTGGTGACGTCATGAGGTAGGTGGCGTTCCAGTGCTACACGGCAGCGTCATCTTACGTTCCTTTTCTGCGTGTCAAGCCTCGTTTTCGGTTTGAAGCCCTGTACGGGAACGTGATGCTTCGCAATAGGAGGAAGAGTATTAACATATGTTGTTTTCCGTGCATCCTCGGAGGCACACTCTCGGAGACACGAAGGAATTGCTGAAAGTTGTTTTGGCTTTTCTGTTCTCCGCGGGTCCATTCCGTTTGATGGATTTTGGTCAGGTTAGTGTCTGGGCCGTGTGTGAGGACATGAATGAATATGTGTTTTGGCCCATATGTATATGATTAAGGTTGGGAAGAGATGCTATAGGTATGGCCCCGGGGGTAGTGTCAGGGGTATGTTATTAAAGGCCGTTGTCTTGTTCATGTGTGATCCTTGTTGTGGCCTTTGTGGGGTAGTGAACATTTATAAGGGTTTAGTGTTATCCCTTTGGGTACCTCCCAGGTGTGGTGTAGATTGGGGTGCCTTCTTACTTGAATTGTAGGGACTGGAATTTTCGTGGACTTGAGGGTGGTGTTCCACGTTTCAACTTTCATGGGGATTGTGGCCATAACTGATTGTACTGAATTGCCAATATTGTGAAATGTGATACCTTACAAATGAATTACATTAATGTCACTTTGGTCATTGGGAACACTGATCTCAAGCAAGCAACAGTGACATTGGGCCTCATTACAAGTACTCCGGTCCGGAATTAACACTGCCGGTAAAACCATACCGGCACCGTTTGCATGTCCGCGCAATCATGACCCGCGGCCCCGGTAATAGCACCACCCTAAACCGCCACCGCGGAAATAGTGTTCCCCTTAATTCCGCCTGCACGGAAACCCCTCCGTTACCGGCAACACGAAACACCGTGAGCATCACAACTAGCGCGGACACGGAAATACCGGGAAAAAAATTGCGGAAATACCGTGATCACGGTGGCGGAACCGCCGCCACCGCGAACATGGCGTTATACACTCCCGGCTGAACTGAATCAGGGCACAGGTGCACCAAATCAGCCCAGCTGGACCTAGCAGGCCACTGGGAGCCTACAAAAGGGCCACACCCAGCCCAACACAACACAGAACCATGCAGGCAGCAGGGCTAGTAGCACTGGGACTGGGCCTACTCAACCAACAGGCAGTACTGCACATGGTGGCAGCAATGGCGCAGAGGAGGAGGCGTAGGCGGAGGAGGCGCAGGCGGCAACCAGCCAACCCTGCAGCTATGGCAAACCCCATTGCCCAGCCAGCCCGACCCCCCCGCCAGCCACCAATACCACGCATCAGGGCCTCACCCTGGAACCTCACCCCAGGACAGATCCACACCCTATACCGGCTGGACCGTGCAACAATCATGCACATCACCGCCATGATTGAGGACGACATCAGCAGCCTAATTGACACCCCCACCGCCACCCCCCCCCCTCTTGAAGGTTGTCTCAGTTCTGCATTTCCTTGGCACTGGCACCTATCAACACACGGTTGGTGAGCTGCACGGCATATCACAACCGTGTTTCTCAAAAGTCCTGGTACAGGTACTGGATGCCCTGTTGCGCCATGTGTCGGAACACATAGCCCTACCCCGCACCCTCCCCGAGGTCATTGCCACCAAGTTGGCCTTCCATGCCATAGCAGGCATGCCAAATTGCATAGGCGCAGTTGACTGCACCCACGTCGAGCTGACAGTACCACATGCAATTGAGGCGGTGTTCCGCAATAGGAAACAGTATCACTCTTTGAATGTCCAGATGGTTTGTGATGCCATGCAACTGATTACACACTGCTGCGCACGTTTCCCAGGCTCATCACATGACTCAATGGTACTGCGGAATTCCACGTTGCCACGGTACATGGAACGCTATGCCGGACAAAGCACATGGCTATTGGGTGAGTACAGCTGACGATGCTACAACCCTGTCGGAGTGGTGTGTGTGTGTCCAGGCAATGAGCATTGTGAGTGTGCCGCTGTGACCGCACATGCATCACCCCCCTTCCATCTACCAAATACACAGCGGATGCAAAACATCATGAAGGTAGACATGACAGGGCACCACAATGTGCCCGTGCACACGCTGCCACAGCCAATCCCGTCACTGTCCCATGAACCCTGTGCCACTGCAGACACCCACCCTCAATTGAAATACTGCCCCAAAAAGCACGAGAGGCGTGCAAATCATACGACGAGTATTTACTACTTCCGTACAGTGGAGTCACTCTGCCATGTGTGGACAGCACTGCACCATGACATGCACACAATCAAATGTCACCCGCAGGGCACAGCAAACATGCAAGTTAATGTGTAGGCCCATATGCAGTCAGCGACATTCCTCGTGATGGCCAAAACATACCTCCAGACACTGCATGGTTCATATGCATGAATGAATGATGATACAAGAATGCACAGCAGCAGATGAGGACATGATGCCACAAACACTGACATGTTCCCCCATCTACATCCCATGTAGGTGATGCGGGATATGCACTCACGCCATGGTTGATGACACCTGTACGGAGACCAAGGAACAGGCATGAAGAGGCATACAATAGGGCACATATCCGCACACGTGGAATGATTGAGAGGACATTTGGACTGCTGAAGGCCCGTTTCCGCTGTCTGAGCAGATCTGGCGGATCACTGCTGTACAGCCCAGTGAAGACGGGCAAAATCACGCTGGTATGTGCCATGCTGCACAATATATGCCTGCGCAGGAACATCCCAATGCCACCAGACGCAGATGAGGAAGATGGGGATGGGCATGGGGATGGGGATGGAGATGGGGATGGGGATGGAGATGGGGATGGAGATGGAAATGGGGATGGGATGGCACCGCCTCCCCCTGGGGGTGCACATGATGGCCAGAGAGCACGGGATGCCCTGATTCGCATTTACTTTTGAGTCACAGCACATTCACAGTAATGCACAGACATGGTGACGACAATGAATTAATAGTTGCACTGCAAAATAAATGATCAATGTCCACACATGTATATCTTGATTTGAAATGGTGATGTATTGATGTAATCAAAACAGGGAAGAAGGTGCATTGGTTAGGGAAGCTGTACACCCGGGGCCACCCACCACCCAAACGTGCCCACCCCCACCCAGAGCCCATTGTCCAAACCCCCAAAACTACCTACCCCACCACCCAAACGTGACCACCCCTCTCACACCCTTGTAGTCCACATGTGTCCTGCACTGCCCCACACACATGCCATCACTTCCGTGTGCGCTTCTGTGCAACCTTGCCCAAGGGACCCGTTAGCCTACTCGAGCGCCTCCTTGGACTGGCAGTAGTGGAGCTGGATGGGGTGGTAGTGTTTGATTGGCCAGAATCAGGGATTGAGGGCATCCGTGCCAGATTTGCCTGTTGGCCAACCAACATGGCCTCCACAAGCCTGGAGGTGTGGTCATTGCCCTCCCGCACATGACGTGCAAGGGTCACTATGGTGCTCGCAAAGCGTCCTATGGACCTCGACAGGCGACGCACTGAGGCGCTGTAGCTCTCCCTCTGCAGCCTGGATTCCTCTAGCTGCCTCTCCACCAGCTGGGTGAGGGTAGCCTGCTGGTCCTCCATCCGCTGCATGCGGGCATTCAGTTCGGCCATGGATGGGGTGGGCGACCTCATGGGACTCCCCAGTGAAGTGGGGCTGAACCCCAGCTCATGGAAGGAGCCCAGGTCTTCCAATGTGGGCATCTCCCCCTGTGGCCCCGTTTCCGAGTGCTCTTGCGGGGCACTGTTATCACTGCAGGCCGCCCCCTCTGCAGTGCTGCTGCCTTCGGTGTTGTGTTGGGTGGCCATGATAGGTTCCTGTGGCACCTGTCTGGACTCAGCCAGTGTGGAGATGGTGGGGATGTTGGTGGTGGTGTGCTGCACATCTGTAGTGGCTGGTAATGTGGCCAGAGGTGCAGAACTGGCCGCAGCATCCTCCTGTGTGGTGGCGGTGGCTAGTGTACTTGCCGATGCTGATTGGCTGGCCTGTTGTGCAGTATCACTGTCACTTGAAACGGCTGTGGGGACACAAAGGGCATGCAATTAGTGTTGTTGTGGTGGCAGATGGGTGCATCACATGCGTCATTGAGATTGTACATTGAATAGTGTTAGTCACATGCATCTGATTGCTGGTGTCTGCATTCAGTGATATTGGTTGCCATACGGATCATAATGGGTCCTTTGGCCCACACATGCACTGCCTGGGGGGGGGGGATTGTTAATGGGTCCTTTGGCCCACACATGCACTGCCTGGGGGGGGGGGATTGTTAATGGGTCCTTTGGCCCACACATGCACTGCCTGGGGGGGGGGGGATTGTTAATGGGTCCTTTGGCCCACACATGCACTGCCTGGGGGGGGGGATTGTTAATGGGTCCTTTGGCCCACACATGCACTGGCTGGGGGGGGGGGGGATTGTTAATGGGTCCTTTGGCCCAGTACTCACAACTGCATATTTACATGTGGCATTCATGTTTGGGCACTTACCGGCATCTGCAGGTGGGCTCACTCCTGCCTCAGCCTGCCCAATCCCATGGATTCCCTCTAGGTGGAGGACGCTGCTGCAACGCTCCTCCCATGCTTGCAGCCTCAGTGGGGAAGGGGGTCCTCCGCCTGTCCCACTGCTGCGTTGGCGGTGCGTGGAAATGAGGTTGCGTACCCTCAGCCTCAGGTCGTCCCACCGCTTGTGGCAGTCCTTCACGCTCCTCACTGCCACGCCCACAGCGGTGCACTTGCGTGCAGCTTTGGCCCACACCTCCTTCCTCCGCTGCTGTGTGGCACGCCGTTGGTCGGCGCTGAACAGCATCTCTGCATTGTCCACAATGTGCTCCACCAAGACGGTTAGCTCCGCCTCGCTGAAGCGCTGTTTGCGCTGCCTCTGAGCAGGAATCCTGGCAGACATGCTTGTGGTCCCTTTTGGCTTCTCAGAGTCAGGATTGTGCTTGTGCTGGCTCTGGATGGCAATGGATTGTGCTTTTATGTGATGGCCGCCTCTCTGTTTCCTGTTTTGGCGATCATGGTATTTCCGGTTCCGTGTCCGTGGCGGCGGAGGCGGAAACGGGTTTTGCGCCACTTGTGGCTTCGTTATTTCCATTTCCGTGGGGTATTCCGTGACGGCGGTAACAACGTTTCCGAGTCCGTGCGGTGCGCGCGACCGACAGCGTGTAATCGGGCGGTTTTTCCGCACCCTTGCGGACACGGAAACGTTTTTACCGCCATCACGGATTTTGCACGGTCCCGGACTGGCAGGTTGTAATGAGGCCCATTGTCTTTGCACATCTGAGGACTTTGCGGGGGGGTCATCAATTAATCTATGAACATGTTTTGTGCAATGTTTTCAACGTGATGTGCAATGTTTTCAATTTTGAAATGTGTTTTATGCCTGCATTAATGCTTATTGCTATGTCATGTTGCGTATGGTAAATGTTATCAGTGTTTGGTCCGGTAGTGCACTGTATGGGTGTGTGCGGGTGTTCTGGCGCATTTGAAGTCAAGTGTTTTCAACTGCAATTGGTTCTTAGTGCCTGGCACTGGTTGTGCTAGGGTAGGTCACTATGTTCGCGTGTGTGTTTAGGTCATGTGTTTAGGTCATGTGTTTTCAACTGCATTTGGTTCTTAGTGCCTGGCACTGGTTGTGCTAGGGTGGGTCACTATGTTTGCGTGTGTTGTTGATCTCTTGACCTTTGGTTGTATCTACCTGTGTGGTTTCAGGTTAGGTGTCATTGGAGTGAGGTGTGATTATGGTCTTTGGTGCCTGGTCTGTCCAGGGTGGGTCACTTTAGATGTTCTTGGGTGCCTGGTCTTTCCAGGGTAGGTCACCTCATTACTGTAGTGATTAGTGCCTGATAGTTCAGGTTTGGTCGCTTTGGCCTGTATGTTGTGGTCATTAGTGCCTGAGCGTATATCAGGGTAAGTCACTTTTGGCGGAGTGTTATTCTCAGGGCAGTGTTCGCTGTAGTGATTCATAGCGTTGTAATCTCTGTTTTGGTCGCTATGCCTGAGTTGAGTGGAGTTTTTCTTATTGTCCTTAGTGTTATACTATTGGACGAGGTGGTGTTCTATTTTTGCTTTGCCAGTGTGCCTCCTGATTCCGTGTCTGGTATGTCAGGTTGTCTCCTGGTGTGTTCTAAATGGATTTTGTGGATAGAGGGAATGGCCAACGGTTTTGTGCAGAGTAGCAGCGTGGTGTTGTGGTTCTTCCCCATACTGTTGTCAAAGTTGTTTAAGGTCCCTCGGTTTGTTGGGCATTTGTTGTTGCTTCCTTTGGGGGCGGTTGGTTAGCGCTTGGAGGGGCAGCTCTGAGACTTTGGGGTGGCAGACCGAAGTGGAAGGTGATTGTGCTAAGGTGGTTAGGTTGGTTAGGCATTAGTTGTGTTAGTGTTAGCTAACAATAGTTAGGCTAGGGGTGGCAGCCCTAGGTCCAGAGGGGCAGCTCGGGACAGGCGTAAGTGCTGTGTTTTTATTTTATGGCCTCGAGGTGTGGACCGAGGGAGGGTGTTGTTTTGTTTGGTTGCGTGCCGTTGGCAATCTTTCCCTTCTTGGTCCGTTGGTGTCCAGTTAATGCTGTCCTTTTGTTGGAATTCTTTTTTTTTGGTTTTGCCAGAGGTTCTACACATAGGCGGCCGCTGTGTTGTGGCATTTCTGGTAGCGTGGTGTCTTGGGGTGTTAAGGTCCCGTGCTGGTCACAATACCTTGTCATTCCTTTTTGTCTTCCCTGGAAAGCGTTGGCGTAGTATTTGGCTTTTGTGTTTCTAAGGGGGGGAGAAGTGTAGTAATCTGCTTTCAGTGTGTGACATCACCTCTTGGAATGTTGAGGTGGAATGTTGGTGTGCAGGGTTCTGTGAGTGACGGTTGAAGTTAGAGTGAGGAGTGAGCGGAGAAGAAGGGTGTGGGGGTGAGCCCGGTGTTTTTCCCTTGTCATCTTGTGTCCCCTACCATCCCTGTGTCTTGAGGAAGAGTACTGGACATGGACAATAAAGGAACCTGTAACTTACCTGAAGTACTGGAGGTCCACTTTGTTACAAAAATTGTGGTGATAGGGGGCCCCCCTGATGGGTGCCTCAAGTGATCGGTAGCTTCTGCGAACGAAGACCATTCCCTCTTAGAGTTGTACTCAGGGTGTGATAATTAACGAAGATCCATTTTTTTACATTTAGGGCGGAAGCCAAAGTGTGCCAGAGTTTTACCCACATAGCCCCTGTCGAGTAAATCGAACGCTTTATGTGCGTCTAGGGAAATGATAGCCAATTCCATTCCATGTCTGTTGGCACATTCATTTATGGTGAGGATGTGCCTGATATTGTCATGTGTGGTGCGGCCTGGGATAAATCCTGTTTGCTTTGAATAAATTAGCTTGGCTAAGATCCTCGTTAGCCGGGTTGCCAAAACCTTTGAGAAAAAATGTTTTCTTCGTTATTCATTAGTGTTATTGGTCTGTACGAGCTGCAGAGCACCGGGTCTTTACCCAGTTTTGGGATTACCACAGTTAAAGAATCCTCCATTGACAGTGTTATGCAGCCTAATTCTCGGAAGGAGTTCAACAGGGCTGCCAGGTGTTGGGCTAGGATATGGGTATATGTTTTATAAAATCATACAGTGAATTCATACAGGCCTGGGGCTGTGTTTTTTAGAGCGACTATCGCATCCGATATTTGCTAAACCTTAATAGGGGCCTCTAGGGGGGTCGATTCATTGCTGCAAGGTTTCTCCCCGGGGAGATGATGCCAAGTATTGCTATTGCCTGGTGCCTATGATAGGATCCCAGGTTATTACTTCCCTGTGGTGCTCCATCATCACTACTAATTTATCCCATTCGCCTCCCAGAGTGCTCCATTCGCTCCCGTTAATAGGTGAATATTATTCCGGGTATGTATTTATTTATTTTTTGTATACCAAGAGCCGATTCGCTTTATTGCTATTTGTGTAGTAGAATTGTTTTGTGTATGCTATGGCTCGGGCTGACTTGTTGGCTAGATGCATTTCCAGCTTGGATTTGGCTTTTCTCAGATCTCCCCACGTTTTGCTGGATTGTGTGTCTATATGTATTTTTTCTGAGTTCTATTACCCTCTTTTCAAGCTGTAATAGTTGCGTCTTCCCTAGTCTTTTGTGAGCCGCCACATTTGCTATTAGCTCCCCTTGTATCACTGCTTTCATGGCATCCCAAACCACTGAGAGGGGGAGGCCCTTCGAGTAGATTTTTGTTGAAGTAGTTGCGTAAAGCACTAGCAATGTCCTCCCTCCCTTGTTACCAGATTTTACAATAGGTAATCCTGCAGCTTCCACGGTTTCGGAATACGGACTGGGGAGCCCGCCGTCCAAATACCAGCAAGCACTGGAGCATGGGCCTAGGCAGTATGTCCACCCGCTCCAGGCATGGAAAAAGTCTGCTAGACATAAAAATCAGGTCGATTCTCGATAGGCGCTTGTGAACATGACAGTAAAATGTATAGTCATGTGCTTCATCATTAAATAATCTGCAGATGTCTACAATCTCCACTTCCCTGAGAAATTCAGCGAATCCCACTGCTCGTGCATAAACCTTGTTTGTGGGCTTTAGTGTTTTATCGTTGTCTGGGTTCGGCAGGGTTGGATTGGCCCCTCGGCCTTTCGGCCCGTGGCTGGGCCAAAATCATCCCAGGGGAGTGGGGGCCGGTTTCTGGCCATGCCTGGGCCGGTTTGGAAAAAAATTAAGTAAAAAAAAAAGTTATTTTTTCAATTTTTTTTTTTCAAAAAGCCTTTCATCCTTCTTAGGTCGATAAATGAGTGCCAACACATGGGTGATATTGTATGCATATTTGTTCTATAAAAAAGAGCTTAAGCGTAAGTGCTATAGGATTACATATTATCATTTGGCCTTGGACGTCTGCTTGGATTCACAGTAATTTAGTGTACTTAGGAACAATGCTATTTGATGCCACTTCTTGTTTTGTCAAGGGGTGAAAGGTCGTGTTTCATCGCTTCCTGGGACATCACTTCCGGTGATGTCATCAGATGTCAAGGGTCGGGAGGCGAGGGGTGGGCCACTATTTTCAGGCGAGGGGTGGGACACTTTTTTTTGGGTGACCGGGCCTATTTCTTGTCTCAGTCCGACCCTGGGGTTCGGAACTAGGTTGAAACCCCCTCCTATCATAATACGGCCTTCTGCGAACACCACTATGCCAGGGGTGATTGTGTTTCAAAATTGGACTTGTGCGCTGTTGGGGCAGTAAATGGATGCCAATGTGAGGGGTTGCTCATATTAATACCCTTTGACCAGGATGTACCTTCCTAATGGATACCTCTTTACCTTAATCTCAGTGAGTGGCACCTCCCTGCTGAGTAGTATCGCCTCCCCTCTCTTCTTTTCCCCAGCAGTGGCATAGAAGCTTTTAGTAAACCTGTCGGATTTCACTCGCTTTTCATCCAGAGCAAAATTGTGGGTCTCCTGGAGACAATGTCTGCCCCCAGCTCCACCAGTTTATGCGCTACTGTTTTACGCTTCCCCGGGAAGTTGAGGCCCTGGACATTCCATGTCCTCATGATCAGTCCTCTATATGGGTCTTCGGCCATAGGTGATTAGTAGTAGATTAAGTGAACTACCCATAGTAGTTTTCCCCCTGCTTACCCCCACACTCCCTGAACTAATAGTATAACAAGCAGTTGAGCATAGCTCGTGTGCACTGGGGCCACTAGAACCAGCCTCAGCAACTAACCTTAACAATACTGAGAACAAGTTCTTTGGGTGGCATCCTGTCGCCCTAGGGTCCACGCCTCTCCCACCCATCACTGCGAGGCAGGGACGGCGACTTTAAGTAGAGACTGCCTGAGGCCTCATTACCCTGTTTACTGTTTGCTGCCGCCAGTGAAATAGTCAATGCAGCTTGGACCTACCTCGCTGTGGGGGTACATCAGCGCTACCCCTAAAATAGGGATAGTGGTTTCAAGTCCCTGAGGCTATTTTGTCTTTGTGAGGTGGCCCTCTAGCTTCCGTTTACCTGAGTCCAGGGCGCTGTGAGCTTTCCCTGCGAACTCCGGGTGCACTCACACATGCTCTGTCATGTTGACTCCTGCGTTGTCATACACAAATATTCCCTCTAAAGACAGGCTCGGACTGGCCTAAGACAAAATGACCAAAACCAAAAACACAAAATGCTAGTGCGGGTCTGTTTTTTTGGTGAAAGTGGTCCACTTTTTTTGCTAGTTGTAAAAGTTACTTCACCATGCAGCTAGTAGATTTTAACAGTTTTACTAAATAAATATTCTTTAAAAATTGACAATTTGCATCACATTTATCAATACCTCGCCCATGGGTACTTCTCAGTCTGCCACAAAAGGAATGAATTGCCATTTGCAACTGTGGGCTACTTTTGTATTGGTGCACGAGACAATTCTATGCCTGTTCAAAGACAATCCTACTCTGTCACAAACGCTGTCAAACAGACCGATATTCTATTCTATACACGGATTCTGTTGCAGGCACACATGCTGTTAGATATTCACGAACTTCCCAGTGCACACATGCTCGGTCACACAAACCCTACACCGCCTGGTGGATGCACAATCGCTCGCACATAATCGAACTTACGTTCTTTTACTCGGGCTCCCTCTCATGCACAAGATTGCTACCACGTGTTACATTTTTCCCAATCACACTATCTTCTTCTAACCGACTGACATGCATTGTTGCACGTGATCTGCCGCTCTTGTTCGCTTTCCGGCACTGTGACAAGTTTAACGATTCTCTTTCCCACATGCACTTTCTTCGTCACACATTCCCGCTGTCTTTCTAGGTAACACACACTCCTAAACTTTCCATGCATTCTAACTCACACACGCGGCTTCGCACACCATTGGTCTCCCACACACTTGCATGCTAAGTCCACGTCACCGACATTTCAGCATTATAGAAGACAAGGATTCCGCCCCTAATAGAACCCAGCTGCAAAAACAATCCCAGAATTCCAAGCCTTCTCGGGAGCAGCGTGGTTAGAGCGGCGGCGCAGGGTAGGCCTCAGCCATGCACCGGCCACTGCTCAGTCCAACCCATACGGCACTGCGGCAGCTGCTCCAAAATCACTGGCAGCTTTCCATCTAGTCATCCAGTCTTCTAGCCTTCAGGGCCAAAGGTCACCGAGGGAACAAGCGCATGCTCGGGTAGGCGTCTAGACCAACCCACGGCTTTATTTAGAGAAAATGAAAAGAGGGAAGCCTCTGAGGGCGGCAGTAGAGACTGCTGCGACACGTGAAGCTGGAGCACTGACTATGTTACACTCCCAGGGCTTTTTACCGCGACCATTGGTCTCCAGTCGCTATGGGCAGGTGGCATGATTTATTGGTTGGTTGATTGGAAACGATTCTACAGCAGATCACTCCCGACGGTCTCAAGGCGCCGTACTGTAAACAAGGCTGCCTCTGTTGGGCCCACTTAAGGGAGAAAGAGAGGGATACACATACGAGACCCACTATTTACCTCACCTCATTTCCCCCACTTTCAAAGAGCACAAGAGGCACTTCTGCCAAAAGAGACTTCCTACCAGAGGCACAGTAAAGGACCATGTTTCTGATTTTTCATCAGTCTATGGCATTTCTGTCAAACAATCGAGTCCCTGAACAGGGTGAAGGCAAGTGGTTTTTAGACAACGGAGATTGCAATGGCACACTCTGAGGTGGGTGCTGCAAACTGTCAACTGCAACTCCCATCATCCCCCACCTGGCAAAGGCTGATTAGAGTTGTAGTCCACAACATTTAGTGTGCCAAAAGATGCAGACCCCTGCTCTTAAGGGTTACCAACATCTAATGACGCCTTCGAAAGGCCAATTCAGGAGTCATTCAGTAGACCTTCTTAGATTGGTCTTAAGTCAAGGAGAGGGCACGGGAACACTTTGCCTCGTTGTGTGAGGCGAAAAGCTCCACCGATTATTAAGTATACAAGAGTACTTTGTCATAAACAGCAGCAGAACTGAAGTGAGCACTAAAGTTCACCCAATTGCGTCCATGTATTCTTTCCATAACCCTGGAATTGACATAATGCTGAGTATGTAACAACAGTACACATATATAAACAACACCCCTCCTGCTATACCCAGTGTGTTATAGACAAAGAATACCAGAACGAGGGATAAGTGTGAAAATTACCGTGGGCTTTATTTTACCAAAAGTAAGAGACCATAACAAAACCACAGGCAATCAGTCATGATTTTCTGTTCCACATCATAGGATCAGGTGAGCAGGGGCCCAGACGCTGCTAAATCCAGAGATGGGCCGCTATATGTTTCCACAGAGAAATGCCGGTCTTCTGAAGGAAGTTCCGGAAGAAGTGTCAAAATGATTGAAAGAGAAGACTGGTGACGTCACAAGAAGCTGAAATGACACACATATAAGTGAGGCCAATGAAGAAAGAATATAGACTTTATAGAATCTGATGACGAAGTAGCAAAGTAAGCAACAATTCGGGAGTGAAATGAAGATTGCACGTGCGGTGAAGCAGTGGAGAAAATTCTAAGCCATTTTACAAATGTACAGACGCAGTAATGCAAGTAGCCAAAGTAATCATGAGGCTGGCTGCATAGTGAATAGATTGCAGGCAATGCACCAATATATATATATATATATATATATATATATATATATATATATATATATATATATATATATATATATATATATATATATATATATATATATATATATATATATATATATATATAGGAATATATAGGAATATATATGGAATCTGGATGTTCCACAACACATTTTAGCAAACTTGGACCCCGTGAATGAAATGGCTGGAACTGTGGCACAGTTGAATAAAATAGCTGATGGCGAATGAAGATTCAAGAAGGCTTGTCTGGCCCAGTATCAAGAGTCAGGGCCGCCAAGAGCCTGGTTATCTATTCGAGAAGATACATGAATGTGAGAAGCAAGCTGAGCTCCTTTGTGAGGTGCAATGGAAAATCATTGAAAGTGCCAAGGTTTCTTCCTTTAATAGTATTTAATACAACAAAGGAGCTCAAAAACGTGGTCTCTAGTCACATGGTCAGATGAAAATAGACTTTGGGGCGAGCTACACCGAGACCAGAAGATAAGACTATGCCTTCACTCCCTTTTGTTCTCAGGCACAGTGAGCCTTCGCAAGGCCAAATTCAAACAAAATAATTGAATGGCAGACTGCAGAAGTGATGATGAATGTTGGGCTAATTGGGTGGGAAGGCATGACCAGGCCAACCTCCCAGCACCTGGGGTACCAGATTGCATGCTGCTAGGGTGTGGAATATTCCAGAAGGGTACAAGCGTGCCAACCAATTGTAGAGGGCCACGTATTAAGGAGCCCTATAGTTTGAGAGGCCAATAGTATATAGTGTATTAGTTAGCACTGAAGATGACTTGCACTTGGGATGGGCTTAGTTGTCCACCTGAACTTAGAGACCCAATCACAACCGTATACCCCATAGCAATTATACGTAGATGTTCCCCTTATGCCTATCACATCCCCTAGTAGGTTTTCTTATTTTGCCACGTAGTGTGACGTCACTTATGATTAGTTTTTAGTATAAAGTTATGTTTTTTATGAAATGTTTTCGAGAACTCGTTGAGCAAGCTGTGCGGCGTCCGGTGATTTCCATTGTACTCCCTGTTTTAAAAACTTGTTATTAAAACAGTTAATGTGTGCCAACTTCCTGAGTCAGTTTGATTATTGATGTATGAGTAAGATCTGCATCCCCCACCATCTCATACTGTTACCTCGCTTTAAAGAACCCTAATGTGTTCACTTGGTAGCAGAGGATGGTTCCAAAGACCCATCGATTAGTAGGCTTTTAAAACATTTGGACTATCGGGCGTCCTCTGCCATTTAGCTGGAGGATTGCGAGGCTTCCTGTGGAGAGCGGCTGACATAGAAATCTTGCAAGAAGACTGATGCAGGTGGGACAGGCCCCACTTTCATGAAATCCCTCCTGGTTTCCACAGGCGCTGAGCGGACCGAAGGCGACGGTGGCGGTTGGAGGAGGAGACGATCCCGAGTGTCAGGAGCTGAAAGGCGAATGATGAGTAGATTGAGGGGACTGGCAAAAATGTGGGAACAGGGGATTGGGGTAATAGACAGAAGTAACGGGGGTTGGTTGAGTAATATACGACGAGGAGCGACAAGACCAGGAGCGTCTATATAAGCCCTGAATCCTACGCTCAAGGAGCGTCTTGAAGGAGTCCTTCCAACACCCAAAGTGGGTACTTAGGCGGCACACGGATAAAGTCTGTGAGAGGGAATGATTCAAACTCCCATATGAGTATTTTTAGGGGAAAGACATATCAGCGAAGAGCGCTGAGGAGATATACGTTGAAGTTGACTAGTTTGTCTGTTTGTGTATTTTTGTGTATTGAAAAAGTGTCGAAGAGCGACAAAGATAGGTTGTGTCAAGTAGAGATCAAAAGCTGTTATCTATCCTTTTAGTCATTATCCGCACCGACTGAACAGGTAGATTGGAGAAAACTGAGAAGTAGAGGCTTTGGGCAGCGACTGTTGGTGTGTGCTCATATTTATTTTTATTTGTTTTAACGTATTTTGTGTAAAGCAACGGTAAGTATCGACAGTCATTTGAGACTCGTCACAATGGGGGATGTTACTCCACTGATGCATCTTTGCAAGCAACTGTCAAAACATGCACCCAAACTCAAACAGTATAGTGCGGAATGGGTTACGGGTACCGCAGATAAAATGCTCATGCCTTGGCCGCAAGGGAGATCACTGTCAAAAGCGGTTTTGAAGCACATGACCACATACTTGCACATTCTTGGGATGAAGATAATGGTTGATGTGAATGGAGACCATACACCACACACTGAAGATACCACCCGTGAGAACATAAAGGAAAGTCCCCTGGGACCCCACGGAACAAAGTTCTACTGTCCTAAGGATCACAAGAAATATGTAGGCCGTTCAGTATTCTGTCAACCAACTGGAGAATGCTGTCACATGACTTGGAGTGTGGATGAGCATATAAAGAATGCAGGTGACCTGAGGTGGGTGACGAAAATATGGATCCCAAAGAAACCTAGACATGAAGCAAAGATGAAGAAGATTGAAGAAGAGGGGGTGGTCGAGGACTCAACCAGAGGGGGGAATGTAGAGGAGCAGGTGGACACCCTCCCTAGCTACCACCCCCTCACCTCTGTCACATTGGAACAGCAGGAGAAGAGCCCTATGTGGGACACCAGGTATCATCCCAATACTGCATTGAGTGCATGAGAGACGATATGCACTCAGACAACCATATCGAATGCACCTTCACACTGAGAGGGTGGAAGGATATCTGCACACACCATTAGACATCATATGTAAAATCTGACAAGAGCAGAGTGACGTCATGGAGGAAAGATACTGAGACACACTGAAACGAAATGCAAATACTCAAAGAATAAAGATGTAACTGAAGTGTCAAGAGAAACATGTATTAAAATATGAAGAAATCATATATGTAAAGAAGATAAAGGAACCTGCTGACTGATAAGTGTATACATGCAGAAACGCAAGGTAAACAAGACATATAGAGGCTTGCTGCAGAAGAAAACATAACGTGGCCAGGGCGGCCATGATGGAAAGATGGACATCATACTCTTATTGAAACCAATTAAGCTACCTCAGAGACAGACCAGTGCTGCAGAGTCAGGGGATGCTGGAAAAACAGCTTTGTGTGAGAAATAAAGAGGAGTCTATTGGCCTAGGAACAAGGATGCTACTTGAAGGCATAATTGCAAAGCACAAAGGGAGTCAAAAGGATGAGCCATGTACATAAGACATATTTGTCTTAGATTAAGTAAAGAGGAAAACATCTGCAAGAGCCATGTATTTTAAAATTAAAGATGCGGAAAACCTATGCACAATGGAGTGAGCAAGTCTCCAGAGGCCAAGGAGGGTAATGACACCCAGCTCAATTGAATCAAATTGAATCAAATAGCAGTCAATAGAAGGTCGGAATGGACAAATGTGTGGTCTCCTCAGAAGTCAAAAACAATGGCTATTCATTAAGCCCAAACAAAGATAATGGTGTGTCTACACTCCCTTGAATGTCCCAGAACAGAGAACAGGCTTCAAGGTGAACTAGAAAGGAGAAGCCTTGCTTGGGGCCTGACTGATGCGAGATGATAGACCAATTGGGAAAATGGGGAGTAGTCCAACATTAATCTCGGCACCTGAATTTCGTTTTGCTTATGTGCTGCTAACGAGCCGAAACCAACTAGCTTGTGACGGGTTTTGACCTGTAGACCCTCAACTTTGGAAACACACTGCTTTTCAAAATTGATTGCAACCAGCTGTGCGACCAACATTCCAAGCCGGCTTATGTATTTTCCACCAGCTCCTGAAATATTAGAGAGACTCATGACGCAAGGCACAGGATAGGAGTGAATGATTAGATGCCATTCAGGGAGGGATCTCAACGCCTCATTCCCAAAGATGTGGTTGATGTCCGATGCCAACCTGATGATATACTGCAGGCATGGATCATCCACGAGTACAATATCACCTACAGATCTCCCAGCATCGTCACCTGGAAGAACAACAAGGATGTCAGGATGCTCATCGACAATTTACGTTTGAACACCCACATCATACCTGATCAGTACACCACGACCCTTGTGCAAGAAGCTTTGAATTATCTGACAGGGAGTACGTGCTTCTCAGTCCTGGACCTCAGAAGGGGATATTACCAGATGCAGGGGATTTCCAAGCGCCGGCGTCGTTCCAGTGCCTAATGGAGAAGACAAGTCTGACATGAACCTAATGGAGGTATCAGTACACCTGGAAGACATCATTGCATTTGGGAGGACATTGGAGGGGCACATCAGGAGGCTCATGAAGTTTTTGTTTTATATGAGCGACCAGGGACTTAAGATAAGTGTGAACCTTTGCAAGTTTTGCCAGATCAGTGTGAAATACATCAGGTACATCATCATGGGATCAACATTGACACAGCAAAGAAGGAAACCCTCCCCAGCTGGTGGAGATCCCACACTCCCAGGGAGCTGCAGACATTTTAAGCCATCTGTAATTATTACACGTGCTTCATTCCTGGATTCACCAACATCTCCAGACTACTTGTGGACATCCAGGAAGGATATCCATCTGCACAGAAGGGAGTAAAAAGTAGCAGCAGTCCCAAAATGGCACTACATCACCTCCATGATCCCTTTGCTGAGAGGTAGCCTGATCAGTGCCAGCAGGCATTGCAACAGCTGCAGCAGACCCTCACCAGACCGTCAGTTGTGCCCTACGTGGACCCACAGCAGCCTTGATGCTGTTGTTTATCAAGAAAACAAAGGTGAGAGCAAGCCCATCACTTGCACCAGCTGAGGCTTCCATGCGGCAGAGAGGAATTACCCCATACAAAAGCAGAAGTTCATATCCTTGAAATGGGCCATAACAGAGATGTTTCACAATTATCTGTATTGAAGCACCTTTACAGTAAGAACAGACAATAATATGCTCACATAGGTGTTAAAGTCAGTGAAGCTGAACACAATAGGACATTGGACATTCACTGCATTGTCCACATATGAATTCATAATACATTAACGGCTTGGTAGCACGAAGATTGATGCAATGTCCTCTCCAGAAGACCCCATGCTCTGCAGGATGACTCCAACACTGGAAGGTGTAAGGAAGACATGGCATCAATAGAAAGACAGACACAAGTGACCACAGTTCAAGGGTGTTTATTGAACTTTAACAAGGTGCAATGAACGCCTATCTAATCCTAAATCTACGGATGTGAGCAAGCTATGACCATCAAATAATAATAATTCAGTCCTAGCGCAGTCTCATCAAAATAAAGGGGCCTATACGAAAAACAAAAACTATAGCCAATCCTTACAGTTAAATACAAATATTGTTCATGAAAAAGAAAGACGTGGTCACAAAATGATATTTCAGGATGTTCAGTCCGCTGGCCTCCCTCCCCCACGTATTCAGCACGGGGCAAGGTGGTTCACTCGAGCATAGCACGCTCTCGGCTTCTTTAGCACAAGGAAACAGTTCCATTACCAGCATCAAGGCCTTCGGTGCCCGAGTCTCTTAAATTATCAAAGTTTATTGATGCAGAGGGAATGATGTACCAAAACAAACGAAAAGTTCCTTTCTTCTTACAAGCACTCAAGTTAGGTGATTCACTCTTCACCCCTGATTCCCCTCAGCTGGGCTCAGCTCCCTTTTATACCAAAATCGTTACTTTGGATCCACCTCTTCTGGGCTCAGATCCCCTTCTTCAATGTTCAGAGAATATCCTTTCTCGGGTGACTCACGGTTCACCTCGATCACCCTCAGCCCGGCACAGATCCTTCCCCATACACAACCAGTCTCCCTCTGCCGGGCTTGGACTAATTGCAGTTTGTATTAGCTATTGAAGACTTTCAAATGTGCACAGGATTTAGCTTGACCCTTTGCAGGACCACTTCGATTTCACAATTCACATTTGCCACCTCTCAGTTGGATACCTAACAAAGACCCCTGAATGAGCATCCACGTGGGGCCGGACCACTCTGTATATGGTATCTATCTTGGCTTCAAAAGTTCAGTCACTCCTTGGATGTTCAATTATATTTGCGTCGCTCATCACAGATGCTTCACACACGGTTTCTTCAGATTGCTTCACACAAAGTTGCCGCTTGCAGCCTTGGTTGTAACACAGACCGGTCTGCTATCAGTCTCCCCGACTCACCGGCTGTGCTGACTTTACTGGCGCTGCTTTGTTGTAGGAGGCAAGGACAGTACCACAGTAGCAATTGCTCCTTCCCCCCTTGGCTATCGACTCAGGAAAGCCCTGGGTCCCTCCGACACACAATGCACCTTTCTTCAGTTTTAATTCCAGGATTTATGTTTCTTATTCTTGAGGGCTCGTGAAAGTAGTGGTTTTCCTCCAAAAAGGTCAAGGGCACTTCCCTCTTTGCAACCCTCTTTGGTCTTGCCGTCTTTCTCCTCATTTTAAACTGCCATCTCGGAACTGCTGCTGCTTCCTTGTGTGTTTTGCCTTGCTCAGAATGTGCTGTCACGCTCCGCCTTTTATCCGTGGGGGGGAAGTGTGATGGAAGTCAGGTGTGTGTAATTATCATTAGCACCCAGCACGCGCGGCGCAACAGGAATACTGCATGCTTCCATCGTGCCCCGCGGGAGACCGTGTTCCTTTTTTTTTTTTTCCTTCCCCGTCCCCCTCCCTTCTGCCCCTCCAACCCCACTTACCTTTTTTTTTCTTCTGGTCTTGGGAGCGAACACCCTTGGAACACTTGTGTTCCTCAGCGCGTCCGCTCCCGATGGCTGCCATGGAAAGGGAAAACGGACTCTGTTTTCGCTTTCCCGGCAGCCATTTTTGTTCTTTTTTTTTTTCTGTTTCGAAACAAGCGAAACAGAAAAAAAATGCTATTAGCACCCCGGTCTAATGGGCCAGGGTGCTAATGGCAATAAGACCCTCGGTGGCGGGCCAATGCCCCCAGGGCATCATAACTACAGCCCCGTGGGCATTACCTGGGGCGGTATTGGTCCGCCGCCTCAGGTCTTATTGCCACAGTAATTGCCTGACTCTGCCTGACCCTTATGTTGGGACATGTCAGGTATACAGCTTAGGTGTTAGTCTGTTTCTCTCACAGTGAGCTGTCCGTGATAAAGTGTTTGTGTCGGGAAAGGGGCAGGGTTGTGTTCCTAAATATCCTACCTGGTAGGATGGGGAAAAGGTGTTACAGGTAAGGGTATACCGCCTCTCACCATCCGATGTCCCACTCCCCGAAGACCTCATCCAGGTGATCCTCCGCACTGGTCCACCCCCAGGAACTGGATCCAAAAGCGATGGCCATGTCCTGACCACGTGGATGACAGATCCCCGGTGACTAGCAGGTGAGACACCTTCTGGTTTCTCACAAAGGCGATACCTGCTGCCATCAATAGAGCCACCTGCCAGACTGCCATGTATCGGGAGACTTACAGAGCCCGGAATGTTGACTGCTATTCGCCAGCTGAAGCTATACCGGTCATGTATTGCAAAATGATCAGTCCTCAGGCACCTTTGCTGCCCACATATAACTCCCGACGAAATCTGTATGTCACACCCAGTATGCAGAGCCACGAATTCCACTGTTCAGATTAGTGAGGACAGATGGAATGGATGCACCCAGTTAAATGGAGATGATCTGGAAAATTCTGCCATGGTGAGAGAATAGAAGTCTTTACTGCAGAAGGGTGGAATACTCTACAAGGAGAACCACGTCAGGAACCAAGTCCTATATTTCACCTGACCATGCAGCGACAATTCAGTCAATCCGTGCTTTATGCCTTCCATGACCAGCATGGGCACCATGGCAGCGACTGCACTTCTGAGTTGATCCGCCACCTGTAGCAGCCGTAGTGGATTGCTACTACAGGGACTGCACCAGGTGCGTCAACTAGAAGAGGGTGGTTCATTCTGCAGCCTACCCTACCTCCGTCATCTGCAGAGCTCAATTCCCACAGGCCTTATCTATATTGAGATTGAGTTTCTAGGCATAGAGATAGGCGAGGGGGGGCAAGAATCCAGAACATCCTGGTCGTGACAGATCACTTCACAAAGTACTTGCAGGTATTTCCCATCAAAGAGCTAGTACTTTGTGCACTACGGGTGGCCTTTTAGAATGCATTTGGACGAAGAACCCGGATTTGAGTCGACGTTCAAAAAAGAAATGCTGCAGCTGGTTGGCACTACGCAGACTTGTACAACTCCATACCACCTGCAGGTAGATGCCCAGGTGCAGAGGTAAGATAGGGTACTTTTAGATATGCTAGTTATCCTGAGACCAGAAGAGAAGAACAGCTGGAGTCAGCATGTGGCTACCCTCAACCATGCACACAATTGCACACGGAATGATTCCAGCTAGTTCACCTCATATTACCTGATGTTCAGCAGAGACGCAAGGCTGCCTGATATCATCAGAATGAACAGCCAGTGAAAGCTATGCCAATATGCCTTCAGCCGGTCCTGGTATCTTAGCCAAACAGTACTTTGCCAGGGCAGGACTGCAGACCTGGTTAAGAAAATGTTTATTAACACCAGTAGTGGATTGAAAGCACCAATCAAGTCAACTCTGAAAATGACTTTGAAAAAACTGGCAGGTACTTCTAGTGCTAAATTTGATCGTAAGGCTTGATTAAAGCGAGCTCAAAGAATTCCCAGGAGGTGCTGTTTTGGGCAGAAACTAGGTGGCAATGGCCATAGGGATTAGCATGGCCAAGTGCGGTCAATGGGTGGGCAATCAGTCAAACAACACCTACAGGCTTTGTGTGCCTCCTCGTGCAATTTCTCCCCAGCTGTACTCTAGTGATATAGTTTCGGCTTATAGGTGGCCCAAGAGCTACCTACTAGCCCAAACTAAAAAGAGCAGTGGGATTCGGGGAATACAGACTCTGCCTCTACCTGTCACACTTCACTCCTGTCCCCTCCTGTGCTTCCTTCTGAACCATCCTGTAGCTCTCCCTCCCAACCCCCTCGCTCCTCTAATCTACTACAGCTTCATTCCCATTCTCTGCCAAGATGCAGCTTCAACAACATGACGAGGAATGTGGGAACATCCCTCCAGAGTTGCAGAGCCATCAATCACTGCAGTCTATACTTAGCCTTCGTCCCACACCCTGAATCTGTTGGACCGCCCCCTTCTCTGGCTGCATACCTCATTCCGTGCAACACGCTGTATTGGCACGGCTAGACATATAAGCATCGCCAAAGCTTGGATGTACACAACATTTATTAACTGAGTAATGGTAGCAACTGGTTTTACAGTGTTTGGAGGCTTTTTTTACGTTAGTGGTGCTTATACATCCTCCAAGTTTCACTCTGCTATATGCACAGTTATAAAGTTTCCCCATGCCATGCCTGTGTTGGTCATAAAGTGATGGGCTTTTCTTTGCATTCTGGGACTTGTAAACAATCATTTCAAATGAGAAGTATAAAACTACAATGCCCGAATGTAATTAATAAAGCTAAGCCTGAATTGGCTACCTACATAAGTCATATGGAATCTTAAGAGTGCTGCTACTTGACAGCTTTTTGCTTCCTCTGCTGGGACTTCAACTACTCTTCAGCTACATGGAGTCTCCACTCCACTAGCAGGCTCTCCCCCTTCTGCTACTGTGCTTTTTGCTGCTTCTGTCTGCACCCCTCTTTTGCTAGGTGGCCCGCTAAGCCCACCCTCATCAATACGGGACCCCTTTTTCCCACGTCCTCCTTGTGACACCGTCACGCATGCGCAGTGAATAAAGTGGTCAGACCGGAGCTCATCAGAGCGCACGGGAACCCGTAACATGCAGACCTGTGTCCTGTGTATGGTTTCAGGTACGAGAGGCAAAGGCCTGATAACGGGGGTCCCGGGGCATAGTAAAGAGCATCACACTGGTGACGAGGACGCCACTGGGTAGGGGGGTCATAATCCGATGCCAACATCAGCGTTCGCATTATTGTCCCGACGCCTACCAGAAGCGTTACCCGTGCGGTGAAGTTCCCACCGCCATTTTGTGCTGATTGATGGTTGAGGCCACACACTGGAGTGCTCGTGCGCCATCCTCTTCAATCTCTGGAGCCCTCCAGGGCTATACTTTGCTAAGAAGGCCACAGGAGCCACCAGGAGGGGTCTGTGGGGCCCTCATTACTAAAAAACAACTCTTTGGTTGGAAAAGACATTTTGGTCACATGCACACAGTGCATGCCAAGAAGAGCTGCTTGTTTGATATCTCTAGTACAGAGATTTTTTTTTCTTCTCCTTTTGTCACTGGTGCCAAGGAAGAGGACATCATATGCTGTGTGTGCCTGAAATAACTACATCAAGCCTGCTCCAGCCCCAGAAGCCCATCACCTCAGAGGATTTGCAGCCTTCACACAAGCATTAGGTGCCTGTGTGGTCCGTGGTCATGGGTGACCCTACAGAAAATGCTCAAGGGGCGGGTGCACACCTGCAGGTCAGGAGGGTGCCCAGGCAAAAAGGCACGCTGGCCCCCATGCTAGAGTTCGACATGTCAGGCCCGCCTTTGAAATTGGGCCCAAAATGGCTGCTGGGGATCAAGCAGTTGGAGATGTATTTTAGGGCCATGGGGAGGGGGCGGATGTTGAAGGGAAGGTGGCAACACTACTGTACGCTGCTGGATCTGAGATACACCGCATCTTCGAGTCTCTCACCCCCACCGCAGACTCATATCAAGCTGTGAAAGATGCACTCAATTAGCTCTTCCAACCTCTCGTGAACCAAGACTTTGAATACTTTGTGATGTTCAGTGAAAAGCAGCATGAAGATGGGTCGTTAGACCAGTTCTGCGGAAGGCTACGCCACCTGGCCAGCACGTGCCACTGGGAAAACGAAGAGGGCATGGTCCAAAACCAGATTCTACAAGGTTGTAGCTCAGGGAAGCTATGTCAACAGGTACTCAGGGAACCAGGCCTCATGCTGGCGCAAATCCTTGAGATGGGAAGGTCCTACAAGTTCGCCGATAGCCGTGACACTAAAATGGATGCTGCAGTCAAATCTGTGAAGGGTGAGGAGGTATGTGCGATAGGACGAACAGCGAATGCCAGCCCGTCACGTCTACGGTGGCCCCAGAAGAAGATTGACATATAACAGCCCTGTCCAATGACATATAACAGCCCTGTCCAAAGTGCGGTTACGACCTCCCACACTCGAGTAACTGTCCAGCTAAAGGGAGAGTGTGTGGGTGCTGTGGGGCTGCAGGACACTTTGCTAGAAAGTGTCAGGCCGCTGCCCCAACTTCAATCCCCAGGGGACCTAGTAGAGCGACCAGTACAGCACCCCGCAGGCAGAGAAATGTAGCCATGGCTGAACAGCAGTTCCAAGACCTGGAGATTGCAGAGGAAGAGGAGGAGGATGAAGAGGTGTTCTTCATATCGAACATTGACTTTAAAACAAAAAGAAGGAGACAGCCCACATGTATAGTGAAGATTTGCGAGACTCCCACTCCAGTGCTAATTGACACAGGCGAATCAGTATGTGTACTTGCCACACAGCATTATGTGTCACTCCCTGGACCACCAGCAAAAATATACTCATTTGGAGAGGCCCAACCACTCCCGCTCCGAGCAGTGTTTGTAGCTCAGGTCACTCACACCAACAACACCATCAGAGCGAGATTCTTCAAGACAGATGTAAGTCCCCACTCACTCTTGAGTTGTGCCGCATCTGAGGCGCTGGACATTGTGCACTTTGAGCTCTCAGTCTATGAAGCAGATATTAGAGACATTGTTGAAAAGTTTGCGGACATCTTCCAAGGAGTTGGGAAGTTGAAAGGGGAGCCCATCAAGTTACAAATTGATGAGATGGTGAGCCCAACAGCACTAAAACATAGGCACATACCCTTCCACCTACGAGCGCAAGTGGAAAAAGAGCTGCAAAATATGGCAGACTCAGATTTCATTGAAAAAATAGATGGCCTAACACTGTGGGTGTCCCCCATTGTAGTTGCAGCTAAACCCAAAGAGCCAGGTTCAGTGCGCATCTACGTGGACATGAGGTTACCTAACCTCGCCATAAAACGGGGACGACACCTCATGCCAACCTGGACGATGTAGTAGGTGAGCTACAAGGAGCAAAGGTGTTTTCTAAACTCAATTTGCATTCCGGATATCACCAACTTGAGTTGCACCTGGACTCACCACATTTACAACCCACAATGGCCTATACTGTTACAAATGCCTGAGTTTTGGGTTCTCCTCAGCAGCAGAGGTGTTCCAAAATGTCATTAGAGGCGCCCTCGCTGGCTTGGACTGGGTAATCAATCTGATTGACGATATACTGTTATATGCAGCATCTGAGACAGAGCACTTGGCCCGGCTGGCTAAGATACTGGAAAGGATCAGAGAGATAGGCTTAACTTTACACCGTGAGAAATGTGAATTCCTCAAAGACAGCATAGAATTCTTTGGTTTCATCTTCCACTGCATGAGAATCTCTCCGGATCCACAGAAGATGAAGAACATTCAAGACGCAAAACCACCAGAGAATGCCTCAGAGTTGAGAAGCTTCCTCAGCATGGTAACATACTGTGGGAGGTTCATTCAGAATCTAGCTTCTCTGTCAGAACCTCTCCGGGACCTAACGAAGAAAGACACCGCATGGGGTTGGTCAGACACCGAGCAGACGGCTTTTGAGACCATAAGGGCTGCCCTCATAGGGGATGAAACCATGGCGTCCTTTGACCCAGGTAATGAGTCCGAGCTGGTCGTGGATGCCAGCCCTGTGGGGCTAGGAGCCATGCTACTTCAACCTGATCTCCACGGACAAATGAGACCCATTGCATATGTCAGCAAGGCACTGACAGTGACTGAACAGAGGTACTCCCAAATAGAGAGGGAGGCACTGCCTATACTTTGGGGCTGTCGCCACTTTTGCATTTATGTTTTGGGCAAACCTATGTCCGTTATCACTGACCACAAACCCCTCATCCCAATCCTGGCAGGATCACCCTCCAAACCACCGCCGAGGATAGAGAGATGGATGTTAGCTCTCATGGAATATGGGGTGAAACTGCAGTTCAGACCGGGAACCCACAACCTGGCAGACTACCTGTCACGTCATCCCAGGGGTGGCAGTGGTCTAGAGATGAAGTCGATTGGGAAATGTGAGGACTATGTTCGGCTAGCAGTGCACGCGGCCATGCCGATAGCCCTGACACTAGAAGAGGTAGCTGATGCCGCAAGCGCGGATGAATGCTTCCAACTAATTTGGAACGCCGTGGATAGCGGCGACTGGAGGTCAGCTCCATCAAACATGTCCCGCACAGATAAAGACACTCAACGCGAGGTTCAGCTACTGTGGCATGTCCGACACGAACTGTCGAGGTCAGCAGAAGGCCTGTTACTTCAAGTGAGACACATTTTGATACCGAGGAAGCTGATCGGAAGAGTGACGGAATTGGCCCACCGTGGCCACCAGGGCAGCGCGAAGACTAAGGCAAGGCTGCAATTCAAGGTGTGCTTCCCGGGGCTAATGGGAAAGGTTGAGGACTATGTGAGCAAATGCATTTGGTGCCAGGCGGCCGCCCCTCTTAACAAGGTGCCCTGCATTGAGTCCATGGAGCGAAGTGACAGCCCAAGGGGCACAGTGCATGCTGATTTTGGATCGACGGGGAGAGGGATGTACTTTTTGGTGCTAATCGACCAATGGTCACGCTATCCACGGGTGGAGCTAGTTGACTCCACATCATGCGAACAAGCCATACAGGCAGTGAAAAAGTATTCGCAACCCATGGACTCCCACCGAGTCATATGTTCGGACAACGGGCCGCCGTTTCAAGGCAGACAATTCACGGAATTCATAAGTGACTATGGCATCACGCACCAAAAGGTGACACCGGGATGGCCGAGAGCAAATGGTGAGACAAAACGCTTCATGCGCACGCTCAATAAAATATTCTGCATCTCACAGGGGCAAGAAGGTGAATTGAAGAGAAATCTATACCAGTTCCTCTGGGAGTATCGGTCGACCCCCACCAATCCACTGGTGTGCCCCCAGCTGAAGTTTTGTTTAACAGATGCCCGAGAGGACTCATTCCTGAAACGGACGGCTGACTGCCGGGTGTCATTGATAACCAGAAGACACTCAAGGACAGACAGGCACACAAAGAGAAGTGAAACGCCAGGCGCAGACTGAGGCCGCCCAAAATTGAAGTGGGGGACATGGTCCTAGTAAGCAACAGACACCCGGAAGGGAAGCTATCCCTCAACTATGAGCCGACTCTCATGGGAGTGACCCACGTAAAAGGGTCCATGGTGACTGCTGCCGACCAGCGGGGATCAGTAAGAAGGAACTCATGTTTCTTCAGGAAGATCGCTGGAAAAGAGCAACAGCACAAGCCTGCAGCAGAAATGTCCCGGCCCGAGAGAGACATGGAGGGCAAACCCTCGAAGAAGATATGGGGGGATCCTGAAACGGGAGGACACAGCCTAGAAAGCGAGTGAAGTGACATGAGATATCCCCGCCGGGAGGGCCGGATGTGTCCGGCCAGGTTCGAGAACTACATCATGGACCCGAGTTGAAGAGGACCTGGATTTGATGGTATCAGCCCACGTTGGGCCTAGAAACTGTTTGTTATACATTCACATAATTATATGTCACATTGACAGTATGTTAAGAAAATGATATATGGTCAATGTTTTGTTATAGAAAAGGAGGGATGTGACAGAGTCACGTGAAAGCACAGGTATGGCCTAGCTAATTCCCTTTCAGAGTAGTCCTGTATGCTCATTCTATGTAGGTGCTGCACCCCATGAGCACAATAGCTTTTTTTTAAAAATGTGTTTAATGCCATATGGTTAGAGAATTAACCTTAAGCACCGATGCATTTATCAACATAGGATAAACATTAAATAATCAAAGCCTAGTAAAATAAAAAAAGTATTATAATATAACATTCAAGCACATAAGAAAAGACAAGTTACAAAGTTCAAAAGCTAAAATTCTCATATCTTTTCGTTCATGTTGTTTTTGCTAAACATAATAATTAATTTTCAGTCTAATTTTTTTTACCTACGTATCAATTCCATTAAAATGTGTTTCCACATTTGAAACATAGAGTTTGAGTACACTATCGATCTGCAAGTTACTATGTGGGACCAGTGTTTGTTCATCGGTAGGAATACAATTAATGTCATAACCATATTTGCCAAAGATCACTGTGTGTAATTTCTCTAGTTTGGGGCATTGTGTTAATAAATATGAGATGGTTTCCACACAATCCCCATTTTCTTGCTTTTTATGAGATACCTTGCCATGCACCAGTTGCCATTAAACCAGGGAACTGGTTAATTCGAAGGTGCATAATAAATCGACTTAACTGATATGATATGGCATTTATAACACTCCTATACACAAGTGTTTCAAGGCGCGACGAGGCAAGGGGTGGGGAACATAGGGAAGACAGAGACAACAATCTTACTAGGCCAGGTGACATTGAGATCGCGGAAGGGGGGAAAGGGAAAGTGTTTTGGGGAAGCGGGGAGGGGGCAGTGCAGTAGATAGGATCATCAGTAATAAATAAATAGAATAAATAAAACAATAGATAACAAGGGTGGTCAGCTTGTGGCAAGTGCAGGGGTTAAGTGCAGAAATCAAGTGTCAAAAGCTGGTGGTGGCTGTAGTTATACAGAACAGCCACTAAGTGTAGCGGTTGCCCAGGAGGCAGTGCCGGTGTGCAGCTGGCGGGTAAGGGTCCTGGGCCCGAGATCAGAGGGTAGCCAGGTGACCAATGCAGTTTCAGTCAGGAGTTCAGCAGCGGAGAGGAGGAGAGAAAGCAGAAGCAAAGAGGAAGGTCTTGAGGTGCTTCCAGAACCGGAGATGGTTCTCCTCAAGTTTCAGGGAGGCAGGGAGGCTGTTCCAGAGGGACCCTCCCCAGCCGAAGAAAGAGATCTACCACCAACTCATTGCTTGGAAAAGTGTCTGACCCTGAGGGAGTTGGAGGCAGATGAACGAAGAGCTCGAGAGGGAAGATATTTAGGAAGAGAGAGTTTAAAGAATTGAGGCCGCAGGCCCCCGAAGGCCTTGTGCACAATGCAGAGGGTTTTGAACTTAATACTCGCAGCCACTGGGAGCAAGTAGCAGTGATTTCAGTCCTAGAGAGATAAGATTCCTGGGCTTGAGGCCAAGGACAAGTCTTGCTGTCCTGTTCTAGATGTGTTGCAGAGGGCGGAGAGTAGAAGCAGGCAGATTTAGAAAGAGGCTGTTGCAGTAGTCCAGCCTAGAGAGAACCAGAGATCTGGAGATAGTGAGCTTCTGGGGGAAGGAGAGGAAAGGAGGAATACCTCTGAGTAGGTGCAGCTGGTAGTGTGACTTCTTAGAGACATCAGATATGTGAGGCGAGAACAAACGTGTGGAGTCAAAGATTATCCTGAGGTTTTTAGCCTCACCTGTGGGAGAAGGAAGAGGGCCAAGGGAGGCTGGCCAGAGAGTGCTAGGAAAGGAGGGAGCAGGTGTGCCGATGAGGAGAATCTCAGTCTTACTGGCATTAATGCAGAGATCATTGGTGGCACACCAGTGCTGGATAGCGAACAGACAGTCAGAGATGAGAGAAGGAGAAGAGGTGGCGGAAGGGAGCCTGAAAATGAGCTGAGTGTCATCCGCGTAGCACTGACAGCTGGGGCAGAGAGCGGCAATGCACTGGGCAAGAAGTGTCAGGTATTGGTTGAACAGCCAGGGAGAGAGGTTAGACCCCTGGGTAACACCACAGGTAGAAATATAGAGGAGAGGAAGGACCCAAGTTGGAGCCAGGAGGGTCGATCGGAGAGGAAAGAGGTCAGCCAAGCTAGAGCCTATTCGGTGATACCCAGGTCATCAGGGAGACAGTTGAGCAGGATGGCATGGTTGACCGTGTCAAAGGCAGAGGAGAGATCAAGTAAGAGGAGGACACAGGGTGTATCGAAGTCAAGGTTTGAGAGCAGGTCTTCACGGATGTTCAGGAGAGCAGTGTCCGTGCTCTGGCAGCTCTGAAGCCAGATTGATGGTCATAGAGACAACCAACCGATTCAGTGTGAATTTTTACCCACTTAGCAAGCCCCGCCCAACTGGTCCCTTCCTGGTTGCTGCTCTTTTTCCCTACTTAAAGAGCCCTCCAGCCTCTTTTCCTTTGCAGATTGGGAGCAGGTGCAAGTGGATCTAGGTCACCTGGCCTAACCCCACACACCTGGCGCCTTCCAGGTTGTGGCTCTTTTTCCCCACTTAGCAATCCCCGCCCAACTGGTGGCTTCCTGGTTGCTGCTCTTTTTCCATACTTAAGGGCCCCTTCAGCCTCTTTTCCTTTGCAGATGGAGAGCAGGTGCAAGTGGATCTAGGTCACCTGGGCTAAGCCCCACCCACCTGGCGCCTTCCAGGTTGATGCTCTTTTCCCCCACTTAGCAAGCCCCATCCACCTGGCACCGTCAGGGTTGCCGCTCTTTTACCCCACTTAGCAAGCCCCGCACACCTGGTGCCTTCCTGGTTGCCGCTCTTTTTCCCTACTTTTGGAGCCCTTCAGCCTCTTTTCCTTTGCAGATGGGGAGCAGGTGCATGTGGATCTAGGTCACCTGGCCTAAGCCCCGCCCACTTGGCACCTTCCAGGTTGCAGCTCTTTTTCCCCACTTAGCAAGCCCTGTCCACCTGGTGCCTTCCTGGTTGCTGCTCTTTTTCCCTACGTAAGGAGCCCCCCAGCCTCTTTTCCTTTGCAGATGGGGAGCAGGTGCAAGTGGATCTAGGTCACCTGGCCTAAGCCCCGCCCACCTGCCGCCTTTCAGGTTGCTGCTCTTTTTCCCCACTTATCAAGCACCACCCACCTGGCGCCTTTCTGGTTGCCACCCTTTTCCCCTACTTAAGGAGCCCTCTAGCCTCTTTTCATTTGCAGATGGGGAGCAGGTGCAAGTGGATCTAGGTTGTCTGGCCTAAGCACCACCCACCTTCTTAGCCCTGCCTCTCCCTTCCTGCTCTTAACTCTTAGATCAAGGGAGTCTCTCGCCCGGGCGTCCGAAGTGAAGGGCAGATGAAGAAAGGGCAATTCCTGTTTGGACCTGTTCGGGCCAGGAAGACACAGGGCCCAAACCCCTGCTCAGACAGCAGGTAAGCATGCACCAACATGTGTTTACTCCCTCTGTCCCCACAGGCCATCCCCACAGGCCATCCCCACCCCCTCTGGTCCCCATGTGATGTTCCCTTGCTCCCCCCACCCTTCTCACACACATGTTGCCTGTTTTGCTTGATTCTTCTACCCTGCTCCCTGTCCCTCGCCCTTCAGCCTACTTCTGCAAGAGTCTGTCCTGATACATTCTGGTTTGACTATCACCGTCTTGTGGCCAATGCTGGACTTGACTTTTATGGGCTTCATTGTTTCACGGTGCGTCACCCTTTCTCAACTCTCATGTTGGACTTCCTTTGCATCTTGTACTCATGGTGGCCCTGAATCATGCTGTTGCCGTCTTCATCTTCTATCCTGGCTTGCAACATTATGTGTTACTACTGACTTCTGCAATTGTATTCGCTCTCCCCTCTTGCTTCTCCACTCTTTTTGACTGCTTACTCTCTGTTCTCTCTTCCTCCCTATCCTTCTTCTATGCACTTACTCTATCAGAATTGTCCCTGTTCCTACTATGATAGCGACCTTGCCTGTCTCCTCCCTCCTACCCTTACTTGCCCCCCCTCCAGCACTATCTGAAATGTTGTCAGGCCTAGTACGATAGTTGTTTGTTTTGTTCCTCCCCTCCCTTTCTGCACCTCTCTCCCTCACCTTTTGTTTTTCTCCGGCTCTACCAGAAATGTCATCAGGCCTAGTACAGTAGTTGCCTGTCTGTTTCCATTTTATTCCCACTCTCCCCCTCCCTTCCTTATCTATGTCTTAGCACCTGCTCTATCTGAAATGTTGTCAGGCCGTGTACGATAGTTAATTTCACATACTTACTGTTCATGGCCTGTAAGAATGTCATTGTATTTTCCCTTGTTCCCTCCCTTGCCTTTAAGCACTTTGAAACTCATTGTGTATAGGCGCTATATAAATAAACGATCATATCATATCATAACATATCATTAAGCTGGGAGATGGCCAGCTTTTCTAGGAGTTTGCCCAGGAAAGGGGTGATGGAGTTTGGGCGATAGTTTGCAGGGCAGGACGGGTCGGCTGAGGGTTTCTTAAGAAGAGGGTGCACAAGGTCAGGGGGGAAGGGAAGACTCCAGTGCCGAAGGAGTAGTTGCAGAAGTCGGGCAAAGCAGGAGCGAGGGTGTCAATGTGGTCCTTGATGGCTTTAGAGGAACAGGGGAGAACCTGTTTTGACGAGACTTTCATAGATCAGACTTGTCTAGAAACCTCATCTGGGGAGAACAGGGGAAAGGCAGACAAGGAGGAAGGAGGGGTGGCCACAGAAGGGCCAGAGGAAGAGCAGGGAGTAGAGGGAGGAGGAGGAAAGGAAGAGAGAGAGAGAGAGGACAGAATGTATAGAGTTTTAGAGATGAAATTAGAAGCCAGGGCCATGCAAAGGGCCTGGGAGGGGACAGGAAAGGTAGAGACTGCAGCAGGACTGGCCAGATCCTTGCAGATTTTAAAGAGTTTGGCCGAGTTGTTGGATGCTGCAGAGACGCGGGCTCGGATGAGGGCTCTCTTCTTGGTGCGGACAGAGAGCCGGTATTGCCTTTGGAGCAGGCCAGTTTGTCAGAGGATGTACAGGAAGCATGCCATTTCCTCTCAGCCACCCTGCACTTGCGTTTAAGGTCTGAGTCGTACCAGGAGTTGCACTTGGCTTTGGGCTTCAAGCAGATCCTCGTGACAGGGGCAAGAACATCAAGAGTGTCAGATATAGCAGAGTGGAGTATAGAAAGGGCTGTGTCAGGGTGTGAGCCACCCGAAGGGGGAGAGGTGGGTGAGAAAATGGCAGTGAAAGCCTCAACTGACCCACACTTCATGGGTCGGATAACCGAGAAGGTAGGTGGCAGTGCTCGAGTTGGCTTGGCCTGAGGGGAGGAGAGAGTGAGCTGGGAGAAAAGGGGAAAGTGATCACTCCAGGAGAGAGGAGTGGTGAGAGGAATAAAATGGGGAAGGTCTGTAGAGAATGGACTTGCTGTCCAAGGTGGCTGTCACATCATTTGCAGGGATACAATAATCAAATGATTGAGTGCAATACTCTAAATGTGTGAAGTTTGGCAAGGTGATCAATATTTTCTATCCAATCCCGGGTGTATGTTTTTTCTTAGATGACCAAAGGCCCTTCCGTATTTATGGACCAACCAATGTTAGCAATGAATTTATAGCACGATTCAGAGAAGTGCTTCAAAGTGCTCGATCCGGAAGCTCGATCCGGAACATGCTCCCTGAGTAATATGTTTGCCTATTTTAGATTGAATGGAGTCTTCAGTACCCAACATCATTTTAAGCAGTAATGAACTGTGCTTGATTTTATAGTAAGTCATCAATGAGACCAGGCCCAATCCAATTCCAATTGTTTTCACAGACACACTCACACATACACAACACAAAGTGCCATGGATTCCCCTCTATGGTTTTAATCCAGTTAATCTATGATTCAGTATATGTTTCAATCCCATATAACATAGCCGGGACAAGGCACGTTTGGTAGGCTTTGACCATTCCTTCTATGGAAAAGCCTCCAGATATCTGTATGATTCTTTAGATCAATGCACCTTTATGGTAAGCTTTGGTAGTTATGTAATTTTGCAATTTACTTTCCTTATTCTGGGTGGCCAATAGGGCGCCTAGGTAGAGAAATTGTTCCACCTTTTGTAAACAGTGTCCATTTAGAGTGCAATTTCTATTGGAATTTGCTGCGATTTTCCTACAGCTCATACCTTTCGTTTTTGAATGGTTAATATTCAGATGATTATTTCTAGAATACTCGACTACAGTTTGCAGTCATTGCTGTAATCCAATAGGAGTGTGATCCAGTATAACAATATCTTCCGTATAGCTTAGCTAATGTATTATATAATTATTCAATTTTGGGATCAGTTCTAAAGCCTGTCCTAAATCTGCCACGACCCCTAAATTGGTGTAGAGTTAGTGCAGCTAGAGGAGTCCGTAGGAGTTGGTGGAGAGTTGACTGCAGTCCGTGCAGTCCGTAGTATTTTCTCTCTTTCCCTTGCTGTATTAGACCAAGGAGGCAGGTGCTTAAAAACTCTCACCAGCCACAGAGCGGGGTTGGTGGAGAGTTGACTGCAGTCTGTAGTGTTTTCTCTCTTTCCCTTGCTGCATTAGACCAAGGAGGCAGGGGCTTAAAAATCCTCACCAGCCACGGGGCAGAGTTGGTGGAGAGTTGACTGCAGTCTGTGCAGTCAGTGTAGCGTGTCAGTGCTCCGGAGACCTATTTTAATGGAGTGATGGGTCCAGAAAAGTCACTGGATCTAAATCACACCTGTAAGTGTGCTGTGTACTGTCTCTATTGGTTCAAGTGCCAGTGTTCTCTGTGGGAGTGTGTGCGAGAGTGTGTGGGCACTACAGAGTATTGCTATTAGTGCCCCATAGCCTCCCATAGCCCAAGCTCACCTTGTACTGAGGTCCCGTCTCTGTGGTTGGTGTGAGACCGGCAACACAACGCACAACGGTGCCATTGGAAGCAGGCTGTTCATCCGGCTTTGTGTTTCAAATTGGCTGTTTATTTACCACCCAGCTTTGTGGACAGAGTGTACCATCTTAAAGGCTTGACATTTTGGAGCCAGTGGGAGCTCCTAAATACACTACTGTCTAGTACCTGCTAAATGAACAAGTTGGCAAGAACGGGAAGCATGGGAGGGGGGTGTGACTCTGGTAAACCGGCTCCTAATGTGCTGTGTTTAGTGAATGAGGGAGCTTCTACTTCAGTGACTCCAAGTGGCCTTTCCCTCGTGCTGGGACAGTTTATGGAAACCACCTCAGGTGTCTTGGATTTAAAGTCAGCATCTAATGTGGCAGCAGACTTGTTATTTAGCCCTCTGGGCTCTGCGATGGAAACATTCCACAATCCTGAATTGCTGAGTCCAGTGATGACCAAATGGTTGGAGTTCTTCCTCTGTCCCGTAGTTCCACATTACGGGACTCAAAAGAGGTTGTGGGAGCCACGTTATTTAAACTTACTGGTAATCTGGACCAGCTCTTAACTAGAGTAGAAGACAATATCCAGGAGATGGTGTTTGGTGATGGGGGTCCTGGAGTGGACTTGCTTTCAGGTGTATCCATGCTGGCTCCGGTGATTTTGCATGAGCTGGGGAAACGAGTTATGTTGTCGTTGGACTTCAAATCTATCCAATGGTCAATCCCGGAATCCCCTGTTACTTCACATGGAAATTAGGTTACACCAGCCCGAGACATTTTTAACAGGGTGTGCTGATGTAGCCTGCTCCCCTATACCACATGTTATGGGTGGAATTGGACCAGGGGAGAATGTGAGTGTTGCATTACCTGAGGATGGGTCGGCTACTGTGTGTATGGGGGAAGTGGATACGGTACCTGTCGGGCCTAGTAGGGCGTTGAAAGACGGATCCCCAAGTGGGGAGAGGGGAAGTCCTGTAGATCCGGTCCAGATATGACGGTCATAGATGAACTGTCGTTTCTAGTACTGGTCAGGTTGTTGGACTCTATGGATAGGGGTTATGAGTCCTTAAACTTCAAACTTCATGCAGTAAGACCGGTGCTGAAGGATCTTGCGGGAAAGGTAAACTTTCTCGAGCGTTTCATTGTAGCATCATCAAGACCACAATTTCAACAGGCATGCTGCGTGAAGCCTAAGGTTTTGCTTTCTCCTACTGTTTTTATTCCACATGCCACTGCAGGTTTTAGTGAAGAGATGTTGATACATCAGGAGAGCTTAAAAGAAGATGCTTTGTATTTAGCTTCACGTCTAAGGCGGGGAGAGATGGACAGACAGTCCTCAGTAGTAGTCACATACACAATCACCCCCTGAAAGACTGTAGAAAAATGAAACAGGTAAAAAAGAACACTGTTATGAAAAAGAAATCTTTTTTCTTTTCATTAATGTTTTAGTTTGCATACAAACTTTTACGTTACATAATATTTTTATCAAACAAGATACACCATTCGTTAAAATTCATTAGTATTAAGGGAAAGAGTTCCCTATTGGCAGTTTTCTTCTGTCTTAATGAAGTTCCAAAATTGATTCACCATAATGATCAGACTTTTATTTTTGCCTGAGATTATCTGGAGCCACATATCTTCGTCACCGTGGCTTGCCCTTTGCTGGGTCATCGCATTGTAGGACTGGATCCGGCGGTCCGTAAGGCAAGGAATTTCATTAAGATGTGATGATTTGTTTCCTTTTCTTTACTGAGCCTGCAAAATCTGCAGAAGTGTTCTTCTTGTAGTATTGATTTGGTTACTGCTAGGTATTCTCTTGTGGGCAGGATGTTGAGTCGAAGCCTGAGATAAAGGTCTTGAATAATTCTAGATGCAAATCTTGTCAAGTAAGGTGGTCATTCATTAAGAACTCTGTTTTCTGATTAAGGGATTATGATCAGTTTGTAGGAAGCATTGGCCTGAATTGTTTTTATCCAGTCATTGTCCTTGATTATTTGTTTCACCTTCAGGGGTCTGTTTATTAAAGTAAAAAACATTTTTTTAAAACTGTAAATTACTGAGTAAGCAGAAGAATAAGGAATCTCGGAAATGTTTTCACCAGCGAAATTTTCTGATCCCTAAGGCACTGCCCTTGGCCATAATAGAATCTGTCCAGAAAAAGTGTGCGCCATGGAGGATACCAATAAAACAGCTGTACAAGGGTGGAGATGTCTTGAGGGCAACTTCTGTTGGGGGTGTGGGGGAGGTAACTAGGACATTGGCTCTAAAGATTGAGTTAGTCGAAAAATCAGTGTTGAGGACCCTTCATTTGATTTAAGTAATGTTTCTGTTTATGATTGCGATGATGAAGTGGACATTGTGGTGATTCAGGAACAACATTCTAATCAGGTAATGGTTTCACAAGCAGGGCAGGGTAGTGGGAAATATTGGCTTCAAAGGGACACAAATATGGAATTTCTGAAGGGGACAAAGGCAATCTCTTTTTTAGCTGCACGTGTTAACAGGGGGGCAGAGAGAGTGTCCCCCCCCCAGGAAAATTGAATCTTTTCCCAATATTTGTGAGGCAGAAGAGTGATAAAGAGGTTGGGCCTCCCTCTAGTAGCCCACATGTAATTTTGAAAAAAGTGTTCACCTTGTTTCGAACTATTGAGGAAAGAGATCTGGCCCAGCAAAATTAGGCAATTGCCATAGGCACCTCGCTCAAGGCCGATTTTTAGGGACCCACAAAATAAGACTCAGAAAGGGGGCAAGGTCAAACGGGTGCTTTCTTTGGAATTAAAAGTAGGGAAACCTCTGAATGGGGCTAATTGTGTCCTTTTGCGTCGTTCATTTGAAAGCTGCAATAGGATCCCCAAAATAGACAATATAGTCTTTCCCTACTTTTAGAAATTCTAAGCCTTCGGTTGGTGACATCAGAGAATATAGAAATTGTGGCATTTCGATACCATGGCTATTTTGATACTGCCAAAGTTTACCTCTGATCTAAAATGATAAAAAATGCAATCTTGGCAGAGGAGACAGGGTTTCTCTCATTGGATTTTGAATTAACTGACTGGGGTAGTTTGGTTCTCTCTAACCCACCTGTTTTAAGGGATGATAGAATGTAAATGAGGGCAGCCCCTACTGATGAGTACAGGTATGAGACTTACAAAGTCCCTGAGGAAGTGCATTGCCAAGGTAGGGGATATGGATTGCAGGACTGGATGAAAAATATGCCGGTTTTGCATATACCAAGGCAAGGAAATGACTGGGAAGAGTGAACGATTGGGGTGGACGATTCTATCATGGAGTCCATGAGCAGACTGGCTATGTTGACTCAGTTCAATATTATATGCTGCCAGGAAACTTTACTAATGGACATTCCTCTGATTGATGGGTTTGATGTAAGGTTTGTTAAAGCCTTGCGAGGCTTGAGGGCTCGCCCTATGGGGGGCTGTTGATTGTGGTTAAGCCTAACTTAGGTTTTAAAGTGTGACAAAGAGAGCTTGAGAGGAATGATATGCTGGCAACGCTCTTGGAGTGTTATTTTCAGGGCTCCAACTCATCGGAGAAATGTTTGTTGGTTCATTTTTACTTAAACCCTGATCTTGTGCGGCTGGAGGAAGCACTCTCGTTCCTTTTGTTGGCAGAAATCCCTGAGGATAGGGCTTCAATAATTGTTTTGAGAGACTTTAATGCAGAGTGTTAAGAGGACCATTGGTATCAGGCTCCTAATAGGGTAAAAACATCAAATGTAGCGTGGGAAAGAGGTTGCTTGCTTGTACGAGAATTAGAGGCATGGGACCTGGTACTATTAAATGGTAACTGTCGAGGTGATGTCCCACTAGCCTTTACTTGGCATTATGCTACTGATCGCTCTACCCTGGACTATGTCTTTGTTTCCAGGGATTTATTTGAGGGAGAAGTCGGGACAAATGTTATCAAATCAGAGCGACGTGACCATTTTATGATAGCTTGTGAAAGTTTTAGGGTTTGTACGGGGGTTACTCCGCCAGTAGGGTTCCAATTAGAGATAAATCCATGGAATTTAGCTATAAAATGGCCACCGTGGATGATAGGATTTTAGATTTTTTCCTGAGTAATGGTATGGGTGTAACAATCCCAAGGGTCTTTGGCCTGAGTGTCCACAGCCACGCTCGGGGCCTTGGTTCCGGCGAATAAGTTGGCTAAAAGCTCTAGCCTTGTGGGGTATGCTCACGTTTTTGATCATGAAGTAAAGGAACGTAAAAATCAGATACGTGTTCTCATTAAAAATGTTCACTTGCAAAGATCCGGAAACGTTGCTTAAGATGTGGCCATCGTGAAAAGGAATTTTTAAATTTGGCTGAGGCGGCACACATTTCTGATGTGTATTAATGACTCCGAAAGTATGTTGGGATGTATCACGGGGAATAACAGTAATACATTTTGGAAACTTATTAAACCACAGGGACAGATCTGTATTTGCCGGTTCAAGCAATCCCGGAAGAGGTATGGGTGGAGCATTTTAGGGAGTTATCTGGCAAATTCATGGAAAAATTTGTGCCAAAAAAGGGGGGGTTTGCCGGTCAATGGAACACAATGTGCGTGGCTCACCGTAGACCTGAGATGAATCCGCGCGGGCCCAACACATCACTGCGACATCACAAACGCCTTGCGTGAGACACCCAGCGGAAAGGCGCACCGTCCTGCGCATTCACCTAAAAGGGGGGCGGAACACGTGGAATGGGGAACAACAAGTGTAAATGTGGGCGTTACGTGGGAAGTGCCCCAGCGAAATACTCACAACGCCCTCACACGCGCCGACAACACGTATTCATGGAATCAAACAGGGCTCACCGGCGCGCATGAAAAGACATGCAAACCCGGAAACACATCCGCCAAGCGATAGCTGGCATAAACATCACTGCGCACCAATACAGTGCATAAATAGACACGCAAAATACAAACAAGCGTATACAGCTACGATCAACGTGCCATTTCTCGCAGCAGTGATCGTGGGACACCGCAGGAGGAGGAAGAGAGCCACGGCCTGCATTTTCTTACCCAGGACCAGCCTTTTTGGGATGCCTGATGACCAGGTCTATGGCAGGTATAGGTTCCCACCTCATATCATCCTAGACTTGGTCAGGGTTTGGGAAGATGACCTCACATCACCCACCCTGTGCTCCCAAGCACTGAGCCCCTTGGAAAAGGGGCTCAATGTACTGCATTTTTTGGCCACTGGGTCATTTCAGTGGACAACTGCCATAGTCGGGGACATTTCACAGGCCACGCAGTCACGCTGCCTACACCTGGTGTTGGCAATCATGACTGCAAGCCCCTCAGTCCGCATGCACATATACATGCCCAGAACAACCGCAGAAAGGCAGGCCGTGGTCCAGGACTTCTATGGGGTGGCACACTTCCCTAAAGTGCTTGTTGCCATCAATTGCACCCATGTGGCCCTACGTCCACCTAGGGCCACTGAGCACATCTATTGGAATCGCAAGCATTGGCATTCCATCTACATACAAGTTGTATGTGATGCCAAGGGAATCATTACCTCTGTATATGCGAACTATCCAGGGTCCACCCATGATAGTTTCATATTCCGAATGTCACCCCTACACCGGGCCCTGGGAGCTGGGAGGCATGGCAACACATGGCTCATTGGTGAGTACAAATGGCTCTGCAAATGTATGCATGTCTCACACAGACCAAACCACACCACTGACAAGCCACCTCACCTCCAGAGGGGACAGTGCCTACCCACTGAGCACCTACATGATGACGCCAATACGAAACCCTGGCACACCACCCCAGGTAAGATACAACGCAGCCCATATTGCAACCCGGGCCATAGTGGAGCGCACATTCAGGGTGCTCAAGTCACACTTCCGCTCCCTTGACCACTCTGGTTGCGAGCTACTATACGCACCACCAGTAGTGTGCAGGATCATTGTGGCAGAATGTGTCCTGAACAATGTTGCAACACGTCGCGGGGCGTACCGGTGGACATGCTGGTGCCCCCACATCCCCAACCACATGCACGCCTGCTGCGCATGGGAGGGGAAAGGGCATGTGATGAGGCTGCCTGTACCCAGCTTGTGGCACAATTTTTCACCTAAAATCCAACCCCTGCAGAGTGTCCAACCTGGCACATACCAGGTGACAATCGATGATGTCAAAGGGACAATCATCTGTCACAACCTTTCCACCCTGAGAAACTGTCCCTGGAAGTGCTACATTGTGTGCCTCCCTTACAACAAAAACAATCTTCTGTGCACAAAAGGCACATATGGAAGATGCAGTATGCCTCCACCCCCATGCACAAATACACATCCAAATGACGATAGGTCACCTAAAGCCCCCCCAAGCTCCATGACACCTGGTTGGCACGCCATGCTATGGCATGCTATGTCAACAGTGACACATAAATGCCCAAGCATAACATCACTGTCACAAAGTGGTCAGCGACAAACGTCCCACCACTCAAAGAACCAACTCACATACATCAAAACAATAATGTACATAGGAACATCAATTGGCCAGTATGACATACCAGAAACACAGGACAGAACTGTGAATATGTCTGACAGTCACGAATCAGAATACCTTAAGTGGATTCAATGTGCCCTAACTAGCCCATGGCACCCTTCCATCAGTAGTGACATCCTGCCAAATAAAGGTGGGATGGAAGCGCATACAGCTGGAAGGGCAACAACAATGGAGATGGGAAAGCAAATACAGTAAGATGGAACATGAACAAAGAGCCTATCTGAATGTCAAAACAAAAAGGGATGCTAAACATGCAATGGACAAACAATTATGAATCCCACTAGGGTTGTATACACAGGTTGGACCTGAGACTGCCCACAGATGAAAAGAATCTCAATGCCCCTGTGTAAGTTACATTCACACGCTGCAATGCTTGCAAGCCCATGGAAAGAGGAAGTAGGAGTCGCATATGTGTCAGGACCCTAATGCACAAACAAGGATGGTACAAACACGAGACAAGCATGTACATGCCCAGCCGGAACCTACAGTGGATGCCCTTGGATGCCACACAAAGCAACCCACTGTTACATAAATGCACAATGGACAAAAAATAAGTAAGAAAAATCAAAAATGCCCATGGTGGACCGGGGGGGGGGCACCCAGGAGGGTGGAGGGGCAGGGTCCATCTCAACACCCACATGGGTTGATGCTGAAGCAAAAAAAAAAAAACTCCATGGGTCCCATGGTCCGCACGGCCATCATGGATTGGGAGAGCTGTCGCTGCTGTCGGCACCCTTTGGTGTAGCAATAGAAGGTGTCACTTGTTTGGGAGGCTGACCCTGTGCAGCACTGGCCTGGTCCTCTATGGTAGCGGTGATGCAGGAGTATGAGGTGCGCATCTGCAACATGATGGCACAGATGTCTGCATGCAACACCTCACAGGATGCACAAAGTTCTGCTTGCAACACCTCACGGGTTGCTTGCAGTTCCTCCGATATAGTGTGTGTCAACTGTTGCATGTGCATTTCTGAGCATCTACTGTGTGCTGCCTCTAGTGCAGTCAGTGTATGCTGCAGTGACCTAGCCTCTGCCCTCGGGGCAGCCCTGAGGGCCCGACCCTCTGCAGCCATGACTGCACGCAGGGACCACATTTCTGCCTGTCTGCACCTGTTGCTGGCCTGCATCTGGAGCATGTATGACCAGAATGTGGACCACACTGCCTGTTGCCGGAGCTGCACCTGTCTTTCTGGGTGGAAAATGGAATTGGCCACCCTATCCATGCCCTGAGCCAACATCTCATAAGCAACCCCCTGCTATTGTGCAACAGAATACATGGACTGCTCCCACACATCTTGGCCTGTTGGCACACGGCCATCACGTTGGTGTGCACCACGCCTGCTCGGCACAAGGAAGCCTGGCCCTTGATGTGCTGGCACAGTCTGTGGCTGCAGGACTGCATCCGTCCCTTGAACAGCTGTCACAGGAACAGAAGCCAATACTGTGGAGCGTGGCCTTGCAGCCGTAACCACCACAGACCGACATGCCGACACTGACTGGCCTTGTGATGGCTCTTCCCCCACCACAGATGCTTGTGATAGACCAGCACCCATAGTTGAATCAATCACCTGCGGCAGTTCCAACTATTCATTGTCTGACTCACCACCAGCGCCATAGGCTTCCTCATAGGCACAGTCAGAGCAAGCAATTCCCAAGATGGATTGCAGCACCAGTGGGTTCTCATGGCCCACCACACCACGTCCTCTGCTGGTGCCTGGTTGCGGCCCACTCTCCTGCACCTCTTCCACCTCCTCGCCTGCACCCAGTGCCTCATTACCTGCAGAAGGACAGCCAAATACATAAAGACACTGTTAGAAAGCCCAGCCCAAATACATAGGTATCATAATTCAGTCATGCAACACATCAACCTGCCATGTCAGTTAGTACACACACTCTGCCACGTACGCAGTGTAATTGGAAGGCAAGGGGATCATGAAATCAGACATGGATGCACATTAAGGGCACAACACCACATGTAGTGCATGGTGCATAGCACCTGCTTCACACACAAGCACCAGACAGGCATAGCTGAGTCACCAGCATCACTGATGCACACACACCGATGGCACCAGCATGGCCGTGCCTGAACCGTCAAACTGCATGACATGTAAGGTGATGTCCACTTCCCCTGATCCATGTACAATGTATGTGAAATGACAAACTGGAAATACCAATATTCATTAACACAAGTGTTACACAGTGCTACAATGATAGTGTGGTGGAACAGAGTGAAGGCAGGCACACTGATTCCATGAGTTCTGGTCACATCGACAGAATCCAAGAAAATAGCCATGTAGAGGGTGAGACCTGGCCATGGAACTGTACGGGGCCATTGCAGTACATGGGAACGTGCTCAACGTACAATTAAACGACATTTCCCGGGAAGGCAAAGTTGCAGGAGGCTGGCAGTGTAAGGGCAAGTGCATGATTCAGGTGTCAAGTGCCGTCATTGGGTTGTAGGGATCTAGCAAATACCCCCAAGTGTGGATGTTGGCTGGGAGGCAATTCCATCATCACAGGCCTAGTGTGATACCTGGCCCGTAAGCCAAGGGACCATACACCCAAACCAATCCTGTGAGAGCTGCAGAGGGAAGAGATCAGAAGCACATGAATATCTGTATAGTCAGTCGCAGTTGTCCAGCATAGGATTCACCAGTTCCCCGGAGATAGTAAGCTGTTGGGGGAATGAGCTATAAGGTAGAAGACCTCTGGGGAGGGACAGCTGGCAGGGTGACTTCTGTTACGCTCACCTGGTATCCACGGGGACAGACTTGGCCCTGGTTGCTGGGTTCGCCCTGGACCCTTTCCCGATCCCGGATGGTGCCTCCGATGGAAGTCGGGCCTGAAAGCACAGGAGGCCTGGAATTAGGATCAGACTCAGTCTCCTCCCACCTGCCCTGGGTTCGACCCGACGTCCCTCTCCTCACCTTGTAGTAATGTCTGGCGTGCTCTCCGTCCGGCCTTCTCTGCAGGGGTGCGTAGTTTTCGGTGGGCTTGAGCGACCAAGTTAACTTCACTGGTGCGAGCCCATTTAAGTGTCTTTTAAGGCAGGTAAATCTGATTGCCGCAGTCTTTATATATCCTTGCCTTTCTTTCTTGTGATTAATGTCTTTTCTTATTACCCCTTAGGTAAGCGGAGGTTCGGGAGTGCGCAGCTGGGATCAGACTCTTGCCGGAATGGAAGATGCAAGAGCGTACTGCAATTTTGGTAGGTAATGTGTGAAGTGCGCCACTATTTTGTCCTTTATTTGCTAATCTGTACTCTTTCTTCCTTTTCAGGTCGCGGTGGTTCCTGGCGTGCGATGTGTTCCGGAATGATGCCGGCCGAGAAATGCCCAACCAGGGGAGGTTCTCATGATGACGGCGACTAGCACCGTACTTGACTTGTTTTAACGTTGTCTTTATCTCTCTCTGTCTTTCTCTAGGTTGGTTTGGTCCGGTGCTTTCGTGGTGCCCCGATGACTGGATGGGTCATTGCGAGCAGCAGAAGGATGGAAGAACGACTAACAGTAGCGGGATGGAATTTGCAGGTAAGTAGAGACTAATAATGATGTTCTTTGTCTCCTCTGCAGGTCCGTTGTTCAAGGATCGCCGGTACCAGGTCGCTGGACATAATGAGCGTTGCGCTGCTGGCTGCAGAATAACGCAAAGCATGTTCTGTAACTTGGGTGTGGTTTATATAGCCCTCTGTAAAGTAGTCCATGCAAAGTAGTCCGGGCTACCACACCTGAAAAAACTGCACCGCACAGTCTGGTTCTTAGGAACTAGACTATGTGGGTGCCTCCATGTTGGCTGCAGGCCCCCACAGAAAAAGTAGTCCCTTCAAGGAGGTTCTCTATTCTGCACATGAGCCTGGCGCCAAAGGCGCCAGCACTGACTCCAGGAGAGTCCAGCAAGATAGTGCAAGGCCCCTGAGGCCCCAATTGAACCCCGAGTCCTGGCCCTACCTGGCATGTGGGCATGCCAGTGGGGTTGTGGGTCAGGGGTCATGACAGCACTCCCCCCCAAGGGTCCTCCTAAGGTGGTTCTTCTGCCTGGTCCGGGTTTGGCTGGAAAGTTCCAATGAATTGTCCTAATCAAACGTGGTGCATGAATGTTCTCGCTGGGTTCCCAGGATCTGTCCTGAGGGCCATAACCCTTGCAATCGATTAAGTAGTATAGTTTGGACCTGATGTATTTAGAATCCAAGATTTCTTTTACTTTGAACTCTGGTTCCCCGTTGACCATTACGGATTCTGGTGGTGGCATAACTCGTGTACCGGGTTGTATCGGTTTTATAAGTGAGACATGGAATACTGGGTGAATTTGCATATTGGCGTGTAGTGCTAGTTTAACAGCTGCCGGGTTGATGATGGCCTTGATGGAATAAGGCCCCAAATAGCGAGGACGAAAGGTCCGGGTTCCTTTTATGGGTATGTATTGTGCTGCTAGCCAAACCTTGTCTCCTACTTGGTAGTCAGGGGCCTTCTTCCGATGTTGGTTAGCACATTTCTTTTGCTTGTGATTGGCTTGGATTAAATGCTCTGTTGCCTTTTTAAAGGCCTGAGAGATGGATGCATGAAGAGTTTTCACTGCTGGCATTTCTAAAGAGGGAGGACTGTCTAGTTCGGAAGTACGTGGATGTCTGCCGAAGAGGGTACATAAAGGGGTTTGTCCAGTACTGGAATGCAATGAATCGTTGTAAGCATATTCTGCTATCCATAATAAATCTCTCAAAGTCCCTTCCACTTGGTGCAGCATACACCGCAAATATTGTTTGAGAGTCTGGTTGGTTCTCTCTATTTGAGCATCCATTTGGGGGTGATGGCTGGTAGATAAGCAGATGCTGATTTGAGCGATAGAACAGAATTTCTTCCAAAGGTTGGACACAAACTGGCAACCTCAGTCAGAGACCAGGACTGATGGGAAACCATGTAGTTTAATAATATTTTCTAGGAACGCTTTTGCTAATCGGGATGCATCTGGGAGACCCTTGAAAGGGATGAAGTGTGCCATCTTTGAGAATAAGTGTACCACTACTAAAATAGTATTGAATCCTTGGCTGGGAAGCAAGTCTGTGATAAAGTCGAGAGAAAGTGTGTGCCATGGTGCAGGAGGAATCTCCAATGGCTGCAGAAGGCCAGCTGGTTTCTGTTTTAGCGACTTGTTTTGTGCACACACCCCACACGGCTGGACATATTGGATGACGTTGTGACGCCAAGTAGGACACCAATAGTTGTGTTTCACTTTGGCTAAGGTTTTGGCAATCCCTGGGTGACCCTCCATTAGGGAATCGTGATAATCCGAAACGATTTACTGTTGTAGCTCCGCTTTAGGAACGTACAGACGTTCACCAAAATATGGCTGCTGGTCCTCAATGGTATATTGCTTTCCTCTAGTATGCCATTCCAGTAGGGTATCAGGAGTTATTTCACATTGAATCTCATTTCTGAGCTCGGTTTGTGTTAAAGCTGTGGTGAGGCCTAAGAGCTTGTCTTCAGGAATGATGGCCACCGGATCTGGAGTTGCATACACCTTCTCGTCAATGCCCATGCGAGATAATGCGACAGCTTTCCCATTCCTTACGCCGGGTCGATAAGTGATCATATAGTCATATTCGGCAAAGAAAAGGGCCCATCGTAGTTGGCGTGAGGATTGTGCCTTGGCTGTTTTCAGATATTGTAGGTTCCGATGGTCCGTTATTACTGTGACCGTATGTTTGGCCCCCAAGAGATAATCCGCCATGCCTTGAAAGCGGATTTAATAGCTAGAAGCTCCTTGTCGGTGATGGCATAATTGAGTTCAGGAGGTGAGAATTTTCGCGACCAGAAGACCACGGGGTGCAACTGGCCGGTTTCAGGATCCTTTTGAGAAAGAACAGCCCCCATAGCCATGCTGGAGGCATCAGTTTCCATGATGTAAGGAAGGTCTGGGTGAGGGTGTTGTAAGACTGGGGCGGAAGTGAACCTTCTCTTAAGTTCTTGGAAGGCCCTTTCGGCATCTTCTGTCCACATTCATTTTTTATTGTTCTTTCGTAGGAGTAACGTGATCAGATGTACAATCTGCGAGAAGTCTGGTATGGACCAACGGTGGAAGTTCACAAAGCCCAGCATGCTCTGGACCCCTTTTAACGAAGTTGGAGAAGGCCACTTGAGAATGGCATCCACCTTGTGTACATCCATGCTGATGCCTTTCGGGGTGAGGATGAAACCAAGGAATTCTACTTCGGTTACGTGAAAAAAGCATTTTTCCAGTTTTGCATCTAGTTGATGTTGGCGAAGTTTGGCGAGAACGGAGCGGACGTGCTTGACATGGTCTTGTCTCGAGCCTGAGTACACTAGGATGTCGTCTATGTAGACCAGGGCGCAAACATCGATCAATTCCATCAGAACATCGTTCATGAAGTATTGGAACGATGCAGGGCGTTGCAGAGTCCGAAAGGCATTACCTGGTACTCAAACAACCCATATTTGATACGAAAAGCCGTTTCCCATTCATCTCCTTTTTTAGCTCGGACTAGGTGGTACGCTCCTCTGAGGTCTAACTTGGTATGAATCTGGGCATCTTTGACTTGGTCCAGCATTTCAGGAATGAGTAGCAGGGGATAACGCTTTTTCATGGTGATCCGGTTTAATGCGCAGTAGTCGATGCAGGTCAAGTCCCCTTTCTTCTTCGGTACGAAGAATAGGGGACTGGCTGCTAGTGATTTAGATGGGCGGATAAACCCATTTGCCAAGTACTGATCCAGATAGGATTTTAGATGCTGGTTTTCTGGTTCTGTGAGCGCATAGATTCTGCCACAAGAGATCTGACAGTGATAGGGCCTGTGCAGTGGTAGTGTGTTAGCTTGCTCCTTCTGGAACACGTCCTGGAAATCTTTGTATTCTGCCGGGAGAGTACTAGTTGCGCCAAGTGTAGATGTAACTGTTCTGGGATTCCTAGGGGTGTTGACACTGGGTTTTTCTTCCTGGTAATAACAGGTGGGAGCGCAGTCATCAGGGAAGGTCAACTTCCTTGCACGCCAATCTATCCGAGGATTATGAGCAACTAACCATGGCATCCCTAATATTAGCCAAAACTGAGGTGCCTTGATGAGAACGAAGGAAATTGATTCCCGGTGTCCATCCTGGCACAGCAGGGTTACTCCTACTGTACATTTGGTTACTAGCCCGGAAGCAATTTCTGTCCCATGCACAGTGGTTACCTTTTCTGTGTTCGGCTTGAAACATAGGGGAAGCCCCATCTCTGCTGCCAGTTATTGATCAATATAGTTCCCAACTGCTCCGCTGTCTATGTAGGCCTCAATAGCGTGCATCCTAGACGGTTGTTGGTGCTTGATTAGGATCACTGGTATTGCAAAATGTGAGGTTGGTGGCTCATTCTTTTTACTCGACAAACTGACCTCTATGTTTGTCGAGCTACGTGGTTTTCCGGCTCCTTACTCTCATCTCTTTCCGTGGCTCCTACGGTTCTCTTGGGGGGTTTTACTGGACAGTCCTTTAGGAAAAACCCTGGTTTTCCGCAGTACAAACATAACTGCTGTTGTCTTCTCTTGTCTCTTTCTGTTTTTGTTAACAGTGGTCGTAAACCTCTGATCTGCATGGGCTCTGTAGTATTTCCTGACATGTGTGGAGCAACATCCTTAGTCCGCAGATACATGGCCCGAGTGTCTGACCTGGACCGATCTGCCTTCCGATCTTGTAATCTGTGATCTAGTTGCACAACCATGTTGATGAATTCACTACAGTCTCTAGGCGGATCAACCACCTGGGCCAGGATGTCCTTCAATTCCCCTTGTAGGCCTTGGTGAAACAATGTGGTTCTTTTGTTTTCAGGCCACCTAGTTTCAGCAACTAACCTATTGAAGGTTGCAATGTATGTTAATAAGTCTTGGTTTCCCTGCCGGAGTGACAGGAGTTCATTGTCAATAGCTTGTTCTTGGGTATGATGAGCAAAGAGCTTTTCCATTTCCCTTTGGAAGCCCCCAAAGCCACGTAGTAAAGGATCATCATAGCTCACAAGCGGCACTGACCAGTCTGCTCCACTTCCACTCAGGTATGACAGAACAAAGGCTACCCGTGCCTGATCGTTGGGGAACGCGCCTAGTCTGAAGAGGAAGTGGAGATAACATTGATTCATGAATGCAGCATATTTCCTGGGGTCTCCTGAAAACCGTTCCGGTGGTGCTGAAGGAATTGCTCCGGGTAGATTTATCTTCACTGGAGTGGTGGATACCGTGGGTGTTTGTGCCGGTGGGTTGTTTCCAGGCAATGGAGTTTGTCTGGCCTGTGATTGTAATAACTGCCTGCTGATTTCTTCGGTGTGATCCTTGGTTACAACTAGATCCCTCCGTAGGGCATTAGTCTCTTGCCTAGCCGAATGAACTTCGGCGTGTAGTTGTCCTAATAACTGAGCCAGCTGGTCTATTTCTGATCTCTCCATGGCGCCCAGGTGGATTATGCTATGGAGGCTTTGCGTTCTGTTACCCTCACCTGGTATCCACGGGGACGCCACTCGGCCAAGGTTGCTGGGTTCGCCCTGGACTCCTTACCGATCCCGGATGGTGTCTCCGATGGAAGTCAGGCCTGAAAGCACAGGAGGACTGGAATTAGGATCCGACTCAGTCTACTACCACCTGCCCTGGGTTCGACCCGATGGCCCTCTCCTCACATTGGAGTAAAGTCTGGCGTGCTCTCAGTCCTGCCTTCTCTGCAGGGGTGCGTAGTTTTCGGCGAGCTTGAGCGACCAAGTTAACTTCACTGGTACGAGCCCATTTAAGTGTCTTTTAAGGCAGGTAAATCTGATTGCCGCAGTCTTTATATGTCCTTGCCTTTCTTTCTTGTGATTAATGTCTTTTCTTATTCCCCCTTAGGTGAGCGGAGGTTCGGGAGTGTGCAGCTCGGATCGGACTCTTGCCGGAATGGAGGACGCAAGAGCGTACTGCAATTTTGGTAGGTAATGCGTGAAGTGCGGCACTATTTTGTCCTTTATTTGCTAACCTGTACTCTTTCTTCCTTTTCAGGTCGCAGTGGTTCCTGGCGTGCGATGTGTTCCGGAAGGATGCTGGCCGAGAAATGCCCAACTAGGTGAGGTTCTCGTGATGACTGCGACTAGCACCGTACTTGACTTGTTTTAACGTAGTCTTTCTCTCTCTCTCTCTCTTTCTCTAGGTTGCTTTGGTCCGGTGCTTTCGTGGTGCCCCAATGACTGGATGGGTCATCGCGAGCAGCAGAAGGATGGAAGAACGACGAACAGAAGCGGGATGGAATTTGCAGTTAAGTAGAGACTAATGATGATGTTCTTTGTCTCCTCTGCAGGTCCGTTGTTCGAGGATCGCGGTACCAGGTCGCTGGACATAATGAGCGTTACGCTGCTGGCTGCAGAATAACGCGGAGCACGTTCTGTAACTTGGCTGTGGTTTATATAGCCCTCTGTAAAGTAGTCCATGTAAAGTAGTCTGGGCTACCACACCCGAAAAAACGGCACTGCACAGTCTGGTTCTTAGGGACTAGACTGTGGGTACCTCCATGTTGGCTGCAGGCCCCCACAGAAAAAGTAGTCCCTTCAAGGAGGTTCTCTATTCTGCACATGAGCCTGGCGCCAAAGGCACCAGCACTGACTCCAGGAGAGTCCAGGAAGATAGTGCAAGGCCCTTGAGGCCCCAATTGAACCCCGACTCCTGGCCCTATCTGGCATGTGGGCATGCCAGTGGAGTTGTGGGTCAGGGGTCATGACAACGTCTCACAGACGTCAAGAGATGCGACAACAGAATGAGAGTGTGCATAGGATGAGAAGCACAGGCAATACGCCATTACAGGTCTCAGCAGGAAGAGGGCCAGCAGAGGCAGTAAAGAGAGGGACATGGAATGAGTGATTAGGAGTGGGGATGAGCATTGACAAGGTGGGCAGCAAATTGTCCGCATGCAGCCTGTATGGCAACAGGCACATACCAGTCCACCATGACAAGGTCAACCCATGTGAGTCATGAAAATGTTGATAAAACTGCTAAACAATAATTACACTTCATCCAAGCAACATACACATGTCCTGGACACACATGCATCACCACTCACCGGACAAATCCTCGTAGTTCAGCAGGTCTCCCATGCCTTGGACCTGCTCGACTTCAATGAGATCACTGACAATCTCCTCATGTGGAGGGAGTCCCTCATCCTCTGGCTGTGACCTACCTGCAGTCAAAAGAGTAGAGGAGTAGGCGGCACCCACCTTATCCTTGGCTCTGCATCGTAGGTCATTCCAAGGCTTGATCACCTCCTGCGGAGTGCGCCTCTCATGGCCCATGGCATTTATACGATCTGTGATGGCCTGCCAGTGGGCCATGTGCTGAGTAGGCGTATTTGTGCACCTTGACTGCACAAGCAGGTCACGTTCGTGTCACAACGCGTAGTCCACAAAGATGTCCAGCTCCTCATCACAGAAGCTCCTCTTCCTCGATCTGTGGGTCTCCTGTGCCGTGCCTTGGGTTGGAACCTGTCCCGCTGCTGCACGCTTTTGCCTCTTGCAAGGATGTGCAGATCCAGAGTCACTTGTGCCACTCTGGTCAGTAGGGGCTAGTGCACTGGTGGACTGGGAAATGGCATCAGCCACTGATGGGACAAGAGTAGGCCGGCTTGCAGGTATCCGTACCAGGGCACTGGTGCCAGTAGCATGCGCCTTACGTTTCTTGCCCCTATGGGCAAGGACGTCAGCCCCAGAGTCACTGTGGGCCTGGGCCGGGACTACTACTGTCCGGACTGGCTGACCCCGAGCCTGAGTGGTGGTAGCCACAGATACCCCTGCAGCATCCATACCCTGGCAGACCTGGACAGCAGATGTCACTGCTGTACTGTGACCCTGGGTGCTGGTGCCAGTAACCTGCGCTGCATGTCTCATGCCCTTGTTGAGCCTGAAATCGGCCCCTGAGTCACTCAGGGCCGGGGCCGGGACCACTACAGTCTGGCCTGCATGACCCTGAGCCTGGGGGTGGTAGCCACAGCTGCCCCTGCAGCTTCCACTCCCAGGCTGCTCTGGACAGCAGATGGCACTGCTGGTCCGTGCCCATGGGTGCTGTGGACGTCAGCAGCAGCTGCATCTCCATGACCCTGTTGGCAGGAGGGCATAGCTCTCCCTGCATGTGCCTGTACACCTTACCCTAGTTGGCCACCTTGCCCACCTTGGGCACCACGCCCACCTTGGCCACCTCTGCAAGATCGCCCACTTTTGCCTCCCTTCCCACTTGTTGCCCTCCCAGACATGGCACCAATGGACTAACGCTATCGCTATGGGAGGTGCAGCTAACAATTGTCCTGGTCAGTTTGAGTGAGGGGGCAGGGTAGGTGATGTAAAATGTACCACTGTGCTCCAGCAAGGCTCTATGTAACTCTGGAGAAAATAATAATGGGCCGCGTAGCGCACAGGCACGCCAAAAATAATAAATACGTGTACGCAACACCTTGGTAGCCCACGTGTGAATAAAAAACATCACGCAGTACGCTGTGGCACCCAGCAACACTAAAAATGCGTACACAAGGAACACGTAGGGTATTATGACCTCGTAAATGGGGTATGCGACACACAAGGGCAACCGCAGTATGAAAAATGCGTGCACGACTCACCGTCTGCCTCGTAGAAAGAAAATATTACACGCACGTGTGTACGTAGGCAACTCCCCCGCCAAAACAAGAAGTACGCACTGCCACAGTAGTGAACTAATCACGTGTGACCCTAAAAAACTCTGAAATGCACTCGTCCGTCCCCACGAAAAGCACGTACATTGCACTGTTGTCCTACGCACACCTTTATCCCATACTGAACGGCAACACCCAATATACAGCGGGTTTCACGTAACTTACGCGCTTAGGGCCTTTCCTCAGATTCCACGCAAACGCGCTGTTTCCGTGTTTCCATCTGGCCACGCGAGTAACACGGAAGACTCACGCTCCTGCCTACCAGCCAATTCACCTGCCTCCAACTTTCCCAAGCTGCCTCCTACGAGCCATCTGCTGCTGCCAGCCCACTCTGTGTGCCTGCTGCCCACGTGCCCTGCATTTTGGTGCCTGCTGTGAAGCCATTGCCAGTGATCCTGTCGTTGTGACCACCTCTGCTGATCCTGAAGACTCCCGACTGCCATACCACCGCTCAACAGCACAGCGCCAGGACCACCTTGCCCACCCACACCTGCCTCGGGGGTTTCCATATCTGATACCACACCATCTGAGGCAAGTGGCAACCCCCCGGCAGAGAGGCAGAGGGCTGTCAGCTTCTCAGCCAGGGAAGTTGGCATCCTGGTGGAGCAAGTCCTGGGACATCATGATACCCTCTTCCATGGCCCATCGCAAGTCGGCAATGAAGGACGGAAGAAGATCTGGGCGGACATCCTGGGTGCCAGCAACGTGGACTGGGTGGCACCACGCGACTACCAACATGTCCACAAGCACTGGGAAGACTTCAAGTCCAGGACCCATAACAAGGCCCGGCACCTCCTCTAGGCTGGTGATGATCGAGCGAGGCGCCGGGGCCGGTCGACCACCGACGAGATGAGGGACCTGGAGCCTTCTACCTAGTGCTGTACCCCCAGGTCTTGGAGTTGGTGCTCCATCTGGAGTCGACGGGTAAGTGTTCATGTGTTCTTGTACACCATAGGGCATGTGCATGTTGACGTGTGGCTGGAATGTGCACCTTGGCCTTATGTCTGGCATGCCTCCTGTACAGATGTCTGTGTGCATGTCCCTGACAGTGCTGCATGTGAGTCCATTCAAGCGTGTCCCACATCAATGGTGTCTCTGTTGCAATGCATGATGCGCACCGGCATGTAACGACACGCACATGTTTGCATACCTCTGTCTGGACTGCGGCATGCGAGAGGTGACACACATGGGTGCTCATGTCACCATCATGGACATGCATGGTGTACATGTGCGTGTGTCCGAGTAGTGAGTGTATGACTGCCCAACACTCCGGGATGTATGTTACTTGAGTTCTTGATTTGTGATTGCCTCACGCTGCCAATTTGCCCTCGAGTGCACTGTGACATGATAGCTCCATGGCCCGCCTCATGACTGTCAGGTGATGTGTGTGAATGAGATGTATATGTCCCATGATGTGTGTGAGCTGAATACACAATTATGATCTTGTGTCAGTGCCTTGTCCAAGGATGTGAATGTGTGTTGTGAATTACAGACATGTTTGTGAATGTGTGTGAATGGCACTTCCCTGTGTGTAGTGGAGGGTGCTGATGGTTGTGATCTTTGACAGTGCCACTGATGTACATTTGCATTGAGACAAAAACACATATGTTCAGTAGCCTGATGTTTGTGTTCTATGTTTCCCTATCAACAGCGACAATGGAAGAAGAGGGTGGAGAAAGCGCTGTGGAGCACCGCAGCAGGGATGCCTCCACCAGGCACAGACGCAGCGCTCAGTCATCCTCCCAGGGATCGTCATCTTCTGGGAGCGAGGAGACTGGTGCTGCGTCCGTGACAACGGCCGCAGGTGCTGAGGGGAGACCCAAGAGGGTGAAGTTGGTTGTGGGTTTCTCACCAGTGGGAGGGACAGGTGAGCCCACACAGGGGCAATCTGATGCGGAAGACAGTGGGGAGTTATCCAGGTTGGTGGTGGAGGAGGAGGAAGAGGCCTCATCAGCCCAGCACATGGGGCCCGGCGGGGGTGATGAGGTAGGTGTGACAGGTGCAAACCAGGGTCAGGGGCCGGAGGCAGTGCAGGTCACCGTGGAGGGGCCTGTGACGGATCTTGTCCCTGGAACTGCGACTGCACATGTATGCACCTGCGGGCATGCCTCAGGCCGGACCCACCCGCAGGTGGCGGATGTATCCATACAAATGGATCTTCCACTACCTGTGGATGAAGCAATTCGTGACAGGGTGGAACTGTTGCTAACCGTATTGCGAGGCGTACAGGCACCATTCATGATGATGTGCAGGCTTCCAATCGAGGGCTTGCACATCATCACGATGAGGTCTGTCGCCTCATTAACTGGCTAGCTCAGTTCCTGGTCACGAATTTGCTACGTGTGCTTGCCACTGCTGCAAGCCCCTCCTCCTCTTCCTCCTCTGTGCACCAATCGTCCTCCCTGCCGTCTTCCAGCCCAGACACCACAAGGGCCCCCTGTGTACCTGTCCCAAACCCGCCGGCCAGTCCGTTGGAGATCACATCCCTGCCACAGTCGGGAGTCGAAGGAGGATCAGCAGAGGTGGTCACCACAGCAACAGGAGCTATGGCAATGGAGGAAGTGCAGCACCAAGCAGCAGGGCACGGGCACGACAGCCCCGGGTGGTGTCATCATCCCGGAGGCTGTCCTTGTGGTGCAGGCACCTGGCATTTGGCAGCAGCAGGCTCAGGTTAGGAAGCAACAGGACTCGGGCGTTCATCATCAGAGGGGCAGGTATCGGCCATCGGGCAGGAGGCAAACATGGACCTTCCGACAAGGATGTCTTCCGTGTTGGAGTGATTGGGCCAGCAAATCGGGGCGGAGCGGCAGCAGGCACAGGAGGCACAAACTCACCATGGCCAGGGCGGAGAAGTCACTGCGTCGGGCAGAGGTCCTTTAGGAGACTCACAGGGAGTTCGAGTGGAGCATGGAGGAGTTCCTGCAAGCCTTCGAGGGGGAAGCCAAGGCCCACCTAGTGGAAGTGGACGCAGTGTTAGATGATGCCCTGGAGAGAGCCTGGTGAGGAGATGGACTAGCCCGCTGTCTTTGTATATAGTTCTTTAGGAGTAGGTTTCATTTGTTTTTTCACTTTTTATTTGGAGTTCCTGGACTTTGCTCCGCGTCTTGTATATAGTTGTTTCTGGGTTGTACTTTTAGGATGTTTATACATGTTTTGGGACCATGGACCCTGGATCATTGTAAATATTTGGATTTTCATTGGAACAACTTGTTTTCACGATGAAGGAATGGTTTTGTTATGATTTGTGGTTTTTTTATGGACATAAATTGATGGAGATGGACCAACTTTTTCACATTTTCATTTTTTACATCCCGTTGGTTTTCGTTTTCACTTTCTTTTGTTTTTTGATTTGGTTCATGCATGTTTTATATGATGTTTCCATTGTGTGTGACTTAGATGCATGTTTTACAATATATTTTTGGGCATTGGAATCTAAGTTTTGTCTGGTCTCAATGGTTTATTGCATGTTTCACTCTTCCTTGACTCATTTGCGTGTCCCTGCTGTTCACCAATGTTGTTCATGTGTGTGCACACATGCATGCATGTGTGATATCAGGATTCACATGCCATGGGGCATGTGATGGTGGGCATGACCAATGGATGGGTGTTGAGGTGCACCGGGGGTGTGCAGCATGTGGTGGCACTTTTTGTTGTCATGTGCTGCACGATTGTTTGTTGGTCCAATGTGTTTTGGGGGTGGGGAGGTCCCATGAGTCGGGGCCTACCTGCAGGTTACCGTCACTGGTGGGGGGGGACATGAGTCAGGGCCTGCCCGCAGGTTGCCGTCACTGGTGGTGGTGGGGGGACATGAGTCGGGTACTGCCTCCGGGGTATGGTAATGGGTGTTGGGGGGGCCCATGTGGTGTGGGCTGACTGCGGGGTATGGTGATGGGTATTGGGGCGGCCCATGTGGGGTGGGCTGCCTGCGGGGTATGGTGACGGGTGTTGGGGGAACCCCATGTGGTGTGGGATGTCTGCAGGGTATGGTGATGGATGTTGGGTGGGCCCATGGGGTGTGGGCTGCCTGCGGGGTATGGTGAAGGTTATTGGTGGGGCCCATGTGGTGTGGGCTGCCTGGAGGGTATGGTGACGGGTGTTGGGGGGGCCTATGTGGTATGGGCTGCCTGCGTGGTGTGTTCGCGGCTGATGTCTGCACGTGCGGCCCTTCCCACGCAATTTGGCTGGTGCAAGCAGGGTACGTGATCTCGCTGCGGTGCGGACGGGGTACACATGGGCCTTCCCACGCTATTTGGCTGGTGCGAGCGGGGTATGTGATTTCGCTGGGGTGTGGACGGGGTATGCGCAGGCCTTCCCATGTGATTTGGCTGGTGCAAGCCGGGTGCGCGTCACTGGGGTGTGGACAGGGTACGCGCAGGCCTTTCCACATGATTTGGCTGGTGCAAGCAGGGTATGCGATTTCACTGGGGTGCGGACAGGGTACGCGCAGGCCTTCCCGCACGATTTGGCTGGTGCGAGCGGGGTACGCTCTGATTTTACACGCAATTACAATGGGGTGGCTGTGTGCTGTCCCACAGAAGGCGTGGGGCCTTGCGCCGTAGTAGCCATTTCACTGGCTTTGTCCTGCGCACGTGGGCGTGTTGGGGGCATTACTGGCGCTGCTTTATGTTCATTGCGCCACGGCTACTAATGCCTCGGAAAATCCATGAATACGGATGCTGCGCAATTGCTGGTTTGCGCCACGGCTGACGCACAGTCCTTCTTGGCACGCTGTGCTTGCGCTACTTCTGCGCTGAATTCTATGAATTGGGCCCTATATGTTCAAAAGGGTCCATCTATGCTCCAAGCATACTCTTGTGGGAATTGGGAGGGGGCCCTCTATTGTGATCTGGGTGATATTGTGTCCCTGATCAGGACAAGTAAAAAGTCGAATGCCCCCGGCCCTGATGGGCTAACTAATTTAACATTTAAACTTAATCCACAATTCTGGGCGAGTATACGATCATGGCTGTTTGCCAACATACTGTTACAACAGAAATTTCCAGAGTTATGGGGCGCAGCCTTGATTTTTTTGATCTTCAATGGAGGAGATAGTTTGTCTCCATTACAATATCGCCCTATAACTAAGAATTACAGACTAGGGCAATAGGGTCAAATAATTGGGACCATTGTCAGTCAAGTTTTAAGAAGGGTGTGGGGTCATCCTTAAACGGTTTTGTACTGTCGCTTTTGGCAAGACAGGCTAAAAACCAAGGGAGGCTGTTTTATTTGGCCTTCCTTGCCATCAGTAAAGCATTTCATCATGTCAATAGGGCTATCCTTTGGCAAACATTAGATGCAAAAGGATGCCCCCATCCTCTAATTAGTATTCTTGAAGCGCTCCATCGAGGGACAAAAATAAAGATACGATTTTACTCTTACAGGTCTTTCTTGGTTTGGATTGAAACCAATCCAGGACTCCAGCAGAGGTGTGTCCTTGCGCCTTTCCTGTTTAATTTTTATATTAAGGACATGGCGTCCTGTTGGAAGATGGCCAGGACAAATCCCCCAGTGCCTGGGCTAGTACAATTACAATACTTGAACCATGCAGACGACATGGTAATCTGTGACCTGATGCGAATTGTTATCCGGCGAGCCTTATTGAGCATTGTATATTTCTTTGGTAAATTGGACCCAACAGTTAATACTCACAAATCAAAGATTATGGTGCTGAATGGGGAGCGCTCTAAATGAAAAAGTTTTCATTGTTCTCTGAATGGGCAAAACATGGAAGTATGTAAAACAGTTTAAGTACCTGGGTTCTGTGATTACGCCTGAGGTGGGATCTTGGGGTGGGGAGAGATCTCCATACAACATTTCTGACAGAAGCTTCTCAGTTGACGATATTTGATTACCTATTTGGGAGATTCTCTGCGGGCCCGTTGATGAAATTATATAGGCAAAAAATGATTCCCCAATAACTTTTTGGTGCTCCGACATATGATGCAGGTATATTCTGAGGCAACAATGTGGAGAAAGGTGTTTTACCTCCCGTAGTCGGTCCCTTTGGCGGGTATTCAGCATGAATTGGGGCTAATCCCAGGGCAGACTTATTTCATGGGGAGTCGGACTCTTGCAACTTTACGCGAATATATTGGTCCCTCCACCTGCATAATTTTGTGTCTACCTCAACAATATGTTGAGCCATGGGTTGTTCAGAGTATTGGATCAATGGGCTCAATCTTGTAGAGATCTGCTTGGTAAAATGGAATCGTCAACTGAGGAATTAACTGTGAATCCAAACAAAACTAAGGTAAAGTTGTACAGATATGTATGGATCCAGGTGAGGTCAGAGTTGTTGGCTTTAAACTTCACCGAATCCACTGTTAAGGTGTCCTTCCCCACGTGTACAGTCTGCTGTTGATCGTGAGAGGCTACTTTTGAACCTTTAAATTGTCATCGCGCAGAGTTTTATGCCCTGTTTGTGTTTTGATATTTTACCTACTCAGCTTTTAAAGTGACTTTTCAACTTCACCAAATCACACTTTTAAGGTGTCCTTCCACAGTGGTACACACCTGATAGGCTACTTTTGGACCTTTCAAATATCATCTTATGGAGTTTATGTGCGGTTTACGATATGGCATGTTACCTTACTCGGCTTTTAATGCAGCTTTTGAACTTCATCAAATTTAACGTTTAAGGGGTCTTTAATTACCGCTGATAGTATTAGGCAACTTCTGGATTTTGCTGTTTATGCTCTGTTATTTCGCAATACTCAGTTTTTAATGCAACATTTGGAGTTTCTCTGAATCACACTTTTAAGGTGTCCTTCCTCACTGGTATAATCCCCTAAAAGTGAGGACTATATTTAGTCCTTTAAATAGTCATCTTACAGAGTTTATGTGTGGTCCATATGATGTCACGCAACTCATGTTTTAATGCAAACTTCGAACTTGACAGAAATACACTTTTAAGGTGCCGCCCCACATAAGTATGCATTGCAGAGAGGGAGGACCTGCTCTTTGGATCTCCTAAATGTAATCTTAAAGGGTTGTAGGCACGTTTCGTGTTATCGTGTTATGTTGCTTTGCTTTTCTACTGCGCCATTCACCATTTATAAGATTCATTATGACCTTAGGTATGTATATGCATATGAGGCACTGCTGCCACTGGCTTCTACAGACAGCTGCAGTTTCACTGGTCCACTATGCTGCAGTAATCCCTCTCCCCTCGCGCTCTAGCAGATCCATCTATTGCGCATAGCGTGTAGGAGGGATCTGGGAATTGGAGGATGAGTGCCGCGGCAGTTTAGAGACACAGCTCATTATCACAAGCAAAGTGCTAAGGTTTATGGAAGGCATAAACATTTGATACCGAGTACAGGTGCCTGCAATATGAAGATCCTAGGCTCTCAATTCACCTCCCTTAGTAAGGTCGTTGTTGGACTGAGAGCCATCTCAAGCCTCACTGTAACTTGCTCAGGTGCGGAGCAAAGTGGGTCTGCTGGGCCTTCTGTCCATCCGGGCAGTGCAGTGCTCCTCAGGTGTTCCTTCGGTGATCAGGGCAGGGGCCAGCAGCCCTTGCTGTTTTTCCCAGAAGTACTCCCCAGGTCACCAAAAAGATTCAAACCCCTCTTACACAGTCACAGGACCATAATGAAATTCCCCTGCCTACCTTCTGACCTCGTATTCAGAATGATGCTAAACCCCTCCATGGGGTTTTACGCAGGGAGGCCGATGAGATGAGGAGCATTAAAGATAAACATTTGTGTACGGATTTCATGAAGTTGCCCACGAAGCTGGTTGCACGACCCTTGGCTTAAAGGAAGTATTATGGCTTTTTCCTTTGCGGGGTGCCCAGAGAGAACGACAGGGAGCATGCAGACTCCTGTTATTTGGAAATAGCTTTCAAGGGGAAATGATTACGGCTGCAGATTCTTTCTTTTGTGTACCCCATCCATCTCATTTTTAAGTCCAGGCTCATTGTACCAAGGAAGTATGGATGGATGCCTGAGACTCACATAGCGCCAATTTAGCTATCAAGAAATGAAGCACGGTACAAAAAAAGCAGCAGGATACTGAAAGAGAAGCACAGCAAGTACAGGTGGAGGGCATGGGAGCAGAGATCAAAGAGGCGTAATTAGGTTGAATTTAGAGGAGAGGGAAACATCCAAAAACAGGAGTGAGGGATAGATAGGATGAGGGAAATGGCTACGTCAGTTAAAGACATAATGGGAAAGAACAGCGGGTGATGGATGAAAAGGAGCTCAAATAGGCTTAAAAAAGGTTCCAAAGCCCCCTTAGTGCCAACGCTACACGATGGAAACATTTCGAACGAAGACTGGGGTGGGGGCAAAGCGAGGTAACATGAGATGTTTCTATTCTAAAGGGAAAACCTTGTTCTGGCTAGAATTGGATCTGGTTCTGCCACAGCACACATCTGTGTGCATACCTATGCACATCTGGTTTGAGAAGAGGCAGGCTGCTAAACAAGAATTGTCCTTATCCGTTTAATTAGTGTTTTTGGAACATCCCTCACCAAGGAGGAAGATCTTTCTTTCCTCTTTTGTAGCCTTCTCTGTAGTGGTCACTAGTCCTTTCATAACATTTCATCATGCGTATAGCACCTTTCACCACTGGTTTGGCACACCGCGCTGTAGGTTGAACACCGTCACGGGTGGTGGGGGGACCGAAGTCCACGGTATTGGAAATTCGAGAAGGTCCTGGTATGTGTGTGTGCATAATGGCGCATACGAGAATATGAGGGGGTGGCCAAGTCCCTGGTAGCTACCCATGTCTAACTGGCATGTAGATGAGTGGAGAGAGGTAGTCTAGAGGGGTAATCTGGAGGGGGTATGCGAGAGGATATAATCTGGAGGGGGTATGCGAGAGGATATAATCTGGAGGGGGTATGCGTGAGGATATAATCTGGAGGGGTATGCGAGAGGATATAATCTGGAGGGGGTATGCGAGAGGATATAATCTGGAGGGGGTATGCGACATGATAGTCATTATGTGTGTAGCTACAGATAGAAATGTTGTCGTGAAAGGTAGCTGCATTCTAATGCCAGAAGTGTTGTGCAAAGTGTTATTTGAGTTGTGTGTGAAAGCAGATGCGTGTGGGATGGCGGCCGTGCCTTCGGCTAAAGTTCCATAAGCATGGGGTGCGATAAGTTTAAATACATTGGCTATACTGTAATGAATGCCTAGGATCCGTATATTCGCCATATTCAACATCTACTGGAGTAGATTTGGTTTTCGTAGCTATATTCTACAGGCAACCACCTATGATATAGTGGCTACATTCTAAAAGCACTTGTGACAACTTACTATTTAATACTGGTGACAACTTACTATTTAATACTAAGTCCAAACTAAAAGAACAGAAGACAAGTATTTGTGTAGTATTCTGTTAGCACTCGGGGAGTATTCACCACACTGTGAAGTCTTCCTTTACTCATCACCATAAAAAAGGATTATATGGAATACTAAAAAAGACTAAGGGCCTCATTACACGGTAGGCGGTGAGCCATGGCGCTATAAGCGCCCTGGCTCATGCCGGTAAAATACCAGCACCGCCTTGGTGGAAAGGGGATTTACCGCCCCATTCCAAGGTTGGAGGGGCGGTAAATCCCCCTTCCACCATTGCCCTTCCCCATTCCCATTTCTGCCCCATAGGGCTCTATGGGAATGGGGAAGGCGCTAATTATGGCACCGCAATTTTGCGGTGTCGTAATTAGCTCCGAGGTCCCTTTGCAGGTTGGATTTTAACGCCGGCAAAAAGCAGGCGTTAAATCCCCCAACCCGCAAAGGGACCTCGTAGTAAGGCGGTAAGGATTTACCGGTACCGGTAAATCCTTACCGCCATCCGTGTAATGAGGCCCTAAATATAGCCTTAAGAATACTACAAAAAGTCAAGGTAGATACTAAATGTAGTATTCAAATTAGGCAAGGGATGCACCCAACCATGAGGTCACTTCACTGCTCTAAGGGAATGAATAAAACAGATGGCAAAGAAACTGCCAGCCTTCTTTGGCAGAGCCTGGGGTGAGGGGTGGCAGAGAAAGCCGACTCTTTTGCAAAATGTGTACAACATTCAACCCTGCTAACTCACGAAACACTAATGCGATGTATTTCATATGAAATGTTTGCACTCCTGACAGCATGCATTATCCTCTAATCCGTGTAACTAAATAAATTCCACAGGTGTGCACACAGTCAGTGTATCCTCCTGGAGTTCTGCATGACGTAGGCCACTTTAAATATACAGCGAGGCTCGGACAGTTTTCTGTCTCCAAACCGGAGCTGAATTCTCCAGTGTATAGCAACCTGCTAATTCTGATAGGAACAAGGATATAGGGATGGACGGGGTTGGAGTGGCGCTGGCAGATTAAATGTATGAGGGAATGTTTACCAAAACGGCTCTAAAAAGGGAACACTTTTCACCTATGCAGGTTTTCTGCTGGAAGCAACACACGTGTTACTCAACCAACAACCCTTTCTCACTATTGTGGTTTTTTTGAGTCAATGGGCCTCATTACGAGTCTGCCGGTCTGGAAACAAGGGTGCCGGTAGCAACATACCGGCACCCTTTCCAGACCGGCAGACTACATGCCTGCCAGAGCAGATCCGACCAACAGGTCTGACCTGCCGGGCGCATTGGCCTTGGTAGGGAGGGTTGCCATGGAAGCCCCGGGATCGCTGACAACGGTGCCGGTGCTGCTGTGCACCCATTCCACAGAAATGGGGCACAACATTTTCTTCCGCCTGATTTCCCGGGCCGCCGGGATTGGTAATTTCAAGGATCTCAGGTGGCAGAAACAGTGTTATAGGGTTGGCGGTAACCCACCGGTGGCACCGGTGGGTTACCGCAAACCTTGTAATAAGGCCCATTGTTTGTACAGGTGGAGAGGCAGGGGGACGTGAGGCGAGCATCTCAGTGAGCAGTATGGGGAATGTGGGTCGATGCGTCTGCAGGGCTGGTAGTTAGTGGATACTATAGTTTAGTGAGTGCCCTGATACCAGTGGCAGGGGCACATAAGACTTGTGAGACTCACTTGCTGTGGCAGTCCAAAGGGAGTCGCGTGGTTGCACTAACTAATCTGACATGCACAATGTCCCTAGTACGATCAACAAAAAGGTCACAGTACAAAAGGTAAAGATCATTGGTCCCTCACTAGGTGCAAGATGTCAATGGTGTGAGGCCAGGCTGGACAGTAACGGCGTGCAATCCCGGATGGGTGGGGGCTCATGTCCCCCTCACTTGGTCAGCAGGCCTACTGCATGGAATTAAGGGCAATCAGATCTGCTCAATAAACGCGGGGCTTCTCCCAAACTTATTGATGAATTGTTTCCCTTTTGAAACAAAAACTAAGTTGTCACTGTCGTTTATTTGATGTCTCCATTACTGTGAGTGTGAAAGCCACTTTGGAAATTACCTGCAATGGGTAAGACTTGTGAAAACAGAGGTCCGAGCATGGCCCCTCATTACCCACACACGACTTTCAGCCTGAAGACTGAGACACGACAGATGCAGCTTAGGCCCTTCACCGCCATCATCGATGTATAACAAGATGTGAGAAACGTTACTTTCTCATGCAGCCATTCAGGCCATACCCAGCTGATGATCTGGAGGAGATGGAGATGCCATCAATCAAACAAGTCGACTGATCGCAAATCAAGAAATCAATGATGTCATCACTGATATCACAAAATAGCCACATTCAGACACGAAGTACATAGCATCCATTCACGAAGTTACATGAACATGCATTAGCTTATTGCATATAGACAAGAAACACATGCTTATGACTCACACAAGTAGATGACAGACACACATACATATCTCACATAACTCATATATAGTCACATTCTTCACCAAAGTTGAAATGCAAGACACCAACTGCCACTAGCATGGAAAAGTCATAAGGACACATATGGAAGCTATAGGCCCACTGAAATTAACGAGGAAAGGGGAGACAAGCTTCAAGTCCATGGAAGGGCTTTGACGATCGCTGCAGCCAGAGGCAAGCAGAAACAATGCACCCCGCCAAGGACGAGTGGAGATGGAAAGTTCCTGGTTACCAAGAAGATAAGCCACCTGTGAGAAAATCGGACTAAAATCCTCATAATTACAGGCAAGAGAGCTCCATTTCGTGGTCTCAACACACGTGACCCAGCAAAAAAAGACAATTCCCATGCAAACAAGGTGGACGGAGAGAAGCTGTTCTCACCAGATCAGAGGTGGAAAGATGCAAGTGTTGCTCACGAGCTGCCAACTGAATGCACTCCCCCAGGCTTAGGTGATCAGAGATGGCAACATTAGAGAACACACAGCCCATCCTACTCATTCTTATTGCTTTGAGACGGTACACACAGCCTGGTAATCGCTGGGAGGACCCACTGTACCCAATCCAGAGTCACCTTTCACGTGACGATATAATAGGTTGCAGGAGCCAATGGTCTCCTTGTGACCCTGCAACATTGTAGATTGAAACATGCAGAGGTGCTCACCAGATATGGCTATCCAATAGTAGAATTAACCCCCATGGGACAAATATGCCTAAACTGACCAATGTGAATGCCAAATAGGTTTCCGTGACGTTACACCTGGATAAAACCGGGTGACACACGCTCAGAAGACAAGAACCCTGGAGACTCATGCTTTTCTAGCATGATCCCTGTCGTTGTGTTAGATAATAAAGACAGTAAACTTCGCCCCATGGCTGAGTCTTCTGTACCTTACCACATAAGGTATAAGTACTCAAGGGCATCAAGGGGACGAATGAGTAGCGAAACTAGCACACATAGGGGGGTCCCCAGATGAACCATTTATCAAATAGTTCAATGACCCAGTTTTTGCTACAACTGGGCCCTATTCCATGGGTTATTAAATCACCTCAAAGAGCAGTACACACAGTGGGTAGTATTTTTGTTATACTAAAAGTTCCATAACTTCCAGGTCCTGAGATGTGCTTTTGGTCATGAATAATGATTTTTAGAATGTAAAATAGGTGACATTGGCGAATTGAGGATGTCTGTGATTTAATAGTCAGACAGGGCCAGCAAGATAGTTTCTCTGCCAGTGTTTTCCTCAAAATTGATTACTATACCGTGCCACCTAAGTTTTAATTGATTAATTCACAAAATGTTGACGTATACATGCATGCATTTTCTATATTGACATATGTATTTATGTTTTGATTTTTCTACATAATTATAAATAGACCCAATTGGTCTTTTTTAAGCTTGTAACCATAGGATCAATGGCCTACGTAATAAATTATGAAACTTTTAGTCTAACAAAAATACTACCCACTGTGTGTACTGCTCTTTGGCGGGATTTAATAACCCATTGAATAAGGCCTAGTTGTAGCAAAATCTGTGTCATTTAACTATTTGATAAATGGTTCATCTGGGGGACCCCCCCCTATGTGTGCCTGAGTCTTCCGTTCCTGCAGTGGGGAGTTTTTGATGGGCCCGAGTGTCTCTCTGCTGGGACCTGGGGTAGCTGCTATGGAGCCCCGCCGCTACAACATGTGGTAGAAGAGGGATGGTCACTAAGACCTTTTGGCAATAAGCCGCCTCACCCCGCCATAAGTCTGAGGAGCTGTGCAGCGACCCGAGGAAACCGACGCCTAAAACCACATGTGGCCAAAAAGAGAAGAGGTTGACAGGAAATGAGGGATACACCTCTCCAACATTTATGCAAATACCTCCCACGGGATCAAGACGAAATATGCAAGTATAGCGCGGAATGGACTCGCAGTACAGAGGGCAAGTTGGCAAAGCCATGACCCAAAGACAGAAGCTTTTCCAAATGCGTGCACCAGCAATTGACTACTTATTTACATGCAGCCTATGAGGGGAACAAATTAAGCAAGCAAATGGCCATATTAGAGTTATGGAAAATATTTCAGGACGAGGAAGGAGACTTGATCCAGCGGCATTGGATGCTGAGTCAATGGGATATGGAAGGCAAACAATCCTCGGCTCCCCCACTCAAACTGCAGACGTAGGTGCAGCAACAGAAAGTAAGGGATTTTACCCCGTTTAAGGTATTAAAAGCAGCGGTGGGATACACCAATCCCACTTTCGCACACATTCAGCGTATAGTGACGGAGATGCACTTAGTGGCACAAAGCAAGTGGGTAAAGAAACGTGAGATATCAGCAGCGAATGTAAGGAGCGCAGCGAGCTGCAAGCGAAGAAAAAGGAGAATGACCTGGGGAAGACAGGTCTTAGTGAGGGCCAAGAATTGATAGTCCCGAATGAATGGGTAGGCAGACAGATATTGCTCAAACTGGACGGGAAAGCTATAAGTGAGACAGGGCACGTAGGGAAGGAACTACAGAGCAGAGTAGTAAAGACACGGAGGAGGAAGCTAAAGAATGGGCAGAGATAATGGAGGAAGTACAGAGAAGGGAAAAGGAAGAGAAGGAGGAGAAAAAGGTTGCGAAAAGAAAGGGAGAAAACAGAAGCACGAGAAAGAAGAAATGGTGATAATAATACAGAGCTAGAGGACATATCAAGGAGAAAAGCGGAAGAAGAGCAGGAAAAGCAATTGCAAAAAAAGAAAGCGATAAGGAGGTTAGAAGTCAAGTGGCTCATTAAAGAACGCTGGCGCAGGGAAGAAGCGGAGCAGAGATGTAAGACTGAAAGCAGAGACGACATTTGCGGTGGGTGACATGAGTTTACTTTCAGCCAGTCTGGGGAGGTAGCAGACGATGTATGGGAAAAGGCAGGGTATGCCGGAGTGACTGCACAGAACACGCACACGATGGCGCGCCATTCAATAACTGCCGAGTGGCCTTATGACAAGCTCTAAGGGTGCATTACCCAAACATTTTGGATATAAGCGCGATTATGGCACACAAAATACATGAGGATGAAGACGCACTTCAATATATTCAACAGATTCAAGAGCAATGGCGTCTTCAGACGAGAGAGTCATGGGACAAAACAGTGGGCTTATTTAATTACATATTATGTCAAGGGTTGCCTGAGCAGGTGCAAAAACAGTTTAAGAACCTAGTGGGGTTGGAGGCTAAGCTTTGGTCAGAAATTCAGCTAACCATAGTGCACTATTGTAGGCTAATGCAAAGAACATGAGAAAGAAGCATGAGGAAAGAAAACAGGAAGAAGTGAAGCTAGTCCAGAAGAAATTATCCAAGTACACAATGGAAGGGGCAATTCTAACGATGGGGAAGGAGTAGTTACTCAGCATGCACAGAACAGACTGCAAATAGCAGGGGAAGTCTTTGCAGGGCAAGAGGATATGAATCGTGGTCACAGGGATGACGAGGGGCACCTTGGGGGAGATGCTTTGGGTATCAAATGCAACAGGGCACAGAGTGGTTTTAGAGGGGACAGCAAAGACTGACGGGGGATCCTGTACAATGTTGGGCGTGTGGGTAAATTGGCCACATATCTCGAGTGTGTAGGTACAGAGGTGGGTTGCACCAGAATGGGGGACTGCAGCACCAAACCACATATCAGACAGAGCAGACTGACTATTATGCCCAGGATCACACGCAAGCGCAGACATACGCTGCGCAACAGACATACACACAGGACATGCAAATGCATCCATATCAGCCCACGACACATGCGTCGTAGCCATCACAACCAGCACAGCAGGTGCCAGCACAGCAGAACGTCATAACCACTACACATGCAGACTCCACGATGCCAACTCCCATGCAAAAGCTGGGGGGAGCAACTGTTGTATGGGGCAATCCATTCACAGGGACTGAATGTCATTATACCTACAATAGGACAGCCCACAGACAGACCAGATGTGTTGAATCCTATGCGTCACACCCAATCTGGCTGAGGAACCACGTATAGGGGTGGCAATAGGTGACAAGACGTTCTCCTTTCTCGTGGGTATGGGGGCGACTCAGTCCTGTATTTGGAAAGGAAGATAAGCAATGTCAGGCTTTGCCATAAATGTGCAGGGATTCTCTGGGGCCACGGATTTGGTTCCGTTTTCCGGCGAGTACCCAGTACATTATGGACCAGTGGTCCCCATGACGTGGGTCTACTAAAAGGGATAGGTGCAGTCAAGATAAAGCTCAAACCAGGGGCTATTTTACCAAGGGCGAGACAGTATCCCCTATCAAAGGAAGCAGATGATGGTATTTATGAGACAATTACCGCGCTAGTAAAGCAAGGCATTATGGTACTCTCAGAATTGCAGTGTAACACTGCGGTGTAACCTGTAAAAAAGGCAACCGGGGGGTTGTGGCATTTTATTCAGGATTTGCGTCCCTTGAACTAAATCATTGAAGCAGAATTCTTGTAAGTTCCTAATCCAGCGATAAGTCTGTGTAGCCTCCCGACGGATGCTACCCACTTCAAGGTAACAGACTTGAAGAACGCCTTCTTCTCTATACCGCTCCATGAAGAGTCACAGGACTTGACTCGTTTCTATAAAGTGGAAACACACAAGAGTACCACAGGGGTACTGTGAGTCACCTTCTATCTTCAATAGGGTTCTTCAGATGGATCTTGGCAACATACAGATGGGGAGTACTGCCATACACTATGTAGATGACATTTTGATTTGTAGCCAGTCAGAGGCACAGAGAATTGAAATGACTAAGTATACTTGTTGACAGTACTGGCAGAAAAGGGTTACAAGGTGGAAAAGGTAAAATTACAATATTGCCAGAAGGAAGTGCCCAGGCCGCCAGTGAAGGACAGTGGCTATGGGTCACACTTTTTTCTGGGTCAGCAATGCCTTGAAAACTGCCAGTACTCCTGGCACCTTAACACAGACCACTTTTCTAGGCAAGAGACATCACCAAAGAGGATGTCCTCGCCCATGTATAGCCAAAAACAAAATGAGCTCTCTGATGCATGCTAAAATGTTCACACTGTGATATTTTCTACCATCTGATAGCACTGTGATATTTGCTCTGGCTATTCTCACTGTGGTGTTTGCTCATTGGCAAGGTCCACTGCAGAGTTTGACATTGAAGGGAGCTAGCTATTTAGCTCCTGCTTGTACCCTAGAAGAGCCTGGTTTGCTTGGCACCAACAGCTACTTTTAGCTTCCCACGCCAAACACACCTATGTGAATTTAACTCTGTGCATTTAGGATAATCTATAAAAAAGCATAAGGACAAATCTATGACATTTAAAACATTAAGGGCCTGATTCACATAACGTTTTCGTATGGGATTGTGCCATTATAAAACTCTTCCATGAATCAGGCCCTAAGTGTCATAAAAAATAAGCAAAATGTTACGTTGCATCTTATGTTGAAGTTAAATTTGCAGAACACTATGTACTAGCTCCTAGTGCCACAGTAGATGCTCCTGCTCACGGGTTCATGCCGGATACCAAGGAGCTACTTTTAGGTTCAGATTATTTATTTAATCTTAATTTCGATCCCTGCACTGTAATATTTGCTTCCTGCTATTCACACTGTAATATTCGCTCTGTGCTACTTGTGATGTGATGTGATATTTGCTACAAGTAAAGTGCACTGGGATATTTGGTCCCTGCTATTCAAACTGTGAAATGTATTATCTGCTATACGCGTTGCCACTACTAACCTTTTCAGTCTCCACTTTAACATGCATAACAATCTGCCACACCTCATAATACTCTACTTCCATCACAATAACTAGACGCACCAAAAAGCACAGACCCAACCGAAGGACAGTGCTTTAAGTGGGGTAAGAAATTGAGGGGGGGCCCTCGTTTGGGGGCGTGGCTTCCATTGTGGGCGTGGCCTAAAACGTCCACAAATCATTGTAAGGTGAGCAAACAAATATATAAATGTATTTGAGCATTTATATATTTGTATACGCACTACTATGGTTTGTGTACCTTTCAAGCCTTATAAACATACCAATGTTACGTATTTCTAGGTTTATAAAAAGGTGGCTTGAAAAATGCACAAACCATAGTAATTTACGAATTTATGCACACTTGTGTGCTTACCTTACTATGGTTTGTGCACATTTCAAGCCACCTTTTATATGCGTAGACATTTATAACATATTTCTATGTTCATAAACGATGGCTTGAAACGTAAACAATTCAAGGCATCTTTTATAAAGCGTTGAGGACGGACAAAACCCGAGGTGGCTTTGTCCATCGACAAAGCTTTATAAAAGATGCCTTGAATTGTGCACGTTTCAAGCGGTCTTTTATAAACATAGAAATATTTCTACGTTTATGAAAGATGGCTTGAAACGTATACAATTCAAGGCATCTTTTATAAAGCTTTGCCAACGGAGATAGACGCCTCGGGCTCTGTGATCTATCTGCTCTGAGGAGAGACCACTGAGCCCGAGGCGCCTTTCACCCTCTGCGAACCCGCGGGCTCTGTGATCTAATCTGCATATTAGATCATGGAGCCTGCAGGTTCGCTGAGGGTCAGTGACCTGGCGAGGGCAAACAAAGGAACTGTAACTTCCCTGATGACCCCTCACATGAGGGGTCATCAGGGAAGTTACAGTGACTGACAGAAGTGCCAGCCAGCCTCAGCGACGCTGTGCCTGGCTGGCACTTCTGTCAGCTCGCCTGAAATTAAACTGGCGGGCGCATCTCCCGTCGCGGCTGCGGCCGCGGCGAGATAATGCATCCCGCCAATGTTGTGTGGGATGGGGGGCCCCGGCAGGGCCCCGGCTCAGTCCCACTTTTTGGAGACTGCCGGGGCCTGGCCCCGGCAGGCCCCGGCCCACTTTAAGCACTGCCGGAGGATGATGTCACTGGAGATCCGCCCCCTTTCCCAGAGACTCCGCCCACCCATGCTGCTCCCATTTTTAAAAAAAACTAAAATCAACGTCTCAGTAAACTGGACCATGCCTTCAAGTTTTTCAACGTTGACGGCAACGTCATCAAGGTCTCCGAGGATAGAAATATTCTAGGAATCTATCACAACTCTACATTATCACTGACCAGACAAACCAATGCAGTTAGATCAGCCTCGGCCTATACATGCAAACTTATCACGGCTTGTAGACCATTCCTGACCACTCCTAATTGTATCATCCTGGCCAGAACTGTTATCATGTCCAAGATAGACTATTGCAGCTCCCTCTATCTAGGGACCAGCCTGTCAAACCTTAAACTGCAAATTACCCAGAACAATGCCGTTAGAGCGGCATTAAATATACCAAGACACCAGCATATCTCCGACCACAGAAGTAATCTACATTGGCTTCCTGTCGAGCACAGAATTTCACTAAAAACTCTAGCCTTGACGCACAAGTGCCTGGCTAACCAGGCCCCTACCTATTTATCCAACCGACTCACACTCCACACTTCCACCAGACCATTGAGAGCAGCCCAAACCCACAGCCTATCCCCTCCCAGATTCAAACTACAAAAAGCAGGTGGTGTGAGCTTCCTTGTCTTGGCCGCTAAGCTCTGGAACTCTCTCCCTAACGCTATCAGAGCTGAGCCCTCCTTCCAGTCTTTCAAGAATAAAACCAAATTATGGCTTTTTGCACAAAACATTTGATATACTCGCTGTGCTATCTATGATACTGCCTCGCTGTTTCTCATTCGTGCTCCCTATCACTGAGCACTTGACCATAATGCCTGTATGTCTTATTGTGAGGGGTCAAGTCCTAAAAATTTAAGTGGGGGGACTCATCAACAAAGGCAATGGGATGCAACGTCACCAGAAATTAGCATATCAAGGTGAAATATGCACATTTCATTAAATTGGCGTTGCATAACAACCCAAATTGCACAGGACGAATGGAATTTGCCTTTCATAAAATCAATGCAAACACAAAACCAAGAGAACAGATTTTCCTCTAACAGTGTTTTTGAAAACTTTTTTTAAACTCTAAGAACCAATACAAATGTTTTCCCTGGGACTTGCAGTACTGAAATGGGATATTTGATATGATATGGCATTTATAAAGCACCTATACACAAGTTTTTCAAGGCGCGACGAGGCAAGGGAGGGGGAACAGAGGGAGGACAGAAACCGATCCTACTAGGCCAGGTGTCATTCAGATCGCGCAAGTGCATGGGCAGGGGACAGAGGAGAAGTGCGTGGAGGAAGGGGAGAGGACAGTGCAGTACATGGGATAGGACAATAAAATAATAAGTAAAAGTACGGCCAGCAGGTGGCAAGTGGAAAGGTAAGTGCAGACGTGTGGTGTCAAGTGCTAAAAGTGGGACCGTAGGGATACAGAAAACAGTCAACAAGTTGTTGGGGTTGCCAGGAAGGCAGTGCAGGAGAGCGACAGGCGGGGGAGTGGACCTGGGCCCGAGATCAGAGGGAGGCCAGGTAACCAGTGCAGTTCCAGTGTCAGCCAGGAAATTAGCAAGTGAGAGGAGGAGAAAAAGCAGACACAAAGAGAAAGGTTTTGAGGTGCTTCCTCCTTTATCTTTAGTTGTTTGTTATTTTCATCAGTTTATGTAGTGCAGTGGTGAAGTGTCGGGCCTACAAACCTAAAGACTGCGGTTTGATCCCTGAGGTCATCTTTAATTCATAAATTCAAAGAGGTCATTCAAGGTTTCTCATTTTAGCTGGGGGGACTGAGTCCACCCTCTGAATAAAGTGGGTGGACTCCATCCCCCCGCGTGTACCCTCGACTTGAGCCCTGCTTATAGTATACATCGCCTGTACCTAATTTATGCTGTCATACTGAAAGCTGGCTCCTACCGGTATGTGTCTGTAAACTGATTGAGCTATGATCTGTCTCTATTGTAACTGAAACTGTGTCCTATAAGATTATGCGCCCAGATGCCCCTGGGCCCGGCGCGCTTTACAAATAAATAAAATACAAATACAAATGATACCAATCTAAGCGAGATTTAAGCTCATCTGCCCATACGTCGATGTGATTGGCGACTATCAGTCTTCTTGTAGCCAATCACATTGAGGTGTGGGCAGAGTTACTGGAAGGGCCGGAAATCACAGAGACTCCACGCTCTTCCACGGATACCCGGAGAAAAGCGTAAAAACCTCAAGTCTCTGGCCTAGACCCGGCCGAATAGGCAGTTATGGAGTTATTGCACATAACAAAATTCATGCTTAAAGCAAAAGCCATACCATGTGACCGTACGGCTCAAGCAACCATAACGGATTTTGATAAGAAACATATCACAAATACCCACCTCAGGTTACAGTGAGGCCATAGCTCAATAGACTATGCAGCAAAAACGCCTGGAAAACGCATCCTGCAATGTAAGTTTCCTTAAGATATGCACACATCACCCAACCAGCACAGTACTAACCCCAACCCATTTTCCTGTTTGTCCCAAAGCACAAAGAGAAAATGGCGGCATGTGTGCTATACATACAAAACCCAATCATATAAAATAACGGGTATAATTTTGAATGTATCCAGAGCTCTGGGAATGCTGCTGAGGTATGCGGCCTGCCCTCCTTCGGCAAAATAAAATGCTCCAGAAAACCTCAAGTTTCCACTAATAAATGCAGAAGATGTGTGTTTTATTCTGTTTTTAATTAGTCATAGAACCTGGCACCCCGTTAAGTTAGGTATTTAGGGTTTGACATCCTTCATGACCACAGTGCTGGTAAAACCGGGAAAGAAATGTGCTACGCATTCCCTACTAGTGGAAGTCGAAATACTTGCAGTTTTGCGATTTTAGGAGTGAACGGCTTCTCTTGCAAGAACCAAAACTCAAATCGTGTATTAACTAAGAAGACGACAGGATTATGCTGTGCAAGAAACAATAGCAAATTTGAACTGGATAAGTATAAATACGAGGCCCAATCTGGCCACGGGCCGTAGTGGGAGCGAGAGAGTCGTGAAAAATTGGAGAAAGGGCAAAATACCACCAGCATGTTTAAAAATAGTCCTGGAGGTCCTGGTTTAAAGACAGTGTAGTCCTTCAATTCTTGGCCCAAATTTTGTTGAAGTAATTGTTTTGCTTTTTGTGAAGTTAAAAACGTCCAAAATGGGTGGGAGCGAATTTGAGCCACACGCACAGTGTATTTATTTAATCCTGGGAAGGCTTCGTGTGCATCCCCCGACCACCATATTCTCAGCTTTTACAACGTTGCCTATGCAAAATGGCCCCGAGGTCGAGTGGACCTGCTCCGGGCATAGGACCCTGCACGAGCTCACGCAGTGACAGCTTGAGCCATGCTTGCTCAGCTGACACCCCTCCTCAGGTACCTTTTGTGTCAAGAGCAGCAATTTGCACCCTTTGTGTGAGGATTAACAGATATTCATTGTTCAGAAACTGAATGCCTCATTTGCATGTTTAAAGAGGCAGGGCCCGGGCAGGGTGCAGGAACTTTGCTGTTTGCCCAAATGGCATTTCAAAGGCTCGCAGCTGGTGGGGGGTAGGCTGCTGGGGCATGTCTTCACTTCACGGGGTGGGGGGGTTTGCTCTCCCCCGGGCTTTGTTTTTCGGATGCAGGCATTTTTTGATAAGCTGCCAGCTTTTTTTGCGTGGATATAAATCAAACACAGGGCTGCCCCCAGGGCAGGGGTGCGGGTGGAGAGGAGGAAAGGCGGCCGCCGCCAGGTACCGTCTCAGTTCCTGATCTTCCTCGCCACATCCACGTCCTTAGGGCAGCACTAATTCTGTTTACTAAAGATTGTAATAATGAGGGGCCCTGAGCTCCCACGCATAGAGATATCGGGCTTAGAGCTGTGAGAAAGGGAAGCACACCTGACAGAGCCAGAGACATCTAAAGCCATCTCAGACGCACGCTGTGCTTCATCCTCAGGGCGTGGAAATAAATCTCTCACCAGCCGCCTTCCTGCTCCTCGACTCCAGAGAGCTTCAGACTAGAGGCACGTGACCAGGGATAACGGAGACTACAAGTCCCGTGACGCACCAGTTCACCTCCTCTACCAGGGGTGACGAGGGGCAAAGTAGAAACGGACTACTCACATGCTGGAGAGGAAGGGAGCGACAGATAGGTAAATGACGCTCTGCCCTTATCCTCCACCCAACAAATCAAGGAGATTTAGGCGTAATCGAAATGGCATGCATAAAAACCTCATGCCAGTCATTTCTTTACAGCAAGCTCAAAATGACTTCCACACACATTTAAAGTCCAGATACAGCACGCATATGCATGCACAGTCGGGCACGCACACAGCACTGTAAATGCAGTGTTAGGCCACAACCCATAGTGCTCACACACTGTATACACAACCCGCATTGTGCGTGAGCACACACAAACTCCCTTTCACGCATAGATGGAAGTGTAATATAAATAATTGTTATGCCATACCAACTATTTCTTTTCATTGTTACGGAGCGTGTCTTTAGTTCAAAGGCTCAAGAAACGTGTCTTTGACGCTGTGTCTTTCTCCTGAGCCAAACATAGAATCCGCTCAGGCCGGACATTCAAGCACTGCTAGTTTTCCCAAGTCACAGCTAGGCAGACACACACACACAGCATTCATGGCTCTGCAGGTCGCTAAGGTGCGAAGACATTTCTTATCAGTGGCAGAGCATGATGGGATATTTCCAACTCAAGGAGCTCGCAAAGCACCAGCTACCTTGCAAATCTGTGATAGGTAAAGTGGGCAACACAAAGTTCCCATTTAAAGATTTGTTTATATTAAGATGTCTACTTGATATGCAGAACAATAAAGTTGCTTTAAGTCACTAATGAAATGTTTTGACATTATGAATAACAACGTGCTGGAAGTTTGTGACAAAGAATCTGCACACCTATCTTTGTTAATTACACAACTTCTTTTATTACACGTCTTAAATCACCGAAAGTACCATGGGGTTAACTAGATCTTTCAGGTTGTCATTATCTTGCACTCTGGGACTTGCAGTATACCATTCAGGATGTGAAAATTAAAGCCACAGTGATATTCTTTTGGCTTAGCATGTAGCTATAAAGATTTGCATGTTGTCATGTGGCTTTATTATGCAAGTTGTGTTTTTTGTAAGTAAACTCTATAAGATATTATTACTGTGGACCTTGAAATCCAACTTTTTGAGCCAAAGTTTGTGATGCTGGTCACCCTCCCCTTTCCCCCTGCACTAGACATACCCCGGACAACCCCTCCCACCCCCTCCTTTTTGGATGCAGCCAGAGTTCCACCCCTGCTTTCACACCCAGTCACCATCCTGAATGCACACCTCGCACGCACTATCACACTGAGAAAGCAGAACACATGCAGCCAACAACCTGCACGCACAGGCATAATGCTTCATCACTCATAAAGTAAACCCACTCACACGTCATTGACTGTGATCATCCTATTGTGTACAACTGTCTGGATGCAATATGAATTTAAATGTCCCGATAGTTATTTGTAATTTGTATATGATTATATGTATGCTATGTGTACAGCAAAGTTGGCACCGACAACACATAGAAGGAATAGTACAGCTGCGTTGATGAAGAAGGACCGAACAAATGGGTACAGGAGAGCCCGTAGGAGAGGCAGGCCATGATGTTATGATACGTCATTACTTATGTAGTGCCTTTGGAATGCCTCAAAGCGCCCCTGTCTGAATTCTGTGTGTTGCGACCAAGGGGAAGCAGTCAATGATTGAACAATGCGTGCATGCACCCTACAGTAAGCCAAAGTTCCCACGAGTTCCCACCAACAGACCGGTCTGTTTGGAACCCACGTGGTTTCCAGTGTGCCTCCTCGTAGGTACACCGGCCCTCGCCCTTGAAGGGGTCCTTGCATGATACCAGCTGTCCATATCTGATTATTCCATCATCCCATGATCCAGGGGATAAGCACTGCGACTTAATGGGGAAACGCGGATTAACAAAGCTCATCACAAGTCTGGCCTTTGAGGGGGGCCCGAGTTCCCTTGTTCTTTCTCGAAGGGGATTTGGTCATTGTGTCAGGCACAGCAGTGGCTTCTCCCGAAAGCCTTCCAAAATAGATGAAGGGATGGCTGATTTATAAGCACACACAGTCCGCTGTGACTTGCCCAGTTCCACATTTACCCGGTAACATGGCATCTTAAAGGGAAACCCCGAGCCTTAAAGTGGCTACTGCTTTTACTGATAGTATTTTTGGGCCAAGATCTTTGAACCAAGTTCCTTAATTAGAACCACACCCCTTTCTACAGTTCCGCCTTGCAAGGTAGATGGGGCTAGTGGTCTGGCCCACCAAGGGAGCAGTAGTGTCTGCCAGCCTTTTTCTCTTGGCCTACCTGTCTTCTTTCTTTCTATTTATACACCACCCCTCTGCAACAGCCCCCCTGCCTCTCCCAAACTTGAGCAGAACCACCTTCGGTTCTGGAAGCAACTCAAGACCTTCCTTTTCGCTTCTGCTTTCTCTCTTCCTCTCCCCTGCTGATGCACCCGACTGCTCTACGCCCTGGTCACCTGGTCCCCCTCTGAACTTGGGCCCAGGCTCCTGCATGTCCAGTTGCCCTCGCACTGCCTTCAGCTCCCCATTCCTTACAGGTCCCTTCTCTCTGCACTTATGAGCCGTCCACTGGCTGCACTTGTGAGTTAACTGCACTTCCCCCTTTTCGCTCCCCCCTGGCACTTCTCCCCTTCCATCTTTCCCGCACTTGCACGATCTAAATGACATAAAGCCTAGTAAGATCATTATTTTGCCCTCGCTTGTTTTCCCCCTCGCTTGCCGCGTCGTGCCGAGAAACACTTGTGTACAGGCACGTTACAAAAATGCCACATCATATCATATCTACCTATGCACCTATCTGTCTATATGTCTAACTATCGATCTATCTGAAATGGCCCCCTTCCCCAGGCAGGATATCCCCGGACCCTACTATCACGTACCAAGAATAAACCCCAATTCATTATACGTTCAGCGTTGCACTCCTAGAGGCCAGAGCTGTGGGGGTTCCACAGCCACACTAGAACCTGGAGAGCATTCATTTTCCAAACCTCATCTAGGACCTACGCCTCACAAGCCCACACTCGAAGGTGATGGGGAAGGCGGCTAGATTTCTGACCTGGACGGGCACTGCCTCTGCACAAACCCCTCGGACACACCTTGACTTCCCACCACCGATAGGCTTTCAGCGATCCCAGGAGAAAATCATCAGCACCACAAGGTTTCAAGCTTTTCAGTTAATTTGCGTTCCCATAGTTCATTGCGGTGCGGCTCTGAAATTGTGGTGACATTCCAGGGATGGGTACTAGGTGGCGCTGTGATATATGTAGCTCATTAATTGAAATATCCTATTCTAAGCTCTGATTTCAGATATAAGGATTGTTTCCAGGTATTTTTCAAACCTACAATAATATTGATGCTGTTTTGAAAAAGAGAGACAGGGCTACTCATAGCTAACAAGAGACTCCATGCCAGACGCAGCGCCAGCTTGTGTCAGCTTTTCATTTTGCATGCTGGGACATGTAGGCCCATATTTATGAGATAAACAAAGCTACACGTCCCAGAATGAAAAGTGAAAATTCAGGCATGGCTTGAATTTAGGCTGCGCCTTCTCAATTAGGCACTGTGGCATTCTGCTCTTAAGAGTGTAGTGGGGGATAACAGGACAGGAGCCGACCTTGTTTTAGATGTTATGATGTTGAAAAACAGTTTCTACTTGGAGCATTGACTAATAACATCTACATCACGAGTCTTCAATCTGTGGATCCCCACATTTGTGGACTACTACTCCCATGATCCCTCACCATAGGTTATGCTGTGAAAGGCTGATGGGAATTATAGGTAAAAGCATCCAGAGGGCCAAAGGTTGCAGACACCTGATCTATGCAACAAGGGATGTCATTTGGGGGTGCCCCCCATGGTCTCTCTTGCTACCCCTGTAGTCACCCTTGCTACCCCTCTTTTTTTTCTATTGAAGTTTCTGGGCTGTGGCCAATGCCATGTGACTCTTTGTTTCTGGAGTGTCTGGCATTTGTGTTCAGGCCTCTCTAAAAAAAAAAACAAGAGGTTCCACAAGTGTAACACTTTGAGCAGTGACCCTAAATAAGAAAGGATAGGAATAACAAATAATTTGTCTTTCTGGAATTCTATACAGTAATTGCTAGACTCGTTAAAGGTTTTTTTTCAGGCACACTTCCGACTAAATCAGTCGCTGATTTAGTCTGTTCTTAAACACCTCAAATTCACAAAGCAGACAAAATCCCCCAAAAAGCATTTAGAGTAGAATAAGCATCCATTTCGGACTATATATTTGGCTTTTCCCAAGTTGCAGTTATAGCATGTTTTTTTTCTGCCGTTGTTTCTGTGTCCTCGGTCACTTGACAATATCCTTGTGTCTAAAAGTTTGTGTACAATGTAGAAATGTTTGACCATAGCACATAAAGTGGCATTTGATTTCATTGTGCCACAATTAATGCTTTGTTGTAATGTGTCTATCTTTCCTTTCTCCATGGTATCCTGCTCAGGATGTTTTTTTGAGAGGTAACGAGTGCCCAGAGTATGGGATGCCGTGTGAGTGTGCTGCTTTCCCTGAGCTACTCTAAATTGTTTAATACACAGTTATGAACCCTCCCATTGGTATGTATTTGGAAAACCTCTGAAGCCTGAAAAGTAGATAACGCAGGCCTGACATGTGACCAACTTTGCACCAGACCTGCAGATGAACTGGCCTGCTGTTAAATCTGTTACCAGTTTAATGGTATCCACTACAGAGTGTAATTTGCTTTCCGACTTTGAGAGCATTCAGACATTTCATTGCTCATTTTACTGTAGCCGGTAAAACAGCTATAACCGGTAAGATAGCTTGGTGGGTTGAGCGCTCGCTGCTGCGATCTGTGTGTGATCTGCAGATTCGAATCCCGGAAAAGGCCAACTCAGCCTTTTATCCTTCTGAGGTTTATAAATTAGTACCAACACAGGTTGGGTGATACTGTATGTATATTTCTTCTTTATAAAGCGCTTAAGCATAAGTGCTATAAAATAACACATCATTATCATTTGGCCTTGGAGGTCTGCTTGCATTCACCGTAATTTGGTAATATGGGGCTATGCAAACTGATATTAACGATACCTATGGTGATCCATTCTTGTATCAAATGTATATCACATTACAGTGATATAGTAACCATATTTTATGTAGTGCACATAGGAACAATGCTGTGATGCCACTTCCTGTTTTGTCAAGGTGTGAAAGGCCGTATTCCATCGCTTCATGTGATGTCACTTTTGGGTGGAGTGAAATATCAGATGTCAAGGGTCGTGTGATGTCACTTTCGCTAACCCTGGCATTTTGGTGAAATGACCTCCCTGTATGCAACCCATCTTGCCTACATGCCACATGGCATCAATTAGTCACACCGAGGTTCCTTTAGCCCATGCGCTTACTCCCAGGCAGGTAAGCAAGTACACACGTTTCCTTTCCCACCAATTGCACAATGTTTGCCTGGGGTTGGATTCCAGCCACTTTCATTTGATCCCCCATTTTGTTTGCAACAGCTTCTCCCAGACGCTTTGCGAGACACGGCCAGAAAAGGAGTGAGTTTGGGTAGAAAACGAGATCAGTTGTGGCTAATATGAGAAAAGCAGGGGAGCGAGGGCTTTGGAAGTGGTGGTTTATTGCAAAACATTTGTAATATGGCAACGATGTCATCTTATCCATTGACAAGGACACAAACCCCTTTATCATCCAAGAAAAGGACAGATCAGATATATCACTAGCGGTAATGCAACACTATCACCCAGGAGTGATATCGGTGTGCAGCCCGCCCGAAAACAAACATCTCCCCCTCCCGTTGTTAGTTCAAAAGGCCACAAACCTTTCCTGGCAGCCTCCTCACAATGACTTGTTCCGCCTCTGTTCCTGTTGGTGCATGTTGCTGCCCTTGAAGCCAAGAGCAACCAATCCCTTTTCTTGGCAGATCACGTGCTCCTGCTGACAGTTAAGTTCTTTACACAGAAGCGTGTAGTTTAGCTCTCAGCCGTTTCTGATCGCAGTGTCAATTTTCAGTGAACAACAAAAAACATTTTCGGAACCGCCGCCTGTCACATCCTGCTATCCGGTCTTGTCCTGGGCCATAACCGATCAACATCCAGCACAACTGGTAAAGTGAAGACCACGCGGATTGTATGGCATGGCACGGAAACTTCCAATTATCCATCAGCACTAAGAATGTGATCCTTCCCTCTTGTTACTGCTTCCTATGCAGATAATTATCGATCCATTCATTGTTCATTGGTATATGGAAGTAGGGACGGCCCTAGGATTTGCAGGGCCTTGGCCATCAAAAGATGTACAGGGACTCCAATTTTCATAGGTATTGATGACATCACAGAAAACTGCATCTCAGAATGAGTCTTTGATGCGCACGGGATCTTGGGAAGTTGCCAGGAGTAAACCAAGAGAGAATTAAACTTGATGTCCAATATCTGAATGGGCACTGTCATTGTATATGAGACACTATACTGAGTGAGGTTTTTTTTGGACTAGCGGACAGTGTGAGCCGAATAACTTGCGTGAACTTCTGATTTGGCCGTTGAGGCGTTCTGAGATAAAACGATTTGGCTGGAAGGAAACCCTTTGGATATGTGGCAAGGCCGGGACTGAAGAGAAGTCTCCAGTTCGGGCATGTGAACAATTCTGTAGTTGTCAGAGATATTGTTTGCCACAGGTCCTTTAGCAACTTTGATTTGAAAAAAAAAACACCTGACTTTGGAATGAAGTGAAAAAAAATGTAATTGTGTCTTGCTAACTGTGAAGTAAACTGTTGTTTCTGCAGTGGTTTTTAATATTTGCTTCTATTTTCATGGTTTATATATCTGCCCATATTTTCATAAACTAGAAGTGAGGATTATTTTGACTGTCAAAGGAAATTAATCTCCAAGCAGTGTTTTTCTTTATCTTAAAAACAGCGAGCTCTTACCTAAAGAATGTCTCCTGCTGTGAACTTCAGGTTCCACAGACCCAAAGGCTCGGATTTTCATAGTGACAGACAAAGCAAGGGATCCTCTACTGCAGGATTACCTTACAGTGTAATCAAATCAGAACCTATTTACCAGAGAACTCTTGAGGAAGGGAGTGTATGCAATTTCACAGTTCCTCAAATGTAAAAAAAAAAACAGAAAAGGAACCAGAAAAAACAACCTCACCAGGCCAGCCATGTTTTATAGAGAGTAGTACGTGGCACTCCCCCACTGGGCAGTTTCTGGGCTTTACAAGCCGTTAGGGCCACGAACCACAGGCGGGCTATTACGGGGCCATGGAACTGCAGCAGAAAAATTGGAACTGGCAAGGGACTACATGGGGAACAGGGGAGACCCAGTATCACTCCCCAAATCCTGTTTGAAGAGACACTCAATAAGGACAAGCAGAAAGCAAACAACCCCTCTGGCCCCGCAGCTGGCTCGAGGAAAATGGAGGCTGAAAATAAGGCAAGGCTAGCGGATTTTGTGAAGACTTCCAGGGAATAGCTTAGATAGAGTTTGGCCCGGGTGAGCAGCTGATCCAGGGAAGCAGTGGGTGCTGAGGGTTGATCCTAAGCGGAAAGATGGGTGGGCGCCATCAGAGACAGTTTAGAGTAAAAGGTGTATGGCTGAGATCAAAAGAGGAGAACTTAAAGAGATCAACGAGGAAGGTGTAGCAGGTGGTAGAGCAGTTGGAGTGGGGTGTTCAGCCCAAAAAACTCGGCCACGCCCCCTCTGCATAGAAACATAAACAAACCCAGAAATGTTCACACCATTTTGGGCTTCATAAGTGAGTTACAGATCAGTTCCCTATGATGTAGGGAACAGGAGGCCGATGGCCAGACATTTCCTTTCCCAATAGAGAAAAACTGTGACCAAAAAATGTGATCTGTGGAATGTTTAGACTAAATCATAAGTGCAGGGAATGTTCTGGGCAACCTTCCACTCCATTCCTTTTTAGCCTTTCTGTGCCATTGCAGAAGGGAACCAGCCAAATGCAAATTAGTCAGATATAGCCGTCAATGGGAGCAGGGCAACCCGGTTTACTAGCCTACATACCTTCTGCCGGGACCTAAAGCAACCCCAAGCAGGCTTCAGCTTTCAGTCTCTACCCTAGATGAAGAATACACCCTAGAAGAATGAACCCATCAGATATTCAGAGTGACTCACCAATCTCACCAGCATTTACTTCCACCTTCACAGGTGACGTCTAACAACACTCTTCAAAACACCCAAAGAAATCATACATTGAAAGTGCCCCTCAGGACACGGAAAGGACACCAATTCCCCCAAAGTATACCTGAAAATGTTGACTAAACAAGGCAACCTTTCTTCTGGCAGTTTAGCGAAACACGCGGCAAAATGCCCATATGCCCACATCACCCACATTTCCATTCTCTGTCTGGATTAGGAGACCAGTGCTTCCTAGTTTGACTTCTGTGTTCTTCCATCAGAATTCAAAGCACCTCAGCCCTGCAGCTTTTTTGTTTTGAGTGCAGTGTCCCTAGCAACTGTGAAGTAGCCCCTTTGTGGGGCATTTAGGGTTCATTCTGCTAAAGAGGTTACCGCCCCTGCCAGTAAGACAGGCACGTCGTGGGGATCCATTTGGGATTTCACAAATTAAAGCCCACCCTCACATGGGAGTGTCCTCAGGGCTCCAAGGTCTATGGCCTATAAAACGGTGTGTTCCAGGGTGTCCTGGTTTCTCAGTGGCCCTAAAGGGCCCAAGCCCCCAGCTGGGTCCAAGAGATGCACTGACTGTTCAGTTTGTTGCGGCTGTTCGCAACATGGCCCTTGTGGGCTTTGCAGTATGCAGTTGTGTTTTAAAGCACTCGGAAGCAGCCGTAAGACTGCAGGTTAATATTGTATAAAAATGTAAACACCAAAAAGAAAACCCACACATTTGGATTCCTGAGGAGACAGTAAAAAAGTCCAAGGGGTAAGTCCTACGGGCTGCACGTGTTCTGCTGTGTGGGCTTCCACAAAGATCAGAGTGTTGACCTGAAAAGCTTGTCCACGGAACGCAAGGTGCTCGTCATTAATCTTCTAAAGCTAGAGGCCATTTTTCGGACCCTGAACCATTTCCGCCTGATAAGCCACGTGATTTATACAAGGGAGTGTTAAAGTGTTATCTAAAGAAGGAGATACGCTGCAGAACTATCTGCAACATGCAAATGCGCTGGAGGGGAAACGGGCCTAAATCACAACATTGCAGTTGTGACAGTCCATCCATCCCGAAGGCATCACAAAGGTGGGCAGGCTGCCCTCTTCTCCCTCTGGCTATTTGAGGTGTGCCGTTGCAGCATCTGCGGCGGCGCACTGTACTGAAGAAATTGCGCAGTGGAAATTGCGCTGCGGTGACAGGCCCCTGCTGCTGATTGAATCGGCAACTTTGCCTGTCCGTAAGCTTTACATGGACCCTGCAAGTGTTTCATTGGTTACGTGGAGAATTATTTATTTATGAATGAGCAGAGTATTATTAATGACATTCTCTCTCCCGAGGCAATGTCGAGGACACAACAGCCGCTGCCTGTCTACTTGAGCGAGCTGTGCTGGCCTGTACTCCCCAGTTTCTGTGAGTTATGTTTACACCTACATATGGGAGACATCAGGACATTTGTTTGAGCAGCATGGAAGTTGGCTCTCGTAGAATAACTTGTAAATTAGCCGAAAAACATCCTTTGCTGCTAGTGCAGATAAATATTTAGACCGTGATAAAATGTTATAATACTGTTCAGCAATGGATTTTTTTAATTATCTATTCGTTTTTTCCAGGTATGTTAGACAGACGACGTCAATACATCATAAAAACGTATAGTATAGACATAAACAACCTTCAACATGGGTACATAAATAAAAAAACCACGTAATCATTCTCTACTTTTAAAGTGCAATATGCCACTAAAGTGCTATTGTGCTTCGTAAACATAGACTTTAAACTTTGAATGTAAACTGTACACACCTCAACCATGAGTGTATAGCACCAACCTTTCTAACAAACTAGAGAAAACATTCTCAAATAAACTCGCCCTACATGTTTCATTCCTTCATAGCAGAGTGAATCTAGGAACTTCTTCAGGGTCTATATCTGTGTTGCTGGCACAACACCAAGAACTAATATGGCAATAGAGTTTAAACCACATAATGACCAACAGAATGTATTAACCTCTGCTGCACTTGTTTATAAACAATACATTCTAGTGTCCGGGGGGGGGGGGTGGGGGGTAAAAGTCAGTAAGTGCTGTGCTGGCGTAAATCATCTTGCTCCTGAATATCTGCCCCTGCACTCGCTCTGAATTGACTTACTGTTTTCGGGTTTGTGAATGCCATAGGTCGGTGAGGGACAGCTGCGCGCGTCTCTATGATTATTTAAATGGATCCAGCATGCTGGTTGATGTCCTCAGAGGTAGTGCAAGCTAAGCAATCAGGTGATCTGGGATGCCTAGCGTGGCATAGAACGTTAGTTGCCATCGGTTTATGCAGGGAGCCAAACTGCAGAGGGTTATTACAATCCCTAAATGACCAACAGAATGTATTAACCTCTGTTGCGCTTGTTTATAAACATCACATTGTAGTATCATTGGGTGGTGAGGGGGTGAAAGTCAGCCTGTGCTGTGCTTACCTATGTCCTCATGTTGAATATGTCTATACTATATGTTTTTATGATGTATTGATGTTGTCTGGCAAACATACCTGAAAAAAACGAATAAATAACACAAAATCGATTGTTGAACAGTATTATAACATTTTATCACGTACTAAATATTTATCTGCACTACTAGCAAAGGACGTTTTTAGGTTCATTTATATGTTTTCACCAAGTCAATTTTACACATGAACTCCACTCTGGAAATCTAAATTTAAATTGGCTATATTATGCCATTGAAAACCAATTAAACCATAAAGGGGACAGGTGTCACAGGAGCTCTTCCTGTGGTCACAAGACTTTGGGCATAGGTGCATTATCATTTATTCGTGGCACCACTTGCATAATTAACACATGTATTTGAATAATTAACCTAATATAACTTTCCGCGCGCTGGATCCTGTATATTATTTGTAGTTAAACTATCGCTTTTATTCAATGGCATATACATGCTTTTCTATTTGTGAATATGGCATCCCGGAGAGTTACTTCACCGAGGAGCAAACTGTTTATTTAGGTATTCAATACTACTAAGCAACTTGATGTGACTCCATGGGTCTGATTAGATGTAGTTATACATCACTTATGTGTTATTCCTTTTTGTGCATTCTTTGACCAGTTTCATATAACTGGTGGGTGGACACTGTTTTTGCAATATCCCCTCACCCTTCAAGTCTCAGCTGCATATTTGATATTTTATAGCCATGTGTTAGCTAGATTACTAGTTTGCACTATCCTCCCTCTACTGACCTTTACCAAATTTACCATTTGTGGTGAAATGATATACTAAAAGTGTACAAACTGCTATTATTAATACTCTTTGCCAATGTCAACTCACAAAGGAGCACCCACCTCTTCCCTCCAGGAGGCTACTTTGGCGACTACCAGTACATTAAAAGGACCAAAGAGCAATTCTCTGCTGCTGACTGACTCTTCCTCAGATCCAATCATGGATACAATATTAGTGGATCCCCAAGCTCTTGAACTATTTATGAAAGTTACTATGATCAACATTCAACAGCTGATGGTGGATGGGCCCCCTTTACACCAAGAATGGGTAAAGGTGAGAGGAGAATCCACAGTGCAGAAGATCTTTCAAACACAGAAACCGATTTGGATGGTCCTCTTTCAAATCTTAAAAAGCACACAGAAGATTTAGAAAATCGCAGCAGACGTAAAAACCCATATATAATAGGACTACCCGAGCAAGCTAAGGCAGATGATCAAATTAGGTTTCAAGAAAACACACTGAAATAATGTATTGTAAGGGTGAGAGAGAGAGAATCAGCACAGATATGATGGGTTTATAAAGGCATAACAAACATTTTACCTGCCTGAAATGGTAGGGTGGACTGAGCCATTTCAGCTAAATCACACATGCCACAGCTCAAGTCAGTAGTCATCACTGGAAGTTCACCTCCAGGTCAGAGCTTATGACAGATGTATTGTGCTACTTTCTCAACTTTGTCATGTGATGATATCAAAACATTTTGAGTTTTTATTATATATTACAACATACAAAAAGAGGCAATGACTCTGAGTCTACAGGTGGTCCCTGTACACTACTCAACCTATGAGGGAGTTTCCCACCTCCTTGCTCCCAAAACCCTTGACAGAAGATGTGCTCATTATAGCCAGGGTACCTCTGCTGTTTACGCTGATCCTAATGTTGAGAGGGCCAAGGGCTGTAGCCTTATTTCTCTGTCTCCCATAGGGACCTCCTAGTTAAACTAAACCGGGTAGCCGCATTGTCTTGACGGGTATGCAGTGGATATATTGAAAATGTTATATTGAAACACACATATATGGAGTACTTTATAACGAAAACCTGTATACCGAATGTATTTTTAGGTGGGGTAAAGGGTTACATTTTTTGGGAAAATGTTTGGGGTGGTTTTTTAAGGGTGGTAAACAGGCTTGGGGGGGACTCGCTCCCCAAAAACACAAAATATAAAATGCATTTGGTATACAGGTTTTGTTATAAAATACTCAATATATGTGTGGTTCACTATAACATTTTCGATATAAAGACACTATACCTGATACTCCTCTTCCCTCTCACTCACATCACATCCACACAAGAAAGTTGGTACCACTCTCAGAATCCCAACAATTACCTCCCTTCTCTCCAAACATGCTAGCACTCTCCTCCACCTGCTGCATACTCCTCTCTAGGTGCTTGGTCCTCCTGCGCCTCCTCTCATATCACCCAAACACCTTTCAGAGCAAGCCGATTCTCTTGGTTTTACTTTTCCCTCCCATTCCTGTCTGGAAACATCCATGAGTCTCCATTGGGCTCTCTGGACAATGTTTAAGGGAGTGTTCCTTGCACTATGTGCTGTGAAGTTTCCCCCTGGTTTCAACTCCACGGTTCCCTTATAGCATGCTTGAGGGCTCTGTGGTGGGTGTTGGGTGTCTCACTCTGCTCCTGAATGGGGAGGATAGCCCATCTTCATTAGAGCAACCACTTATTTTCATCTGATCCGGGCCTGCCCTTGGTCATTGGACCCAGTCCATTGTGATACTCGTAGTTCCTTTTTGCCTTTGGGTGGCGCTGCATCCTGGGAAAGGCCAGGACAGAGGCTGATAGCACTGATACAGGGAAAGAGGTACCAATGCACATGTATAACGCTACACATTCTGGGGAACAAGTGAAGGGGTGTCTTTCAACTCCCTCACACCACTTCTAGGACAGGTATAGCTCTGGCATTGCTCTGGTAGGCAACCTACCATAGGCTACAATAGGTCCCCGGTCTCTCTGGGGACCCATCCTACCAATGACCCTATCAGAGTATGCAAAATAGCTGAACTGAAAGTTTTTTTTATCCAGGAACCTGTCTTGTCTCATAGGGCTTATATTTGAGCTAATTTCTATGCCCATAATACATTGCTCCTGTGGCCCTGAACTGAAACAAAACATCCGGTGATGGCTACTGGATACAGCTACAGCATGTATGATATGGCTGAAATGGCTTATACTAAACATATATTTTATAGGTCGACTTTAGTTGCCCTATCAGTAAAATGGAATGTAAGCTCCACTGATGTTACAATTTTTTTTATTGGCATTTGGCTTATTACAAACCTTTACCAGTTAACATGTTAAAATATAATTTATCATATATAAGGTACATGGAAAAATGAATAAGAAAACAGGAAAAAAGCAGTCAATTATCAATTGATATGTAATTTAAAAAAAAGAAAAATAATTTGTCAATTATTCTTTAAATAATGTTAGAACATAATTGATCAATGAACATGCCTAACGCAAATGATATTTTGAGGTTATCTCCTCGGCACATGGAGGTCCACCAGTCTGATATACTCCAGGATGGTTTTTCATTTATTAATGTGCCAATGTAGGTCGTTGTTACAGATGTAAGTCCTGGACAACTCAATGCCAGATGTTTTAAGGTTTCTGCTGATGTTTTGCACCACCTACAATTGTCAGATCTATCAAGACTTAAGTTCCTTGCATTGAGAATTTGATTGGTTGGAAACAAGTTTAATCGAATTTGCAGCAGTATATTGCGATGCCACGCATTAGGGAATTTTGACAGATACTTCGGGATCACATTCACAGCTCTTCTTGTGTGGTGTTTTCATACAGCTTGTACTGCAGTTTATCTGTTTGTGTTTGGGACCAGTCCTAGAGCCAGAGTTTCTTTTTTGCCGCATCGGGATTCTGTACAAGTATCTCTACTGATACGTTAAGATTGCTTGGCACTGTGAGTAACCCAATCTAATTTTCCTTGCACATCAGGATCCAGGATTTGAAATTGGATCTGCCATTCGGCATGATAAGCTTGCGAAATAATGACAAAGCTTTCCATACCACTATGGTATAGATTGAGACTAGCCCCAATTTGTGTTGTATGATAATGATTGGCACGCAGTTGAGCAGAATTTTTCCCCAGAATGTACCTTCGAGTAGCGACCACTCTTTCCAGGAATAGCACAGAGAGGTCTCAGCTCTGTATCTTAAAATGGGCATGACTTTCTGTTTGTAAAATTTAACAACAGGAATCAATGAGAATTTTCCGTACCTTTTGTGTATTATGGCTCCTTGAACAGCAAGATTCTTAGTTTTTGTTCTCAAATCGGCTATGCATGGTTTGTCTCATGAGCTCTGGTTTATTTCGACCCCTAAATATCTCATGCAGTGAACCCGAGGTATAGGTTCGTTGATAAGGTGCCATTGGAAGTTGTTTGTTTTCTGTATTCCTCTTGTTTTTTGAAACACCAGGACGGCAGATTTTATGGCAGTATTTTTAATGCATTTTTTAAAATGTAGAACTGAAGAAGATTCAATTTTCTTTGGAGGCCGATGGGTGTCAAATCTAAGATTATAAGGTTGTTGGCATACAGCATCAATCCCACTGGTTTCTTGTTTATTCTTGGTGGATTGTAGCCTTCGTCCGACATTGTTTCCTTTATGTCCGCAATGAATTACTTATACAACTCAGCGGCCAAAGGGCAGACTTGTTTTAGGCCACGGAAGCTTAGTATCTTTTTGCTTAATAAGCTGTCCTGGTTCAGTCGAACGTGAATAGAAGTGTATATGTATAGAACTTTGATTGGTTCTAGGATCCATTCTGGGCAGCGCCAGCTGTCCATTTGAATCCAAAGTAAATCTCTGTCAACACTGTCGAGAACTTGGGCAAGTTTAATCGATGCAATATAGATTTTTGTGCCTTCCTTTAGGGACCTTAATTTAGGGATGTTCAGGATAAATAGTTTAAGGTCACAGCCCACACCTTTAACAAATCCAGTTTGTTGGGGATCAAAATGACTGGATTCTTTGAACCAGTTTTTCAATTTTGCCAGAATTAGAGATGCAAATAGTTTCCCCAGAACGTTGATCAAGGCAATTGGTCTATAATTATTTAGATCAATTCTAATGCCCTTTTTGTAGTTTGGTATAATGATCGCTGTCTTCCAGGAATCCAGAATTTTCTTCGGAGTCATAATTGCTCTAAATAAAGTTAAACAGAAATCAGCCCATTCTTCCTTAAAGTCTTTAAACATTTGGTTCGACACTCATTCTGGGGATGTGCGCGGGATTGCTGAGATTTTTGATCATTGCTTAGATTTCTTCTTTGGCAAACAAGAAAGTCCACTCTGTTAGTTTAGATTGCCTGATGTGGAACTCTTCAGTGCACCCTTTTTTTTATTTTTTTTAAGTGTTCTGAAAAAGCTCACCCATGCATCTTCAGGGACTGCGTTATTTAGGAGACCAGTCTCGGCCACAGTGATCTTGAGTAATTCGAAGACATGATATTTAACATGTGTTCTGCATCTCTCTGGAAAATAAGCGTTTTATGGCTTCTGATCCCATTTTTGTAATGCTGCTTTCGCTTCTTGATAAGGAGAGCTTTATTGCAATCTTGGATTAGACACAATTTTCTTAGATCTTTTTTCAGCTCCCGTTTTTTTCAGACAACTTCCTGATCATATACGTGTTTCGGTGTAGATTGAGTTTTTTGTCCCATTGCCTGCGACCAAAGGTAACAGTGGTATATAATCAACATTAGTGGTCTGATTATCACATATCAATTTTAACTTGTTGCGGATCGCCTGTACGTCTTTGGACTTCATTCTCAATCTATTTCTTCCGGGGCAAGCTTCGATGTTATGATGCCACACTTCTTTGCTTCGTCTGATATTGATGTACAAGGACAATTCTACCATATCATGGTCACTATGAGTTGTCTGAATTATCCTTAGGGATTTGACCCAAGGGGAAACATTTGCGGACACAAAAAAGTAATCAAAGGTTGACTTTTAGATCTTCTTCTCCAAGTAGGTGCAGCCGGGATAGCTCTTGGGGTGTTACCATTCAAAAGATAAACATTTCTTTTGTCTAGTTCTTGCGTCCACTTGGTGGCTTGGCTCTCGAAAGCTTTTTCATCAGATTGTTTTTCCCGTTTTTTTTTTTTAGGGAGATTTGTAGCGTGAGATCTGTATTCAGGTCTCCACATAGGATTACCCTTGGATCATGATATTGGATTCTGCAATCATCGATTAGGTTTGTTACTTCCTCAATGAAGCATTCATCTTTCCAATCTGCCGTATTCCAGTAAAGATTTACAATGATCAACCATGTTGTTTCTGTATCAGTAATTTTGTCCAGCCTTAACACTACCATTTGCATATGGCGGTTTGAGTTTTTTGTACATACTACACTTAGACCTGAGCTTATTTTGATTAAAGTAATTAGGCCAACTGATGGTCTCCCCTTTGTGCCTTTTGTTGTCAGATTCAGCAGAAGTGTGTATCCATCTATGGTAAGGGTTGTCGTCATCCACGTCTATTGCAAGCAAAGAATGTCATATTGCATGTGGTTCCAGCTTTTGTCATGAAGGAGGTGTATGAACCCTTGTGTGTTCTAACTGCCTATCAACAGAGTAGTTCCACGGGGGCGACATGGACATTATTGTTTTTTGCTTAAATTCAAAGTCTTAGATAGCCACACTCAGTCAGAGTCTTCGTTATCTTGTGCGAGTGACATTGAATGCAAAGTAATTCTTCTCCCATTCTCCGCAAGTCTGTTGATTTGACCTTCAAATGCTTTGCATTCTCTCGGGGAATAACTCTCTCTCGGGTCATGACTTATAGTTCTTTCCATCTCGTTTATCTTACCCGGCAGCTCACTAATGTCAGTGTCTGTATCTTGTGATGAGGTCGCGCTTTGGTGAGGAACAAACGGGTCTACAGTGATTCTCCGAAACTCCTCAGCCTCGGATTTTGGTTCTTTTATATCGAACCTTTGGGACCTGAACATTTCTGCAGCTTCTAGAAGCAGGTTGCTGATGATTGTAGATTTCATGCGTTGGCATACGCAACCATATTGTTTTGGTATCTGAAATTCTATTGCCTCAATGTCACTAGATTCCAAGTCGCACAAGACAGGTATATGTTGAAGTAAACGGTTTAATGTTAGTCCACATAGTGTATTCGTTCCAAGAAGATTCGGGGTCTGTCATTGTCTATGTTCTCTATTGTGGTTCTTGTTTGCTGAACAATCATGTTTTGGGTTCTGTTGTTTCTCTCTTTAATGCACTTTCCGTTATTTTGCCCCAACAATTTCCTAGTGCTTTTCTCTACTACAAGTAAGGATGGATTTGTTGTGAATTTTATAGTTGGTTTGTTCAGAGTACTATTTGCCCTGTCTTTGATTAAATGATTGCAATCATGTGTTCTCGAGTTTAATGATTTTGTCTCCAACGTTTCTGCATTTGCAACTCCTGATGGAGTGAGTTTGTTACATGCAGCCATAATTCTTAGACGTCTACTTTCCAGAGTCTCAAATTGATATCCTGTTGGAGAACCTTGGTTCCGAGATGTCTCTGGGATAGACGAGATTTCTTTTGGATTGAATGTCACAGATTTTGTGATTTCTATCGGTACAGTAGTCTGAATGAATTCTCCATTCACAAGCCCTTCTAAATATACAGAGATTTTTTGTATTTCTAATCCAGAGCTAGTTTGTGGACATGTGTCTCTATTTCCTTCTAATGACCCATCTTTCTCCTCTACGAATTCCTGTGTGAAGATTTTTGTGGTTTTACTCCTTAAGGGACACTCACGGTTTTCATTGGGTACATTGGAGGAGGATTTCTCCGTAAGTGGAAGACAGTTTTTAGATTTCTCACAAAATCACGAGTACTAGATGTCTTAGGAATTTCCTTGTCTGGTATGTTTTTTGTTGTTTTGTTTATTGTTGTCTGACTCGTTTGGTGTTGCATGCTAATTGTTTTTTTTTTTACGTGAGCAAAAGATTTCATAGTTGTTAATATCATTGTTATCTTCTTGGTTGTTCTCCTCTGTTGGTATGTCTTTGGTTAAGTTTCTTGACTACAACAGTTTATCTTCAGTTACATCTATATGAGAAGGCGTTGGTGCAGCTAACAAGGCTTGTGTAGGGGTCTGCTCTTCAATTGTAAGAATATCAGTTACCCTATCATTTGATATATTATTATCAGTCAAATGTTCAATTGTCCTGAGGTTAGAGACGAATTTTTCAGTAGCCGATCTTTGTTGATCATTTATTTTAGATTCTGCCGTTAGTGCACAAGTAATTTTTTCTATTTCTGCAGTAAAAATACTGGAGTTGGCCGTAGCTGTCAAAGGAGGCACAATGTTGTTAAAACTGATTGTGATCATTGGATTTAGCAGGGGTGAGGGACTTTTTACAGAATCTTTGCCCCACTTTAGGAATTGGAGTTTTTTATTGGCTCCCATTTCAATCATGTGGTCGCTTAACAATTGCTGCAATAGGCTTTCTGATGTGCTTTCACTGTCTAGTCTTTGTTTGTAATGTCATAATGAATGTCACCATGTGTATTAATTTAGTGTTTGCCATGGACAATAAGGTTGCCCGATCTCTGAAGTTATCATTTATAGATTCATGGAATTTAAAAAAAGAGGCAAAATAAAAATTGTCATTGCAGACATTAAACTGCATTGAAGTTGAGATGTATAATTTTCTTTCCGCAAGATCCGAGGGGATTGTTTCAATTAGTCTTTTTCTTTTTTTCCTGTTTATTTCTTCGGTTTAACTCAGGCATTGTGGTTTGTGATGACGAGTCTGAGACTACAGGTGCATTGCTTTCCAAGTCCGACGAGCTTATGCTTAACCTTCATGTAATACACATGGTGTCAGAGCTCTCAGGCACACATTTCAGGGTTTTTATGAGCTCTTGATTGTTTACCAAGGTCAAGCTTTTTGAAGCAGGCATCTCGAGTTCTTGGACGTAGGACGGAATCAAATTTAGATCTCCCGAGGTAAGGCAGGTTCTCGCTCCAAGTTGTTGTTCACTTTGTAGATAGTCAGCGTCATTGTGTGTTTCGAAAGGGCTTATGCTTAAAGAGGTTCAATGCAACTTTGAAGCTGATAGCCAGAGCGTTGATGCTGGCTCAGGCTCAACGTTTGAATCAGTGAAAGCCGATGGGTCGTTCATTGCATTGGTTGCGCTGAAATAAAACTTCACCAGATGAAACCGGCTCTACGGCCGGCAACAGACCCTCTGCAATGTACAGAGTCGTGTTCGAAGGAAGGTCCCTGGCAGTGTTGCTAGGACGAAACCAGTATTAGCTTCCTTGTACAATCTCGCCCGCTCTGTGCGCTCTGTCTGCCCAGAGTTCAGCTCTGTCAGTACTTTTCTCGCTTTCTTTGCGAGGCGGCCTTTGATTTGCTGAGTTCGTTTTTTACAGGGAATCGATGACAGCGCGGTAGTTGGACTCTGAGTTGTACCGAGACTTGCACTCGAGAAGGCCCCTAGATAGCCCCATTTTCGTCCCATAGCCATCGTCGATGAACTGCCACCCGCTCACCAAGTCCCACTACAACTGTTGCCTGTTTCAGGCTGAAGGTAGGAGACAGCGATGACAACTGTTGGTTGGCCATTGTGGTAGGGACTTGAGAATATGTTCGTTTGTGTATTTTTACCACATTAGTATCAGTATGAAGTCTGATTATGTCTTGCGGTACTTGCAGTGTTTGTGTAGCTTGTAATTCAGACATGTGACTGGATGCAGCTACACTGGAGAGAGCGATAAGGGTCCCGCGATTTGTATGTACAGTGTCCGCTGTAATGTCAACTGATGCAATATGAGAGAGAGCCACAGATTCACCCTGGCAATATTTCTTCAGATTGGGGGCATTTGTTTTACCACAATTAGATGTTTCGCCATACCTTGCGTACTTGACTTCTGGTGCGTTGGGCAGTAGTCATGTTGTTCTCCGTGTTGTTCTACATGGCCAACTACAAGGATTCTGGACTTCTGAATGTAACACATTACACTGGGTAATGTGCTATGGTGCATAATTGTACGTTTGATGTTCGACACAATAATAATATTTGTATAGAGCTTCATACAGATTCATCCCACTTTTAAGTGGTGTTTATTTTTTTTCATTATGGCCATCTTTTGTTAATGGGCCTCCACTTCTGAAGGATGAAAGACTTGGTCAGCCCCAAAGACAGCTCAACACCAATGTCAAAAGGAGGCTCTTAGCTCGCCGAGTTATCATACCAGCTCTGTCAAATGGTAAGGAACTTTGTACATCTTTTATCACCTATAACATTGATCACAAAGTAATTCAGAAGATTAATTCCAACAGATACTGCTCCATGATTCTCACACCACGTGCTTGAACAGATCAATTCCAGCACACAGATCAGTATCAATCCTTGGACAAGATACTGCATATATCTCAGAAGCCTCAACTCCGATATCTAAAAGGGATATCTCTCTGTGTTCCATTTTACCAATGTTATGTAAACATGCTCTACAACCTATCCTTTTGATAAAAGAGAAATTCAAGTGGATACAACAAGGAAATATTCAACCACTTCTGAAGTTTAAAGAGCCTCAATGGAAATCTTTCCTGTGTACAATCAGCTGTGAAAGGGCATTATTATAGATTTCTCAACATGTTCTCCCAGTAAGGGAGCCACTGCCATAACGGGATCTTTATATTAGTTCGGCCATTTTTGCAAATCCTCCATCTGAATTCATGCCTAACTGTGATTTTAAGTTAATTTTAAGTGATTCTAATGTGGAAAACACAGTTCCAATAAGTCAGACTTTCTGCAAGATGACCCAGTAAATCAATCTTTACGGTAATCATGCAGGTGATCATTTTCAAAGCCTACCCCCTGGATGCTGGCATTTTCCAAGTCTACCCCCTGGATGCTTGCACTGGGAGACCATGTGTTTGGGACGGTAACCAGTTTTCGGTGAAATGCACACATTGGCTTTCATCTCTGCATGCATGCCGTTGCAGTGCCATTGTTGCACCAGTATGCGTGTGCAAACAATGACGCTGTCCTGTCCTTATGAGGGCTCTCTGCATGTCACCTATCATCTATCGGATCAAGAGGGACACACAGTAGAGCAGCTTCACACTCCTATCACTCTTATATTGAGCTACAGATCTGGGCATGCACCAATTGCCGCCACAAGTAGAAGGAGTCGGTGATCATAGGGGAGGCTTCTGTTTGCACTAACTCCACCATTGTGCGGAGTAGTCCAGAACGACCAACAGAAGGTCAATGTTTGAAAGGTAAAGATGACTCGCCCCACACTATGCAGTACAGCAGGCAGCTGGGAGTTAGACCATGCCATAGAGTAATAGGCACAATCCTGAGGGAGGATGGAGGAGGTTGGGTACGACTTCCCAGAGTCAGCCCGGCATGGCAATGATACAGGGAACTAAAAACCTGGGTGAGTTTAGCACGATCATGTGTGCTATGTAAAAATGTTTCCTCCCAATTAAATAATTGTTCGTTCTTTTCTCTTAACTTTCAGTGTCCCCTTAACTTTCAGTAAAGGATAGGGATGCTGTCGTCTTTTAAAGACAAACCAATCTTCAGTCTCTTTATTTTCTCTGTGTCCATTATTTGTTTTATTACAAAGTGTTTCATCCCCAGAAACCATGGATAGCGACTGGACAGCGACATAAGATTCCACCTGCCCTGCGACGCTTGTCTTCTAGTCACTTATACGTTTCTTGCATTTGGACCAGGCGACTACAGACTTTCTCATGTGCAAAAGTGGAGGCAGGTAGATTAATGGACAACAGGGATGGATAACATAATAAAAAAGGTGATCTGCCAGTTGAAGAATGTGGGGTATTGTGATGGGGGAAGTGTAGATGTCTTATTATATTAAGTATGTGTATATAATTTTGCATTCCATTTCAACTTGAGGAATTACCTCAGGAAAATTGAAACTTTTGACTGGACATAACAGCCAGGCCCGAAGATCGATGGCTGTTAATGATGTGTCTGATTGCAGAAACTTAAGTTGACCTAGTTTCAAGAATTATTTTAATATTTCAGCTACTTTGATAACCAAAAATAGATTAAATGGAGTGTAAAAATACATGATGTAGATCATTGATATGCATGATCAAAAAAGAGGTCTGATTTACACCAACCGTAACGGCATGATGTGTTGTTGCGTAATGACAATTTTTAAATAGGTTTGTGTTTGTATTGGTTTGATTAATTGGCATGATGTATGATTGCGGTAGGTTGTGATGTTGGGGGTTTTTGAAAATGTAATTGATAGGGTGCTGTGGACATACTTAATATACGTACATAAAAGGTATTCTTTAAACAATATTACATGTTTTGATATGTTAGGGAAAAACATGTGTTGTATTTTTCTATGCCATGATTTTGTGAAATTGTGTATGTCGATGTTACGCCTTAGAAGTGCTGCTGGGGTGATCACAACGATTTTGCACATATCTTGGAATGGTATGGCCATGAGATTTACATAAAAGTTATAGACGGAACACTGGTACGCTATAAATTGTAAATGGCCTGATTACTGGTAATCCTCATTACAACGAGACCCAGTCTTCCATGACACAGCCCTTACAAACATGAGGTGAAAGCTCCCAAGAGAGACTCTGCAAACGATACTTTTTGATACTTTTTAGAAGGAAGAACCTCTGGTCTTGCCAAATTCTTCTTCTATGTTTACTAAATGTTTGCCCTCTGATGCCCATGTGACCTATAACAGGACTCCTTCCCCACACTGCTACCTAGGATGCCAAGCATTATCCAAGCGGGACGTTGGGGGCGGGGGTATAACTAGTACTGTGGTGAGGAAGACAAGGACTAGATGTAATGAAGACTATCCATAAGCAATGTGGACATAACCCCCTCGTCCATGTACCTTGCCACAGTCCTTAGAAACTTGAGGGCCCATCAAGCAGTCTCCCTTCAGGGCACCTAAGGCATGCAGCCAAACGTAGCAGTACACCACGGAAAATCTCAGAGTTAAATGTGAACTGGATCGAGCAACGCTGCGCCAACACTAGGAGCAGATACTCATGCACCAGCAAAATATGCTTAACAAACTGTTTGGGATATCATTAATGTAGCAGTGACGTTAACGGCCTACTGAGGCATTATCTATAGCAGGCCTCGGAAGGGGAACCCTACAGGATGAAGCCACTGGCCTGAAGCAGGCCGTGGTGCCAAAAATAAAACGCAAGCAAGCTGTGGTAAAAGTCCCGAAAAACAACCAGCCAAGGTGGAAGCATAAACGTGTGTCCCCTCTTGAAGCCACTGGGTGGTATGAAAAATAATCTACCTGCAGATTGGTCCGATGAGCTGCTGTGAAAGAAGGACATCTCCACCCCTCCGCTAGAAAGACCAGAATGCAGACAGCTCTGATTGAAGGGGCAGGGAAAAGCAATACTTCAACCAAACCCGGGACCAGGGCACCTGACTCAAACCAGAGGAATTGGAAATAGGGTGGTCCTCTATAGCCCAATGACCAAGCGGGTGGCCCAAAGGAGTTACCAACAAACCAGGAGACTGGTCGATGCAGATCAAAAATGGCAAAGGCTTGGATACCGTATATTGCAAACGATTCCGCCCCCCCCACCCAAGATGCCCCTTAATACAAGAATGGCAACCTCCTGATCATGAAGTGTGGAGGGAAATTACCCAGGGGGAGCTCAATCCTCCAAGACCAAAAAAAAAACAGAGCAACCTTCAATCTGTGGCAACCACCTTCGGACACCAAGTCTAATTCCATACCCCATGGCGTGGATCAATCATTGCATCAACAGTCAAAACTGCTGATAGACCTATGAATTGACAAGAATGACCTGGACAAGAAATACCCAATCTCGGAAAGCCGAGGTCTAGGCCCTTTCCATTCAAACTCTAGGACACCAAAGGGGCAGGTGGAATATGGGAGAAGGGGGTGCGGGCAACATGGAGCAGAAACATTGCAGGGAAAGGAACAGAGAACCTGGTGCAGAAGAGAGAGACAGGGCAGCGTGAACAGAGCAGGATGATGGGCGGAACATCAGCCCCTACCTCTGACTCCTCATCAGTACCCATGGGGAAACAATGGTATGGGAGCGGTCTCAATTATAGGTCACATGGGGACCAGTGGGCAGAAATTGTAGTTAAGAAAGAAGAACTCAGGCAAGACCAGGGGTCTTTCTTTTTAAAAGTTTGGAAATTATAGTAGGTGGAGCCTGTCTCTGGAATCTCCAATTTATGCATGTAAGGACTACGATGATGAAGACATGGGTAAATTGCCATTCTCCATACCATGTCACGCCATCCACCAACTTCACAATACTTTCTTCACACCCACATTTTGCCACTGCCCCCACAACAACAATTAGCTGAACCCTATTCTAATCCATTTACCCCACAGGAAAGCAAATATTACCAGGAACAGAATTCATCAATTTCTTACCTCCAAAGGCTAACTGAAATAAGTGATTGGGTTAACTAGTTATCAGAAAGAAATCTGACATACACACCTTTACTATATGCAGTGACCACTTGTGTAATTAAAGTATAGGTCCTAAATTACATTTTAGAACCAGATCCTACAAAAACCAAACGCACGTCTCTGGTCCTAGAAGATTTGGTGGCCTCTTATGTGTGGGGTTGTTCAAGAATGGGGTTAAGAACATACAAGAGCTGTGGTCTGCATCTACTTGATAGGGTGCAAAGGACACAGCAGATCGGCTCATCCGATTTCACCACGGCATAGGAGGTCTGGTGGCCAACAGGACGTTTGCGGGTGTGGCTAAACACCCCTGAAATACAGAAAAAGAAGCGTGTGGATATGAGTATTCCTTTATTTGTTTGCAGGTGCCCATGTTTATGCCTAAGCACAAAGGTTGAAGTATTTGCACTCACGAAGCAAAGAAAGAAGCATGGTATGACGTGAATGGGGATGAGTCTGTATTGATAGTGGAAAGCACAGCCATGCACAGAAGAGAGTGTCCATGTACAGGCAAAAGCTGAACCACAAGAAAGAAAGGATGCACAACGCGTGGCACGGTTTGTATTCATGCTTGGTGAATAGATTCTCAAGTGGATGGCCATCTATTGACATCATTCTGTGATGTGCAATGAAGTGCAGGTATCATTTACATAGCCATAGCAGCTTCTTGTACTTTCCCTAGTAGGAGGCGTGGATCTAGTGGCATACTTCTTGATGAAGGCCTGTGCTTAGTATAGCACAGGGCCCTACAATGCGGAAACGTCATTCTTCTGAGCTAGACCAGTCTCTGCTGTATTCCCACTTTTATCAGAACTATTTTTATCACTGGCCATTGCAGTGAAGTCTGGAAGAAGACTGACTCTTTGTTTTGAGTCCTTTAAAGATACATGCGAGCCAACTGTGAGTAGTTGAACAAAGGTAGTAAAGGTTAATTGCATCATCCAAACTTGTTTCTCTTTTGTAACATTTCATGATTTGAGTTGTATGTATAGGAGTTTATTAATCAAGCTAATATATATTTGGTTTTAGGTCATCACTGGAAGTGACACTGAAGGGGATCTGGGTCTCCACATCTCAGAGTAGCAGTCCCATAGTGGTCTAATGTGGTGAAAATGGCTACTTGAACCTGTCAAGTTACACATCAGTTTGTGTGTGTGCTTCCACTTCCAATTAGGTCACAGACCCATCACAGCGCAACTGCATGGAGCCATGCCACTTCGGCAGTACTGCCTCTTCCAGAGGTGCATGTACACTCTTCTCTCTCTTGCCCCCCTCCCTCTTCTGATGTATGGCCACATGGTGCTGGTCATGTAGCCGAAACTTTACCAAAAATTTGGCATATTTTGCCCAGGATGTACCAGACATCTGTAGAAGAAAGGAGGTGCAGAGGCGAGAGGAAAGGAGAGGCAGAAAAAGGATACCAATGTACAATCAGAAAAAGAGAATGTGGTTGGTAGGAGACGGAATATGGTTTTGGTTGTGTCAATGTGCCTAGGCACTATGTTGTATGGCGCTGTGGGACCCATGCCCCACCAATAATACATGTGCTGGGGCTAGCCAGCCATGCACCATGCAAACTCCAGCATAGAGAGCTCAGTCATGCTCACATGAGTCTGCAACCAAGAGAATGACCAAGAATGTGAGCCCTATTACACTATAACAATGCAGGCATGGGAAGTGCTCTGCATGACAGCATTAATTTCAAAATTGACCATTTCACCTGGGACAGATGGGCACCAGCCCCACCCATCATTTTGAAAACTTCGTACCCATGTCACTGTGAGTGTAGTCATTGCGGGTGGATCAGACAGGGTGCTGATCAGAACGAAGGCAATACAACACCTTGGGAAAGCCAAACCTGTTCTCTAACGACAGATTCTAGTACTTGACAATCCATGCTGGAAGTAGGTTGTGTGATGGGTGGGGGATGAAATATGAAAGTTTCTTCAGATAACGTTTACAAAACGTCTACTCTTTGTTGTGCCAACTCCCATCAATCTCCGATATATGAGAAGGTAGCAGAGCACTGAAAGTCATACATTCTGGATCACCCAATATGCCTATAAGGTAAGCTCACTCTAGTTGCAACTTTACAGTTCTAGGTCAATGAGATCTTATATTGTTTAACTTTTGACATACTTGCACCCTCTTGGCCAATGGCTCTTGCAGAGAAGAATGTGGGGTTGATTTGAGGAAGGAGATATGCAGGTGCAAAACCAGGGTTTGCTGTGTGCATGCTCAAAATACTGTAATGCCAGGAGCCTGTATGTCCGTCTGTTGGTAATTTCTGGCAGTCACTTGTGGTGCCTATCCAATAAGAGGGGAAGAGCCCAGGCCAATCCTGGAACATTAGGCTGCTGATCTGAACCAAGGCAGTGTGAGGATGGTGTTAGGCGGTAAAGTTGTTGCATGGCCATGCTGAGAACTCCCCCTAGCTATGAAGCGGTTAACGTGTTGGTGGCATTGCTAGCAGGCATTAGGCTGCACTGTGCATCGGTATTTGTGAATGCAGTGTATGGTGGTAGGGGATTGATAAAGGTATCAGTTAACCTATGCACATGTTCTCAGCCCCATTGCACAAAAACAGGAGTCTGCAACTTGTGGTCTTCCAGATAATTTAGAGTCTAGACTACAACTCCTACTATCCATTGACAGCGTATTCAATGATGGATCATGAGAGTCGCAGTCTAAGACATCTGGTGAGCGGCAGGCTGCAGACTCCTGCACTATGGAAGGTAATCCAGTATTCCAGACTGCAGTTGTTTAGGAATATACCTTCCTAAACAACTGCAGTCTGACAAACTTCATTTGTCATCTTGCATCAGTTCCTTTCCTGTGGGTTTTCCTGCTTTTTCCTGTCTCTTGTATCAAACTTGTTTGACTGCTCGTGATATATATTGGCTTTACCTTTCCACTTTGGAATCAAATTACTTTTGGATTTTACTTTAAGTGTCCCTCGAATTCACAATTTCTAAATCACATCATATATGCATGCTGATTTAGCTGAACCATGCACTTGGAAATATAGAAGCCCATTATCCAAGGAGACTAATTAAAACCACTGTAACATTCTCGGGGGCCATCATCTAAAAGGGTCTGGGCTCCTTTAACAATGCACACGGCCCCTAAAGCTCTTCTGTTGAGAATCAACACACCTATAATGAGTTAATTAATAAACACCCTCCATCTCTACCGGTGCACTCGAGCCTGCCTTCAGACAGTAAAGTAACAGGTAAAGTAACAGGTGCTCCACTAACACCACAATAAATACCTTTCGATTCCAGCATCAGCAATAGCGAGTATGTTCTATCCTATTCCCTGTTGATCTAACCTGTTTAGAACTTAACAACTCCTGGAACATTTAGTGAACCTTGTTCAAGGGTTTAGGTGGACTGGGAACCAAAAGAGGTCATGGAAACATTGTCTTTTCAGCAGACCCAATCCTTTTCCTGAGAAGATTTAGAAATAAAATAGGTTACCACACAAAAGAGGCACAGGGTGCACAGAGGCCTACTGAGAAATCTCCAGAGGTTCCTATAGACCAGTCCACCCCTGGCTGGAGTGTAAGGGGGAAGTTATAAGGAACTTAAACTGATGCATTCCCCATTCATAATCCAGTGAACGTGAATCATGTGCAAATAGTAATGTTAAAAAGATACACACGGCGCCGATATTGTTGGCTTTGTGAGTGCCAACTATGGATATGGTGCATAGACGGGAATGTGGTCCGTGCATAGCACGACCGGTTTTCCAAACCATTTTAACTAATCTCGCACAGTGTAAATTCAATTTGGCATCTGGGTTTAACAGCAGCACCATGGCATCACTCCACAGAGGACGTTGATAAGGATTAAGGAAGAAGAAGAAAGTGGGTCATGAGAGTACTTTCTTTCCACATGGTTAAGCCCAAGCCAAACCAGCTGTAAAAACATTGATGGATTAATAAGTCCACATCAAAGTGGCTACAACTCAGATGGACAGTACAGGGTCCGGAATCCTAGCAAAGCAGGAGCAAGTGACCATCTAGTGTACTTTAAGGCAAAGTTACGGATCAGTGTAGAGTTTGAAATGTCTTGGTCACAACACTGAAACTGCAAGACGACAACTGCCACAGCTTGTTTATCGAGGAGGTCGTCCAAGAGTTTCACGGCCCATTTTTGCACGTCAGTGGCCCGCCATTTTAACACATGGCCCATTACATTTCAATGGATACTGCTCCCCCCCCCACTTCCTAGGGCTGCTCGGAAAGCTCGGACTCACAGCTGTCCATCGTTTTAAGGGAGGGGCGGTGCTACAGGACAGCCACCCCTCGGTGCTGATGGGAAGAAGGCAGTTAGAGGTTTTCCAGGCAACGTTCCGCTCTCTGGTTTTGACAGTATTCCTGCAGCCGCCCTGGCCCTCATATACCTCATATAGTCTCCCAGGACAAGCCCTTCTGTTCACAGCCGAGTTCTCTAACGAGCTCACCAGCCCTCGCTCTGGCTAACTCGTCTCCATTTCGAAACCTTCATACCCCCGACACCCATTACATTACCTTCTTAGAGAGATCAAATAAATGTAACAGTCAGAATAAAGATTCATTTTGAGTAAAATAGGTGTTGAATCTAACCCATTTCGGCTGCCGGTGCTGGAAATGGAAATTATTACTGTGGGATCGCACCAGAACCGGGCAGCAGCAAGTCGGCTTTGGGTGAGGAATTAGGGAGTTTGCAAACGTGGGATAATGTTCCAAGCCCCTCATCCCATAAATAAACATTTCCATTTCAAGAGATTAATTAGTCATTAACACATGGCAAATAACCCAAGAAAGGAGTCTTTCCTATGATGCTGCAAGCAAACTATAAAAGGTGCAAACGCTTTAAAACTACAAAGACTGCTTAAATATTTTCTTGGAATTTTTGGTGGCTGGGGTAAGTAAACTTGTGCAGGCACTGCATAGGGTCAGTTTTTCCTATTTGAGAATCCGTGGAGCCCAGACACATCCACTGCTGCACCATAACCATGGCATCTTGACCAAATCTTTATTTTGTTATTAAAGATCTCAGTAGTACTTATTTGATCAAGTCCCTCTTTTCATGATAGTGACAGTGTACCCTTTACACCACTTTATGTGAACTTTTATCGCAGGCTTTCATCACGGCTGCAGTAGGGGACACAAAGGTCTCCAATGACCCAAAATTGTGGCTGTACTTTTTTCCTAGACAGCTTGTCCTTTTGTTAGGTCTTCTTCTAACTACCTGGACGAGGGAGGTTCCTCTAATTCCTTTGTCTTTGCAGGGCTTCGCTTGGAAAGCGTCAAGGGTCTTTGAGTGACAGTCAGGACAGAAAGTGGGGAGGGTTGACCAAAACTCCCCTCTTCCTCCCCCCCAGTACGTTTTCCTGAAGAGTACCTGAGAAACCAGTTCTGACTGGGCAGCTGTCCTCCAAGTTTGGAATGCTGCATGGGCTATGACTGGTTGACTCTGCCAGTGTTCCTGAATACATTCAGAGGTCCTGAAGCAGAAACTCTGAGTCGACCACTGGAACAGAAGAATCCTAAGAAGAAGCCACAAAGGAAGAAGACGCCAGCCACTTCCTGTGCCCGCTGAGTAACCGCTGCTGCCCCGACCTCACTTCTGAGCGGAAGGGAAGATCTGAATGAGAAAACTTCCACCCTTGAACTGGTGGACCTAACCAGACCCAAGACTGACTGCATTTTGCACCCTCCCTGGAAGAGCGGTGACCTCCAGTTCACCAAAGCCCGGGCTCCTGTGCCATTGTGCTGTGCATCGTCATCCCGAAGAACAATCCGCCTTTAACTTAGTGGACATCTTTCTTGACCTGCAGAGACTCGACCCAGCTACCCAAAGTCCCCTCACACGAGACAAGGACAGAGGAAAGGAGAAGAGTCTACTGTCACGACAACAGCCCTTCAACCAAGCCTGGAAAAGGCACCAAGAATCCAGAACCGTGAAGATATTACCCTGGGCGTCCGTCTGCATGTGAGCTATCGACAGATCCACTGAAGTTCCCTTCTTCTGCCACCAAGACCAAGAAACCTGTGACCAGGTCTGGTGTCACCTCTCCCCTGGAACTGTCTTGCAGTAACAAGTTCTTCCTTTTAAGGCACTGTCCTGCTCCCTGTAAAATTTACCTGGACTGCCGTGGCGATACATTGGGGTCAACAACCCATTGTATTCTCCCTGGCCTTAGGCAACTGGTCCTTGAGGCAAATCCACAAGGAAAACCCTAGGCTTCCTTGACTTGAAAAAACTAACTTTACCTACCTGCAAACCCAGAAGAGATCCTGTTGAACTCTGCCACTTTTAAACCTTGAACACTGTATCCTGCACTGTACTCCTTACCTCTGGTGGCTTAGGGCCCCTCTGAACATTGTGAGACTCTCATAAACTAGGGTTAGACTCTTTAAGACAAGTTGGAACAAAGTTAGAAAAAGAATCATAAGTTGGAAAAGTTTGCCTATGTTTCAGATTTTTTTTACTAAGAGATTTATTACTGTATACTTTATTCTGAAAGTTACTAAACCTATGGTCTATTATTTAAGAAACTTGCAATTGTGCTCTACATGTACTACAGTGTTTAGTACTTTAACTTGCAAATATGTAACAGTGTACCTTATTGGAAATATTAGATGACTATTTGCTACGGTTTTCTTGAATAAGTATATAACGTGGGAGTATATGTACAAGTATATTTTCAGAGTTCGTTGTACCTTCCTACAGCCCTCCTCCATTCCAAGCTGCTCTGTCACTCTACAAAACCTTTGTGTGGTTCAGGCCACACCTAAGAGTTGGAACCCTGTACACCCAAGGTGGGCTTTTCTAAGTTCCTTCACAGACAGTAACTTGTGTAAAACTTCCTAACAAACAAAGGGCTTTAAATCTGCTTCCTTTCCTCTTGTCCAAGGGTGCCCCCACTCGCCACACAAATTTCCCCCACTGGAACTCAACCCGCTACCACCACAGTTTACAATCACCCCTGTATACACCAATACATGAGGCCCTAAGTGTTCACTGTGGTCTGTATAGTTTTAAATTGATGCCCCTATGTCTATCCAGATATCAACTAGCTTACTTTCCACTGTGCGAATTCCTATGTAATGCACCCACCTACAGAATTGCCCTTACTGCTGTGAACCACTACTACTTTCTTGTCCAAAGTCTCCTCTCAATAAATTAAAATGCTCTTAGCCACCTCCATATTCACCAACCATTTAAACACGTAAATGCAACTACGCTGTTCCTTAAAAAAAAAATTGTAGCTCAGTTTCTCTATAAGCAGTCCTTCCAGATGCTAAGCTCACAAACACACAACATTATAGATACTCCAGGCCAATGTGAATGTTAAAGGATATTTATACCGTGCACCATCACCAACGTGGTCCCCTGGCGGTTCTGAAAAAGGGAAGGGGGGGGGGGGGTGAGTTAGTGGGAGAAAGGTGGAAAAGTGCAAGAGAGCAGTGATGTGCTGTTGGCAGTCTCAGCCAGGTGGGTCCGTTGGATTGGCTTGTGGTGTTTTACGGTTGGTAGTGTGCTGTTGTGCAAGTCTATGTGTGGTTTGTCTTGTTGCAGTGTAGTGAAGTTTGTGCGCATTGCTGTGCTGTAGGTTTGTGGTGGTTTGGTTAGAGTTTGAGAGGTGTATGCAGAGTGGTGAAGTTGCTAATGGATGGGTTAATTGGCATTGCTGTCCTTGCAATTATGTCTAGGTGTGGTGCTTGCTATCATTCACCATTCCACCTGAGTGTGGCAATTGCTAATATTCAATATCCTATATAGATGTGACACAGACTAAGATTGAGCATACAATCTAAGTGTGGCACATGCTAACATTCACAAGAAAGGCGAATGAACGCAGAGTCTGAGGAATACTTTAACAGAGCCCATATGTTCCGTTCACTACAGGCCTTCTCGCAGCCCTACATGGAATTGTGTTGTGCAGCATTTTTTTGAATGCGCCTTAGGTTCGATTCCCTGCCATTGACCACAGTGAAGGCTAATTGGCCAGGAATGGAGCCTAAATCACGTATTTGTCTTTTTTGTTTGGATACCTTGGAAAACCTTGGACACTTTGTATTCTTCTGCTAAGCCTATACCCTAGTCCGAAAGAGGACATTAAAGCCAATCTTAATAAGTGGTGGGGATTGTCAGTTTAAGACAGCCTTATTTTATGGTTCCATTGGATATTTCTGCGTTTTGAAGGGTGAACACAAAGACCGTTTGTTATCTCAGCCGTTTTGAGCGGGCCTTAAAATGTGGAATTATCACATTGGGGGGCGAGCAGGGGGAATTTACACCCAACACACAAGACGATTCCATCCGCACTCATAGAAATCGGGGTTTCACACCACGTAACTTCCCCACCCAACACATTCCTCTTTCCTCCCACTCACACTGATGTTGTCCCGCACCCCGTTGTTGGGACAGATTTCTCTTTACAGCACCATTCCTTCCATTTCTATTGATGCCCAAACCATTTATTTTTGTATCTGACCTACTCTTTTGGCAGGATTTTGAACATTGTTCTATTTGGATGGACCCTCCCGCCCCCTGCCCACCTATGGTACTGTCTTATGGCAGTCTAATATTCTAATACAAGTCCTCAATTACAATTCTGAGAATGGATTCTTATGCGTTTTGGTAACGTAAAATTCAAGACATCTGAAAGTGAATGCAAAAGGAAAGAGGTCTGTGTAAAAGCACCTACTTATCTATCCATGCTAGAATCTGTGACCCCAAAAGAGGTAGGATTTTTCCATGCTAATAAAAATAAGAGTTGGCATGATGACTTTGCAGGAAATCACATACTACAACCACATGTCACACTGATCAAATCACAGGAAATGACTGACTCTCTGAACCAGATGCCCTTTGTAAAAAGGTCATCCAGAATAGTTATTTCCTTTCCGATACATAGTGATCCCAACCAACTTAAATGGGACAACTTGCGATGTCTATGATCTCACATCAGTGAGGCTGGAGCTCTGAAGCTGACATACGAGCCCTCAGACTGGAGCTTTGAAGGGCAGCTGGCCCCAAATCACATGAAATGTGGTTCTGATGGTGGGCTCTGGTATGCCTCTAGCTATAACCCAGGCTCCTACCAGTGGTGACTTGGCTACTCCCCACTTTATCTGACGAGCATCCCACTTTATGAACTGCTCCCCTCCTGTCAAGACACTCTTACGAGCATGAACTGTTTCTATGAGTGTAGCTAATCACTAAGAACAGTTGCTCTCGAGAATGCCAATTGGAAGAGCTAGATCACAATCCCTGGGTGACAGTTCTTCTGAAATCCAGGGTGTAAACAAAGAAGGACAATGATTAAATATTCCAGAAAGCCATTACATAGCCAACATTGGTTTGATTTTCATCAATTCCGAAGCCACCAGCTTTGCAATTAGGGGACAGATGTGCAATTTAAAAATCTTTAATTTTAAATATAATTTTGTGTAAATGTAATTATGACAAGTGCAGGCTTTAAAAAAAAAATAATAATAATAAAAAAAAAATAATATATAACCTTACCCTCAAACTCACAATGGATGAAAGATATTTTTGAGACTACAAACTGCACAACCCTAAACAAATTTCTCAAAAATGCAAATGTGTTGCAGCAAACACCACTCCCAGAAATCGTACACAGGAAGGAAGGTACGTACGCAAGTGTACCAAATCAGGCAGTAAAATACACACAGCCGTTTGGCCGATTCGGATAGAGGACAACCTTTCTGAAGGCAAATAAAATCACCAATGCCCATGAAAATAGACAACTACACACCAATGAAGCAAATTAACAATTAGCTCAAAGGGCTTCAAAATTGATAGAATCCCTCCACCCCAAAAAATGTAAGCATAGAAATTAATTAAAATATTGTTTTGTAAAGCAAAAGGTTTATACAGGTTATCAGTAAAAAATGGGTGACTGCTACCAGGCTATACGCTTTCCGAACATAGGCTGAAGGACTTCCAGAACGAACTATTTTTAACAAGGCCTAAGAAATCCCAAATGTGCCACATTAATAGAATCGCTTCCTGGACCAAATGTGACCAACTAGGATAGAACATCTATACCTTTTTAACATAATGCCGGGAAAATAAACGTATAGAAATTGTACTACACGTTTCCTCGGGAGAAACATTTAGGATATGTCAAACGAACACCATTGTTGACCAAACATAGTTGTTCGACACTTTATTAATGCATCGGGAACCCAACAAAACAACATATAACTAACGGTTTGCTTTTTATAACGCACGGGTGCATGCGTCTTTGGAAATCCGAGGATGCATCCTCGGTGGGGGGGGTCAACATTTTTGTTCAGTTTCACTGTATCCTAAGAAACCCATGCAGTACAAAGGAGGAGGGTGAAACGCCCACTTCAGATACAAGAACACTGAAATCTAGCATACGAGTAGGCATGGTTGCTGTAGTCGAGTACTTGATAGGAGCTCCATACGACAACAACATGTGCCTAGCAGCCCTTCCAATAGATCCAGTATCAGTGCAACTGGATAGAATATCAATATTCCGAGACAGAATAACCCACTGGAACCTGGTGTTCTTGGACAACTGTGCAGCCCAGTTCCAGTATCAAAGTTATGCATCAGCTGGAGCCGAAACATATTTGGATAACCTCTTTGGAACCACATTCCTAAAATAGGTGACTGAAATATATATATATATATATATATATATATATATATATGATAGAGTTTCCTTGCAAAGCTCAGAGAGAGAGTGTGAGTTGGTGTCAACGTGATCAAGTGGCTAAATCGTTACACATGAAAGCAAAACCTGAGCACCAATCCCCGCCCACCTGAAGTAGTCAATTTGGTCAAGGCGCTCCTCCCCATGACTCAGTTTCCATTTATCCACCACTTTTAACAATTCCCAGAAACAGACTACACACTATTAAAACAGGACATTCAAAATTGAACCTTGTACAGGAAAAAATAACTAGCTCGCCAAAAACACTTTAAGATGTTTGGCCCATGCCCATCAATAGCTTGTTCATTACAGGCAATAGTAACATTAAATGGGGGTCTCTCAGGAGAACTATCCATTTCATCATGACCAGCCATGCAGACGATGTGGTTCCCAAATGTAATCATAATGTTATATTGGGAAAAGATAACATCTTGTAGTATGGTTCTGCTATTAATACCCACCCCAAGCATGCCTTATAAGTTTATGCAACTATTTTATAGGATTCATAGACGATGTAGTGTTACGAACAGCAAATTATCGTACACTGAATAAACTACATAAAAAACTTAACACCAGTCATTTACATGCTGCATTTAAGAAATAATTAAGGACATTTGAACAACAAAAAACACTGACCTCATTTTCTTTAGTTTCAGAACAAAAGAAACAAGAGTCATGGCAGGACAGAAACCGTTAAACACATAGAGAACCTTTTTCTCCAACACTACCAAGACGTTTCCACAAAGAATAATTGAAAACACTAGAAAAGCTAAATCCAGAATCTACTACTTAACTAGCCTGCGTCACCAGCTACAAGGACGGCTATTGTCCTCCCGTCTGAATGCTTAAAGCCAATTTCAAGGCAGCTGGACAACTTTGCTAATATTAAGAAAACTAAGTTTGTAAATAACAATGTGTCCCCCAAAGCACTGTGCCCTAATAAAGCACTGACCACTAACATTGCTACAGACCCCAAGTTGATCAATTCGCTTAGCTCTATATATGTTTGCAGATACACAAACTGGTTGCACAATACAGGTGGAGGAAGCGAGGGTTAGAACTGAGGTCTCCTTATTTCATAGTTGACAACTTGCCACGTAGTCACAGTGAGTGTTTAGCATGTGAATGAACGAAGTATGTCATTCTGACCTTGCTAGAGCAGGCTCTAATCATTGGCAATGAAGCCCAGGAGGGACATGCCGTTTCATTTGAACCGTAAGAAAGGGGCCTCCCCAGTGCTTCACTGTTTATAGAGAAAGCCTACAGCACAGCAATACCAGGATTCCAGTGCCACCAAGCCAATTTCTAAAACGATCTATGCCCATATTATTCAGAGCCGTGTGCGAAACATTCAACAAGTTAAAATCTGCTCTCAAAGCCATAAATGCCTCTTTTGTTAGGTTTCCCCAGTCCACCCGTATCTGGCCTCCTTCTCAGTTTACTTTGGCATGAATCTGTACGACATTTAAAAATGAAAGGGGAGCGGCTATGCAAGAAATAGTCCCCAAAAGGCACTCTACTTCCTTGGATTTCACTTATAATGTATTTATTGAACATTTGTATGGAGTCTATATGGCAGATGCGTTTCCAGGCGCCACAAGACGGGGAAGAGGGAACAGAGGAGGATAAAAACAATAAACGGTCGTACTAGGCCTTGTGACATTCAGATTGGGCAATTGCGGGGTGCGGACAGGGTAAAGGGAAGGTAGGGGGAGGGATGAAGGAAGGAGGGGGGCCCAGGGACTGGTAAGTGCTACACGGAGCATGGAGGGCAAATGCGCGGGGGCAGACAGGACTCGGTGGCCGAAGGCAAGAGCTAGTAGGGAGGTGCTGAGGCAGACTGGTCGAGGGAAGGCCTGGCCCCTCTAGGATCCAGGTGGCCAGTTGCAGTAGCAGGAAGGCATTAGCAAGAAAGGGGGAGAAGAGGAAGGGTTTGAAAAGCTTCTAGAACTTAAGGCAATCCGGTTCAAGTCTGAGTGGGGCAGGGTACAATTACAGAGGGAGGCTCCAGCCGAATAAAAGATCTACCAACCCCCCCACTCTCTGCTTGGAGAAACGGCTGACCTGCAGAGAATTAGAGCTAGAGGACCGGAAGGGCTCTATCAGGGAGGTATTTAGGGAGACAAAGTTGGATGTAGCGTGGTCCCAGGCCACAGAAAGCCTTGGGGACGATGCAAAAGGTCTCGAATTTCTTCCTTGCAGCCACAGGAAGCCAGTGGAGAGATTTTAGGGTTGTAGATATGCGGTCCCTGGGCTTGAGGCCAAGGATACGTCTTGCAGTCCTATTCTGGATTAGTTGAAGAGGGCAGAGGGGGGAAAGAGGCAGGTTGAGGAAGATGCTGTTGCAGTAGTCCAGATACGAGATGAGAAGAGGGAGCGGGGAAGCAAAGATGACTACAAGGTTTTTTGCCTCACAAGAGAGGGCACAAGCAAGCTGCCAGAGAGTAAGGGTGGGGGGGTCAAGGGGTAGTTCCAATCAGAAGGATCTCGCACTTGCTGGCGTTAAGACAGAGATTGTTAACAGCACACCATGCCTGGATAGCAGTCAGTCACACAACCGGGAATGAGAGAGGAGGGAAGCTTAAAGGAGAGTAGAGCGTCATCCGCATGACACTGGAACGGAGGAGAGAAGGTAGAGATCAGGTGGTCCAGAGGTGCAAGGTAAATAGTAAAAAGCTGTGGCGAGAAAAGAGCCCGGAGGGTCGCCACAGGTAGAGAGTGAGGTAGAGCAGTCATGCCAGATACTGGGCTTGATCATGCTGCTAAGTGTAGGTACCCACAGACATTATCAGCCCACACACGGTTAGAACAGCTGTCGTCTGCAAGGGCCACGGGTCAGGGCCCCAACACTGTTTATTACTGGGACATGCTATTATCTGAGGATTTACGCACCCTTCCCCCACAAAAAAAATGTCTCATTGCCAGAGGAGCTGTGAACATTCTGCAAATGCTGCAAGTATATGCTGATAATTACAGGAAGCCCAGAATGTAACATGCTATGTTCCAGTATTTAGAATTTAAGTGCTAAGAGACAGCGTAACTTCCCAATAATGCATGCGTGGGCAGTGGAAGACTTGCATATCCCCCCACCCCCACCTAGTGTGAATTAGCACAATCAACTATTTGTTGCTTACCATTACTGGTGACTAAATGTGGTCAGTGGTACCTCAACACATGGTCTGACCAATAACAGTAATGTTTATTCATGTACATTTATTTCCACCAATGTGGAATATACATGATTCCAGGTAATCATACCGACATAGATTTGCCGCAAAAAACCCAAAATGTTTGCTGTGATGCTCCGAATCAAACAACGCTTATAAACCCAAGCAATATTACACAAGCAGTTTGGTAACAATTATCATGGACCACTCAGAAACTTGGGCTATCATTTCACATAACAAATAGGAAGACGCCCAAAAATTTTGAATTTGGGCTTAAGGCTATTATTAATCTCTCTCTCCAACTACTGAACAAACCAGGTTGTCTGTTACTTACAGAAATACATAGTATGGCAGCTTCTGGCTACATGATTTGGGAGCGTGGAAAAACATGACAGGGTTTAGCTCTTTTTTGAAAGCATGATGGAATATACCGATATATACCCTTGTCTCAAGTCACCCATGGGACCAAGTCCTTGGTCCCCTATGTGACCCATACAATGTGAAGGTGCCAGATGATAAATACAAGTACATGTATTTTGAAAATCGCATACTCAGACGGGTAACATGAATACAATGCTGTACGGAGGTCTCCTGTTCACTTAGGTAAACAGCTCTCTAAAAAATAAGTTTACATTGAGTTTTCCATTCCTCATTGAAGGTGACACTAGTTTTAGGTTATACAAAGTCATTCATTAAATCTTGCGAATGACAGCTCAAGTTGCAAAAAAATGCATTTCCCTAGTTGGCACCAATTGGATCTTCTTAAAGCCAATCCACACCCAAACTTGAGGAAAACTTCAAGAAAGTTAGTTATCAAACAACCAACAAAAGTATAGGAATGTGGGTAAAAGCTGTTTTATGTAAGAGTATCTATTATTTATACTGTGTCCATCATCACTTAGTGGTCTTGCGGCAGCCGACCCTTCCAAGAAGTGGTGTATTGTGATCCTGCATGGTCTGGATAGTAAAGAAGAGAGTTGGTGGGGGAGGGAGGATTAGCCAATAGACCCCAAAAAAGTCAGGAGATAAAAACACATAGGATGGTGGTAATCTCCAGTTATTTATATAGTCTTGGAAGTCGTGGTGGGGACTCAATTACATATCTAGAGAATTTGAATGCTGGCAGTCACTTGAATTGGTAAAGGGGCTTATGGTCTGGTGTTGAACAACCTGCATATGAATGGTACATCCAAACAATTCAAAATGTCCAGTTTTAAATATCCTTTTGCGGACTGGCCCTGGGCAGTCAGCAAAGGGGTTGCTGGGGTGGAGGGGGATATAGCCACAGGTCTATTATGTGTAACCCTGGATAGAAGCTCAGGGGCTACAACCAAAAGGCTAGCTAGGGCCAAGTCCTGACATTAGCATAGCCCAGATCTTTTCCAGACCTAATAACACCCCTGGCGGTATAAGAAATGGCTCCCATTCCATTATAGGATGATTCATGTCACAACTTTAAAGGGTTAGATTCTATACAAAGGGCTTGAAATTGCTGGGAGCTAGTTAGCTCCTGCTTCTACCCTAGACAAGCATGATTAGCTTAAAACCAACAGTAACCAGGAGCAACTTTTGGCTCCCAAAGCCAATTGGTGCATTACATTAGCTTTGAGTGTCTGAGAATGAAATTAAAGAAGAATCTGAATTTCGAAACCTGTATACATGTAGCTTTTATAGGGCTACTAGAACTTACTTAATTAGGAGTGTGGTGCGGGTAGAACGCTAACATTATTCTGATACACACAATGGGAGTCAACTGGAAAACCACCTTCTATCACCCACAGAAAACAATAAACAAACATCTCTCTGAAGTTGCATATAAAAAAAATAACACCAAGTAATATTTTCCATTAATAAAAGCCAAAAATGATTTCCCCTCTTCTTAAAAAAAACATTTTTTAAATTTATTTAGGGAAAAAAAAGATAAAAACATTCTATTGCTCTTTGAATATTCACAAAGGCGGGGTTTGTTCAGAAAAACATACAAAACCTCATTAACAGTTAAAGTCTTTGATCTGCGAAAGGTATACGATTTCTACCATGTGCAAACCAAAAGACTCCAGTGGTCCAGCCTCCCTTGATTACTTCTGGTATCCCCAAATAAGAGATCCAGACAGCTGTTCCAATACTGTTAACCTCAAACTCCATGTGCAACATTTGAAACAGTACCCAGAAACATAAGCACAGAGAGGATTTGCACAATATGAATTAATTGCAGTGGACACTGACAGAAATTGAGTTTAGTGCTTACTATAAAAAAAAAAAGGAGTGTGACCGATATAGGGTCGCTTTATGACAAATTGCAGATGAATTGGCACACAGTATGCTGCATTTCCGTTTTAGTGAACAGAAAAATAATGTATGAAACGTGTTCCATTTATGCAAGATGTCAGTTATTATTTTAACACTGGTATTTAGACTTATAAATTGTTGAACACATTTCCTAATCTGCCCTTGGCTTGACTTTCAAAATCATGCATTAAGTATGCTGTTTCTTGACGAGATTTTAGCAGAGTAATAGATCTTTAAAAAAATAATAATCACAAACGATCCTTTACAGGATAAAAGTACACAAGAGTTGGTTATGGAGTAATAATTCCCAGGTCTGGTGTAACCTTTGGATCCTTCAAAGTGATAAACTGGTGAGGGTAAATTGGAGCACATGGTGACAAGAGAAGCACTACTTTCCCCCCACACGAAAACAGGATAGATATTTAAGGCAGTTCTCATTTGAATAGTCTGTATATTTCCACATCAGTCCAACAAGGCACCATTGTGAGCACCACCATTCTGAAAAGTTATAAAAAATGCTACCCTGGGCGTCACTATAAGAGGTGGGATGTGAATCCAACTCGATGTCCTTACTTGTTTTTTGTCTTAAATAGAAATATATAATTAAATTTACAATGATATTTACAGGTAATTACATTAAGTCACGACCACTATAAAAAAAAAAACAGTGGGGGCACTCTGGTGATGTTTTCAGCTGTAAAAACGTCGAATTTCTTAGCCAACAAAATGGCCGACAGGCAATCGTTGAAAGGGCGGGAGTTCCTGCAGGGTCAGCTGATTTGTGAACGATTAAAAGGGTCAGTATTTCCGTCACACCAAACGTCCTGACTTGACGTCGTCACGCACACCGTCCCTAACAGAGGAAAAAAGGCACGGCCCATTTTTTTCTTTCTAAGAGTCTCAGAAAACGCGACAGGAAAACAAAAAAAAAAAAAAAACGGGTGCGTTTCTGTCAGACAGTGGTTTCCCCGTGTCGGCCGTGAGTTAGCCGCGTGTAGAACTTGCTCCACGAGTGCAGGGTCTTGCCCGACCAGATCCAGAAGCCTGATGTGATGCCAACGATGAGGGTCATGAGATACTTTATCATGTAGACTGTAAAGTCCGGCCCCAGGCGTGGCGTATACTGCAGCGGGCACGGGATCGCCAGGCTCTTACAGTGTTGGCTCACCCAGCTGCGCTCCCAGTGCTCGCGGAAGGCCTGCTCGTAGAAGTAGCAGGCAATCACTATGGTGGCTGGCACCGTGTAGAGCACGCTGAAGACGCCGATGCGCACCATAAGCCGTTCCAACTTCTCCGTCTTGGAGCCGTCGTGCTTCATGATGGTGCGTATGCGGAAGAGCGACACGAAACCGGCTAGCAAAAAGGACGTGCCCACGAAGAGATAAACAAATAGAGGTGCCAGCACGAAGCCTCGAAGCGGGTCCAGACCGCTCAGGCCCACTGCACACACGCCACTCAAGCGGTCACCGTCCAGCTGGCCCAGCGCCAGCACGGTAATAGTTTTGACGGCTGGCACGGCCCAGGCGGCCAGGTGAAAATACTGAGAATGCGCCTCGATAGCCTCGTGGCCCCACTTCATGCCTGCCGCCAGGAACCAGGTGAGCGACAGGATGACCCACCAGATGGACGAGGCCATGCTGAAAAAGTAGAGCATCATGAAGAGTATGGTGCAGCCCTCCTTCTTCGTGCCCTGCACCACCGTGCGGTATCCGTCGTCTGTGAAACGGTCGTTGCAGGCCACTCTGTCGCCCAACACGAAGCCCGCAATGTAGGCCACAGATACCATGGTGTAGCAGCCGGACAGGAAGATGATAGGTCGCTCGGGATAACGAAAGCGCTGCATGTCAACAAGGTATGTGGCCACGGTAAAGAAGGTGGAGGCGCAGCACAACACCGACCACACCAGGATCCACAGGCGAGCGAAGCCCGTCTCTTCAGCTGTGAAAAACAGCGAGCCGTCTGGTCGGCCTGGCTCGCACGGGGCGGCGCAGTCCTTTTCTCCCAGGAAACGATAGTTGAGGTAGGGGGGCACCTTTAGCACCCGCGGGCAGTGGAAGGGCCGCTCAGGGGTGGCATACCTTGGCGGTGGTGGGCTGGGCCGCTCACCGCGGTGATGGGGCGACGGGGTGGTGGGCAGACCAAGGCCGCCGCCTCCGCCGCCAGGTAGGGGCCCGCCGCCCCCATCCTCACTGTGGTTTTGGCCCACGCAAATCTGTTCGGCGCCGTGCCTGGGGAAGTTCTCGCAGCGTAGACGGTCGGGCCACTGGAAGCCGAACTTGTTCATGAGCGCCTCACAGCCCTGGCGGGCCCGCTCGCAGATCGAGCGGCACGGCGGAATGGCCTGCTCCAGCACTGTGCACACCGGCGCATACATGGAACATAGGAAGAACTTCAGTTCAGGCGAGCACTGCACCTTTACTAGAGGGTAGAACTGGTGCACCTCCAGCCCCGCGTCCTCCTGGTTAGTGTGGCCCAAGAGGTTGGGCATGATAGTCTGGTTGTAAGCGATGTCCGTACACAGCGGAATAGAGATGGGTTGGCAGAATCCGTGTTCCGGAATGGATATTCCCTTCTCGCCGTGTAGCTGGGCTTGACCAAGCAGTAGAAGTAGAGAAAGTGAGGGCAGCAGCAGCCCCCATCGCGAGGCCGGGAAGGACCGCGGCATGCTTGGCCTGCGGGCTGGCGCAGTCCGAAGGGTCTTTGGGAACTGCCCAGCTAGTACGGATCTTAGCTGGTCACAGTATGCAGTCCCGGTGGGGCATCGGTGGTAATTAAGGAACCGCTACCTAGTTTCCGTAATCTCCTTGATATTCAGTGTTACTTTTGAAAGTTGATGGCAAGCGCACCTTAAGTCCTTGCCCTACATGCAGGGCAGCCCCCTGGTATCACTTTAAGAGTCCTGCTGATCGATCGGGGCGTGGGCTCGAGGGTATATGCAGGGTTTGTATTTATCGGTTGCGAACTTTTCTACTTGTCACAACTCCGTGAGCCCCTTGTTTTCCTCTCCTTTCTTCAGATGCTCCTCTAGAGTACAATCGCCCAAATGTTTTTGTTTTGATGCGGCATATGTCTTGGCCTCCGCCAGTATCTCGGTGAAGTACTTGCTGTGTCGACTAGTTTCATAAAGAGAGCACGCTTCCCGTGCTGCTCCCTTTGCAGTGCCTTCACACAACCGAAGATTTATTCATTCGAAAATATGTATCAATCCATCTTAGTCCTTTCGTTTTTCCGTTTCAAACTTAAAGCCTCAAACTCCCGTGCTCCCGGGTGGCTCTCATGCACAGCCGTCACCTTGTTTTGTTGGTCTGTGTGCCTTGCCGCCTTCCCGCGTCAAAAGTTGTTAATGTTCCCCTTCTGTTCGACCGACTCCTCCAGTTAGCGCGGCCGGCTACGTTGGGCTTTCCAGGTCGCTTCAATCTGCTCTTCCTCCTTCCCTGGTCGCTGTACAGAATCTTGGCTTCTCTCCTTTGTGCCTCACAAGCCGCCCATGCCTCCTCCCGCAGCCTGTTTCAAGGCTGCCCTCACCCTAGTCCCGGGACAGCGTTCTATTCCTTTGCCGAGCAAAGGGGGCGCCTTGAAACTTCTTGTTCTCCTCCTTCCCAAAATCTGCCAACCACCAATTGCATTCAAACCGGGAGGACCAGCCCCCTCCCCCCTCATGGTCGTGATTGGGCACTCGCTGCAAAATGAGATCAGAAACCAGATGCCTGAAAAGACCCCAACCCCCTTCGGCGCTGTAACTTAAGCGAAGTCTTTCAATGCATGCATTTGATTTGTTTGGCTCTTGATTTCTCCCTCGCGAAACATTTGAAATATTTGTTATCTTCTGCAGGTACATTAAATTATAACTCGCTTTCTTCTGGTGTGATGCACACAGATAAAAGAACGGTACACTCGGTGAACGGTTTATGGCGGAGCTTGATCTATGCATTTCGTTTATCCACGCCCCTCCCCCGGTCCCTTGCTTATATTTCCTTAGTGTAGGGTTACCCGCCGACTGGCTTCCTTTAAATAGCCTGCTCCATAAAGATGAGGGTTGGAATGGAAACTTTGTAAGAACTTCGTTCTCAGCCACTCGACGTTTTAACTATGCACAGGAACAATTCTAATACCACATTTTAAACTGGGAGTCTTAAACTACGCACAGAAAACAAGCCTAATGCTAGGTTAATTTCTACTTCAGTATTTGCACCCGCCCCCACACAATGAAATTGAAACACTGTCCCTTTAAGAGACCTTTTAATGACTTGGTTGCTCGTAGGCATATAATTGTCCCCCTTCGCAGCAGACAAAAGATTCCATTAAGGCTCCTTTTCTTCAGTGCCACCTCAAAGCGAGAACATTATTTAACACGTTTACGTGAGCATCTTTGAGATCTTTTTACTGGTGAGACGGGCGTAGCTTGAGTTACTTCTAAAGTTGGCCGCAATTATGCTAAGTTAACTCTGGAGACGTTAACATGTAAACATTAAATTAATGGTAATTACCGGTATCTCCAGGAGAAATGGCCGGGGAAGGAAGAACAGTCTAGCGTTTCCCTAAGGGGCTTAAGAGTGGTAATATTCGGCCTTAAACTTTCCCCAAATAAAAACGAGGAGAGACACGGGAAGTTAAATGTAACATGATGCAAACGACCATTCGATTCTTGGAGCATTTTTTATAAAAGTTACTTTAAGGTTAGCTAAATCTACCTGCGCTAACGTAAAATGTATATCTTGGAGTCAGCAAGAAAAGAGTTTATTAATGCTAGAGATGTCCTCCTTTGGCAAACTGCCACCCCGAGTTACAAGCTAACACTCCTTTCATTAGTCATTTCCGTTATCCATTGCCCAAAAAGTAATAAAGGTCTGTCAGACTGGGAATAGGCCCCACAAAACTAGGGTGCCGCCATGTATTTATAATCCAGAAGTCCAAAATACGAAAGAAGTAATGAAACCTGCCGCTAAAAAGATACGTGGTTGTGTCCTTGGCTTAGTGCAGAAGTCTAGGGGAACTAGAATAGAGAAGTAGAAATGTAAGAACTGGCTGAAAGCCAACAGATATCTACAGAGCCAAAAAGATGGACAAGCAATACTCAAATCAGTAACTGAAAGTAATGGCAAGAACTATTGGACCATGATAAAAGATATACTCCATAGTAAGGATGCTATGTCTAATCCTATTACAGAGCAACAATGGTTGGAGCATTATAGGAATTTGTATTAAAGAACGGCAACAGATAATTGGCAAAAAGAGTATCCGGGTTCTTGGTCTGTCAATCTCTCAGTAGCGCACATTTATAAAGTTATTACATTAATATCTACTTCACGAGTGCCGGGCCCGAACAGTCTTTGTAACATGCTCCTTAAATCTGACCCTATGTCCTGGACCTTTATACTATTCATACTCTTCGAAAATATTCTGGAGACCAAAATGCTTCCTACCTCTTTTGAGAATCTCTGTTATTGTCCCAATATATGAAAAGGGCACTATCACAGTCCGTGTAGCTACATACCAATAGGTTGCTAGACATTGAGAGTAAAATCTTCTCCGTCTGCATTCTGGATGAAGCAGAAAAGTGGACAATCCTCGCTATATTGCATCCGTTTGATATGGTTGATTGGGAACCATTATGGGCAAAATTACGTAATTGGTATTTCTCTGGGAGGGAAAGTACAAAGTTGAGAGCTCTGTGAAATTGTCAACCTCGGGAGTCTTCGGTATCGGTTTCGAAGTTCACTTCTTCCTCCTCACCTAAAGATACAGAGTCTGGAAATGATATCTTCTCCCTTCCCATAACCCTGTAGTCCTTTTTTTTTTTAATGAAGATGAGGGCTACCACGGAAGGAAGAATGAAGACAAAGAACAGCCCAGCAAAGGAGTGGGACGGGACAGAGGAGAGGGCATGTTCAGGGCGAGAACAGATTGCGAAGTCAAACAAGCAGAAAAAGTTAAGAGGAGCTAAGGAAAGCGAACACTGCCGGGAGTGGCAGAGGGAGAGATACCGCGAGTGGTGAGAGTACCGCAGCGGAAACAAAGGCACGGCTGGGAGCAACATAAAGAGAGACGGCTAGGGGGGTGAGCACTGCTGCGGAAGTGAATGAGTAGATGAATCGGAGGGTTCGTCTAAGGGACGAAGTGTAACAAAGCGGAGCGCCGCAAAAGAGAAAGCAATAGCGTATCAACCCCAAAGTGGAACCGCTAAGGGTTGCAACGTGCCGGGAGTGAATAGAATAAGAACCTCCTGGCGGTGGCCATCTTGGAGAACAACTAGTCTGCGCTGAGGGAAACGGCGAAAAAAACGTGATGGCACACTTCAATGGAGGCGGACCCTCCATTGGTTCCATAAGCGCCATCCCCCAGGACGTGTGGCAGAAATACTTGGGTTATATGCTCGCTAGAACCTCATATTGAACTGTCTGGGTAGACACTATAATGAAAGGGGATATAGCTAAAGGCTCAGATGACATACATTCTTCAAAAGTTCTGTCGATTCTCTTTGAAACCACTGATCATCTTTATATTCTCAGTGATCCCTGCTTTATTGTACAGATTTGAGCTGATCTCCTTTTTGGAAGGTTTTGACTTTGGAAAAATTAACGGTTTTATATGGAGAAAGGTAATAAACCTCCCAAATTGTCTACCAAATACATTTTACTTTACAAGCTTAGTTTAACATCAATGGCTTGTAAAGTCCAGTGTAATGTAATTCATGTTTACAGGAAATTAATCACAGCCAGTAAAAGCTCTTTATACCACTAAATGTTTAATTGTAGGTTGGGGGAAATTAGTCACCATGAATTATTCAAGGACAATATTAGAAGAGTTTGACTGATGAGCTTATTAACTGTAGACCTGATCTAATAAAGGGGAAAGATCCTGGTCTTAGATCAGCACATGTGAAAGTAGAAATGCATGTAAACTATATAGCGGCACCTGTGTAGAGCCCAAAAATGAGGCACATTGCTGAATTATTTAAATCGTTGCCTTTGCGGGAGGTTTATGAGCTTATTCTTGAAGATGCGGCTCAGCCTGATCCACACTTGTGAGGTTTTATTTATTGGGCTACTTGGAGAGTATGACTTGTGTAGATATTGTTTGTGAATCAGTCGCTGAAACATTTATTTATAGTTTGTCCCTCCCTTCAGGAAAAATGTCTGTCAATATGTCCATGATGAGAGGTATTTGAAGACATCTCATTTCGACATAGGATTTTAAGAGGTCAACTTACTTCATTATTAATTAAAGCAATTAACCTTTTTAAATAATTAGGGAATTTTAAAGATTAGATTATATGAATCTCACTAACACAAAGTGATTTGTTTGCTAGCCATAAAATGTAAAATGTAAATTGTAACCATCAATTATTAAGACATGTATGTGCTTTGGTTTTACTAGTGCCTTCAAATTGTATGAAAACGGATTTATTTTGATATGTGCATTTGACATTTGTTTTGATATCAATTTTACCCCATTTATGTATATTTTTTTTAAAAATTCTATTGGTGTATTAAAATCTGTATATAGTTCCAAAAATCACATTACATTTCATCAATTCCATATGAATACCAAATTACATACTTCCATTCCACAAGCCTCCTAATATAGTAAAACGTGATTACAAATTCCAAACAATATCACTATTGCAAGTTAAAAACGTCTTCCAAAAATTATATAACTGCAAAAATCATAGGTTTTTCACCCATTAAAAACATAGTCCACCATTCCTCTGCTGTAAAGATTTAGTGTTGTCAACCAATTCACCTAAATATCGTGTTCTCAGTGGTGTCAAACCACTACTGCATGCAATTGTTTGTTTCACTGTCTCAACCGGTCTAATTTTTTAAACAAAACCTATAATTTTTTAAACAAAACCTATAGGCAGAATTATGCGAGCCAATCTGTTTGCGCACACTCAATACTTTCTTGGTTGGAAATAAATTCAAGCGCATGAATTAGTCATGATGGTGTGAGCAGGGAAATTTAACTAGATACTTGGGGACTGTACTAACAGATCTACTTTCATTGTTGGTTTTAACAAGAGTTCATATCCCTTTCTTTCTTTTCCCTCAAGTAGCTATCGAATCCTGGGGCCTAAGTTTTTCTCTTTTTCTGCACCAGGATTGGATATCAAGATATCAATTGAAGTTTAAAGCTATCTAAGTGACCCGTGCATTTAAACATCCAACTCACCAGATGCCACTCTGGCACCTTATTGTTCAGATTTCTTAGTATGTGAAACTGGTGAAGAAAGTCCATAATGGCGCACTTCTAAAACACATAAAATGATTTCCTGAGGGCTACTGACTAAAGCGATTGATGACCCAGTTCACATCTGATGGATGAAGAAGTTAGCCCCTGCGGAACATGAAGAACCCCTTTTACAAAAAGCACCCTCCTAAACACCTACATTTTTGCCATGAAAGCTTTACAGCCGCCTCTGCTCCCTAGGTTAAGATTGGAATAACCTGTTTATAAAAGGTAATTAAAAACGGTGAGATATAAAAATTTAGCATATCTCGCATGCAATGCTAATCCTTGAGCAGCCAAGCTTTTTACCTTAAATTTATGCTTCGGTTTATACAGACCCCCAAGTAAACGATTTGAGTCTACGCGTTCCAATCTCTCTTGGCCCACGTGGCATTTAAACATGTATTTTCGTTGACCCTTTAATGAATTATCTTAGACTTCTTTTCATTGACTTTCAGGTCATTTTTCAACATATAGTCCTGGAGTTGGTCCAATCGGCGCTGCAAGCCTATGGGTGTTTGGTCAATAAGGACCAAATTGTCTGCATGGTTCATACAGGTTGAGCTATCTTGCCATTTATTTTAGGTGAAAAAGCATTTACAGACTCCTGACAAATGCACATGTCAGAAAAATAAAGGTTAAATAGGGACGGAGCCAAGGGACAACCCTGCTTCAGACCCCTATATGTATTGATTTTTTTGGGAGAAAAGATTTGTTAAAATTTAATCTGACCTGCATCGTAGTGGACAAGTAAAGTGCTTTAATTACTTGCATTAGGTCCCAGGGGCACTTCCAACCTCCCAGCTTGTCCCAATTACTGTCTCTGTTTACACTATCAAAAGCTTGCTCTAGGTCCACAAATGCTAGTTAGATTTTTGTACCGCTTTTGATAGTTTGTAATTTTAACAGATTTTACAAAAAAAGGTTTACGTTGATTCCCACTCCTTTAACAAAGCCCGACTCTCGGGGAGCAAGTCGGCCTGCTGCAGTTGCCCATATAGTCAGGTGGCGCAAAATCACAGAGGCAAAGAGTTTACCCAAGATATCCCAGATGGTGATAAGGTGGATCGCCTTTCTTGAATATGGGTACTATTGGTGTAAATTTCAATGAGTTCAGCACCTCTCTTGCCCTCATCACCTGCCTAAATAGTAGAAGGGTAAATCAGCCCATAATCCAGGGGCTTCCTTGAGCATACTATTGCTAAGACCATCCAGTCCTGGTGCACGCAAAGAGCTCAATTTTATAATTAAGCTTTCGATATCTTCCTTATCAAAGGTAAAGGACCATTCACCCAAGGGCTCTGATTCTTCTTTTTCCTTTATGGATTTAATAGGAGCAAGCAGAGCTCTAAAATGGTCAGCCCATCCATCCTCAGATACAACATTAGAAAAGTGTGGCTTGTGGGTCCATCATTATTAATCGACCCCTCCCGAAAGACGTGCATTTTTTTACAAATAGCTTTTAACTTTAACTGACCATCGTGCTGTAATCGTTCGACCTTGAATGAGATCAACCAATTTCTATGACGCTGTTTCCTTTTCCTTGTCCGTTCTTCTCTAAGCTCCATCGGTAGTCGACTTAACTTTCTAATATCAACGTGAAAGATTTTTCTTCCTTCGACTAGCTCTTTATTATAAGTTTGAATAGGCCGGAAATGCTTCTTAACTTCTTCAAATTAGACATTTTCCATATACTGAAATATATGGGTTGCATCACAAGACCTGATTATCAGTCTATTTCTCCCTTGTGAAACAAAGATCTTGTCAACAGCTCTTAGTTCGGATACCCTTGCCCCCTATCATCTTCAAAAGGCTATGATCACTGGTTTTCATTGAAACGACCATAAGCAATTCTACCCGAGTGATCAAATTGCCTGAGACAAATAAATAATTGAGAGGAGCCGGGTATATATTTCCTTGTATAAGGTTTGTACTAAAATACATAATTAAAAAAGTAACAATTTTCTGGCCACATGTATATTAATTTATAATTAAAGGCTCTAGAGAGAGATCTTTTTCTTTTTTTTTACCATTGTACAACGTTGCTTTCACGCGCATGTGACTACTTATATCTGACCCCCTTTGCTGTAGCAGAGAGTAAATGGTGGCACAAACTCCCATGTACTGTGTCCACTAGCAAAACCGACACTACTCCTATGCCCCTGCCCCTACATGGTCTGACCCCCAACCTCTCGCCCCCCCCACCCTGATTGTTCTCCCAAATAATTCCCTTTGTTTTTGTAGGGGCTGTTCTGAGGCTTAAGGGGACAACTTAAAAATCTTTGCTTTAAAAAAATGAATGTATTTTGATATGCTGGCCTTTGAACCCACCCACACATCTTGATCTTCTCTGCCCCCTTGTGGGCATGGGTTGGGGTGAGCCACTTTGTTAGCAGGACCCCATAGAGCAGGTGTGCTCCGTTGACCTTGAGCCGGGGCGAAAGCATGAATCTCTGTGTGGTCCCAGTGTTGTGGCTCAGCAGTGGCCTACAGGTGAGTAAGTCCCGGCCATGCTTCAGAGATGCAGATCGCAGGAAGGCTGAAAGGAGGATCATTCAGGGAACTACATATTTTCCGCCAGCACCCCGGCTCTTCGATTACTATGGTGGGGAGGAGCAACCAAGGTGTTCAGGTGAGTGGCACATGTGCGGAGCACCACCCAATGGGTTGAAGGGCCCAGCGGTTTCCTGCAGGTGATCATGTTTCAGCCGCTACTGGTCGCATATCACTATTCAAATGGCTAACCCCTGCAACACAGTGACTGTTGCAATTTTCTTTTGCTCCATGCTGGGGACCATCATGCATACAGACAAGAGGAAGCGCATTCTGTTTTCTCCTCGTCCGATTCCTCCAGCTTTCCTCGTAGGAGGGCTGGCAAGAAGTGGCACATGGGCTAATCGGGGAAACCATACTAGAGCATTGTGACCACAGGGGCTGAGACAGAAGGAGGGAACACAGAAGCAGACGCCCCTGCTCCCCCATTTCTTCCTCCCATCCCTCTTTACTTTCCTCATAGAAGTGCTTGAGCAAGGAAGCAAAAAGAAAGTGTTGGGGCTATGATACGTTGGGGTAAGTTCTGAACCTTCAACTTTGTGACGCAGCATGAAGGATCTTCCTGACCCTAATGTGTCGCCCACAGTCTGGAAATCTAGACTGTCAACAATGGGCTTCCCCTTTGTCCCTAGTGTCCAGGACAAATTATGGAAAGAATTAAGGGTGGCAGACAGAATCTGTCGGAAGATTCATGGGTAAAATGTACCACCTACAAAGGAAGAACCAACTCTGCCTACATTCCTTGAGGTGGACCATTCCATTCCTGCCTGACTGGATGTCCCTCCATATGCCCTGAGGAGTTGGCAGTCTGCAACCAGTGAACGGGAACCCCAGGAAGAACTATGCAAGGTGCTCATCTATCCCTACATGCCTGCATTTGTTCTTCCTATACATCACTTGGCCTTATTGATGATTTCCGAGAGCTTTACATACATATGGGAAAAATTCAGATTGCAGTGTTCCTGGGTACCGTGCATGGTGAAGCCACACATGTCCACTGGTTTTTGATGGTGTGTGTCCCCAGGCTGTCACATTGGGCATGTCTGTTTTGTCCAGCAGGCATTTACATGTCAGGACTGGCATACAGGCTTCCCAAAAGACAAGTCGCCCATCACCTGCCATTCTAGGTGGCAAAGCTATTGTGGGAGCAATTGGAGGAGAAGGTCTATTATGTCCACAATGAGAAGCATTCAGGCACACTTTGACTGAAGCACAAGTTCCCGATCATCTAGGAGTTGTGGGAGGGGCAGGTCTTGCCAGGAATGCCCCAAAGTCAATTTCTTCATGGAAAAAGAAGTCTTGAATAAAGTCTTAAAAAGTTCCAAAGAAACAAAAGTTCGCACAAATAAAAAATTCACTGACAAAAGTTTGCCAAATAAAAAATTCGCTGGTAACAGTTGCTTCTTCGCTTGATGAAAAGATTCCCTTTCCAAGTTCCACAAAGAAAACAATAGTACCAATGTGTTTCCTGTATAACCTTTTTCCAGGAAAGAATGGATAAAGTTGACGACAAAAGAACTTCTGTTTAACCACAACTCTCTGCATAGTGTTACGCAAGATTGTATGCAGTACCCTTTGGCTGCACTAAAATAACCCTGACCACCTGGCAATAGGCTCCAAAGGTTTGGTATAAGCCTGAACTACACAGGTTGGTAGTGTGGCTGAGCAGCCAGGCTTATCTCAAGAGGGATCAATGTGAGCAGTAATGTTGTGACGCAGAGTTTCACATTACAGTTATCCAAATAAACACTTATACTCAAGATTTCTTGATAGAACAATTATTAGTTTATTTCACAGTCAGTTGTATAAGCCTTCTTCAGAATCGAGCAATATATATATGTAACAATTAAAATACCCTTCAAAACACAATCTTAGTTTCTCTAAATCAAATGATACCCATTGGAGATGGCACACAGACACTTCCTACACCCTCAGGTGACTTAAATACCCAGGGCACTATGGGCACTGATTTATCACTGGTGCATTTGGAGCAATACTGCGTTTGGTGTAAAAGATAGAATAGAGGAATAAAACAAAGGTTAACAATTTATAAACAGGTAAGTACTTTTGAAACCTTCCAATATTCAGTAAATGAACCCTTTCCTGGGGAAAAGATAAAGCACATAGAGGAAGAGTCTCTCAGGGCCACGACAGCCAATGTTAATTGCACAATGTCAAGGGGAGCTGAAGATCTTCTTTGCAGGTAGGTAAAAAGTCTTGCACAATGTTTTTAGAAAATGTTTGTTGAAAATAGAACACTTGAAGGGCCACAAGCTGGGAGGCCTGTGAGAGGCAAAGCTTTAGCAATGCTGCAAGGTAACCAAGACGGGTCTGAACTGAGAGCAAGTTAGGCTACACAACAAGAGGCAAGTTCTCTTAGACTTTACAGTACCTGTGTTCAGCTTCAGCCACTTCTACAACTTTTACTTCAGAGTTCATAATGTTACAAGACAGTCTCTTAATGGAAACGGACCTACACATACACATTTTCACTTTGATTTTTAATTGCTACATCAAAAGATGCAGATTTCCACCTTTCGGTCCGTATTAAGCTTCCAAGGTATTGTTGGGGAAACACTGTTTCATGCGCAACCTCTTTAAGCTTTGCTTGTAACATTTCAGGAAATTCAGTTCTGCTTCAAATCATTTACCGGCAACAGTCTCCTTGTTAATAGGAGCCACGCGACCGCTCAGGAACAAGTTACTTCTAACAATGAGGAAAATAAATGCTTTCACGACACGCAAGTACTTCGGAGTTGTTAACATAAGCATGTGTTAATTTCTCTTGTTAGAAACACTTTCCACTTCTGCGAACAACCTTTACCCGCTTTAACGTGTACGCAAGTATGAATAAAGCTGGCTACAGTTACCAGCAAGGTATTTCTGTTGATTTGGATTACAGAGCTTCCCTTTTCCGACTCCACAATCACGACTGCGGGCTGCTTCTTGGATTGGGTTCTCCTGCTGCCACAGGCACTCTTGGGACCCACACCCCTTTGCTCCACAGATGTCTCCGATACGGCCTTCTTAAGGGAGAGTCTTCCACTCTCCAGCTTCTGTCCCCAGGGATTTGTCATCCAGGAGGCCAGGACATGGCCATCGCTTTTGGATCCACTTCCTGGGGGTGGACCAGTGTGGGAGGATCACGTGGATGAGGCGTCTTCGGGACTGGAAGTGTGACACCAGAGGGTGAGATGTGGTATCACCGTCCTTGTAACCTTTTCCCCCATCCTACCAGGTGGGATACCTAGGAACTCAAACACCCCACCCCCATTTTCTGACACAAACACTCTCTCACGGACAGTTCACTGTGTGCGACACCTTGGTCAGACAATTGCGTATCATTACACACACCAACTTCCATCACACTTCTCCACATGGATAAAACACACGAGGAAACCGCAGTTCCAAAATGGCAGTTGAATACAAGGAGAAATACGGCAAGACTGGAGAGGGTTGCAAGAAGGGAAGCACTGTTGACAACCATTACTTTCAAGAACCTTGGAAAGTAAGAAGCCGAAGACCAGGAACTAAGGCTGATCAAACCTGCACAGTGTGCCGGAGGAACCTGGGGTTCTCCCATGCCGATAACCAAGGTGAGGAGGAGCGTTTGCTGACGCGGTCCTGTCCTTGGCTCCTACAACAAAGCAGCATTCAAAAAGGTAAGACAGCCGTTGAGTCTGAGAGACTGATACCAAACCAGCTTGTGTTTTGAACCAAGGTTGCAAGCGGCAACATTGTATAAAGAGAACTGTGTGTGAAGCGTTTGGAATGAGCTACGTGAATACAATTGGAAGCCATAAGAATGAATTGAACTTGATAACTGAACTCCGGTGAAACCAAGAGAAGATAACATATAGAGTGGCCTGGCACCACGTGGGTGCTCATTCTAAAGTCTCTGTTAAGTATCCAACTGATGCTGAGTGTGAGAGAAATATTGAGATTTAAGTGGTGCTGCAATGGGTCAAGCTAAACCTCATGCACATTCGAAAGTCTTAGATAGTTTAAAGAAAATCCAATTGGTCCAAGCCTGGTTGAGGGAGACTAACTGAACCTTTTTTCGAAAGGGATCTGAGCCCGGAAGAGGGGGATCCAGGGTGAATACCCAATTTGAATACTGAAAAGAACAGGTGTGTGTTTCTGGTACAGCCGGCCCTCTGCGTCAAGAGACTTGGACACAGAAGGTCCTAAACTGTGAAAGTGGGAACTGTAACCTCGTGCTGTAGAAGCCAGAGTGTGTGCTTTGCTTGAGTGAACTGCCTTGCCCTGTGCTGAAAACCCGGGGAAGGAAGGCCAACGAGCCAATTATCCTGACTTATCATTTGTGAACACTTCTTTTTCATGAACTTCACCCCACACTTTTTGTAAATTAGTAATGATTGACATTAGGTTTTTTAGTATAGGCCCTTTTATGTTGACACTCGGACTGCCTTCTCTATTATTTTGATGGTTGTAGCTTTCTCCCATCTTTAGATTTAGATTGGCGTTTATCACACCTTTTGCATAAGTTCAATAAATGCCCTTGAACTGTGGTCACTTGTGTCTGTCTTACTATTGCCACCATGCGTTCCTTACACTTCCCTCGGTCTGCTTCTGCACACTGGCCTTGGGTGGATGCACAACTTCAGCTCTGCATTCACAGCAATCGGGCGCACCTAGAAAGACTGACTGTTTCTTTGAGTCTCTTCCAATGTTGCCACAGCCAAACAGTTTGTGAGCACAGGACCAACTCCGAGCCTGCTGGTGAAATCTGTTCTTCCTCTGCTCAGGCGTCCCTTCTGTGGTCACACTTCCTTGTGAACTGCCAGCCTCGTGCTCTGCTTCTTCTGCTGACCTTGCTGCTCCTGCTCCAGCTTCTTTTTACTGCTCCTCCCTGCTGCAGCCTTTTATGCCCTTCTGGTGGGTTAATTGGTTTCAGGTACAGGCCCTTAGAACTAATTGCCTGACTTTGCTAAAAGCTATTAGGCTTGCCTGTCTGATCTTGCTCCTGCATGCCTCTTCAGCCCTCTTATTCACAGTCCCTGACGGATTCTGTGACATGTAGTCAGCATTAGAAAAATTCAATTTCTCTACTTCTTTAAAAAGACAAAAGGTTGGTTAAGGGCCTCCCCCACCCATGTGATCCTCCCGCAATACACCAACCCCAGGGTCGGGATGAGAGAGCCCCTGCCTTTCCCCAGGCCACATGAGTAGGGTCCCAGACCAGTTCCAGTTTCCAGGAGGAATGGGCGGGGGTGGGGGGGTGATCCCATTGGCTTCTCCACAGTGAGCCTTCTTAATCGAGGTTGTCCAGACCTTTGCCTTCAGCTCCTGTGGGCTCTCCCAATTTTAAGGCAAAGCGGAGCAGCTTCCTCCAGAAGTTCAGAGCTACTACTCCACACAAAATGTCACATTCTTGACTGGGCTGGCACCCCTCTGCTATCTATTTGATTCTCCTGAGAAACCCAACTCCCTCCCAGGGCACAGAAATCCCTGCCTGGAAGATTCCCTGGGAACTAGTGCAACAAAGCCACCCATACCAGGGTGGTGATCACTGGAGTCCTTTTTAAAGTCAGCAGACATGGGTAGGGGGTGGAAGGTAGCCTAGAGGAGAGGTGGTATACTATCTTGGTTATTGCTATGTTCTCTACAACCTCCTGCCCCCTTCAATAACTGGAGACAAAGCAGTCTGGGTATAATGTTAGAAGGAACATGACATTTGTTACAGTAGCCTGGATTGGAACACTGACTTACCACATTGTCTGTTCGTAACAGTGTTGTTTTGGAGCAAGCATTTTGCCTTTGTAAGAGCAGTAAACACTACCAGTAATTGATTAATCTTTTAATTCTGAAAAAAAGGATTCACCCAAACTCTCTTAGGGTTCCAGCCTATTCCAAAGTCATCTGGCATAGAGGCAAAGATCGAAGTGTCCAGGACAGAGAAGAATTCTGTCCCCTAACCATCCCAGGGGAAAAATAGAGGCGACTCTGCTTTTGGACATAGGCCTCACTGCTATCTGTGCACTGTAACTAAGATTCTGCTCACTAGAGGTGAAGGACACTTTGTAGACGTAGACAACTTCCTGGGATGGAAGTGCAGGACAAAGGATTCAACTTTTCACAGGAAACCCTCGATTGGGCTTCCAAGTAAACCAAAAGTCTAAAAGCAATTGGAACCGTGATCTACCTCCTCGAGACCTCTTTGAGCTGGCTTGCCAGTGCTTGACTCGCTTTGCGCTGTTACACTGCTGATCTACTCTACGAGACACCCACACACCAACTTGACCTACTGCAGCAAACCACATTGATCAAACCAATCACCAACTCTGTGGAAGCCGCTGACTTGACTGCTGACTCAACCTGCTGGAAATTTGACATGCTATCTCAAATGCCATCTTGCTTCTGCAGAAACAGGGCTTCACAGCCAACTTGAATGCTGCAGTGAACTGTTGGAAGCAATCAACTCCATCTGGAATGCCGACCCTATCCAATGGGAGTCACTTCTTGAACAGACCTGCCATCCGGACCACACAGCTATCGTCTCAATTCTGGCTCGGCTTATGCAAATTGTCTAGAAGATTGTCTCAATGCTGGTGCGCCTCAAACATAAGAGAAAAACGTTATTTGGATAGTCCCTGGTCCATCTTAAAATGCCACAGTGACTTTTAAGCCCCCATCTCTGCTTTGCTCTCACCACCAACCTATAGAACAAAAGCAAATCCAATATAATGTAAAGAAAACACCCTGTCCCACTGTAGAGGAGGTCCCAAATACAGCCCACACTCCAACTGTCCATTTTGAAGTACCAGGAACGTTCACGCCGAAGTATGTAACATATGATGAGCAAATAAACCAGCAGAGAGCTGCAGTGGGGCTCTGTCCAGTACCTATCAGAAGAACAGCGTCTATTGAAGTACCGATACCAAGGAAACCATGGACCGTAAGGTATCCATTGAGAAAACCATATCAACAAATGAAACGAAATGAAGATCGTCTAAGTACAGTCCCTGAAGAAACCAAAAAGGTCTTAATGGAAGACGAATGGTGACGTCACAAGAACCTGGACTGACTCACATATATAAGAAATGATGACCAGAGAATGACTTAAAGAGATGAAACGCCATGAGCCAAGGATATCATGAACCTAAAGTGAAAGGACAATGTCAAATGTAAGAAGCTTACGCCATGAGCATAATGAAGATATTCGACCAGTTTAAACATGTACATATGCTTGGAACCGCAAGAAAGCTAAGAAAATCGTGCGGCTTGCTATGCTTAGTAGAAAGATAATGCGGCAAGCGCCACATATACATATCTACCTCAAACAAAGCACATTATATAAGCGTATTTCCACTTTGCACAAGAAGCAGAAACAACCCAAGGTTACTAAAGGCCACACAAGGAGGGCTTCATATACAACAAATCGAGAATAAGCAGCAGAAGTGAAACTCAACAGAGACAAATCGTGCCAGGAAAACCAAGGTAACAGTAGAAGAGACGAGCAGTAGCTACAATTAATTGAAGCTAGGAACAGAATATCCTGCCTCTGAAAGGTCAAGATAAGAAGACGAAGGCAGGTGGTGGGTGAAACGAAAATCAAATACACAAATTATGTGGAAAAGAGGCAAATTCACGCTGTATGAATCACGTGACCGGACGAGCAAGAAGAAGCGAGAGTTTCACACCTACGCATGGCAGCCGGCCAGGCGAAGATATCAGAACTTTTCCAGACCGGAGCTGCAGTCTCGAGGCCAACCACAGTGAAATAATTGACACATGGCCACTGAAATGATGATTGATTGTAACAATAATTGGAGGAAGACCGGGGGAACTAAAGGGCACTCCGCACCTGGCCGACCATTCTGCATGCTGCTCAGCAAAGTGGAAAAGTATGCATGGGGTTGGTGCCAACCCAATCACAATGGACCAAGTAATTTAGGGACCTATAGTTAGTAGAACCAATAGGATGTCGTACTTTTAGTGACATCTGCAGTAGCCATTTTAAATGAAGGGCTTAGATGCCTACCTGACAGTGTTTACCCAATCCCCTCACTCTGTTACCATATACAGATATAGTACCTATATTAAAGTTACCTTTCCTGAACCAATAGAATAGCATGCCAACGTTTAAGTGTTACACGTCAATGATGAGGAGTTTTCAGTATAAATGTTATAATTTTTATGAAGTTCGTTGGAGTTGAAGCAAGAAGGAAGATCGCGCCATTGCTGATATTCATAACTCCCCGTTTTTTATACTTGTCATTAAATGGACTCCCTTTGCCAAACCGCCAAGTTGGTATTATTGATTTGGTGTTGGTATTTAATCTGCACCCCCATCCATCTCATGGGTGCTGCTATCTTGTCTTAAAGTACTTCTGGTTAAACCCTAGCTCTATGGGCCGGTTGGGGGTCCCGGAGCACACTTGGTAGCAGAGGATGGTTATCGATTAGAATAAGACACCCATTGACCGTCGACATAAAGTCCTTTGCCATCCGGCTGATTACACCGTGAAGCTCCCCAAAGACAGTGGTAGAATAAAAAGAGAATCTGCAGAACGAGGTCTGAAGGGACCCGTGTTACCCACATAACCCCTTCCCACTCCTACGGGTAGCTGAGCAGGTGAACGGCAGGAGAGGCGGTGACCCCGAGCATCCAGAGAGGAAACATGCGAACAGTGAGTGAAAAAGACTAAATGCTTTGGCAAAAACTGCATGCCTTAGAACAAGTAAGGGAAAAGGTAACGGAGGGAGGCGGGAAAACAAAATATAGTCAGAAGTAGACTAGATTGTGTGTATATAAATATATATATATATATATTTATATATGGGGAAGGAAATAGTGACTTAAAGGGTGACTAGAAGTATTAAAATAGGATACCGGGAGGACACCCGAGAAGAGAGAGGATACCGGGGGGGGCACCCGAGAAGAGAGAGGATTCACCTAAATATCTATGCTTTAATATAGCGGCTAGAAGAAACTTGCATCCAAAGTCCTAAATTAAGAGGAACAAATAGGTCACCACAGAGTTTAAAGACGCTTTGTGAAAGGGATGGGTTTAAACTCCATGTTGGGGTAATATTAGAGGCAGAGATCTATGTAACCAGCTGGAGTTCGTCTAGTCTGTTAACGTCTGTCATATGTGTTATTTGTTGTGACGTCATAGGTCAACATTTTTCCTTAGAGGAACTAACATAAAATGTACGCGATTAATTAACTGAGATATTGTAGTGTACGACCTGATGTCTTTTGAGTAAAAAAGAAGATATAAAATTTTGTGGAAAAAAACGGGATTGGAGCTTGCGACGATTGGTGCTCGCTCATATTATTAGAATCGTTTAAGTAACGAAAGATATTAACAAGTGCTGTATAAAGAGGAAGTGAACAGATTTAAAAATGGAAGACATGACTCCATTAATACACATGTGCAAACAGTTGCCAAAACATGCACCTAAGCTGAAAAAGTACAGTGCAAAATGGGTTAAAGAAACCGTAAACAAGATGTTTATGCCTTGGCCCCAGGGTGGATCGTTATCTAAAATAGTCTTGCAAGACATGACGACATACCTGCACGCCACATACACAGGCAAAAACTTAGACAAACGCCTAGCTAGTCTAGAGTTGTGGAAAATGTACCAACAAGATAAGGAGGAGGAGCCGCCATTAGATTGGATACTTAATGTATGCACAGAGGGGGGTGAGACGCCCTCAGCACCACCCGCCCCATCTGAAATGAAAACTGAAGACAGTAAGGACGAAGGGTTATACCCGTTAAGAGAACTTAAAGCAGCCACAGGGTATAGCAACCCAGCATATGAGTCACCTACGCAAAGCAGTGATTAAAATCTAGACAAAGATAGAGATAGAGATATCACCTCCAAAGTCCTGAGGGACAAGGAGAGACGCGAGAACGAGAGAAAAGACCAGACACCAGCAAGTACATCTCTCGACACAGAGAGGGAAGGCAAAATATGGAAAGGGAATGAGGATAGAACTGATTAGATAGCCCTCACACAGAATGAATGGATAGGAGGTCAGATTTTATTGAAACTCGATGGGAAAGGCATTGATGACACAAAACAAAAAAAGAAGCTAGATGATGTACTGTCATGATTCCTGACCCTCATGTCCCCAGCCCTCCAAGATGTCAGGCTGGAGTCAGGCCACGATCACCTACATGGCCCTCAAGGGCCTCTCCATCCCTCCAAAGACCCACTTGGACTCAGACTTGGCGCTTGTGGCACCAGACTCACTCACTCCCATAGGATAACATTGGGGATTGGACTTGTAGTGCATTGATGGGGACAATATGGATGCCCCCACACATTTCGGTTCCCAGAACTGCATGTGCAGTCTAGCCATTTGGGTGTAGTTCAGCCCAGAGACACCTGGGATACCCAGAGACTATTTAAGCCACGCCCAGGCTGAGAAACATGCTTTGTGTTTTCTGCACCTGCAGCGTGACACTCACCGTGTTCGTATCGGTCTCCATTAGGCCTGCATCTTTCTTCTGCGCTCAGCTCCTGCAAGAACAAGAACACCGTTAGGAACAGCCTTACCTTGCTGCGCTTCTGCCCATCATTCATCCCCTCGTTCTGTTCTGCACGCATCTTCGGCGGTGTCATTCCCATCCCGGCACGCCGCTTCCTAAGGAAAAGGGAAAAGAACAGAAAAAAGGCATTAGTAAGCATTCAGCAAATCTTTGCTTATTTGTAAAGACTGTACGAGCTTCAAACGCTTACCTGAATCCCGTCCGCTCTGGGCGAACTCTGTCTCTGGAACTTCTCATCCATCTGCAAGAGGGAAAAGACACTCCAGGTCAGCGTGGAAACATCTAGAGGCGCCGCATACCGTGCTTACTCACTGCATTTCTTCTTCATAACCGGCATCCACGCTGAAAACGTCGCGGCACCTAAAAGACACAGAAAAAGAACTCAGTTCAATACAAATACAAAAGGGTCGCATTGCGCTTTCACTCACCTTCAACGCTACTCATCTCAGCAGCACGTCACCATCCCCGGACGTCGGCCATCATCTAAGGAAGGAAAGGAACGAAGTTACAGAACTGTTCAAAAGACTCATTATACTTACCTGTCGGACTCTTGCCAGTGAAGTAACTAGGCAGCAATGAGCCCGCACCAATCAACGTGCCCCTGCACTGAAAGCAGGACGGAGAGCACACTTTTCAAGAAAACAAGGTGAGCTGTGGATCAAAGGGAAGGGTTGGACCCCGGGGAAGAAGGGGTTCAAGCACACAGAGACAATAGGGAGTTAAACTCCACCAATCCTGTGTTTCAGGCCCAGTCTCCAGCCGAGTAGACTCCAGGGAAGGGTTCGAGGTCATAAGAGGTCAGAACAGGCTGAGTGACGTCCCCGTGGATACCAGGTGAGCGTTACAGAACACAAAGCCTCACATCAAAATCCAGCTGGGAGAATTGGAAACGTCAGAAACTGACCAATTAGCTCACATGTTGGGGCAGCTACATTCCGAAGTACATGCAGCCAGGCAGGAGACCAACACCCTGAGGAGAGAGTTGATAGTAGCCAAAGAACGCACTGATGATTTAAGCCGGCAACTTCTCCAGTCACAAGCAGGGCATGCACCATTGCCGGGAAGCGTGCACTCGATGCCAGCACCATCAGCCAATCCCATTCAGATAACCCTTCCTGGGGTAGTTCCCTTGGCCCCGCCCGAACTATTTACGGGGGATCCCAAGAGGTTTGCAACGTTCATGAACCAGTGCCGCCTGCCCATCCTTTGTAGACCAGGGGCCTTTCCGAATGATCAATCACGGGTCGCTTTTGTGCTATCCTACCTGAGTGGTAGCGCCGCAGACTGGTCTGTACCCTTTGTGGCCCAAGACGATCCTTTGCTGCATGACTTCAGGGGCTTTCAGCAGGAGATGGAAAAGCTGTTTGCCCGTCGTACTCATGGGCAGGCATTAGACAACGAACTTCTGTCCCTACGCCAAGGGAATCAAGACCTATTAACATACATAGCCACATTCAATAGACTCGTAGTTGAAGCAGAATGGCCAGTGGAGAAGAGAACCACGTTATTTCATTAGGCGTTGCGGGGGCAGCTCAAGGATGTTCTCGCACAAGCAGTGAACCCCCCGAAAGACTGCTCAGAATTCATTGACCTTGTTGTTGAACTGGATCATAGGTTGCAGGACCGAAGAGCAGATCAGACCGGACCCTCGCCCTATGTATGTGCGTTCAAAGGACAATATTGCCTGCACAACGGAAGGTTCAGGAGAACCAATGCAAATTGGGGGGGTCAGATCCCCCTTGACTAAAGCGGAAAGGGATAAAAGGAGACAGCAGCAGTTATGTCTGTACTGAGGAAGGTCAGGTAATTTCCTTAAAGAGTGCCCTGTGAAGCCACCGAGGAGGACGGTAGGGGCCACGGACAAGGAAGATACCATCAAGGAATTGGAAAACTCCCCAGCCCGGCAAGTGTAGGGGTCCACTTGTCGAGCGAAGAAAGTGAACTACAGACCTCCCATTTTGCACTGTGGTCTTGATCAATCACCAACAACCATCTCGGATGCACGCAGTAAGAGCGTACATTGACAGTGGAGCCGTTGGGAATTACATCGACCAGGATCTTGTAGCAAAGATGGGGCTTCCGTTATGCTCTAAATCAACCACCGACACTGTTACCATTGTCGACGGCACGGAAATAGCTTCTGGTCCAGTATCCCAATGCACTGCAGCTTTAACCCTTCTGTGCCAGGATGGACACCAAGAATCTATCGTTTTCGACCTCATTAAGGCACAGTTCCGGTTGATTTTGGGAATGCCGTGGTTGGTAGCTCACAATCCTCGAATCAATTGGCGAGCAAAAGAATTGGCCTTTCCCGAGACTTGCGCCCACATATGTTATCGCCTAGAGAAACAACCGATAGACACAAGAACTATCGCGCACTGAACCAGATTACCATAAAAAACCGCTACCCCCTGCCACTGATCCCTTAATTGCTTGATCAAGTCAAAGATGCCCAAATCTACACAAAACTAGACCTGAGGGGGGCATATCACCTTGTTCGCGTAAAACAGGGGGACGAATGGAAAACCGCTTTTCGCACCAAATACGGCTTGTACGAATATCAAGTAATGCCCTTTGGCCTTTGCAACGCGCCTGCAGCATTTCAATACTTCATGAACAATGTCCTATGGGAATTGATTGATGTCTCTGATCTAGTGTACATCGACGATATTCTAGTATAGCCTGCATCAAAGCAGGACCACGTTAAACACGTCCGATCTGTATTGGAGAAACTCCATCCACACCAGCTCTACGCTAAGCTCGAAAAGTGCTCATTCCATGTCTCCGAGGTGGAATTCCTGGGCTTTAATCTCAGCCCGAATGGAATCCGAATGGAATCTGAATGGATGTACACAAGGTAGATACTATCCTGAACTGGCCATCCTCAAATTCATTCAAGGGGGTTCAAAGTATGCTGGGTTTTGCAAACTTCTACCGCCGGTTCATGCCAGGATTTTCGCAAATCGTGCATCCCATCACGTCATTGCTAAGGAAAAGCAACAAAAAGTTCCAGTGGACAACAGAAACCGAGGAAGCTTTCCAGGAACTCAAAGCAAGATTCACATCTGCCCCAATCTTACGCCCCCCTCGCCCTGATCTCCCATACCTGGTGGAATTGGACGCCTCAAGCATGGCTATGGGAGCCGTCCTCTCACAAAAGGACCCTGAAACGGGCCAGTTACACCCTGTTGCCTTCTGGTCGCGTAAATTCACACCCCCTGAACTCAATTACGCTATCACAGACAAAGAACTCCTGGCCATTAAGTCAGCCTTTAAGGCATTGCTGCACTACCTCTTGGGCGCCAGACACACAATCACCGTAATAACTGACCACCGTAGCCTCCAGTACCTAAAAACGGCCAAGGCCCAATCCTCACGACAACTACGTTGGGCTCTTTTTTTTTGCTGAATACGACTACGTGATTACATTTTGACCAGGGGTGAAAAACGGGAAGGCTGATGCCCTTTCCCGTATGGGGGTGGAAGAGCAAGGGTATCAGACCCCTGACCCAATAGCAATCATCCCGAGTGACAAGCTCCTAGGAATCACAGCAACCATAACTCAGAAAGAATTACATGAAGAAATCCAAAACCTGATGAGTCCGGAGCAATTACAAGCGTGGAGTGCACAAGGAGAACATTACATGATAAAAGATCAGTTGCCCTACTTCAGGAATCGTTTATTCTTACCAAACCAAGAACTACGAGAACAAGTCATGTCCGGGTATCATGATTCCTTCATCAAGGGCCACCCCGGAATCGCTAAAACCCTAGCCAAGGTAAAACGAACTTATTGGTGGCCCACGTGGCGTAAAGACATTATCCAATTCATCCTATCTTGTGGAGTGTGTGCTCAAAACAAGTCATCCAAGCAGAAACCGGCTGGGCTATTACAACCATTGGAAATCCCACCAGCACCCTGGCACACATTATCCCTCGATTTTTATTACTGACTTACCACCCAGTTAAGGGTTTAACACTATTCTTGTGCTCGTGGACCTATTTTCAAAAATGGCACATTTCATTCCTCATAAGGGGCTCCCAAATGCTTCCACTCTGGCAAAGGTATTTCTTGAAGGCATCGTACAGCTCCATGGGTTTCCTTCAGTTTTAGTCTCAGACCGAGGTACTCAATTTGTATCTAACTTCTGGAGAACATGCTGCTCTATGGTCCAGATCGACATCCGGCTATCCACCAGTCACCATCCCCAAACGGATGGTCAAACTGAGAGGACAAATCAGATGCTCGAGCAGTATCTGCGTTGCATGTTACACCAAGCTGAAGGAAGCTTGTTTGACCTATTATGGATAGCCGAATATGCTTATAATAATTCCCTACATACCAGCACTGGGCAGACATCCTTTTATACCATGTATGGCAGGCACCCACGTACTTCTGAGTTGGACGTTCCTACAACCCTGGAAATGCCAGCAGTCAAAACCTTGCACACAACCATTTCTCAAACCTTTAAAAGGGCAGCTGAACACCTACTTCAAGCTAAGAATCGCCAAAAGAAGTTTGCTGATCAACACTGAGCAAAGGCCCCCAACTACCAAGTGGGAGACAAAGTTTGGCTGGCGTCTAAACACGTGTCCATTAAAGGAACCCGAACTTTCCGTCCAAGATACCTGAGTCCATTCACCGTCACCTCCGTGATAAATCCTGTGGCGGTCAGACTAGCTTTGCCGTCAAACATGCAGATTCATCCTGTGTTCCACGTGTCTCTCCTTAAACCTGTTCAACCTGGGACCCGGGTAGCAATGCCACTGCAGCCAGTAGTAGTCGCCGGGGAGCCAGAATTCGAAGTCAAGGACATCCTGGATTCAAAGTACGTCAGATCCAAATTATACTACTTAGTAGACTGGAAGGGGTATGGTCCACAAGACAGGACATGGGAGTCTTGTGAGTACATCCATGCACCTCGCTTGCTTAGACGATTTCATCAAAACCATCCAAACAAACCGGGACCAGACAGAAGAGCCACCTTGAGAGGGGCCTTGGGGGTGAGTGCTGTCATGATTCCTGCCCCTCATGTCCCCAGCCCTCCAAGATGTCAGGCTGGAGCCAGGCCACGATCACCTACATGGCCCTCAAGGCCCTCTCCATCCCTCCAAAGACCCACTTGGAGTCAGACTTGGCGCTTGTGGCACCAGACTCACTCACTCCCATAGGATAACATTGGGGATTGGACTTGTAGTGCATTGATGGGGACAAGATGGATGCCCCCACATACTTCGGTTCCCAGAACTGCATGTGCAGTCTAGTCTTTTGGGTGTGGTTCAGCCCAGAGACACCTGGGATCCCCAGAGACTATTTAAGCCATGCCCAGGCTGAGAAACATGCTTTGTGTTTTCTGCACCTGCAGCGTGACACTCATTGTGTTCGGATCGGTCTCCAGTAGGCCTGCATCTTTCTTCTGCGCTCAGCTCCTGCAAGAACAAGAACACCGTTAGGAACAGGCTTACCTTGCGGCGCTTCTGCCCATCATTCCATCGCTTCTTCTGTTCTGCGGGCATCTTCGGCGGTGTCATTCCCATCCTGGCACGCCGCTTCCTAAGGAAAAGGGAAAAGAACAGAAAAAAGGCATTAGTAAGCATTCAGCAAATCTTCGCTTATTTTTAAAGACTGTATGATCTTCAATCGCTTACCTGAATCCCTGCCGCTCTGGGGGAACTCTGTCTCTGGAACTTCTCATCCATCCCTAAGAGGGAAAAGACACTCCAGGTTAGCGTGGAAACATCTAGAGGCGCCGCATACCGCACTTACTCAACGCATTTCTTCTTCATCAACGGCATCCACGCTGAAAACGTCGCGGCACCTAAAAGACACAGAAAAAGAACTCAGTTCAATACAAATACGAAAGGGTCGCATCGCGCATCGTGCTCTCATTCACCTTCAGCGCTACTCATCTCAGCAGCACGTCGCCATCCCCGGACACCGGCCATCATCTAAGGAAGGAAAGGAACGAAGTTAGAGAACTGTTCAAAAGACTCATTATACGGACTCTTGCCAGTGAAGTAACTAGGCAGCAACGAGCCCGCATCAATCAACGCGCCCCTGCGCTGAAAGCAGGATGGAGAGCACACTTTCCAAGAAAACATGGTGAGCTGTGGATCAAAGGGAAGGGTTGGACCCCGGGGAAGAAGGGGTTCAAGCACACAGAGACAATAGTGAGTTAAACTCTACCAATCCTGTGTTTCAGGCCCAGTCTCCAGCCGAGTAGACTCAAGGGAAGGGTTAGAGGTCGTAAGAGGTCAGAACAGGCTGAGTGACGTTCCCGTGGATACCAGGTGAACGTTACATGTACAGAGAAAGGAGAAGGAAAAAGAAAAAGGATGGAGAGACGAAAGAATAAGGAAAAAGGACAGACAGATGTGAACAGTTATACCGTGAAGAGCAAGAAAGGCAACACGATCGTAAACAGAGAGTAGCCAAGGATCAAGAGAGACAGGAGCAGCAAATGATGGAGGAAGAACAAAGGATACGAGAGAAAAGAATAAAGAAACAAAGGGATGAGGCAATCCGAAGGGCAAACAAACGTAGAGACGCAAAAAAAGAGGAAGAAGATAGGGTCAAAGAAGAAGCGAGAAAGCGCAGAGAATTTGATGATGATGTAGAACGTAAGCGAAGACAGAGAGAACGCAATCTCGAATATTTGGAAATAGAGGTTAAAAAACCTGAGCCAGTAGTAGACTGGGAAGATATAGAAGAATTCTTTCTAGGGCTAATATCGAGGATGACTTCGACACCAGAAGCATCGGAGAGACGATCGATAGAATATATGATGAAATGGGGCTACAACAAGTACCCCAAGGGGAGGGGGAAGACGAGCGCCTGGAGAGCACTCAGCTTTACGACACTGAGGATGACTCCCGAAGTAGTGGGAATATAGAACTGTCCCTATGTAGGTTGGAAATAAGTAGGCGCAAAGAGGACACAAGAAGTTACACGAGTTGGGGGCAGACAATGTCTAACACCGAAAGAGAGGAGCATGAGGAAAAGGAGGAAGAAAGGAGACGCGAAAAGCGATTCCCAGGAGGGAAAGGGATAATATGGTTAGATTCTAGTGGGTCTGCACCAAGGGCATCAGGATCAGCCACGCAGTCAGACCGACACGGTCAGAGGGGGTGTCTCCACCACCCTATGTGAGCCGGCTAAGGACATTGCCAGGTAGGCAGCGATGCAGAAATATTACTCCTGCAATAGACAGAAGAACAATGAGAGAAGAGAGAGAGGGCTATGCGTCCCAATTTCCGTTGCTCGAGAAAGGAGGAGCAAGACCACAGTATATTCCATGGCCACACATGGATTGGGAAAATCTGACAAATAAGCTTCCAATGCTGACATCGGGAGCCGGAAAATGGATACACGAGTTGGAAAAAACGACAGGAGGGAACACATTAGCTCTCAAAGTTCTCTTAATCGCCATACTTGGTGAAGGAGCAGACGATGCGTGGACACAGGCAGGTTACCCTGGTGTGACCACAGTTAATACTGCGCATGACGGAGCTCCATTTAACAAATGCACATCCAGGGTATGGAAAGCACTACGATTGCTATATCCAGATACTTCTGACATGGGAGCTATAATGGCACGTAAAATGAAGGAGTCAGAGGACCCTTTGATTTAAATTCAGAATTTAACAGCAGGAGCACAGCAAAGCTTGCAAACCCAGAATTCGATGAATTTTCCACAGGGACAGTCTCAACAGTCACCAATACAACTATCACAGACAGTAAGTACAGGGCAGGCTGCGAACCCTGGAATGAGGAGTAACACTGGTGATGGGGGAAGTCCATTTGCACAAGGTGGGACAAAATTATATATGGACTAGGACAGCTCACTGGGAACCCTGTTGTGTTCTATCCTATCAGTGACACCAGACCCTCACCAGGAACCAAGAGTAGATGTTGTGGGGGATAAAGAATATTCCTTCCTAGTTGACACAGGTGCAACACGTTCGTGTATACGTGAAGGTACATTTTCCTTGTCCGGCGATGCTATAAATACTCACAGGAGATACAAGTCGTGTGCCTTTTACTAACACACTTCCAGTCTCTATAGGAGAATGTTACGCTCACCTGGTATCCACTGGAACGCCACCCAGCCGGGTTACTCGCTGGTATGCTTCTCAGCTTTGCCCAGATGTGGTCTGCGGGGGAGGTTCTGCCTTGTGGTAGAGTTAGGCGTGCTCTCCGTCCTGCCTTCTTTGCAGGGGCGCGTTGTCTTTCATGGGCGTGTGCGGTCCAGTTACTTCACTGACGCCGGCCCGTTTTATATTGTTCAGGTAGGTCTTATTGCTGTTCTTTAGTTTTGTTGCTATCCTGCATGCCTTTCTTTGTTTTAAAAATGTCTCTTTTTTTCTCCCTTAGGTATGCAGAGCTTCAGCGCGGCGAGCTGGCTTGGTTGAGCCCCGCTGGTAAATGATGGTGTATTAAGAGGGCTATGATGCGGTAAGTAAGCGCTATGCGCAGCGCTGTGAAGTTTTGCCTTTGCTAACCTGTGTTTTCCTTCCTTGTAGGTCATGATGTTCTTCAGCGCGAGTGGAATGTCCAGAGTGGTGCCAGCCGAGAGGCGACCAGCCAGGTAAGCCTTTTGAGCAGTTCGTAACTTGCAAATGTCTCTACTGCTTTCTTAGATGCTGCTGCTAATGATGTTCCTTTTGTCTCCTTGCAGGTTCTGCTTCTCCGAGGTTCGAGGGAATAGCTGGACACGGTGAGTGTCACGTTGCAAGCTGAAAAGTAACGCAAAGCGTCTTGTCTTGCTCGGGTGTGGTTTAAATAGCCCCAACAAAATAGTCCAGGTAAAGTAGTCCCTAGGCTGCTACACCCAAAACACTAGACCGCATAGCTTGGTTCTTTGGAACCAAGCTATGTGGAAGCCTCCATGTTGGCTGATAACACGTTAAGTAGTTCCCAAGCACATGTTTTTCATGGTGTATGAGCCTTGCGCCATAGGCGCCAGGAGTGGCCCCAAGAGGGTTTTGGAAAAGGATGCCAGGTTCTAGAGGCCCGAGTCCTGACTCTACCAGGCCAATGGGTTTGCCAGAGGGGGTTTTGGGCTAGGCTCGTGACAGAGAATGTGATATGAATGTAACCTTGTTATATTTGCTACAAACCCCAGTAAAAATTTTGGGTCGAGATTTAATGACAAAGTTAAACATGATAATCTCATTCATGGAGGCGGGTATAGTATGTTCAACTCCAGGAATGCACTATTTGAACCTATGTGAAATGATTAGAGCATACACAGGACACACAGCTATGAGGGCTATAGCATTAGAGCCCGAAATATTCGGGTATGGAGTACGTGTGCTAATGGCAGGGCTGCCAGGCCTTGCAGACAAAACCATGAGGACCCCAGATGAATTTCTATTTAGACCAAGAATACCTATGCACAAGGAAAAGGGACAAGTATTTCCCTTGATGATACACACCGCCATAATACTAGGGAAAATGGCTTTGATCGATGGTTGTGATGATGAAGGCCGACAATGGTGCACATTGAAGATGGGTACAGATTGACTGACGTCACTGATGACGATCTGTTTGACGAGCAAGTAGACGGGGAGAAACAGCAGTTGAGGTAAACCTCACATTTTTGGGTGAAAATGATCAAAAGAGAAATGCCGCAGAGAATGATGCTGGCACAGAACCATCCTTTGAGGAAGGCATGGCCCAGGTGCTTGTCTCAGTGTGGACCACAGGCCCCTATGACGTTGGCTTACTGAAAGGAGTCGGAGAAGTGAAAATCAAACTGAAGCCATGAGCAATTTTACCAAAAGCACGACAATAACCCATGTCCAGAGAGGCAGATGAAGGAATTTTTAAGGCAATTTCTGCCATGATGGAGCAAGGCATTTTGGTGATGTCAGAGTCACCATGTAATACATCAGTTTACCCTGTGAAAAAAGTAAAGGGGGTCTTGGAGGCTAGTACAAGATCTGAGGTTGATAAATTATATTGTTGAGGCCGAATTCCCTTTAGTCCCTAACCCGGCTACAATTCTATGTAACATACCTGTTGAGGCGAAATATTTCACAGTGATTGACTTAGAAAATACATTTTTCTCAATCCCATTGCACAAAGACTCACAAGATCTGACATCATTTACGTACAGACAGATGTGTCTGAAAAGCACAAGGCTACCCCAGGGGTACTGTGAGTCTCCTTCTATTTTTAACAGAGTCCTGCAGATGGACCTAAGCAATATTGCATTAGAAAGTGTTGTCTTGCAATATGTGGACGACATCTTAATTTGCAGCACGACAGAGGAGCAATGCAGACACGATTCTGTTCAGCTATTGACTATATTGGCTGAGAAAGGATATAAAGATGACAAAGAGAAGTTACAATATTGTCAACCAGAAGTGCTATACATAGGTCAGCTGAAGCCATACTGAACACAGCCAAGCCACACACAGTAAAGCAGATGCAAAGCTTTTTAGGCCTTTGCAATTATGTTAGGGCATGGGTTTTCGACTACAGCTTGTACACCAAGCCCTTGCTTCATGCCCTAAAGAAGGCACAAGTGACAAGTGACAAAAGGAAAGATTGAATGGTCTGAGACCATGGAGGAAGGATTTGCTGAACTAAAAAGAGCCATTTGCAGGGCACCAGTTTTAGGGATTCCCATTTATGCAGAGGAATTCTACCTGTTCTCACACACGAATGGCAGCGTCATGACGGCAGTGCTCACACAGAGAACCACATTGGGGTACAAGCCCCTGGCATATTATAGTGGGAATTTGGACCCAGTGATGATGTGCCATTTCCTGTGCGAACAAAGTTTAGCTGCCACAGCGTTCGCCATCGAGAAGGCGTCTACCATTGTAATGGGATTTTCAATGACGTTGTACGTCGAGCACTCTCTATTTGCTATTCTAGAGAAACCGAAGGGCACACTAACATCTCAGAAAGCTTCTGCTATGAAGTGATCATATCAAATCCATCAATTAAAATAGTCCGATGCAAAATAGTGAACCCAACTATGTTCATAGCCGAGCCATTCACTGAAGGAGAGCCAATAAATAACTATACGAATTATGAAAAATTCTATGATGAGATCCCCAGAGTGAAAGAAAATGCATTGGCAGAAGGAGAAATTGTCTTCATTGACGGTTCTTTGAGAATCGATCAAAACGACGGGCAAAGATACACAGGCATTGCTGTGATGAAGCACACAGCAAATGTAGAATTTCGAGTGCTTCTCAGTGCACAAATACCATCTCATTATTCAGCACAGGCTGCAGAATTATTAGCGTTGATACTCGCGAATGAGAATCACGCAGACCAGGAAGTGACAGTGTACAGTGACTCTGCCTATGTGACGTCCACAGTGCATGCAGGCTTAGCGCGCTGGAAAAGGAGGGGCTACCTCCGAGCGGACGGAACGCCAGTGCAGCACGCAGCCCTATTGGACAGGTTGATTAAGGCACTACAGCTTCCAGTGGGCATAGCAGTCATGAAATGCTCCGCCCATACAAAGGGGACAGATTTTATCTCACAAGGAAATCAAGCAGCAGACACAGAAGCCAAGCATATGGCATCCAAGAGCGAGATGATTATGGATGTGGAAGTCACTAACATAAATGAGAAAATTATTGTCACACGGAGCAAACCTGAGAGTTACAACAATATGGGGCAAACACAGTTAATGGAACTCCAAGGGGAGGCACCATAGGAGGAGAAGAACCTATGGAAGCGGCAAGGGCGTTCTGTAAGCCCCTCCGAAAGCTTGTGGCGACAAGACAGCACTGGTAAACCAGTAATGCCTATAGCCCTGTTAAAAATAGCGCTGGAGCAGTTACACTATCCAGCACACATGACAAAAGAAAATCTAGCGGCAACGCTTTCTAAAGACTGGTTCATACCGAACTTAGCGGAGCATGTTGCATTTTGTATGGTGAAATGTATCATTTGCCAACAGTTCACAGCTGGGCACACACTAAAAGTAATGAGAGGAGTCATCCCAAGGCCCATTGGACCTTTTCAGCACTTGCATGTCGATTACGTCGATATGATTCAAGTATGTAATGGGTACAGGTATCTAATTGTTGTGGTGGGTCCATTCTCTAGATGGATAGAAGCAGGTCCATATACACACCCAGACTCTACCTGTGCAGCCACATTTCTAGTGAGAGAGGTATTTCCCAGGTGGGCGGTATGTGAAGTCATGAGATCAGATAACGGGACTCATTTTGTAAATTAAGTTTTTTAGCAGATTAGCTTGTTGCTTGGTATAAAGCACAAGTTCTCATCGGCGTATCATCCACAAGGCAATGGAATATGTGAGAAGCTCAACGGCTTGTTAAAGGAAAGGATAGCCAAGTTGAAGCTTACTCTAAGAAAGGGATGGTTACACTGCCTTCCTTTGGCACTGTATGCACTCAGGAACCAACCCGGTTCTGACCATCATCTTACGCTGCACGAAATAGCCACAAGAAGAAGAATGCGCACTCCACTGACACCCCATGACAGAGCTAGATGTGGTGCCCAGTCGAAAGGAGAAATTTTAGGGTCTGAAATGCAAAATTACTTGAATTGCATGACATCTTGCCTTACTGTAATTTCAGGCCAGCTGCAGCGACAACGAAACGAGTGCAGTGCAGCACGGAACACAGAAGGAGATACTACTGCAGACACAGCTCAAGAACTACATCTTCTATCCATCTTCCCTGGAGATACCGTCCTAGTAAAGAATCATACGAGGAAAAGGTGGGACGAGCCAAGGTTTAACGGTCCCTTTACAGTGGAAGACTGCACTCCCTCTGCAGTGAAGTTACAAGGAAGAAGAGCTTGGATCTTTTAGGGTGACATCAAGCCATACATCAGAGAAGGCCCCCTGCCTGCACCCCACCGCAAAGAGACTGCAGACGACGGGGGAAGAACCACAGCACGTGCAGACGAGATCCATGACGAGGAAGAAGGACGCATGACCAGCGGTAAACTAAAGACAAAGAACTTTGTGCAATAGTTGTGGCTTCAGTTTGGACATTCCTCTGAGCAAAAAAAGGGATAAGGACATTAAAAAAAACTGACACTCTGTGCATCCTAGTTGCAGGGCGAAGAAGAAAATTGCATTCATAAACCACAACATAGTCTGTTGGCTTTGAACTTTAGACTGAGGCACACTGAAGTCTTGACTAGAAAAGAATATGCCAAATTTTGATCGAGGACACATAAAGTGGAAGAAAATACAGTATCCAGATTCCTTCCCCACAGAGACCTTGTTCGGAATCACTTATGGTGTCCCACAGTAGCGACATCACCAAGGATGTGTGACATACTTCGATCTAGTGCTAAGATCGTACCCGTCACTGGTGGGGAGGCTCACCAGTATCACTGACTTACTTCAAGGTCCCGAAAACGAAAAGACTATAAGGAGGCTGCTTACTGCAATTGCCGAACAGTTACTCCTACTTCCAGAATACAGTGAGGCAAAACCAAATGTCCCAAGCAGAGGAAGAAGTGAACAGGCTTATCAACGTACTGTTCGTTCGCCTAATTGAAGACTGTCCAGATCTTGTCGGAAGGACAACAGATGTATTCACATTTCTTCGAGATCCAGCAAATACAGAACGTCTGAGCATAATCCTAAATGATATTGTGATCCAAGTTGCTCTTCACGCACACCAAAATTGCAGAAACTGTTCACAGTGAGTGAGAGCGAACAGTCCCAAACAGCAGCAAAGGCAGGACAAATTTCCCTGTCACCAGAAGACAGCAGGTTAGCGAGTAATGTCTTCTTTCACCTAATTGAGGATTTTCCAGAGCTTGTGGGGATACCTGTAGATGTTGACATTCTCACAGTCATCAGAGACCCAGCTACTTCTACACAGATGGGCATGCTATTGCATGGTATTGTGATGAAAGTGGAACTTTCTAAGCATCAACAGAACTATTTGAGAAGATTTTAAACTTTCCGCCGAGGGACAGATTGAGAGAGCAGTGGCAGAGGTATAATTTCATTTTTTTATATTGGCAAAGGACACAGCATGTCTTCGGGAATGAAGCAGGTCAGAGGCGTAGACTAGGATCTAGTATATTTTGAACATGCACAGTAAAGAGACATGATTGCCTGATTGGACACTTCCCATAGCCCGACAAGATAACTGTGTCCAGAAATACTAGACAATCCAGTGTTCAGATAAAGGGGGACAATTGTTTAGTACCTGCAGCTTGCAACCAGAACCAACAGAATCCAGAGATGATATTGCTTAGAAATTGTATTAAAAGTTAGCATGTTTCAACAGATGATCGAGATGGGGATCCAGAGCAGCAATCTCGTCCTCCCGCAGGAGGAAATACAACCATACTTTTCTGGAAGTAAATGCTGCCGATTGACCTACAGGGGCATAATGACTTTATGTATTATATTCATCATTGTTTTACTGTCACTGACGATCAGAACTGCATTTTTTATTGGTGCACAAAGCGTTCCAATTCCAGTGCACCCACCTAATGTTGCATACATGAAACCTACGAAGGCACCCAGACCTTACATAGTAATTCCAGTCGCTAGAAAATCTGATTGTGGAGTGAGTGAACTTGAAATGGATGTGATTAGCAATGACACACGCACACTTATGATAACAAGCAAAGTGAAAAGCCGGAGACAGGGTCGGCAGAGTGTGAATGTAAAAAGGTTACTGACAACCAGACGCATGCAAACACAGTGGGCCTCATCACGACCTCGGCGGTAACGCCGGCGGTATTAGCGCGGGGGCTATTAGCGCGACCGCCATAGCCCCCGGCGCTAATAGCGCGGGATCACGAGTTGGGCAGACTTGGAAGTCCCCATTGAGCCCATTTGGGAATGCCCCATTGCCCATTGGGCTCAATGGGGAAATTTCGCGCTCAGACCGCCGGCGGATTTCCCGCCGGCGGTATGAGCGTGATTTCTCAGCGGATTTCTCACCAGCTCAGAGCTGGGTTGAAATCCGCCGAGGCCCTGATTCGGCGGACCCTTAAATCCGGCGGTAATAGCGCTACCACCGGATTTAAGGGTTACCGCCGAGGTCGTGATGAGGCCCATTGAATGCACACACATCAGGCCTAGTGTCAACAACTGCAGAACCACAATCCAAAGTATGGGAGAAGAAAACAGAGAGACTGCATACTTATTATACAGACTGAAACACTTGTAGGGAAAGAACTATTTCGACTGAATGCAATGTAGCAAAATCATTTATCTCTTTAATGTTGATTTATACAAACATTTTAAAACACATTGTTAATTTCTACTCGAACCAATCATACCTTTCATTCCACTCATACTTTTTACAAAAACGGGGTTCTACAATTTGAATTTTCTTCCAACATATTGGTTGTTTTTGATATGCATGACATAGGAAAAAACATTTTGTTTCCCTTTTAGGTCGACATATGTTTCGGCCCTTGATGGAGTACCACTGTTGTCTGCGGTGGTCAGAAAAACAACTGTTGGGCCATCTTTAGGACAATCATATTTTCTTAGAATATTAATTTAGTTCCCCATTCACATAAAGTGCCAAATCTAAAACAAAAATGACACATATATTACAATATGAACAAAGTTTTCCAAGGTTGATTTTTTGAAGGTGATAGCTAGTTTATTTTATTCTAGACAAAGTCACTGTACACACCTGTGATCCGCACCATCTAGTTAGGACCACTGAGCTGGAACTGCTGGGTGCGTAATTTATCCAGTGTCCGGAACCCTACATTAGAGGGAACACACAAAAGTTTGTACCTAATTAGTTGCCTATTGATTACTTATATAAAAAGAAGGAAGTTTCCTGATAACTGTAGAACTTACGGAAGGCACCTCTTTGTAGATGTATCTTCCCGGTCACAGAATGTTTGTAGTGACAGCGCGTGATGGACAGCTTCCCTGGTTTAGGCTTGGTCCACTGTTTGTGGCTATTCTCCTGCCTATTAACAAATGACAGGTGAAGTCCTGTTAGCTGGGAGTTGTAAATACACTAATACATAGCGTTCACTGCTCCTCCGGCAGTTAAAGGAGTTTTAATGCCTTAATTCGTCTAGCTCATCTTAAAAGAACAGAGTTTGTTGTGTTACCTCGCACTGAATTTTGGGTGCACATGAGATAAACATGTCGCAATATTATTCCGTTTGTGTTTCTATTTTAGCAAAGGGTACGGCCCCAACATATTCAATTATTTAATGCAAATTGGATTTTTAAAAAAGACTTTGTATTTCACCTCATTTTCTAACGGCAGACAGCTATACATTTGAAACATTTCTTATTCTAACTTAAGTGCTGCATGACTTCTTGTGTGCCCGTGGCAGCAACAATTTGAAAACAGTATTTGTTCTCAAGGACAAGTGTTTCTATTTTAGCAGATGGTACGGCCCCAACAATTGTTCACAAGCACAAGTGTTTTTATTTTAGCAGAAGAACCACGAAATACAACAAATTCTGGGAAAAATGGGTTTACCAACTTATTTGGTAATCCTCCAGCCACGTATTTAGAGAAGTGGAGCGGATTTGGCAGTCGGCAATAGACGACCAATAGCGCGCACACTATTAGGGAGTTCCATATATACTCCCACGTGATCTTTTCACGTGTATACACCATGTAATCAGGTGTTTGCAATAGACGATCAATAGCGCACACACCACTTTTGTGCTCTGTACACACCGTTACATGCTCCTTGCACATGTATACACCATGTAATTAGACAAACAGTGTAGGTGCCATCTCTGCGCCTCCAAAATGCCATACACACTGCCACGTGATTTGTTTCACGATTGCACACCTAAATCAGGTGTTTTAATATGCCTGAAGAGTTTCCTTTTCTCCTTGCACGTGTATACACCATGTAATTAGACTAACAGTGTAGGTGCCATCACCGCGCCTCCAAAATGCCATACACACTGCCACGTGATTTTTTTCACATTTTTTTCACGTTTGCACACCTAAATCAGGTGTTTCAAATAGGCCTGAAGAGTTTCCTTTTCACGGCCCATCTATTATGGAAAGGAAATCAAATATAAACTCTGCGTTCATTAATATTTTTTGACGCACTGCATTTAGATTATGGGAAATAGAAAACACAATCAGCTGCCAGAAGCAGATGACGAATAATGTAAACACTAGACTGTGCTTACAAATGCCGTAAATCCATCACGTGACCGTAATTAGCGCCTTCCCCACTCCCATTATGCCCTACGGGGCAAAAATGGGAATGGGAAAGGGAAAATGGGAAATGGGGATTTACCGCCCCACTCACCTTGGAATGGGGCGGTAAATCCGCCATCCACCATGGTGTAAACGTAGTTTACACCATGGTGGTAAAGTTGGTGTAATTACCGCCTGGGTCGTAATGACCCCCCTTAACATGATCGCAGCTATGGATGGAGGAGTTTGTGCAAAAATCGGAGAATCATGTTGCACATTTATACCATCTCACGAAGAAGAAAATGGAACTCTAACAGAAGCCATAGGAAGCTACAGAATCAGATGATTGATGAAACTGACGAAGTTGATGATGACAGTTGGTTTGGATCACTATTCTTATGGGTTCCACAATGGATGGTAGATGCATTCAGGTTCTTAGGAGCCTTGCTAGCGATGATATTGCTAGGATTCTGTGTTATCAAGATAATAATATCTAGGTGTCAGAAAACTGCGAAAAAAGCCATTGGGATGAAGATCATGATTGATGTCAAGCCAGGATGGAAAACCAAAGACCTGACTGACGAAGAAATAAAAGACTTTGTGAAGGCCAGCATTCTTGCACCAGAAGGAACACAGTTTGTATATCCCAGGAAGCATAGAAACTATGTGGGAAGATGGGTTTACTGTAACCCAAATGGACAATGTCAACCAATGACGTGGAACAAGGACGAACACGTGAGAACAGCAGGAAGTCTAAAAGAAGTCCTAAAGATATGGACCCCAAAGAGACATTTTTTCAGACCCTCATGTATAGACCCAGAAGATGAAGAAAGAATGGACCCAGGTGATGAAGTAAAGGTGAATACAGAGGAACCAAAGAAAACGGATCCAAAGAAGGAGGGGAAAGTGGTTGATGAATCGCCCAGAGGGGGGAGTGTAGAGGAGGTCCCAAATACAGCCGCACTCCAACCGTCCATTTTGAAGTACTAGGAGCGTTCACGCAAAAGTTTGGGACGTATGATGAGCAAATAAACCATCAGAGAGCTGCAGTGGGGCTCTGTCCAGTACCTATCAGAAGAACAGCACCTATTGAAGTACTGATACCAAGGAAACCATGGACAGTAAGGTATCCATTGAGAAAACCATATCAACAAATGAAACGAAATGAAGATCGTCTAAGTGCAGTCCCTGAAGAAAGCAAAAAGGTCTTAATGGAAAACGAATGGTGACGTCACAAGAACCCGAACTGACTCACATATATAAGAAATGATGACCAGAGAATGACGTAAAGAGAAGAAACGCCATGAACCAAGGATATCATGAACCTAAAGTGAAAGGACAATGTCAAATGTAAGAAGCTTACGCTATGAGCATAATGAAGATATTTGACCAGTTTACATATGTACATGTGCTTGGAACCGCAAGAAAGCTAAGAAAATTGTGCGGCTTGCTGTGCTTAGTAGAAAGATAGTGCAGCAAGCGCCACATATACATATCTACCTCAAACGAAGCACATTATATAAGTGTATTTCCACTTTGCACAAGAAGCAGAATCAACCCAAGGTTACTAAAGGCCACACGAGGAGAGCTTTGTATTGAACAAATCGAGAATAAGCGGCAGAAGTGAAACTCAACAGAGACGAACCGTGCCAGGAAAACCAAGGTCATATCAGTAGAAAAGACAAACAGTAGCTACAATTAATTGAAGCTAAGAACAGAATATACTGCCTCTGAAAGGTCAAGATAAGAAGACGAAGGCAGGTGGTGGGTGAAATGAAAATCAAATACAAAAATTATGTAGAAAAGAGACAAATTCACAGTGTCTGAATCAAGTGACCAGCCGAGCAAGAAGAAACGAAAGTTTCACACCTATGTATGGCAGCAGGACAGGTGAAGATATCAGAACTTTTCCAGACAGGAGATGCAGTCTTGAGGCCAACCACAGTGAAATAATTGACACATGGCCACTGCAGTGATGATTGATTGTAACAATAATTGGAGGAAGGCCGGGGGAACTAAGGGGCACCCCACGCCTGGCCGACCATTCTGCCTGCTGCTAAGCAATGTGGAAAAGTATGCATGGGGTTGGTGCCAACCCAATCACAATGGACCAAGTAATCTAGGGTCCTATAGTTAGTAGAACCAATAGGATGTCGTACTTTTAGTGACGTCTGCAGTAGCCATTTTGAAGGAAGGGCTTAGATGCCCACCTGACAGTGTTTACCCAATCCCCTCACTCTGTTACCATATACAGATATAATACCTATATTAAAGTTACCTTTCCTGAACCAATAGAATTGCATGCCAACTTAAGTGTTACCTGTCAATGATGACGAGTTTTCAGTATAAATGTTATGATTTTTTTGAAGTTTGTTGGAGTTGACGCGAGAAGGAAGATCGCGCCATCACTGATATTCATAACTCCCCGTTTTTTGTACTTGTCATTAAACGGACTCCCTTTGCCAAACCGTCGAGTTGTCATTATTTATTTGGTGTTGGAGTATCTAATCTGCACCCCCGTCCATCTCAAGGTGCTGCTATCTTGCCTTAAAGTGCTTCTGGGCAAATCCCAACTCTATGGGCCAGTTGGGGGTCCCGGAGCACACAACCAAAACAAGAACACTTGCAACTCCCCTCCCCCCTAAGCATTTGATAATAACAAGCTTTACCAGAGTTCTGCTTCATTGCATGCAGCTGTGTAGTCACTACTAACCATGAGTAGGGTTACTTCACACTGTAATAATGTTCTTTAGCAGTTCCTCCCTTGCCATGTCACAATTCTAAATGTACCTTTTTGTAAGATCCTCCTTCTTGGCTTGTACTTGAAAAATTCCCATTTCTGTGTTCCAGGTGTCTGAATACCCATGAGGTCTGTAAACTGTGTCCCCATTGTTGAAATCTCTCTATAAATCCGACTAGAGAAGCTGTCCCCTTCTCCAATGCCCACATTTACCGTATTTTTGTTTTTTTAATTGTATTTTGGCAAAACATTTTTTTCAACTGTACCAATACGAAATACATACTTTTCCAGTCAATATAGACAATATTAAAAAGCATTATAAATTTAAAATCACATAAGATTTCTATAAAACAGTAAATATTGGTGCTAATGCAATCTTCCCTACAATTCCTCTATATAAATGTATAAATCAAAAAGAGAAACATATAAAATCAGTATAAAATACTGTTCCTTGGTGTCGTCATAGTTAGTTAAGTTTTTTATTTCTATAGCGCACCTAACCCTCAGGTATCAAGGCGCTTTAGCTTGTTTACATAGTTACAGATACATAACAATCAACTGTTCAAGTAGTTACAGTGTATAAACAAGAGATTTACAAGGGCCATCAGCAAAAGAAAGCCAGTACATATGCAATTACAGTGAACAATCAAAACATTTACAAAGAACATAAGCTTTAAAACCAGTGCATAGGCAAGGCAGTTCGCTGTGTAGTCGGTGTGCGTACAATAGATTATTACAGAATATACAGTTACTGCAAGAGGTCTAGCGGCAAGATTGAGTTGTAGTTCTAGTCAGAGGATCATTTAGAGAGGATCCGGTGGCAGTTAACAGTACATTGCGGCCAGTCATTCAATTAGAGAGCTACAGTTGTTGGGAGAGGAGCCATGTTTTTACCCTAGATCTAAAAGTCCAGAAAGAAGGTTCAGTACTATGGAGGTGGGGAGGGCGTAGAAAGGCCATCGCGACCTGAAAAGGAATAAAGAATACAGGTTAGCAAGAATACACATTACTGCACAGCACTTCGCGCTTAACCTACCATCCATCATACGCTCCTGTGTCCATCATCCTGGCAGGAGCCTGATCCAAGCAGCGCATCCACCGAACCTCCATGCTACTAAGGGGGAATAACTAAAGAAAAGACATTAATAGCAAGAAAGGAAAGCAAGGACATTTTAAGACTGCTATGACCAGACTTAACTCCTTAAAGACACTTGAATGGGTTAGCACCAATGAAGTTAACTTGGTCGCTCTAACCCACAGAAGACTACGCGCCCCTGCACAGAAGGCAGGATGGAGAGCACGCCAGACATCACAACAAGGTGAGGAGAGGGCCATCAGATCGAGCCCAGAGGGGCTGTTGGGAGGAAACGAAATCTGTTCCTAAGTCCAGTCCTCCTTTGTTTTCTGGTGCGACCTCCATAGAAGGCAACGTCCGGAATCGGGAAGGGTCCAGGGTGAATCCGGCAACCAGGGCACAAGAGCGTCCCCGTGGATACCAGGTGAGCGTAACAGAACGCAAAGCCTCCATAACATTATCCACCTGGGCGCCATGGAGACTTCAGAAATGGACCAACTGGCCCAGTTATTAGGACAATTACGTGCCGAAGTGCATTCGGCTAGGCAAGAGACTAATACCCTGCAAAGGGATCTTATCGTCACCAAGGATCGCACCGAAGAAATCAGCAGGCAATTACTGCAATCACAAGCCGGACAAGCTCCATTACCTGGGAATAATCCACCGGCACAGGCAACCACGTCGTCTGTCGCTCCAGTACAGATCACCTTACCCGGAGCAATACCGTTAGCACCGCCAGAAAGGTTTTCAGGTGACCCAAGGAAGTATGCTACATTTATGAATCAATGTCGTCTTCACTTCCTCTGAAGACCGGGCGCATTCCCTAACGATCAGGCACGAGTAGCATTTATTTTGTCATATCTGAGCGGTAGTGCAGCAGACCGGTCAGTGCCGCTTGTGAGCTATGATGATCCGTTACTACGTGATGTTGGGGGTTTCCAAAGGGAAAAGGAAAAGCTCTTTGCTCAACACACCCATGAACAAGCTGTAGACAACAAACTCCTATCACTGCGGCAGGAGAATCAGGACTTACTAACATATATAGCAACCTTCAATAGGTTAGTGGCTGAAACCAGGTGCCCTGAAGACAAGAGAACCACATTGTTTCACCGAGGCCTTCAAGGGAAGTTGAAGGACGTCTTGGCTAAGGTGGTTGATCAACCTAGAGACTGTAGTGAATTTATCAACCTGGTGGTGCAACTAGATCATCGACTACAAGATCGGAAAGCAGATCGGTCCAGATCAGATACACGGGCTGTGTACCTACAAACAAAGGATGCTACTCCACGCACGTCAGAGAATACCACAGAGCCAATGCAAATCGGAGGCATAGGACCACCGATAAGAAAAGCTGAAAGAGACAAGAGAAGGCAACAGCAGTTATGTTTGTACTGCGGACAATCGGGGCACTTCCTAAAAGACTGTCCGATAAAACCCCCCAAGTGAATTGTGGGAGCTACAGAAAAGGATGAGAGTAAGGAGTCAGAAAACTGCCTAGCTCGACAAAAGTAGAGGTCAGTTTGTCGAGTGAGAAGAATGAGCCACCAACCTCACATTTTGCAATACCAGTGATCCTAATCAATCACCAACAACCATCAAGGATGCATACCGTTGAAGCTTACATCGAAAGCGGAGCAGTTGGGAATTACATTGATCGAGATCTGGCCGCACAGATGGGGCTTCCCTTAAGTTTTAAGCCGAACACAGAAAAGGTAACCACGGTGGATGGGACAGAAATTGCTTCCGGACCAGTAACCCAATGTACAGCAGGAATAACCCTGCTGTGCCAGGATGGACACCGGGAATCAATTTCCTCTGATCTCATCAAGGCACCTCAGTTTCAGCTAATATTAGGGATGCCATGGTTAGTTGCTCATAACCCTCGGATTGATTGGCGTGCAAGAAAATTCACTTTTCCTCGGGATTGCGCTTCCACCTGTTATTTCCAAGAAAACAAATCCAGTTTTAAAGTTTCTACCAGTCCTAGTATCGGCATATCTACACTTGGCACAACTAGTACTCTCCCTGAAGAATATCAAGATTTCCAGGATGTGTTCCAGAACAAACAAGCTAATACACTACCGCTGCATAGGTCCTATGACTATCAGATTGACCCCTTGTGGCAGAGTCTGCACAGATCCCTTGTGGCAGAATCTATGCGCTCACAGAACCAGAAAACCAGCATCTAAAACCCTATCTGGACCAGTACTTGGCAAATGGGTTCATTCACCCATCTAAATCACCGGCAGCCAGTCCCCTATTCTTCGTACCAAAGAAGGAAGGGGACTTGAGAACCTGTATTGACTATCGTGCTTTGAACCAGATTACCGTGAAAAACCGTTACCCCCTTCCACTTATTCCCGAGATGCTGGATCAACTCAAAGATGCCCAGATTTATACTAAGTTTGACCTTAGAGGAGTGTACGACCTGGTCTGAGTTAAAAAAGGAGATGAATGGAAAACGGCTATCCGTACCAAATATGGGTTGTTTGAGTACCAGATAATGTCTTTCGGACTTTGTAATGCCCTGGCGGCGTTCCAAAACTTTATGAACGACGTCCTAAGAGAATTGATCGATGTTTGCGCCCTGGTCTACATAGACGACATCCTAGTGTATTCAACCTCCAAACACGACCATGTCAAGCATGTCCGCGCTGTCCTTGCCAAACTGCGCCAACATCGACTATATGCAAAACTTGCTTTTTCCACGTAACCGAAGTAGAATTTCTTGGTTTCATTCTTATTCCGAAAGGCGTTCGAATGGATGTTCACAAGGTAGATGCCATTCTTAAATGGCCTTTTCTGACCTTGTTAAAAGGGGTCCAGAGCATGCTGGGCTTTGCAAACTTCTACCGTCAGTTCATTCCAGACTTCTCTCAGATTGTGCATCCGATCACGTTACTTCTACGAAAAAACAATAAAAAATTCATGTGGCCAGAAGACGCCGAAAAAGCCTTCCAAGAAATAAAGGAAAGGTTCACCTCAGCCCCGATTTTACGACATCCTCGTCTGGATCTTCCTTACATCGTGGAAACGGATGCCTCCTGCATGGCTATGGGGGCGGTTCTTTCTCAGAGAGACCCTGAAACTCGCCAATTGCACACCGTGGCCTTCTGGTCGTGAAAATTCACACCCCCTGAACTCAATTATGCCATCACCGATAAGGAACTGCTTGCTATAAAATCCGCCTTCAAGACATGGCGACATTACCTCTTGGGGGCCAGGCATACAGTCACTGTAATCACAGATCATCGGAACCTACAATATTTAAAAACAACAAAAGCACAATCCTCACGCCAATTACGATGGGCCCTTTTCTTCGCCGAGTATGACTACGTAATCACTTATCGACCAGGCGTAAGAAACGGGAAAGCTGACGCACTATCTAGCATGGGCTTCGATGAGGACGTATATGCAACCCCTGATCCAGTAGCCATTATACCTGAGGACAAGCTTTTAGGCCTCACCACAGCTTTAACACAAACTGAGCTTAGAAACGTGATCCAACGTGAAATAACCCCGAGCGAATTACTGGAATGGCATACCAAAGGACAACAATACACCGTTAAAAATCAACTGCCATATTTTGATGAACGCCTCTATGTAGCTAAAACAGAGCTACAACAACAAATTATTTCAGACTATCACGATTCTTTGATAGAAGGTCATCCCGGAATTGCCAAAACCCTAGTCAAAGTGAAATGCAATTATTGGTGGCCCACTTGGCATCGAGACATCATCTAATACGTTCAGTCATGTGGGGTGTGTGCACAAAACAAGTCACTGAAACAAAACCCAGCTGGCCTCCTGCAACCATTAGAAATTCCTCCTGCACCATGGCACACATTTTCTCTCAACTTTATTACCGATTTGCCTCCAAGCCAAGGGTTCAACACCATTTTAGTAGTAGTAGACTTATTTTCTAAAATGGCACACTTTATCCCTTTCAAAGGCCTCCCGGATGCATCCCAGGTAGCAAAAGTGTTCCTGGAAAACATAATCAAACTGCATGGATTCCCTTCAGTCCTGGTCTCTGATCGAGGCAGCCAATTTGTATCTAACTTCTGGAAAAAGTGCTGCTCTATGGCTCAAATCGACATCCAGCTATCCACCAGCCATCACCCCCAAACGGATGGTCAAACAGAGAGGACCAACCAGACTCTCAAACAATACCTATGGGGCATGCTGCACCAAGTCGAAGGAACCTGGAGAGATCTATTATGGATAGCCGAATATGCTTACAACAATTCATTGCATTCCAGTACTGGTCAAACACCTTTCTACACCCTCTACGGCAGACCTCCACTTCTGAACTAGACAGCCCTCCCAGTCTAGAAATGCCGGCCGTAAAGACTCTTCATGCAAATATCACTCAGGCCTTTAAAAAGGCAACAGAACAGTTAATCTAAGCCAAGAACAAGCAAAAAAGGTTCGCTGACCAACATCGGAAAAAGGCCCCTGACTATCAGGTAGGAGTCAGGGTTTGTCTAGCCGCAAAATATATACCTCTAAAAAGAACCCGTTTTTTCGCCCTCGCTATTTGGGACCTTATTCTGTTCAAGCCATCATCAACCCAGCAGCTGTTAAACTAGCATTACCAGCCAACATGCGAATTCACCCAGTATTCCACATCTCACTCCTAAAACCAGTACAACCCGGTACAGGAGTTAAGCCACCACCTGAACCCATAATGATCGATGGAGAACCCGAATTCGAAATGAAAGAAATCCTGGATTCCAAATATACCAGATCCAAACTATACTATCTAGTCGATTGGAAGGGTTACGGCCCTCAAGACAGATCTTGGGAACCTAGTTAGAACATTCATGCACCAAGTTTGATTAGAAAATTTCATCGAAACTTTCCAGCCAAACCTGGACCAGGCAGGAGAATCACCTTAGGAGGGGCCTTGCGGGGGAGTGCTGTCACAACCCGTGACCCAAAACCCCACTGGCATGGTCACATGCCAGGTAGGTTTAGGACTCAGGGTTCACCTGGAGCCCCAAGGGCCTTGCATTATCATCATGGACTCTCCTGGAGTCAGTCCTGGCACCTTTGGCGCCAGGCTCATGTTCAGGTTGGGACATTGTCTTGAAGGGACTACTTTTTCCTTGTAGGCCTGCAGTCAAAATGGAGGCACCCACACAGTCTAGATCTTAGAACCAGACTGTGTGGTGCAGTGTTTTGGGTGTGGCAGCCCAGACTACTTTACCTGGACTACTTTACTAGGGGAGGCTATATATATAAACCACACCCAAGCTACAGAACATACTTCGCGTTATTCTGCAGCCAGCAGCGTGACGCTCATCGTGTCCAGAGACCAGCACCCGACGATCCTTGAACAGCAGACCTGCAGAGGAGACAAAAGAACATCATTAGCAGTCTCTGCTTACCTGCAACTTTCCATCCATCGAGTATCTGTCTTCCTGCTGCCCGTGGTCTTCCTTCCAGTCGGCAGCATCATCGGGCCCCCACGCACGCACCGGAACGAAGCACCTGGAGGGAGAGAGAAAGAAGGACAATGTTAAAACAGGTTACTCACGGCATTTACGGCAGTAATCACGAGAACCTCACCTGGCTGGGAATTTCTTGGCCGGTTCCACTCCGGAAATCTTCACATGCCCAGAAAGACCATCGCGACCTGAAAAGGAATTAAGAATACAGGTTAGCAAGAAAAGACATTACTGCGCCGCACTTCGCGCTTAACCTACCATCCATCATACACTCCTGCGTCCATCATCCTGACCCAAGCAGCGTCCTGTCCAGTCCTCCTGTGTTTTCAGGCCCGTCCTCCATAGAAGGCACCGTCTGGAATCGGGAAGTGTCCATGGTGAATCTGGCATCCAGGGCATCAGGGCGACCCCGTGGATACCAAGTGAGCGTAACAAAACCTTCTTTTGATCCGTCTTCTCTGGCACATTTTCACCTTTTTTTCCCTATAGCCATGTCACCCTTTATCCGAGTTTTCATTCTCTTCGTTTTTGCCCATCTCACTCCACTGAAACAGCACTTCATGTTTCTAATGCTCTACTCGCAGCTCGTCACCCTAAGCTTTCTTCTATTCTTTATTATTTTTTAAAAATTTCTTTATTTCTAATTTTGCGCATACAGAATTTAGCAACAACCAAAATGCTGAGCTTCAACTATCTAAAATTTTAAATTACAATTCATGTTCAAATAGTAGGACCAACAAAACACAGCAGAGTATCCATTTACCAAAATCCAAACCCAGAATTTATAATAAGCACAATACCACACGACATTCATACAACGTAACAAAACAAGATAAAAGACAAACAAATACACATCCAGACCACAAACCCACCCCCTCCATTCAAAATATTTACCACTCACACTCCACTATCCATCTAACAATTCCCATTAAATTCATTGAAAGGTCCCCAATGTTCCTCATATATTGTCTCTTTGTGCTGTTTGCCTAACAACCACTCACATTTTTAAAGAATCTTCACATCATGGAGCCACTCTTCAATATGTGGCATTTTCCTCGTTTTCCATACTTTCAACACCTGTTTAATTGCCACTAGTAAAGCTCTGTTAATCCAGCACCTTGTAAGACAGTCAATATTTCGGCCACATCTTCTTGATCTATCTGCAGCGTTTGACACTGTGGATCACTCCCTTCTTATCTCTTCACTTTCCACTTTGGGTATTTCGGGGTCTGTTCTTAATTCGCCCTGTTTTATCTTTCGCAACGGACCTACTCTGTCACTTTGGCTAGGCACTCTTCTTCCACACTTCCTCTTCTTTATATTGTCCCCCAAAATTCTGTCCTCTTCTTTTCTCTCTTCATACTGATCCTCTTTCTACTCTTATCTTTCCTTTCACCTCCACGCTGATCACCCAGATTTTTCTCATTTTCTTCTTTTGATTCTGTCCTACATTCTACTGTCTCAAACTGCCTCATAGCCTTTCAGAACTGGATATCTTCTTATTTCCTACATCTTAATCCCTCAAAAATTGAGGTTCTTTCCCTCTTCTACTATCTCTCCCCTTTTCTCCATCCACTCTTTCCTTTTCTCCTTCTGCACGCAATCTGGGCATTACCTTTGATCCCTCTCTGTCTCTTTTTCCCTTCATATCACTGCTATTGCTCGCTACTGCCGCTATGCTCTGTTTAACATTCGTCATGCTCATCCTTATCTTTCTTTTCATCCCACCAAACCTCTTCTATTTTCTCTTGTCTTTTCTTGTATCAACTACTGTTCATCATTACTCGACCTCCCTGCTTGTCATCTTTTCCCTCTTTGTTCTGTTTATAACTCTTCCGTCTTTGTTCCTCTATTACTTTTGTACTCTCACTACTTCTCTTTAAATCCCGTCTCTTGTATCATTTTCTTTTGTCAATTTTTAAGTGTACCCACCCCACGTCTTGGCCCCCCCTTATCTCTCCTCTTTACTTTCGTTCCTTGCTATCTTAGATATTGACTACTCCTAAGCCACCTTGTGCTTCGTCTAGATTGCACTCCTTTTCTCTTTTAGCACCTAAGCACTGGAATGCCCTCCCTCTCGCACTTCAGTCTTCCTCTCTTCGTATTTTCCAAATGAATCTTAAATGCTGCCTTCTTGCACCATTGGTTCTTCAAAAGTAATACAAACTGCTTTTCCGTTCTCTGTTGATGTACGTTTGTATTCATCTGTTTCATTTTTTGATTATACTGTATTTCATATTCTTTTATCGTACATCTCCTTTGGTGAAAGGTGCTTTATAAATTGTATAAAATACAAAATATGCACCAATCATGTAAATATAACACTTTATAACCCTCCTGGGATTATCGCTCAAATCCTCAAGGGGCATATTGAGATTTAGCAATCTACTATTGCAAAAGTCACAAAATGAATTTACCACCTTCTCCCTTTTCGAGTGTGCAAGTCTGCTTAGTTATTCATGCAGCGTGTTAGGAAGCAGCTTAATAAACTTAGAGTAAAGTTGTAGCTATCACCACAATGCTCTTACTCTCATTGAAATTAGCCAGATTTCAAAGCGAGTCGTAATAAAAGGAACATCGCTGGAAATACATAATACCTTACGCCAAACAATAATTTCCAACTTATGTAATACATCCAGCACCCCTTCCTGCAAAAGCTCTATTCCATATATTATTTTTGGATTCACTTTTCCTTCGTAAGATTTAACTAAAGGAATCAAAGAAAATGTACAGTATTTCTTTCTAATATGTGTCTCTGTTTTATGGCTTAACCAAGCAATAATTTGATTCTTTCATGGCCTGCCATTTATGGGGAATCCAAGATAAATAAGTTTATCTACAGTGTTGAAGTGTCCTGATTGATATTCTAACAAAATGTAAGCCTCTTTTTACTCGCAGACACTTGCAGGACCTTTGTCTTGGCAGATTTGACTTTTTTTTTTTAAATTAGAATTTATGGAAATTTTGAAAGTCATACAATAGGGCATTACAAAACAGTATTCAAGGAAAGAACAGATCCATTGAAACATATCTGTGTGAAACATATTCGCCCCCCCAAAAAAAGAAAGCCCATACTTTAGTCAAAAAAGAGAACTTTTTCTCCCCCACCCCCTCCACCCCAGAACATTGTTTCCCCACCTTCCTTATGCCAATAACATATATATTCAAGAAAAGGTGGGAGGAGACTTGTTTGGTGCACATTATAACATATCCGGTATATACACGAACATGGATTGTTTAGACGTAGGGTCCTCTGAGTCGATTGTATGTCTTTTCCTTCAAAACAGGTTAGAGTGTTCTCCCCAGAAGGAGGGGGGCGACCCTTCATTTTGACTTCACTGTTTACTGATTGATTCCTGGCATGTACTTACAAACAAAGTCTCCCCATAATGTGTCCCATTGGATCAATTTTCCGTGTAGGGTTGCAGTTATTTTTTCCAGAACACATATGTTTGATGTAACCTTAATCCATTCGCTCTTGCTTGGTGTTTGTTCGCACTTCCATTTGATGACTAGGGTGGCGCGGGCCGCTAATAGGTGGGCTGCTAGGTGCCTGATTCTCTCCCTTTCATCTTCGCATCTGCTCGAATCTGAAGAGAATTAACAAGGGATCCGCAGATCTTGGGACTCCATCAAGGTCTTTGATCCACCCCAAGACCTCACTCCAGTAGATCTTAATTCTGGAGCAGTCCCACCACATATGCCAGTAGACTGCTATTGCTCCACATTTACACCAGCATAGTGGGCTCAGTGCTTGAAACATTCTAGAGAGCCTGAGGTGGTGATATTGCCACCTGTGTAATAATTTAATTGCGTGGAGCTTGTATTGGCTAGCTATAGAGACTTTAGGGGCAGCTCTGCATATCCTAACCCACATACTCGGGTCAATCTCTCCTCCCAAATCCCTCTCCCATCTATTCTCAAGTGTGACGTGGAGCTCTTTCCCGCCTCAACCAATTCCCTGTACATGGCGGATATTAAGCCCTTCATTTCAGTTCTGGAGTTCAGGAGCTTCTCGAAGAGAGTAAGTTCTCTACCTTACCTTTCCATTCTGCCTTTGCGGATTTGACTTTTGGTGAATTTCCTTTAGCAAACTCTGCAAAGGAGGCAATGAGCCATTGGAGGCTCACAGTAGTGCAATATATCAATATAAAATCACCTGCATAAGCAAGCCAAACCAGGCCCCCAAAAACCCAATTTAGGAGAAACAAACTAAACCTGAAATGTACAAGTTAAAGAGACTGGGGGCCAAAACGCACCCCTGCATCAAACCGGACGTAGAATACATTTTCGGAGTTACAGAACCTCTCTGATTTAACCATACCTTTTTACATTAATTTGTTCATGGAGTCCTATAATAAGGCTCAAAACATCCATAGGGATTCCCTATTTATGCAGCTTCGACCAGAGATGGTTACGACTAACCAAGTCTAAAGCAGCGAATCAATCAATGGTGGCAACAAAAATAGTATCATATTTTCTTAAACAAGTGAGCTCTTGCTGCCACCTTATTATGAAACCATTTAAGTTGATACTATGGAATTTCCTAAAACCCGTTTGTGGTTTCTTAATCCTGCCAGCCTCTACTGCCCAGGATTCCAGATAAAAAGAATAGCCGCAAAAACCTTGCTATCCGCGTTCAAAATGGTTATTGGACATACATTTTTCGGTTCGGACATCTGGCCCTTATTAAAAATTGGTATGATGTAAGATGTGCGCCAGGTGGAAGGTGTGCTGTAGCACTTTTTGGATGTGTCTATGCACAGAATGTGATTTCCATAATAAACTGTCTTGGATCCAAATAACCAGACAGACTCCAAGAATATGGCAAACTACTACTTTATTATCAGTTCAATAAAGTAGGGCAATCTGGCGAACAACAAAATGCAGTCCACACACTCGCAACGATTTTGGTTAAACAAAGGTTTTACACCTCAATATGCATCAGCCATGACGTTATCCTACATGGCAAATAATAAAACCTACCCGGTTCAGGGATTGGTTAGGGGAACATATCTTATAGAATATATAAGTGTTAGTCATTTTATTGCCTGCTCCTCCTCTGGTAGACAAGCCTCAAACTTCCCTCTAACTACGTATAATACAGATTATAACAGTAGCGGATTGGCTCATGCAACATTGTATGCTCATTGTTGCATAGGCCCTAATGATAGGTTGGCAGCCTATACCAACCTTGACACTCGGCTCACTAGCAGCACGTAAGCAAAATAAAACTCAGGTGCAGAGAACAACATTATACTACTACCCACTTGCCCAATTAGTCCATCATCTCTCATAGGTCAAGCCCAAAGCCACGGCTTCTTCTTTGTAGTTGACTTTGCGGACTGTTCTCTGCTATGGGACTTTCAAGGGAGTGTATGCACACCATTATCTTCGTCTGGAGCTTAATGAATAGGCCTTGTTTTTGAGTTCTGAATCACGTGTGAGGAGACCATAATTTTGTCCATTTCAACCTTTTATTTAGTGCTATTTATTCAATTAGACTGGGTATTATTACTCCTCTTGGCCTCTGGAGGCTTAGTTGCTCTACCTCATATAGGCTTTCTGCGTCTTTGATTGCTCCATGCTTGGCACATGCAGATGTTTTCTTCTTTGCTTAATCTAAGAGAAGAATGTCTTTTATACATAGCTTATCCTCTTGACTGCCTTTGTGCCTTGTAATTATTCATTGATGTGGCATACTTGATCTCCGGCCAGCAACGATTCTTTGTTTGTGCATGGATTTGTATTTCCAGCCTCTGTCAGCTCTGGAACTCTGGTCTCTGTCAGCTCTGGTGCTCTGGTCTTTTTCTTTTCAAACTCTCTGCTTACAGGGCTTGCAAAACCTACCAACCCACTGGCATTGGCTAGTAGTTTTTATGAAGGGTGAGTACCATTTGCATGATACTCGACCTTGCTGGCGAGTATGGGGATGTTTGAAACTTATTTTTAATTTACTGCAAGCTCACTTTGTTTGCAGTAAATAGCAAATACAAGTTTCACTGTGCATGATTGACAGCATTGCACCAAATATGAAGTGTGCTTATGGTGACATGCACCATTTTTACAAAAAGCACTGGTAAATGTTTTGTCACCAGTAACCTTGGGGCAAGTATATTTCTCTTTGGTCGGGTATGTTAATTAAGGAACTCGCCCTGCAGGTTTATTGAGATTTTTAAGAATTTGCAAGGCCTGGCTTACTATCATTGAGAGCTGGGATCCATCTTTTGAAAATGGCCGCTTCACCCGTGTTATGTTTTCTACTGCAGTAGGCTTCTATATGGCTCATCTACCTTGTGTTTCTGCGTATATACATTCACTACTCATCTGGTTACTTATCGTCTTTGTATATATGATTTCATCTTACTTGTACATATGTTCAGTTACATCTTCATTCTTAAGTAGTCTTCTATCGTTTCAGTGCGTCATTGTATCTTCTCCTTATGATATCACTTTGCACCTGTCTGATCTTCTTTACAACTCCTTGATATTCAGTGTTGCCTGCAAATCTCCTGCTACCACCTCAGTACAAGGCTATATTTGATATGGTGCTCTGAGTGCATAACGTTTCTCATAGACTTGATGCGGTATTGGGATGATACCTGGTGTCAAGCACAGTGTCTTCGTGTCATTCATTCAGTGTGACAGGGTTGAGGGGGCTGAGTTTATCAGTGGCGTACACGTCTGCTCCACTACAAAGGAAACTCCCTGTGCTTATTATTTCTTGAAATAGGATCGTTATTATTGATTCCCAGGTGTCTGGGTTGCCTTTGAGTACCCTATTCGAGAGATTATTCGGGCCTGGAGCCCTTGAATAGCTTATTTGTCAAATGTCATACACTCCCTTCTGGTCCAACTCAAATTCTACAGGAACAGTTCAGGAGGCGCCAGATTGTTCTCTATTAAGGGAGTAACAGGATCATGAGAATGCAAGGTTTCAAAATGGCTCTCCCAATTTGCCTCAGAGACTGCATTAAATTGCAATTCTGCCTGACCTAGAGATAATGAATAACCTAGTCCCCAGAATATCCCTGAGTCCTTAGAATTCAGGTTTTCCATCATAGCATCAGTGTCATCTTGTAAAAGGCCAGCCCGGCGATGCTTCAACCAATTCTTATGCTTTTATCTTAGACTTTTAATCCGTTTACATTTGTAATCAATCCTCACACTTTGCTTCTTTATATTCCTTATTGCCTTCCTCAGCTCTTTTTCCTCTCTGCTAAGACCGAATCAAAAACATGGGTGTATTTATTGGACCTTTGAACAACCATGACATATGACTTAATCGGTTTAAATATACCACGTGTTTTTTGACAGATGAAGCTTTCATAATTGTCTAACTTAAAAGTGTGGAGCTTCCACTTAGTAGCACCCAGGATTGAAGCCATTTTGCTATTTAACCTATCTACCTCTACTACATTCTACTAGACTATTTTTCTGAGCGATACACACCAGGTCAATTGGTCCACATGCTGCTCTACTTAAAGGGTGAAAAACAAAATCACACTGCAAAATACTATGATCATTTCAGTCAGTAGATATCACCTTCATTCTCTTACATCTACTAAACAGGAATTGATCTGCAAAGATGTAATCTAGTACAGACCGGCTCTTCCTCCTTTGCCAGGTTGGTTGACCCAGAGTTTACCCAGTAATAGCTCTTTTCAGTTTATGTAAGCCAAGGAGGTCTACCTAGCCCCTTCAGCAATTTTGTCAGTTATCTATAGGCAGCAGGTATGCCAAATTGTTATTATGTGCATTCTCTTGGGAGCAAGTACAATTTAAATCCCCCACTTATAATACGTGCCCCAATTCATTTCGACCCATTCATCTCACAGTAAATTGCACATGTGTATCTAAGAACTTACATAGTTTACAGACTCCTTTGTTCCACTATATGTTAAGAAGGAGGACATTTTGTTTCCAACGGTTGCACACTCAATGACATTTCTACTTCTCCTTCAGGATACTATATTCCCTGATCCCAGATAAACCAAATACAGATTTAAGCATGGTCAAGAGTCCCCCGGCCGGGCGGCCCGATTGCCTTTAAGGGCTGCCTGGAAGCAAGTTACATAGCCATTCAGCACAGGGCAATTTAACGTATACAGATTACTTCGTGCCTCTTTAATACCAATCCCAAAGTAGAATTCGTACAACGATGCTCATGGCCTCTAGAGTTCCTGTACACTAACCCAAGAGAACATTTTGGGCCTCATTACGACCCTGGCTTTAACCATGGCGCTATTAGCACCATGGTTGATGCCAGTATCTTACCAACTCCGCCATGGTGAATTGCGGAATTACCGCCCCATTCCAAGGTTGGCGGGGCGGTAATTCCCCATTCACCATTGGCCCTTCCCCATTCCCATTTTGGGCTCAATGTGAATGGGGAAGGCAGTAATTACGGTACCGCAAATTGCGGTGCGGTAATTACCTCGAAAGTCCCTTTGCGGGTACCTTCCTTAACGGCTGGTAAAACCAGCCGTTAAGGTTGGGACCCGCAAAGGGACCTCGTAATTAGGCGGTAAGGGTTTAACGGCGCTGACACCTTTTACGGCGCCGTTAACCCCTTACCGCCTGGGTCGTAATGAGGCCCTTTGTGTTTGTTTTGGCTAGTCCAAGCACTAATGGTATGATGTAGAGCCCCCACTAACCAGGACCAATCCTGGCCAACCTTCTGCGTGACTTCCGGTCTGCGCACCATTTGGACCACCATACTCCTAAGGACCCCTTTCCTTACTGATACCACAATGTCCTTTCCAAGGTTTGGCTCAATGAACTCTACTCTGACCTTAGTAGATATTGCTTGAAGATTTGGATTGTTCGAGTATAAGGACAAGATATAGGATCTATTCAGGAGAAGGTTCCCATCTTCCTTAAATACACTTTCCACCAAGAGTCTATTCGGCCAAATAATAGCTGGGCTATATTGGTTCACTATCTGCTGGTTATTATTACCAGAAATGTTGTGGAGGGAATACCTCTCCTCCCGTCCTGTCTCCTTGGGTTGATTACTTACTGTGCCCCGCAGAATACTGAAGGCAGAAAGTATAATGGGTACATAGTGCAATGCAAGTCCAGGAGAACTCCCCCGAACACATTGAGTAGACTCAGCTTGTGAAGACACCCTATTATCATTCGAAGGGTCACTCGCAATACACTGCTTCTCAAAACCAGATCTTATTGGATACAAAGGCTTAACAAAAGGGCTTTTTGAAAGACAGAGATCTGGTGGGTCCGTTTTTGCTATAAAACAAACTTTAGTTTTATCCTTCGGTGATGTGGTGACAGACTTAAACCTAGATAGCGCCGATGGAACATCTTTCCCAGTTTGTACTGTGATAGATTTACATATGTTAGTAGATATAATCAGTTCCTTCTCTGTATCTATTGCATTTTTACAAAGGGAGCTCTCGCAAACCACTGCAGCTGCTTCCTCCGGCTTTTGGCCACCGATCTAGATGTTGCCGTCAGGGTTACTGCAGAGTTAAGCTTACTCCTTTTGACTTTACTTAATGATTCTTGAATTGTAAGATTTTGCAAGAACCTTCTAGACAAACGCCCATTCGCTTTTTTAGGCTGCACATATTTAGATATTTTCCCCCCTGTTGAGTGCTGAGGTTCTTGGGCTTTTGCATTGCTTCTTTTTACTGACATCATCCTGACCTGTATCAACTGTGCCCAAGCTCTTAATAGATATTGGAGCCTTTGCCTCTTCTATATGTTGATTTAGATGATTTCCCTTCCAGCAACAGTATATTGCCAGAGGCAGACTTGTGACTGGGCCATTCTCAAGTAACAATCTCGCTTGTGACAAATCTGACTTTGCCAAGGACGCAGCAAGCTATAGCAGGGCTTTCAAATTCGACTTCTTTGGCGCATTTTCATGCTTGCTCTCAATTGCATTTAGCAGTATTGTTTGCATTTTGACCTCTGCTTTTATATTTTCATTTAAAGGGAAAAGGCAAAGATGTAGTTTAATGCAACCAGTGCTGTTTGTCAATTTCCACTGGAATACATATCAACCTGCTTTAATGGAGAGGGAGGCCTCCTATGCTGAGTCTGTCGAGGTGTAGAGACATGAGATGTAAGAGAAAGCTCTCTATCACCTTCCTCGGCTTCAGAAAAGATTGTTGGAATATTGAAACTCGAGTCATTAACCGGCCCAATATCCTGGTCAACTACTATTCTCAACATCTCTTTGTCTGTCAAGGACGGATAAAGAACCTCTGCTTCATTGCCCAAAGCTCCACCAGGTTCCCCTGATTCTGCCCACTCCTCTCTTGTTGCTGGGTTGACGAAAGATGTAATTTTGAGCCCATTTGTATTCCCCTGTATCAACTGTGAGGGATCAGAAATTAGAGGTGGACACAAAGTTGTAATAATTTCATTCTCCAACATCTTTATTAAAATAAAAGGGTTGGAAAGGCCTCTCTGTCTCTATCCTAAAGAGAATTTCCCTACCTAGGAAACTAGTCTGTGTCAAGTTGTCCAAAATTATATAAACTGCCCTTGTGTCCAAAACATACTATTCTAACTCTCACACTGAAAGGGAAAAACTAAAATTGTAAGGAAAAGGTCTCTGGCTTATGTTTGGACAAAAAGTGTTCACAATTAAAGCAAGTGGATGAATCCAACAGAAATAGTCTTTTCCAAGGAAAAACCCTTGGATCCAGCGGGTTGTTGCCTTCCCCCTGGATATTTCAGTTATGATGGCAAACGTGTCTTTTTCAAACAGCTTCTCAAGGAAGGCAAAGGAATCTTTTCCAAACAACAGTTTCTTTGGTCCTTTATGCATGACTAAGTAAGTTCCTGGGCAAACAATATGTCTCATAACATTTAGCTCTTCCTAGACTTTCTCTGCAATGAGTGTACAAAATGTTTTCCATATAAGATTCTCTTAAGCTTCTTTGAGTATCTTGGCGGGTCACCGATGCACGTGTCCATCAGAAACCCTCCTATGAGCTCTTCAATTTTCTAAATATATCCCTTTGCCAGGTGTTTAGGTCTCAAAATAAAGGAAAGGTCTTTGTTTAACTTAACATCTTCAAATGCCTGCTTTCCTAAAATCTCTGGTATACTTTTCTACCATGTGTCTGCAAACTAAATAAGTGTCTTTCTGTAACTTTAGTGGACCTCCTGGTGTATTCCCCTGCCAGGAATCCTCAGAAGGTTCTTTAGATCCCCTGGTGTACTCCTCTGCCAGGTATCTTCCTACACTTTTAAAGTTCTTAATTATATTCAAAGTGCCTGGTGTTCGGCTTGCCAGGTTGTCCTTTCATCAGTTTCTTAGATCCCTTGGCATACTCCCCTGCCAGGTATCCAGCTATGTCATACTCTTCCAGATGGTTTGCCTGGTATACTTCCCTGCCAGGAATCCCTTTCTGGGGTCTTGTAGGCCCCCTGGTATACATCTCTGCCTGGTATCTCTCCCCCAAATGCTCACTACCTGATGCATTTCTTTCACCAGGACTTCTTCGATTCACTGTCTTTCAATTTAACACAGTTGTATTACTTCACTGTGCTTCTTCGTTGGCTTGAGGTACTACTTGTTCCCCACATTGACATCTCATACATGGGGACTTATTCAAGTTCTGCCTTTGAATATGTTCATTAGGATTAATTAGCTTGTGGTAATGCCTGGGTCCTTCCTTTGCTAAAAAGAATGACACTTGACCCAGACATACCTGCTAACTATCGCCCCATCACCACTGTCCCCTTTCTGCTAAAAGTACTGGACAGGGCACCATATACCCAAATCCACTCATTTTTGGAAGCAAATAACCCTCTAGGCCTACGAGAGTCTGGCTTTAGACCAGGCCACGGCCCTGAAACCGCCCCTTTAGACCTAAAAAACAGATGGACTAAGTCAAAGATGCTAGCAAGGCATCCTTGCTACTTCAGCTTGAATTGTCAGCAGCCATAGACCTCGATAACCACCAAATCCTAAGCCGACATCTTACCTCAGCAGCCCACTTCTCAGACCAGGGCACTATTTGGATCTCATCCTTCTTATCCAATAGATTTTGGATAAATGTTCGGGACTCTTCTCAGACATAGCTGCAGTCCCTCCAGCCCCTATCTCCTGTGGTACCCTGCAAGGTTCTTGTATCCCTCGCACGCTTTACAATATATTCACTAAGCCCCTATCTGACACCTTAGATGGCTTGGGAATATCTTACACGAACTACACAGACGATACACAAATACTCGTACCCCTCACAGGCAACTACACTCTTGACTAATGCACAGCACTCCATCTACCTAACATTCCAAGTCTGGATGGCCGCCAACTCACTTTGTCTTAATGACGAAAAAACAGAAATACTCTTAACCGGCTCACAAACCACCCTGAACAGTCTTTACCCCAAATACAAATCTTTCACCACCGATGGCCTCACCATACCAGCCTCAAGCTTTGTTAAAACCGTAGGCGTCTCTCTTGATTTCACCCTGTCATTAAATAGGCAGGTCAACACCATTGCTTCTGCCTTGGCCCACAGCACAAAGCTGATCAATGCCTGCAGACCCTTCCTTTCTTTTCGGACAGCTGCCTTACCATTGCCCGGGCCCTCATAGGGTCTAGGCTTGACTGATGTAATCTCCTTTTTGCAGGCATCTCTACCCAGAACCCCAAATTACAAGTCATCCAGAATAATACTAGTAGGGCCGCTTTGAACATCCCTAGACAGGAGCATATATCTGCTACCAGAGAAGAAGTGCACTGGCTCCCTATCAAACAAAGGATCATTTTCAAGTCCCTGGCCATCACGCACAAGTGCCTTGATAACACTATGCCCAGGACCCCATCCCAAAAATTCTAAAACGCTACTAAACCTACAAGGTCCATACATATGGACAAACCTGTCACCCATAGATTTGGAAGGAAAAGATCTGGTGGTGTGAGCTTTCCGGTCATCGCTGCTGAGAGCTGGAATGCCCATCCAACTCCACCTCAGATTGAAACCATCATACTGGGTTTTCTGAAAGAACCTTAAAACCTTACTGTCGGCACAGGAAGTTTCCTCGCCTAGCCATGCATCCTAAAAATCCTTGCCCCATCACCTGCATTTGAATGTTGTTTCTCTGCTGTATGCACTGTCTGCAATACCTGCATATCACCTACAACTATCTAACTAGCACTCTGATGTCTGAGGATTTGACACGCAGCTATAAATGTTTAAATAAATAAATGGTTGTTCCAACTTTCCCCGTATTGACATCTTATACATGAGGATTTGTGCAAGTCCTGTCTTTGTACATTACTTGGTCGGTAGTCTTATTTGCGTATATGCCTGTGGGAACACCCCAGGGCCCCCAATGGTTCTGGGCAGACTCACTGGTGTCTTGCAGCATTCCCGACTTGTGGAACGTTTCTGCGATGGAGGCTTCCTCCTGGTATGGCCCCCCTCATACTGCAGACCCTCCTCCAGTGCTCCTGACCACGCTGCATTGTGAGAAACCAGAAGGTGTCTCACCCGCTAGTCCCCAGGGGGCTCTCTCTCTTTCTCTCTCTCTGATGCCCAGGGCAGGGCCATCGCCTTTGGATCCAGTCCCTGGAGGTGGATCAGTGTGGGAAGATCACCCGGGAGAGGGTTCTTCTGGGAATGGGACAGAGACACCTGATGGCGAGACGCGGTATGCCCCTCCCTGCAACTACAAAAATAGACAAGTAGCAATTTAACGTCACATGGGTTTCAACCCCTAAAGCTAAGGACAATCGTAAACTAGAAAACCAAGTTTCTCTTTGTTATTTCCTCGTAAAACAGGACCCCTTCTACTTCGTCCATGCAACAAATAAGGACTGAATAAGCCCATTATGATGGGTGTTAGTACAAACAATTTTATTATACAACTATAATTAAATACATCCTAAAAACCACATAAAATATCATCACATTTCACCATTATTACATATACAATAAAAACACGTCATATAAACATTACAACAATAAAAGACATTACAACAATAAAAAAATTCAATTTGACAGTTAATTAATTGCCTTGTTCAAAAACTACCACTAAAGTGCATAATTCATGAAAAACGTTGGTTAAAAGAAAGAAGGGCCTCTTTTAGTATAGGTCGCCTGCGATACTCCTGAATGAACATAATTTGGTAAATCCTTTCACAAATGAAAGGTTCTCAAACAACTCATTTGGTAATCGAAAACACTGCTACTAAATCCAGTGCGAAAAAATCCAACATGTTTCATTCTTCAATATAAATAAGCACAATCTTCAAAAACTTCTTCAGGGGACCAACGTCCAGAGTTTGCTGTGCACAAAATTCAGTGACCTATCGTACTGATGTCAACTATCCAAATTAGTAATAGCGACACAAAATGTCCTGGATACGGCCTTGTGTGAGTGTCTTCAAAGTAGACAAAAACTATCTCTCTCGGTGGTTGCATAAGTTTGTATCTGTCACAGGACACTTTCGCTATAAGTCGGAAACTTCTTGCCCTCGTAGTCAGGCGTGGTAGTTACCAGCGTATGTGCAGTTGCTCTCCTATCCAGCCAGTCCTGCGCTCGATGGCTCCTGTCAGCTGACTCCTGCAACACCTCTACCCCATCCTACCCAGTAGGATATATATATATATAGGAACTCCTCCCCACCCCCCTCTTTCCCTTCACAAACACTTTCACATGGACAGCCCGCTCTGGCAGAAAACAGACACACACCCGAGAGCACATTCTGAGCGAGGCAAAACATATGAAGGAACAGCATTTTCGAGACGGCAGCTGAACAAGGTAAGAAAGACAGCAATCCAAGAAGGGTGCGCAAGGAGGGAGATACCCTTGACCTTTCCAGTGGAAATCCAGTAGAAAACTGTTACTTTCTAGAATCCTTCAGATTAAAAAGCATAAGGCCAGGAAACCAGACTGAAAAATCCCGCATTGTGTGTCAGAGTTACTTGGGGCCCTCCTGCATGGCTGACCTAGTCAGGGCGGAGCAGCAGCCACAGTGGTACCGTTCTTAGCTCCAAGATCAAAGCATCACCACAGAGATCAACACAGCCGGTGAGTTTGGGAGACCGATACAAGACCGGTCTGTGTTGAAGTCAAGGTGGCAAGCTGCATCATTGTAAGGAAAGCCTAATTGTTGATGTATGTTTGAACTGTAGCAAAGAAAGATGCAATATCCATGCCAGAGTGGTCTGGCATCGAGAGTGCGCTCAATTGAAGGTCTCTGTGAGGTATTCAGCCAAGAAGTGGCAGAAGCGAAAGTGAAAGTTAAGAATAAGAAATGGAGTGAATTACAGTGGTCCTGCGACGATCTAAGCAAAACCCATCGCACAATAGAAAGTCTTTGGTTTTTGTTACAAAGAGGAAAGCTTGGAAAGTGAGCTTAAGTGGTCCGAGCCCGAACGAGGGACACCAATTCTGAACATTTTGCTAAAGGGGTCTGAGCCCGAACAAGTGAGATCTGTGGTCCGCGCCCAAACGAGTGAGATCAATTGTGAACCTGATAAGAAAGGAACTTTGGTGTTTGCTTGTTATGTCAGGCCCTCTGCAATAAGAGAATGTCTTTCGGAGAGAGGCTTTGGGAGAAGGCCCTGATATCTATGCTTTGAACTGTTTCCTCGTGGCCGAGAAGCCTGAGTGTATGCGAAGCTCAAGCCTGCTGCCTTGTCCAGTGCTGAAAACATGGGGAAGGGAAGCCAACTGCTCAACTATCCTGACATATTATTTCTTGAACACTTTTCTTTTGCCTACATTATTGTCCCACACCATTTGTATTTGGACGTAAGGATTGGCAATAGGTTTACTAGTATAGGCTCTTTTATTTTGACAGAGACTCCATTAGGACTGCGTTATTATTATTTGATGGTTGTAGCTTTCTTCCATCCTTAGATTTAGAGTTAGATCGGCATTCAACCAACCATTGAAGTTCAATAAACACCCTTGAACTGTGATCACTTGTGTCTGTCTTCACTGTTTTATACCATGCCTTTCTTACAGCGTCCACCTGCCGGTAAGACTTTTCCTTCTCGGCATGCCCGTGCCTCTAGTAGCTCTGCTGCCGGTCCTCAAACAGTCTGATCACGGTGCCTGCTGTGTCTCTCTTGGCCTCGCGCCATGCTGATAAGTCTTCACGAGCGTCCACCTAGAAATTACTGCATTTTCCAGCACGGTCCATCCCTGTGCTGCCTGCTTCTCCAGATCTGCCTTCCTCTTTGGCTCTCCCAAATTTCAACACCATTTTTAAATGTACAGCACACTCAGGCTGCATCATAACTACTCTGCATGGTAAGTTTTGTGTTTCTGCTAGTCCGCATTGACTTCTTCTCCCTCCTCCTCCTTGTCTCAGTACTTGAGGCTTTATGGGAGTTGTGTGAGGTATGAATAGTATTTTGCCTAGAGCGATTTTCAAAAAAGGAGTTTGTGGGTTTTACAACAGGAGGGAGCTGTATAGTGACAACAGGCCATTAAGAACTTAGGAATGATGGGGTCTTCTTCCCCAGAAAGGGAAGAATACCACGTGTCTCCTGATTGTGTCACCACCTTCTCCCGACAGCCATCTCCTCCCACATGATATTCCCCTTTAGCACCACCCTCAGGGTCAGGTAGCGGCTGCCATCCCCAGGCCATGGGGATAGGGAACCAGTGATAACTCCATAGGATTCATCACACATCAGATCTTTGGATTTGGGGGGATTATTTAGACTCCTCCCCTCGGGAATCTGGTAAGGGAAGTTCTCTCACCATTTCAAATATCTGCTCTGTAATACTTTTATCAGTAGATTTAGATAATCTTCTTAGAGAATACGTTATGGATCCCTTTTTTCAAATGTCTGCCTTCTGCACTCCAGCAAAGTCAAGCCCAACAATCGTCACCAGTGCCAACAGCAGTGCTAACCGCACTCGTCAAGCACTCCTCAGGCTTCTACACCACCCAAGGTATTTTGAATGCACTGTGTGTGCCACACAATAGGGTCCAGTCTGAAGCAGCATTTAGATTTATAATGTTGATACTCTACAACCATTGAATCGAGGCAGCATACTATACATTGGCTGCGCTGAAGTCCATGCCAATACCCTAACAGCACACGTAGATCACACGACCACGTCCAACGTCACTGGTGGAGTACTCCCTCCTGGGCCAGACTTTTACTTATACAGCACAATAAGCACTCAGAGCACCAGGCACACTGGCTCGCTCTCACGTGGCACTTTCCAACATGTTGGAAGCAGTAACTCTGCTGTGCGAGTTAGTGAGCCGAGGGAAATCCTCACTACCCTAGTACTTCTAGCCGGTCTCCTGAGACGTACCCTGCTCCCCCGCCTTTCACCCTCTGCACACACACCTTGCTAGTATTGGCGCTGTAGGGGGGGTATATGACGCTGCTCTTCTCCAGGTAACCTGGGCTCGAGGGGTCTTGCGGCCACACTGGTCTTGTTCAGCACTGCCTGCTCCGGGTCGCTGTACCTACAGCTGGAGCAGCCGTCTCATTCATGTCTAGCACACTAAAATTCACTAACTGAAAGAACCACTCAATGTCGTCAAACTGGCACTGCTAAGCAGCCACTTCTGACAATGCTCAGCAGAATGTATGCAAGCCCCAAAATTCCATATCTTTGTTGTGTGAGGATTTTAATTCTAAAACATCATTTCCCATATTTTACACCACCACAGTGCAGTTTGGGGGACGTTCTGAGCTTTACACTGTTGTGCGACCGAGGGTTTCGACCGCCACTAGTAACTGAGAGTTTGGCAATAGTGTCTGATGTTGGTTATTGGCCCCCTTCTCTGGTGTCCCCCAAGACTAAAACCAGTGAGTCTAATGAGAGAGTGATCCCAGTGATTTCTTGGATTTCCCTTTCCTTTGCACCAGCCCACTACATATGTCCAAGAGTTCCTGTCAGGTCACGAGAATGCCAACACGATGGGGAGTTCCCATCTCTTCATCTTGTAGAGCCTTTGGGGATATAGGCACTATTGTAGGTAAATCTTGTGGGCATGTACTTTGATCGTTGTACTGAATGCACAAGATGGCCTTTAGCAAATTCAAAACCAGCTCTCCATGTTAATCTCCCTAATCAGGTCTTCCTCCCATTTCTGCACATGTGGGAGCCTTCCGTTCATATCCACCATGTCTGCTAAGTGGTACCATCGCAAGATTCTACCTTTATTCACACACTCTTATATCTTCAGCTCAGGAGATACGGCTTGTCTGGTTCCCACATCTTCTCCAACTGCTACTCTATCTCATTTTCTATCCCTCTCACTAGGTCTGGTAGGAAAAAGTTCACAAGGGATATCCTAGTCTCCAACCTGAGCCTTCTTTTTACTGATACCTGCACCAGCACTTACACCAGACACTCTCACCGACATCCTCTTTGTCGTTCCCTCTCCAGACATATAGACCCTTCATATGGTCTCTGTTCTCTCCCCTTTCTCCTCCCCTCCCATTAAAGGTGGCACCCGATGGGAGGTCCTCTTGGCTGTCTTCCATTCCTCCAAAGCCATCATCAATGTCCATCTAAATGGTACCGTCATGGTCCTGGGCTCCCAGCCCAAACGCCTCCTTCTTGAATAGATGCCTCCTGCTCTTATCAACTTACTCCCTTCTCCTGCTACTCCTTCTACCTCCTCTCTGGCACCCCTTCTTCTTCCTTTCTGGAACCTATGCCACCTCCGTCCACTGCCTCTGCCCACTACCGGGTCCCTCTACCGCCTCCGCTTGGTGTACCTCACTCCTGTAAACCCACCTCAGAAGTCTTTCAAATGTGGAAACCTTCTCCATGTCGTCGCTACTCTCGCTCTGCTGTCAAACACTCCTCTGACATCTGCTGCCTCCTTGAAGACCTTGACCTGGATATCCTCGCTCTCACTGAGACATGGTTCAAAGTCACCTCCGTCACAAGTTTTTACACTCTCCTCCCTGAGGACTACATGAACTTCTCAGAGCCGGGAACCAACTTGCCTGCAGGTGGAGTGGCTCTAATCTTTCCTGAGTGGATCCCTGCCTCTGTCATTCCTATGCAAGCCTATTCCTCATTTGAATGCCTGTCCTCTCTCTGACTGTGGCCACCATCTACAGGCCACCTGGCCAGGTCACCCTCTTCCTCTCAGAATGGGCTGACCTCTCCTCTACTCTCCTTGCTTCTACTTCTCAACTTCTCCTCAGAGGCCTCAACATCGGTCTGGATGCTTCTAATCCCTCACTGCGCTCTTCCGCAACCTCTGCAACTCTCTCTCTCTCTTTCCATTCCACCCTCTGGTCCGACACACTCTGCCAGACACACCTAGGATGTTCTCATCTCCTCAGACATCCTCCTCTCTAACCCTCTCACCATTCCTCTCTCTTCGACTGACCCCTTTCTGCTCTCCTCCCACCTAAAACTTCTTGTCTCGCAGGCAAAGCCCTCCCCATCACTGCCACACTCCTTCTCTGTCATTCAGCCCATGAAGCGAGTGTCAATGGCTGCCTTTGCCTCAACTTTCTCTGCCCGTCCTACTCCTGCAGCTGACTCCCACTCTTGACACAGCCCTTTCTAACCTGCATCCTTCTATCTCCAACACCTATCCTTGCCCCTTTCATGATAATTCGTCTGAAGCCTACCTGCAAGTGCAATTCTTGGTATGACTCCGACCTCACCTCCCTGAAACGCAAGTGCATGGTGGCTGAAAGGAAGTGGAGGGCAAGAGATCGCCTTCTCTGACAAACTGGCCTGCCGCCTGCTCCAAAGGTAATACAGACTGTCTGTCTTCTCCAAGAAGAGGGTCCATATTCAAGCCTGCATCTCTGCGGCCTCTAACAACACGGCCAAACTCTTTAAAATGTGCAAAGATCTGGCCAATCCTACTGCAGTCCTCACCTCTCCTGTTCCCTCGCAGGCCCTATGCTCTGGCTTCTCATTTCACCACTAAAACTCAGGACATCCTTTCCTCGCTTTCCTCCACCTCTCGCTTCTCCTCCACCTCTCTCAGGCCCCCTTTGGCCACCTCTTCCTCTCCTCTTCCTTTCTCCTCATTTTCTCTGACAACACCTAACAATGCTCCTAGACAAGTCCGATCTATGAAAGTGTTGTCCAAACAAGTGCTAACCTGCTCTTCCAGAACTATTAAGGACCACATTTCCACCCTCGTTCCAGCCTTGGCCAATTTCTGTAATCACTCTTTCACCACTGGCTCTTTTCCCTCTCCCCTCAAGCCCTCCCTTGTGCACCTCCTCCTAAAAAAAGCCGCAGATCCTACCTGTCTGGCAAATTATCACCTGATTTCTATCACTCCTTTTCTGGGCAAACTCCTGGAAAGGCGGACCATCTCCCAGCTTTCTCTCCACAACGAATCGGTTGGTCACCTCCATGACCATCAGTCCGGCTTGAGAGCAGCCAGAGGTAAGGAAACTGCTCTCCTGAACACCCATGAAGATCTGCTCTCTAATCTTGATTCCAGCTCTCCCTCTGTTCTCATCCTCCTTGACCTTTTCTCTGCTTTTGATACGGTCAATCACGCCACCCTGATGTGAGAACCTGGGCATCATGGATCAGGCCTTGTCATGGCTGACCTCCTTCCTCCTGGGCCGACCCTCCCAGGGTCAACTTGGGTCCTTTCTCTCCAACACATCTCTCCACATGTGGTGTGCCCCAGGGCTCTATCCTCCCACCCTGGCTCTTCAATGTCTATATGGCCCCTTTGGCCCACCTGATCTCTGCCTTATCTTCTAACTGTCAGTGTTATGTGGATGACACTCAGCTCTCTTTCAGGCTTCCCTCAGCCTCCTCGACTACCTCGCTCATGCCTGATGGTCTATCCGCGATTCAAGATTGGTGCGCTGCCAATGATTGCTGCCTTTATGCCAGCAAGACTTAGAGCCTTCTCACTGGGACCCCTGCTCCCGCTTTCCCTCGCTCTCTCTGGCCGCCCTCTTTGCGCCCTCTCCCCTCGCCTTCCTGTGAGGCAAAAAAACTCAACTCTCTCCTTCTCTCCTCACATCTCTGACCTTGCCAAGAAGGCCCACTTCCAGCTGCACCTTCTCAGAGGTATTCTACCTTTTTTCACCTTTCCCCAGAAGCTCACTGTCTCCAAAGCCCTGGTTCTCCCCAGGCTGGACTACTGCAACAGCCTCTTTCTCAACCTGTCTAAGTCTACTCTTTGCCCCCAGCAAACTTATCCAGAACAGGACTGCAAGATTTGTCCTGCTCCCCTGAAATCTCTCCACTGGCTTCCGGTGCTCCAAGGATTAAGTTCAAGACCCTCTGCATCATCCACAAGGCTTTCTGGGGGTGGGGCCCACACTATATCCAACTCTCTCTGCCTAAATACCTTCCTTCTAGAGCCCTTCGCTCAGCTACCTCTAACTCTCGGAGGGTCAGACGCTTCTCCAAGCAGAGAGTGGGGGTTAGATCTCTCTCTTCTGCAGATGCTTCCTTCTGGAACGGCCTCACTGCCCATTTCAGACTTGAGCTGGATCACCGGAAGTACCGGAAGCAGCTCAAGACCTTCCTTTTTTCCTCTGCCTTCTCTCTCTCACTTCCTTGCTAACTTACCTGTCTGCTTTGCAGACTGGTTGCCTGGTACCCTCAGAGTCCCATTTGGTACCAGGCTCCTCCATGACCAGTCTTCCTTGCACTGCCTCCTGGCCTACTGCACACTAAGGGGCTGTAACCTCTAACCCCTACAGCCACCCCCGGCCTGCTTGCACTTACCCATAGCCGCGCTGCCCTGGCTGCACTTACTCAGAGCCTTGCTGCCTTGATCGCACTTCCCCCTTCCCCTGCACTTCCCCCAGCACTTCTCATTGTCGCACTTGCACGATCCGAATGTCACAAGGACTAGTAGGATCGTTTGTCTTGTCTTCACTCTCTCTCCCCTCGCTTGTCTTGTGGGGCCTCGAAACACTTGTGGATAGGCGTGTTATAAATACCATATAATTTTATAGTAATTGCAATAGGACACTTCAGAAAAATATGACTTAAGCTTGCTGAATCTGTGCTTGCGTGGCTTGTACTAGGTCTTTGACACCGTGTGTGCTTTATATAACCTATGGTGCATGATTATTATCACACTCATGTTTTCTGCTCCAACATTTGTGTTCACCCTTTTTAACTGAGTCGGTGTACGTGGAAGCAGAGAATCGTATTTTCTGAAAGGCGAGAGTTGAATTCGGGATCTGGGTCATAGGAGAACTATTTTATTTTTTGAAGCTGAAGTCAGAATATTCTGTGAGTACGTGGTTCTGTTGACATCCAAGCCTTGCCAAGACATGTGCTCCTTAGGGCACTTAAATAAGGTTGTGTGCTTTTGCATGGCTGAGAAAACAAAGCAGTACATTACTTCAGTACTTCAGTAATGTATGTCTAAGGTAAGCCATAGCCATCAAGGATTTCTTTTGTTGGCTCCTGTACGGGATAGATGTTCCCGCTGGATTCCTCATACTGCTCATCTCCCATTTTGTGGGATTTTGTTATCCAGTAAAGAGAAACCCGTGTGTCTGCTTACTATCTTGGCATTACAGCAGGACACTAAGACTCATTTCAGCACCATATCGCTGGACTTTGCATCTAGACAGACCTTGGTTTGCTAAAAAGCGTCTTCTCATTAGTCAAGAAGAGAAGCAGTCTTACCATAAACGAGCCCAGTCCAAACTCGCTGATCAATGAAATAGTGGAAACATAGGAATTGCGTTATATAATGTGCAGGGAATCCTTGCTTTCTTTTTTTTTGCAGTTCTACTCGGACTGACAGAAGCATCTTCCTGTTCTCGGCAGTCCATTGCTTTCTTGCTTGTCAGAGATCCTCTTTAATTTGCTGCTATGGATATTGCATCTAAAGCCTGTCTGTGTCTTCCTAGGCACTGTCTTCTGGGTCCCTCCACTTGACTGTTTTGGATTATTGTGGTTTCCTGGTACTGCAATTTTGACTCTGTCCCCCCAGTGCCTCCATCTGGTCTCCTCTAGTCCTAACATTTTGTGCCACTGTAGTACACCAGCAATAGATCGGGATATAATAAAAAGGTACTGCAAGAACTCCAGGACTAAGGTAAAACTTTGTAGCTGGAAACCAATGTCTCGCACCTTCAGCTCAATGATATATAGGAGCAAGTTGGGAAAAGCTGCCTGCCTCTTGGCATATACAGTGCTTTGCAAGCACAAGATAAGTTCACTGGTGACTATTGCCAGTATTGCAAATTGGAAACCATTGCCTGTTGCAGACCTATTTGCCCTCTCCAGCCTTTCCAACATAAGCTAAAGTAGGGCATCTGCTGGCTTTTCAAGGAACATTCATTTGACAAACCACGCAAAATTAGATATTTAAACTAAAACTAAGGGATCATGACGTTACAAGCTACATTGCCCACTGTAGGAATACTCATCACAAATTGCAGAGAACGTATTTCACAATCCTGTGCTGCGTTAATCAGTCTTATTCAAAATGATCAATGTTAAGCAGAATACACAAATAAACTGGGATCTAGACCCTGCCACCAATGCAGTCAATATTCTTCTTGTTTATTATACTGCCACTGTTGTAGAACCAACAATGGAACCAGTGCAACTGGGTAGCAGTCTATGTGGTCCTTTATCAGTGACAGCAAAGGCAAGGAGATGTGGATTGATAACCTGTGACTACTGTCACAATTGCATACTCGCCTATCTGTTATGACCTGTACACGGATATTAGAACACTCATTTCTTGCCAGAGGAAAAGGAGTGTGTATGCAGACCAAGTCTCATCTTCTGCTATAACTAGTTTCACAACAACATTATTTAAAAGTCAGGTACCATGTTCACCATGCCCACACGTTTCGACTCTAGAGTTCTGAGAGCCTACACGTATTGGAACTTTGTTGCCAAACACCATTTTCCACTTGCTGCAAAATACTTCCCTTAGCACATTTTGACCTGCCACCTTATTCCCCAAAACACGACATCCAAAGGTAAATTCCGCATTTATTGGAAAGAAATGTAATTATAAATATTTGATATCCAATGACAAATCAATCGGCATCATAGGGCCTCATTACACGGTAGGCGGTGGCCCAAGGTGCTATTAGCACCTTGGTCCATGCCGGTAAATTACCGGCACCACCTTGGCGGAAAGGGGAATTACCGCCCTACTCCAAGGTTGGTGGGGAGGTATTCCCCCTTCCACCATTGCCCTTCCCCATTCCCATTTTTGCCCCATAGGGCATAATGGGAATGGGGAAGGTGCTAATTACGGTACCGCAAATTTGCGGTGCCGTAATTAGCACCAAGGTCCCTTTGCGGGTTGGGTTTTAACGCCTGCAGTGTGGGGGGGCGTTAAATTCCCCAACCCGCAAAGGGACCTCGTAGTACGGCGGTAAGGGTTAACGGTCACCGTTACCATTAACGGTGACCGTTAACCCTTACCGCCGTCCATGTAATGAGGCCCGTAGTCATTAGTTTTAGAATCACACATTCTATAATAATGTTCTAAGATCTAACATACACCAACAATTCACACATACCAGATTTTGGCTCTTGCATTTCAATACATGAATCCAAACAAAAATTATATGAATTCAGACTGGCATTCGTTTTGTTGACACATTTCTTCATTTACATGCCCTATCTTCCACAGGACAAAACATTTGGACAAAATACAATAGAAATACGCAAGGATCAATAACACATACAACCATGTGATCTTTAATGTTGTCTAATGTCATCAATCGGAATCTTCGAACTATGATCTTTGCACTGTCTTGCGAATTTCACTTTAGTGTAATCATGAGATCGCCTAATCAGTTGCATATCTACAATTGCATAGGTGATGGCAAAGAGGAACGAAAATAATAAGCCAGTCAAATTCTATATAATCAGTACAATACAACATATTGTAAGAATCAATCACAATAATTATATTACTTCGATTTACACAAAAGCATATTGCACCTGGTATGATTTGGACATAGGAAGACACTGCTTATTATGCAAATAACACGCTTTAATGAAAAAGACCCATTCCAATCCAAACAAACAGCACGCTGAACACAGCACCGAGTAACATGTGCAGTCAATATCATGATAGTGACCAGTCTTACATTGCACCGTTCTTGTTCTAGAGTTGACCTGGCTCCTGCGGAAACAGCTCTTGTATTAACTAGGTTTTTGTCTGTCTTTCCCTTTTGAATCTGCATAGTCTCAGCAACATAATATTTGTCCACACTGCAGAAAGACACCAATACCCGTTTTCTGGTTATACTGGCGTTAGGATGCCCTGTACTTGGTACAACCGACATTCCTCTTGAGTGGCAATATTTCAGCGACAATGTCTGAATATAAAGCTTTAGTATTGACTCCTCATAGTGTGTTTTCAGGCTTGAGCGAGGAGTATGTCGAATGCTTGGGTCTGGGAAGACTCAAGAGAAGCCGAAGATTATAGGCATTCAATCACCATTCTTTTATTGTGTTTGGACAAAGAGGTTGGTGTGGCCTTTCTCTGTTGGCTGGCGTAATTTCTGTTGAATACAAATTTACTTTGCAATCAAAATGAGTATGGAAGAGTCGGTACTTGTATTCTTTGGTCACTTCTACTACCTTCTGTAAAGTTTGGCCTTGGTTATGTGGGGCCCTTTTGTATGTTTTACCTTCAAGTACAAGTGAAATGTACAAGAAATGTAATGATCAGGGGACCTGAATAGCCCTATCCAGTGTCCTCAAACAGCCTTTGCAAATTTACCTCATGTTCAGTAATGGCGTAACGTGAATGAAATGTGCAAAAGCCTTGACTAAGGCTGTTCTGCCTTTCATAATTGTTCACTAAAGTTTGTTGTGATATTTTGCACACTCACTTGTGGAAAAAAAAACGAATGTTTGAAATATATGAAATATTCGTGAAAAAGATTAATTAAGAAAAAATGCCAAAAAATAAATAAATAGCGGTATCCGATTGAACTGCACAGAAAAATACATGTACAATGCAACATATGTGTTTTGTCCCAAGATAAGATTAATACCTTTGGTCCTCTTTTTGCCTTGACCTACCTCATCTAGGACTCATTTAGGTTTTTTGCAGGCTGATTTACTCCGGCCACAGAATAATGTAATTGGCACATACTTGAGTAAAAGTATGATGACATGAACTAGTGGAAAAACCACACTCCGTTGTTTCTTATCCTTATTTAGCCCTTCTGGCAGGTCACGGCTGGAACCATGCACCACCATACCCAGACATTAACAAGGGTTAATTTGCAATCTCCTTTTTACTGTCGTGCTCTCACGGATTTCGAGACTGAGCCTGCTGCTTGGCCGGTCACCTGATTGCAATTAAATCTGCTGTGTCAGGTATCTTTTCAACCCAGGCATGTCTCTGGACATGTTTTGTGGATTGTCCTAATTTTATTAGACTGGATTTTTGGGTTGCTCTTAGCTGCCTACTTCTCGACCTGCTGCCCTGAACTATCCCTACACTGACCTGCTGGGTACTTCATTCCATCTGTTGTCAATGGATTTGTTTATTGCTTCCCTGTGACCATTGACTCTCTCCATCTGTGACTCAGTTCTTCTATTAATTCTGCTTACATGGATTATTCAGTTTTTTTGGTACTGTTGCTGGAATACCTCAAGAAATTTGAACTTCAATCCCCAGACCCATAGGATCTGGGATTGGTGGTTACCTAGCACCTCTTCTGTCCCTTAGTTTCTCTCCTTGTGTTGATTGGTTCAGGTCCCTGGGGCCTGTTTATTTGTTGGTCCTTTTGTCAGTTAACATTTGTCAGTTAACATCAACGGAAATGTATGCCCTGACCTATGAACTCGGACATCCTAATGGAAATTGTTCCCACTTAGTTGTTCTAGGTGTCCAGTCAAAGGGTCGAATGAAAAGGACCGAAATCCAATTGGTTCGAGTCAAAATGACATAAAACCAAAAAATGGAATGCTTTTATTAAAATGTATTTTTTGTTGTTGCTTGGTATACATAAAATGTGTTGTTTTTGGCCCAAAAACCTCCCCCCCAAAAAAAGGATACATTCGATTTTTTTGTTTTAGGTCCTTTTGACTCGAACCAATTGTATTTCGGTCCTTTTGATTCGACCCTTTCACCCATAACCAAGAACGTTCAGGTGAAAAGGCTGCAGAGATGTCGTACAGCTCTCTCTCTCAGGCTGTAAGGAAGGAAAACAGTAAGGACACATCAGCTACACCCATGTATTGAGCCGCCTCTACCTCTCGCCTTTCTTCTTTCACTTAGTGGCGGGTAGGATAACAGTTATAGGTGGAAGGGTCGAATCAAAATGACCGAAATACAATTGGTTCGAGTCAAAAGGACCTAAAACAAAAAAATCAAATGTAAATTTTTTTTGTTTGTTTGGGGGGGGTCCCCCCAAACCCCATTTTTTGGCCAAAAACAACACATTTTATCTATACCAAGCAAAAAAAGAAAAATAAATACATTTTTACAAAAGCATTCGATTTTTTTGTTTTAGGTCCTTTTGACTCGAACCAATTGTATTTTGGTCCTTTTCATTCGACCCTTTGACTGGACACCACCGTTCTTGTATCCCATGCAGCTCTGTCTGCTGCTTTCCACGGATTTATATTGCTAAACGGAACTCAGGCCTGACGGGGTGACATTTGTCTGTTTAATCAGCTTTTCCCATGTAAGCCTGATCCCCTCCGCAGCCTAAAAGAAGTGTTTCAAATAAGGATCGGCATACCCACCGTATTCCCTGTACTCCTACGTCACGTCCCTTTTCCTCCATACTGGGACTGGCATATTTTCACAGCAGAAAATCCTCCAAAATGTAAGTTTGTGGCAGAGTCCACACACACATGTGGCATGGCCCCAGGCCATGCACACCCTGCTCAATAGCACCTCTTGCCAGCCCCTTTTTCCATGTGGATGGGGACGTCATACAACGGAGTGCTCTTTGACACGCTTCATTTTTCTCTCCTATTTTTTCAATTTTTTAACGGAGGCTCCCGAGATACATCCTCTGTTCATTTCAGGGATATAAGTGGGGTTTGCCGTCTGCCGGTTGTGTTGACATCACTTCTCAGTGTGGGACAACACCCTTTGTGATTGGGCTGGGATGTGTGCACGGCCTGCCACTCCTTTACCCATCAGGGCCTGAAAGGAGATTAGCACACTGGGAGGGGATCTTTGGGGCTGGCTCTCCTGAACACGTTAGTTAGTTAGGCGCCTCATTTCAACGCGAGGAGAGAAGGTAAATGAAATTACCCCGGTACAGCAGCGGCTCCTTCCTAGATGATGCTGGGTCGGGCAAGGGCAGGTTTGGTGTTTCTGTGGCTGCAAGCGGCTCTGCCTGGGGAAACCCAACGCTGCAATGGCTCTTAACTGTGCTTGCACCAAGGTCCTCAAAAGGTTTCGTACCGGTATTGCCACCAACGTCCCCTCTGGGTCTTTGCCCATCCGGCTGGCTGAGGCTCTTCAGAGCTTGTTTCATGCATTGCCAGTAACTCAAATCACATCGAGGGCTCATCCGCTTCTACAGGAGCTTGCTTCCATGTCAATACTGCTCAGATTGGACCTCGGTCTAAGTGTTTGCTGGAACTTAAAGCAGGAGGCTAAGGGAAGTCGAACCAGGCCTCAAAGTGCTCTACTGCGCCACAGACCATGTTACACAAAATAGCGGTGTGCCATGAGGCCACCTTTTTGACCTCCACGGATTCAGTGTGGGGGGGGGTCTCCTCCTCTCAAGGCTTAGAAGCCTCGTCCCAAGAGTCTGGGGAAAAGCCTAAGGCTCCTGGTAACGACTTGGGTCTAATCAGAGTTCCACCTACAGTGCCCAGGGAGTCCTTTAAAGTGCATGTGGATTGGCCGCCTATGAGTACACAAGCATGGTTGATGCAGTACCCTACTACCTCCACGTTGATGCACTTCTCAGATCTGTGGGTGAACCATTTAAAACAACTGTATTGGTACCTGAATCAGATCTGTAACTGGCCTCGGGCCTCATCGGCTACTTAGACTCCAACTATTGCACCACCTCAGTCACAGGTAGCTTCTGAAGACATCTTTTTGACCTTTTAAAACCTTATTAAGCAGCAGCTCCTCCATCGGCGCCTCCCCCACTACTACAAGAGATCCCTCTTATTGAACTGGCAACTCCAACGCCTATCCTTCTAGCACTCCTGCCTCCATGGCCATTACCTTCTCTGGCTTCCTTCCCTCTGGCAGAGGCACCAGTTCAAGGTCCACCATCATCTCCTTTGACACCTATGTTAGAACAAGATAGAACAGTGCTAATCAAGGGAACTGATGACACTCCCCAAGATGACACAGAGGACGACATTCCATCTGACGTTCCAGCCTTTCACGAAAGGCTCGGAGGGGTGGCTGAGTTTTTAGACCTTCTCACTCCCACTGATCCACGTTCAAAACCCAGTGACTTGTCAGGCAATATGGGACTCAAGGGAGCGGACAGATTAGGGATTCCCCTTCATTGGCAGATGAGGCAAATGTCTGAAATAAACTGGTTCACCCACTCCAACTAACAAGAAACTAGACCTGAGGCCCAGGCAGTTGCCTTCAGGTACGGTCAAACCTTTGGTGGACCCTCCACCATACCCTTCGGTAGTGAGTGCTGAATCAGTTTTTAATAAGGTGTCTTTTAGGCACTGCTTCTCCATCATCTTCTACTTCTAATCCTCCAGGTAAGGAGGAAAGACTACTAGATTCCCTGGGGAAGAGGATCTGTACAAACTCTGTGCTTCATCTGCTGAAGCTGGCGAATACCGATACATTACTTGCATCAGCCAATCAGCTACACTGGAAGGAGTTGGCTGGTTTTCAGAATGACGTTCCGCCAAACAATAAGGTAGCTTTTAGCTCTGGTTTAGCTGGGGCTAAGACAATAGTACAAGATCTTTTAAAGGCTGCAGCTAACAATATTGATATGGCAGCCAGGGGCATGTGCCTAGGAATGGGCATGCACAGATTAGCGTGATTACCTCCTAATTTCACTCACTGTGAGCAAAAGAAAATACTAGATCTGTCCATTGAAGGGTCGTAACTCTTTCATAGCTCTTCTGATGAAGACCTCACAAAGAAAAAGGTTGCTTATGACTGTCAAATCATTAGCAGTGCAGACTAAAGAACCGCAGAAATATTTACAATCTGACTTAGCTTCTAGGCAGGATTTCAGATCTAGGACCACCTGAAGGCTTCATATGTTTCCTGGAGGGATGGTAAAGACAACTGGACAGGCCACCCAAAGTGCATAGGAAGAGACAGAGAACAACCACTAAAGGATTCTATTGCCCTGTGTGGCGAGTCGGAAGGAGGACATGGGTCCTCATTATAAGGTCAGCGGTAACCCGCTGGTGCTACCGGCGGGTTGCCGATGACCTCATAACAACGTTCCGCTGCCTGAGATCCTGGTGCCACTGGGACATTACAAGTAGGAACCCGGGGATGTGGACACAGAAGCACCTGCACCGTTGCTAACAGTGCTAGTGCTTCAGTGAAAACCATGCACGCAGGGGGCGGTGCCCCCGGCAGGTCAGATGTGCCGGGAGCACCGGCCCCTGCAGGCATTCTCGTAGTCTGGCAGTCCGGAAAGGGTGCTGATATGTTGCTACCGGCACCCTTGTCTGCAGACCGCCAGACTTGGAATGAGGCCCATGGACTCTCAGATAACATACTTCAGGATGGCCCATTGAAGTAACAATTATAATGCCTAACTTTCCCTATAACTATTGTTTGTTCCTGCCTATCTTACTAAGGTGTGTCAGTCTTTCGAGGAAGTCCAAATGAAGAAATCCGGTGTCCAAAACTACCCTCACTGACCCTACCACTATATAAACTAAGTTAGGCTCAGAGAATGGCCCCCTTCTCCTTAGGATACTTCTTTGATCAGTCTGTTGATTAGTATATGATTCTTAAATAGCCTCTTGTGACTTCTTTGATCAGTTTCTGGAACGCCTCAAATGGGCTAGTGTATTTTCCTCCTTCTTTGGGAATCTCCTTTAGGGATCTCTTATAGGCTTTATATAAGCATGGTTGTGGGTCTCAGTATTTCCTTGGATATATTTGTTGTTTGGGGTGCCTGTGCTGTACCACCTTTGACTTTCCCCAGGGCATTATCATTACTGGTTCATCTCTCTCTTTATTCAGCTTCTTATTAATATGCTCTTTCGTGTTCTCACATTTTTAGTTCATCAGGTTCCAGTTGAACTTAACCTCGTTTCCCTTTTCCAAAGGTATTGGGATCACTGGTTCTTTTCTTTATTTCTTTAGCTTTTCAATAATCCATTCTTCAGTATTATTACATTTTAAATTTACTTGCTTCAAGATTGACTTTGTTTCATGACCATCACTGGGGCGAATTGGCTGTACGGTATAATGATTCCCTCCTTGAGGCCACCTATGACTCCCGTTCTCCTAGTTACCTTTGTATTTACCGGAGAATGTTTTCTGGAGCCAGGTTCCTTGGAATCCTCTACTATTGGACTGGGCTGCCGGTTCCTTTCCTTCGGCACTTGCTGGCTCCTGGCCCCTTCTCTCTGCCTGGTCTCTCGTCTCTTCTCGTGCTCTGGTGCTCAGACGTGGGACCGGACACCCCGTGGGCTTCACCCTCACGATGGTGTTGGCAAAGTTTTGCAGACCATCGGTCCACCACAAATCCTCAATTGTGGTCTAGCCACCATCTATTCTCGGTCTTCGGCCCAGCTGGATTCTTGTGCTTCAACCTCGCCGGAACTTTGTTGTCCCTCTACTGTTGAGCGAGTTTGAAACTGGCGTGCTTTTCTGTACCTGCTTCCTGCAGGTGTTATGCAGCTCTGGGCCTTCATTGGCCGATGTCTACGTTCCTCTGGATCTCCTCGCTCTCTCTCTCTCTCTCTCTCTCTCTCTGGCGCATCAACGTTATGTTCACCAGCGTATTCATCTCAGTAGATTGGTTATTTTCATTTAAAGGGACATATTTTTTTCAGTAAAATGTTAGCATCTTTGCAGAGTTTCTTCGTTGAAGTCTTGATGTGAAAAGGTTTCTGATATTTGTGAGCATCATAGGTAGGCCAATATGTGCACAGCTTTAGGGAGTTCCTCACAGGAACGGGAGTCTTTGTCCCTCAAGGGGGAGTCTCTACCAGTGATGTCCCACTTGGCTCTACCCCTAGGCAGGGTATTGCAGAACAGGCTCACCTCACTAGCCTTACAGGTAGGGCTTCCCGCTTGGGAGAAGGGACGAATTCCCTCGATTCGGCACACCTGCTATAACCAGCACTGATCAAGGTGAAGAGATGCAGAAATCACTCCTTCATCTGGGTGCATAAATCTCCGGTTGAAGACAGGATGCAGTGTCATCTCTAGCTATCAGTGGATTATGTCTCTGGTGACCACAGGCTACAGACTAGCCATCCCTCCTCCCTCCATCTTCCATGTCCTATACAACAGACTGGTTTGAACATTCTTCTCAAGGAAGTGAAGAAACTCCTGGACACAAGGGCCTTGGAATGTATTCCCACCCTTCCGGATGCGTCAAGGGCCCTGTTGCAGGTTTGCCAGTGTCCCATGGAAAACCAGGTGGACTTGAGAACAGTTCTGTTGCCCCTAATTCCTTTCTCACCTTAGAAAAGTTCACAAAATGATAACTCCTGCACACATCCATTCTGCTTGGAGTCAAGGAGGCTGGTTATGTTCAGTGGATCTGAAGGACGCGTACCTGCATGTTCCTATATGGCTCCCTCACAGTAGGTTCTTTTGTCTGCCTTGGGAGATGCACACTTACAATGCAGAGTTCTACCCTTCAGGTTGAATGCAGGCCACATAGTGTTTATAAAACTCATGTCAGTCATCAGGGCTCATCTCCACCTGAAGGAGATACCTATACCTCTATGATTATCTTCTTCAAGGCCCATCGGCCAAATGCTTCTAGTGGATCTTCTATTTGAGCTGGGTCTTGGGTCTCTCTGTCAATCAGGTGAAATCTCAGTTGCTCCACAATCTATTTACTTTATCAGCCTTCATGGGAAAACCACTATAGCAAAGGTTTTCCCCACGTTGGACAGAATAAAGGATATCAAGGAGACATAGGATCTCATTACGAGTTTGCTGATAAAAAAAGAAAATTACCGGTGTTCCAGTGCTACTGTGTCTGTGTAGCACTGCTGCCGGAATCTACAGTAGATTCCGAGTCAGTGTGCACGCGCATCCCAGCATGCCAGAAACGGTAGCACCGGCATGCCTGCAACGGCCCGAAAACCCCCAATAACGGCATCGTCGCGGACACCAACTCTGACACTGAGGATGACATAATTAATGGTGCTGGTATTAGCGGCACCGGAAACAACGCCATTGTGCCAGAACGGGAAATAATGCACCGGCCGCCATCATTAAAACACAATCCATTGCAATCCTCATTCTACAGGAGTGTCATTCCAAATCCAAGGACATACCAACACAGATGAACATGTCAGCCAGGCAAGCTGCTGTCTGTTACCGCAAACCCCGGTTCAGTGAACTGGAACTGAATGTGCCGGCGGACACCCTTGCGGAGCATGCAGATGTGGTTTTCTGTGCAGATCTGCTTCGGCAAGCCGAACTACGAAAAAAGGCCATTTGGGAGGATGTGGCACACAAAGTCTCAGCGGTGTCGACAACACCCAGACCGTCCGAGACTGTAGGACGAGGTGGGACGACCTACATCTCCGTGTCCGCAACCTCCTCACCGCAGAGCGCAGCCAGGGCATGGCCACAGGAGGTGGACCATCATCGCCCATCAAATTGCAGCTGTGGGAGGAGACGTGGAGCACCGTCCTGCATATGGAGACAATAGAGGGAGTGGGAGATGCAGAGATGGGAGCAGCAACATCTGATGATGCCGGGGAGTGTCCATAACTGTAATCCCAAAGTCACATCACACACCTTGTAGCCCCAAAGCCAATGGACATGTCCTAATATCAAGTAAGTCGCACAAGATCCCTGCTGTCATAACACCCACCGACAACCTCCTTACACACAAATACAATTAACCTGGCTGCAAGATAAGAAACAAACCCCACTGACACACTCCACATGTCCCCTGCATTGGCCAAACAAGTACCATCCCCATGCACACAGACACACCACCCAGACAATGTCCAACTGCTGGCGTCACCGCCGTGCCACCACATGGCCAAAGCCACATCATGTGAAGATGCACACATCAATGACACCAGTCGCACACTTGTCACACCCACCATGTCCCTTTCCGCAGAGTCAACATCAACGCAGCAACGTCCACAAGTGAAACACATCTGTTTCACAATCAAACTCTACATGTCACACAACCCCTGTGCATGACCACAACACCCAACCCGCTGAACACCAGTACCCCAGGCAACAGGCACTGTGCACTCCATTGCCACATCCAAAACATGCCCCCACACTGCATCTCCCACACATTCATGTGTACACCATGCCATGCCCTCCACCATGTTCATGACAATGCACATGGCTCTGAATGTACTGGCTTTGATGTCTGTCAGATGGATCCACACCCATTACTGATGCCCTGTCTCACTGTCCCCCACAGGCACATAATCTGACAGTGAAGGTGAGCATGCCACCACACCCAGGTCCACTGCTGCGCGTCGCCGATGCAGGAAATCCACCACCTCTGGCCAGGAGGCTAGTACATCCATGCCAAGACCAGAGCGTGCCACAACATCTTCGACCCAGCTCCCCCGCCAGCGGGAAAGACCTGATGCCCAGCAGCCCCTGCAGCTACCACCATCACCACCTGCTGCCCAGCAGCACCAGCAGCCACCACCATCACCACCTGCTGCCCAGCAGCACCGGCAGCCACCATCACCACCTGCTGCCAAGCAGCACCGGCAGCCACCACCACCACCACCACCTGCTGACCAGCAGGCCCAGTGGCAAACAACACCACCATCTGCTGACTAGCAGCCCCAGCAGCCACCCCCACCACCTGCTGCCAAGCAGCACCGGCAGCCACCACCTGATTCCAAGCAGGCCCACCAACAAGAAGAGCCTGAATCCCCAGACCGCAGCCTGCAGGAAGAGCCTGAATACCCATGCCACAGCCTGCAGGAAGAGCCTGAATCCCCGCCACCCACCCAGCCGGACAAACCTGCAACACCAACAGGATGGTCTGGAGCACACAGCACTGTGGAGGGCAGTGGGCAGGACACACAGAGCCACGGTAGCCATGAGGATGAAGCTGTGCTTACTCCCCCAGGCCCTCGGAGACCACCTCCCATGTCACTACCTGGACTTCGGCACATACAAGACATTGAGGGGCGCCTCACCAGGATGGAGGAAAGGCAGCAGGTAAAGTATGCCTTGGTCGCGGAGTACGTTACAGAGGCACAACTGACACGGCAGACCATGCAGGATACCGTGCGTAACACGACTCGAATGCTGGGCAGAGCCACGGAGGGTGTGTACCACCTGGCGAGGCGTGTGCAGGAGGGAAATGGAGTAATGTCTGGTATGGCCGAGTCTATCAACCTGTTGGTGAACGCTATAGCGGAGCAACAGCACATCACCACCCCACTCGGCCATCCTCCAGCACACCGACCAGTTCTATTCAAAGTAGCCCTGTGCGTCAGTCAAAGCGACTCAATCGCCAGCCAGAGGATCACCCCCATCCTCCAAAAAGGGGGCGTAAATAGGCCAAGTTACTAGTGCATGTGGGGAGGGAGTAGTTGGGAAGGGGTTGTGGGGGTAATGGGGGTGTGGGGTTGGTGGGGAGGTAGTAGGGGGGTAGTGGGTGTGGGGGTAGTGCTAGGTAGTATTTTTGTCACCTGTACCAAGTTCATCCTAATGCAATACACCTGGTGTTACGAACAAACATGACTGGACATTGCTTATTCAGTGTGTGTCTATTTAATCATGAACAGTGTCCAGTGCCCAGTGTGACCCATGCCCAGTGCTGTGTCTTTTACAGTCCATCAAAAGTAGTGGTCAATTAATTCTTGCCATGTGGCACGTCCATCATTGCCATTGTGGTGCGGAGGATTTGCTACCTCTTCTTCATCCTCATCCTCTGGTGGCATCATGTCCATGTCAGGGGGCAGGGGGACGTTGCGCTGGATGCACATGTTGTGTAGCATTGCACATACCAGCACGATTTTGCCCACCTTCTCTGGCCAGTAAATGAGGGCTCCCCCCGACCTGCTGAGGCAGTGAAACCGGGCCTTCAACAGGCCAAATGTCTGCTCGATGGTGACGCAAGTGCGTACATGTGCACGGTTGTAGGCCTCCTCGTGCCTGTTGTGTGGTTGCCTGATGGGGGTCATAAGCCAGCCCACCAGGGGATACCCGGCATCACCTGCATGGGAGCAAGAGAAAGGGTACTTGTGATTTATTTGATCCTTCCATGTTAGCACTGGCTGTACAGTGTTCATTCGAATATGCAACTAAGCACAGGGATACATAACTGTACATGGCATGTGTCATTGTCTATGAACCCTGTAAGTGAATTTAGGGCTGTTCCATGGGGGTGGGGGGTGCACTTGCTGTCAAATGGCCGATTCAACGTGAACCTGCGCTATCACAATTCAAGTACAACAGACCACAATGGACTCAGTTCGCATTATTGTGTTGACAATGGGTATGGACTGTGCATTTACAGTGGCAACTCACGCATTTGCCTAATTTGCTTTGTGTAATACAGTGGTATCCCCGGTATGCATTCAACATATACAGGTCTTCATGTACATGTCCCTCGACACCTTCACCCATATGACTAGGTCACATATCCATTGGTAGTATGTATCACGGGTGAGGGTTACGTTACAAGAATATGGATGGGTGGGTGTAAGCATGGTGGAATGAAGCAACATTGGATGAGTCCCGTACCTCTCAATCATATATTGGTGGGAGTCAATATGTGTGGCTTTTTCCGATTTCATAGTTGAGACCTATTCTACTTGAAGGTGTTCCATGAGGTGACATGACAGGTGTACTGACCTGCGCTGTACCTTTGGACTGTGAGTGCAGTCACAATTATTTCTGTCTGGCAGATGTTTTTCGCTCTGGCTTAGCATCATGACTTGTGAATTGCATTTATTTTATATTTGTAAAGCGCTGCAGCCCGCGGGCATCACAGCGCATTACATGTATACGAGGACATAGTAACAGCACAACATCAATACGAGAGGTGAGGAATCTGGTTCTGGGAGTTAAGAGGGTGACCTTATTTGAACAGGTGGGTCTTAAGTTTCTTTCTGAAGCAAAGGTCATGGTAGTTCATTCCATTTGGTGATGGCCTTGGAAGAGAATGCCCTACCTAGTCCATTTGCCTTTTTTGCTGGGTTGACGTGTAGGAGACCTTTGTTTGTTGATCTAAGGTTGCATCTTGGCTCATACCAATGCAATTGTTTCTTTAGGTATGCTGGGGCCTTTCCAAATAGGCAGCGATGGACTAGTGTCAGCGATTTAAATGCGATACGGTCCTTTATGGCAAGCCAGTTTAAGTCTCTCCTGTCGCCTGTAATGTTGTCTCTCTTTGTTTTGTCAGTTATAGTTCTTATTGCATTGTTTTGGATTACTTGGCACTGTTTTATGCACATACTGCTTGCACCAAGTAACAGAGAGTTTCTGTAGTCAAGCCGGGAAAGGATGGTGGCCCTGGCGATTTTTGAGCGGTTTTGTTGGTTTAGCAGGGATGTAATGCTTTTTAGGAGTTTTTTGTGGTATTGCCACTTTCTCTTAAGCTAGGTGACTTGGGCCTCGGCACCAAGTGAGGCCTGTAAGTAAATGCCTAGTTTCTTTACTTTTTCTGATACTTTGATTGGTGTCTTGATGTTAAATGAGGAATACACTGAGTTACGTTTTCTCCTGGTGCAGGATGAGCCGAAGATCATTAGTTCAGTCTTGGTGCCATTTAGGCACATCCAATTTGCCTTCATCCATGTTTAAATGGAATTATATATAGATGTTAGCTTGTCACTGTCTTGATTGTAGTTTCCGCTAAGCTCAAAGAGCAGTTGCGTATCATCGGCGAAATTACAAAGAAATACGCTGAGATGGGTCAGCAGGGTACATAAGCAGCGTAAATACAGGTTAAAGAGTAGTGGGGAAAAGCTAGCTCGCTGTGGGACACCACAATCCACTGGTCTAGTTGAAAAGGCGTGCTCCCGCCAGATGATCTTGGAGCATCTGTCTTGAAGAAACAATGACACCCAGTTGATGGCCTCCTGGGAGCAGTTTCCCGATAAATCCAGAGCCTTTCGGAGCTTCCGATAATCCAGCAGATCAAAAGCTGCCGAGAGGTCCAGGAGGATCAGTAGTCCTGCCTTACCCCTCTCTAGAATGCCTAGCATCTCCGTCTGCAGATCAAGTCGTGCAGACTCAGTGCTGTGGGCTTTCCTAAATCCTGATTGTTGTGGGGTTCCTGGCGCAGGATGAGCCAAAGATCATTAGTTCAGTCTTGGTGCCATTTAGGCACATCCAATTTGCCTTCATCCATGTTTAAATGGAATCATATATAGATGTTAGCTTGTCACTGTCTTGATTGTAGTTTCCGCTAAGCTCAAAAAGCAGCTGCGTATCATCGGCGAAATTACAAAAAAATACACTGAGATGGGTCAGCAGGGTACATAAGCAGCGTAAATACAGGTTAAAGAGTAGTGGGGAAAAGCTAGCTCGCTGTGGGACACCAGAATCCACTGGTCTAGTTGAAGAGGCGTGCTCCCGCCAGATGATCTTGGAGCATCTGTCTTGAAGAAACAATGACACCCAGTCCATGGCCTCCTGGGAGCAGTTTCCCGATAAATCCAGGGCCTTTCGGAGCTTCCGATGATCCAGCAGATCAAAAACTGCCGAGAGGTCCAGGAGGATCAGTAGTCCTGCCTTACCCCTCTCTAGAATGCCTAGCATCTCCGTCCGCAGATCAAGTCGTGCAGACTCAGTGCTGTGGGCTTTCCTAAATCCTGATTGTTGTGGGTTTCCTGGCGCAGGATGAGCCGAAGATCATTAGTTCAGTCTTGGTGCCATTTAGGCACATCCAATTTGCCTTCATCCATGTTTAAATGGAATTATATATAGATGTTAGCTTGTCACTGTCTTGATTGTAGTTTCCGCTAAGCTCAAAGACCAGCTGCGTATCATCGGCGAAATTACAAAAAAATATGCTGAGATGGGTCAGCAGGGTACATAAGCAGCGTAAATACAGGTTAAAGAGTAGTGGGGAAAAGCTAGCTCACTGTGGGACACCACAATCTACTGGTCTAGTTGAAGAGGCGTGCTCCACCCCAGATAATCTTGGAGCATCTGTCTTGAAGAAACAATGACACCCTGTTGATGGCCTCCTGGGAGCAGTTTCCCGATAAGTCCAGGGCCTCTCGGAGCTTCCGATGATCCAGTAGATCGAAAGCTGCCAAGAGGACCAGGAAGATCAGTAGTCCTGCCTTACCCCTCTCTAGAATGCCTAGCATCTCCGTCTGCAGATCAAGTCGTGCAGACTCAGTGCTGTGGGCTTAGCTAAATCCTGACTGTTGTGGGTGAAGTAGGTTGTTTTTGTCTACGTAATACTGGAGTTGATCTGTGGCGATCTTGTCAAGCATTTTTAATAGGAAATTATAGTTTGTGATAGGGTGAGGATTGAGGGGTCTTGTTAATTTAGTTCTGGCTTTTTTGGCAGGGGTGTGACCGTTACTGTTTTGATAGCTGTAGGGACTGGGCGGTGCCTAAAAGAAGCATTAAACATTCTTCTGAGGAATGGAGTGAATACTTCAGCATTGTCCAATATTATTTTAGGTGGTATTACATTTTCTGTGCAAGAAGTGCAGTTTATGGTTCTGAGTGTTTTCCTCATGTCTTCCATGCATATTGGCGTGAACTGGAATTTTGGACCTTGTGGTTTGAAAGTTTATTCTTGTGTTTGAACTGAAAAAGGGGGGCTAATGTTCTTACAATTTGTTATTGTTTCTCTGGCCTTTGAGGATTTTGTTCTGCAAAGCTGTCTGAACCATTTCACAATCTTTCTCTGTGGGTTGGAATGGTGGGGAGAGGGTTTTTGGTTTTTCTATGGCTTTTAGTATTTGAAAATGTTTCCCTGTGGAGTTTGCGGCAGTAGCAAACTGTCTATTATAGTGTTTTTTTTAAAGTTCTGCAAGTTTTAACCTGTATCTGGTGTCTCTATTCTTCCGGTTCTGTTTGTTAGTCTCGGTGGGTCTTTTAACCATTTTCTTTCTATTTTTTTTTTCTTTTTTGTGGGCATTAGATTCAACATTGAACCATTTTTGGTGTTTTGCCTTGGGCCTGACTTGTTTGTTTTTTATTGGCGCGTGAAGATCGAGTAGTTCCTGAAAGCAGTTGTTGTAGGTCAGCACTATTTTGTCACACGTGTCATCATCCGTTGTGGTGTTCATGACTTGATTTATTCCGTGTGATAATATGGAAGTCATGATTTTTTTAGGTTTCTGCCTTGAACTTTCAGGGGGCATTGTTTGGTTTTTCTATTTTTTGTTTTGGTATAAGTCTGGTTTCGATTTTGTAGTGATCTGACCAGATACATGGATGAGTTGTCAGTACTGACATTTCAACGTTATTGGTGATTATCCAGTCTAGCTGGTTACCTGAGATAGAGGTGGAATAATTGTTTATCTTATTCAAAGTAAGTTTCAATTTCGTGCTAGTCTAACTAGAGGGTTACTGGCTGTATTTAGCAGAAAAGCTACCTAAAATATGGCGTGCTGTATGTCAGCGTTAGACTAAGAAAAATTCGACCATTTGGCTTTCGACCAAATTGGTTCGACCATTTGTCCAGTCGACCAAATTCTTTCGACCAAATGCCTGGTAACCGTGTGACACAGCGAATGCATGCAGAAGTGCAAGGCCTTCACAGCCGTGTCTCCATGTATTTAACAGACACAGTGCTCACATCAGCACATGTATTAGGAACATCACAATACATAAACCGCATGTACCACAATGCACCACTCTGTAGTGAAAATGCCTGAAATACATGAACACAGCAATGGTTAGTTTGCTAACAGTCAGCCTGCATTCACTGGCTCAATGCCTCCTCAATGAGTAGCTGTGCAGGCATGTCCTCCAGCTCCAGTACTATGAGTCCTGATGGTAGCATTGTGGATTTGGAAGGGATGTGGTGTGTGGGAGTGCTCCATTTGTGCTGTGCCACACTCCATTGCTTCCAACTGTGCTGATTGTGTGCACCTGTGGCAGATTTTTACACACCAGATTCCTATTACTGTTTGGTCTGCGATGCCAGTGTTTACAGCATCGTTTTATCCATTATTACTGGCATGTCCATGCCAGTATTTGCATGTCCGTACACCTCCTAATGTGGACTTACTTGTGGCATGCTGGTGTCTCTGGCACGGCTGCCGCGTGTCAATGCTGATACCGGCAACAGTGTGGCCGGTCATGGCGGGTCCCTGCCGATGCTGGTGACACTCACCGGGCACCCTGACGCTTGGTTTGTGCACAACTATATATGAATACACTACTTGCTGATGCTTGTTTATCGGGTTGTGTATCTGCCAACCCTGTGATTTCTCCCCCCAGACCTTAGGCCTTCTTTCTCTTGTGCTTGCCCCCACAGCTGCTGGACTCCCTGCATAGCAAGCTGGAACGTCGGCTGGAACGTTGGCCCAGGTCCACCCCATTAGGCTAAACCCTGAATTACTGTAAGAATCCTAATACACCGGGATAGTAGCTTCACAGATTCCCCCTACTCATACAGGGTGAGTGATTCGTGTCTGTGTGACAGCAGTCATCAGATTTTGATATCCCACTGAATGTGTCCTTTAGAGTACTGTTTGTATCAACTATGTCCCACTCTTCTCTGCCCCCTTTAGGGAGAAACTAATATACTACATAATTCCTGCCCTGAGGAAGGCCTCAACTTCTGATGCCTGTTGTCATGAGCGCTACTCCCGAGGAGCCAAGACTGGCCCAGCGTCCCCGGAAGCAGGCTCATCATCCACACCCCCGGTTCCAGCAGACCCCTACAGGGGCCCTTTGGACCATGTCCTGGCGCCTCTGGCGCCAGGATCATAAGGAACCACAGTCCCGGCGCCATGGGCGCCGGGCTCATATTCTTAAAGTGTGCAGTAGTGATTGGGTGGACTTACCTGTGGCAGACCATGCTGCATACTCACCTAGAACAATCCAAGCTGGGTGAAGTCCCAGCCACTGGCTGGGAGGGACCAATCCTCTGTTACAGGAACTCTTTTCTTACCTGGGTGAGGCTGATGCTAATCCTCTGACACTGGAACTCTTTTCTTACCTGGGTGAGGCTGGAGGAAGAATACGCACCAAAGCACTTCTCCACTATTTAAACCACGCCCGATAGAATTCACGTGCTTCGCGTTATTCTGCAACAGCAGCAGGACGCTCACTGAGTCGGCTTCTGCATTCCAGGTCCAGACACACCCTCAGCTTCTCGAGCAGCAACCTGTGGATGAAGAAAAGGCACAGGAACATCTACTCACCAGAATTCAGTCACAAGAGTCCAGTCTCCGACAACCTGCAAATAAAGACATAAGGTTAGAAAACGGGCAACACGCTCGCAGCTGCGCTCGCTTACCTTATCCATCCGTGATCACACCGGAGTTCACCGCGGCCTTCGCTTCGGCAGCATCCCAGCACCTGGAAGACAAAAGACATTGTTAGTGGTGTCCGAGCCGAAGTGGCCACAATTCAGTAATACTTACGCGCTTCTTCACGCGCAGCAGCGGCAGCATCGCCCTCAGCATTTCGGCACCTGAAAGGAAGGAAAAGACATTATCAGAGGTGCCCATTTGGAAACGGCCACAATTCAGTTATACTTACGTGCCACCGCACGTGCAACAGCGGCGGCGTCGCCCACAGCATCTCGGCACCTGAAAGACAGAAAAGGACATTATAAAGAGTGCTCCTTCAGAAGCGGCCTCAGATCTTCTATACTCACAAGCCTCTTCTTGCACAGCAGTGGTGGTGTCGCCAACAGCTCCTCGGCACCTGAAGGACTATTACAAGCCACAAAAGGACACTGAGCCTAAACACTGAAATTATCCAGTGACGTAACTGGATTCCACGCGCCCCTGCACCAGAAGCAGGATGGAGAGCTCGGCTTTACTAAACCAAAGGTGAGAGTTCGTGGAGACCAGTCGAGAACCAAGAAGTGGGAAAAGCAGAAGATTGGTGGGAGAACTTATCCAACCAGCTTGTAATTACCCCTTTTTCTTCCACCTGCAGAAAACTCACCTTACAAGCCAGACAGTCAATATTTGGAGGTCCTGCCCAGAGCGTCTTCCGAGTTCTACGCCTCATCATAGTCATAGAAGCAACTGCAGCAGTCCAGTTTGGGTCAGCGCCTCCGTGGGAATCAGGTGAGCGTTACAGAACGCAAAGCCTACCCATAATCTCCTACCCAGGCGCTATGGAAACTTCCGACACAGACCAATTGGCCCAGTTGTTGGGGGAATTAAGAGCTGAAGTCCATGCTGCTCGCCAGGAAACGAACGCCCTTAAGAGGGAATTGATAATGTCAAAAGAACGAACTGACGATCTCGCCAGACAGTTATTACAGAGTCAAGCGGGGCAAACTCCTCTACCTAACTCAGGGGGGAATTATACCCCAGTTACTTCGACCAATCCCGTTCAAATCATCCTACCTGGAAATGTGCCGTTGGCACCACCTGAATGCTTTTCTGGTGACCCTAAAAGATTTGCAGTGTTTATAAATCAATGCCGACTGCACTTTCTTTGTAGACCCGCAGCCTTTCCAACTGACCAGACCAAGGTAGCCTTTGTACTTTCGTATCTTAGTGGCAGCGCCGCTGATTGGTCGATCCCTCTGGTTACACAGGATGACCCAATTCTTCGGAACTTCTCAGCCTTCCAGGCGAGTATGGAGAGACTTTTTGCAAGACATTCCCAAGGGCAGGCCCTGGACAACGAACTCCTCTCCCTGCGACAGGGCAACCTGGACCTCTTAGCCTACATTGCATCTTTTAATAGGTTAATCGTGGAAACTAGATGGCCAGAGGATAAAAGGATCACGCTATTTCACAGAGGTCTGCGTGGTGAACTTAAAGACGTCCTTGCCCAGGTCGTGAATCCTCCTCAGGACTGTTCGGAATATATTGATTTGGTGGTCCAATTGGATCATAGGCTCCAAAACAGAAAGGCGGACCGATCCAGGTTTGAAACCGGAGTATTCACGAAAAAACAAAGCAACGCCAAAGGGGTCGACACCGTTGAACCTATGCAGATTGGGGCCGTAAAGGGTCCCTTAACCCAGAAAGAGCATGACAGAAGACGACAAATGCAATTGTGCCTCTATTGTGGAAACTCTGGACATTTTCTTCGAGATTGCCCGGTAAAACCACCTAAGAAGACAGTAGGAGCTTCTGACAAGAACTCTGAAAAGCCTGAGCCTGGAAACGACCTCGCCCGACAAGTGTAGAGGTCCGCTTGCCGAGCTTAAAAACCAGTTCTTTGACCTCGCACTTCATAATGCCTATGGTCCTCGTAAACCCAAAGCAACCAGAACGTTTGCCTGCTATTAAGGCATACATCGATAGTGGAGCAATAGGAAATTACGTGGACCGCGAATTGGCTTCCAGGATGAACCTACCTCTTTGTCCAAAGGCGGTTAAAGATGTCATTACCACGGTGGATGGGACCGAAATCGCCTCCGGACCGGTAACCCATACCACTGCTGAAGTGACGTTACTAGGCCAAGACGGGCATCGGGAGGTAATTGTGTTCGACGTGATCAAGGCTCCTTAATTCCAAGTAATCCTAGGAATCCCTTGATTGGAGAAACACAACCCTCAGATTGATTGGCGAGCAAAGACGATCATGTTCCCTGAGTGTGCACCAACCTGCTATCCACGACCCAGCATTGGCCTAGCGTCAGCAACGACTGACGGTCCACAATTACCTCAAGAGTATCGAGAGTTCCAAGATGTTTTTCAAAAGGAACAGGCTAACACCTTGCCACCTCACAGATCATACGATTGTCAGATAGATCTGCTACCCGGTGCAACTCCCCCTTGCAGTAGGATTTACGCCCTCACCGAGCCTGAGAACCTTCATCTGCGACAGTATTTAGACCAGTATCTGGCCAATGGCTTTATCCGTCCGTCAAAGTCTCCTGCATCCTCGGCTCTGTTCTTCGTACCAAAAAAAGAAGGTGACCTCAGAACCTGTATTGATTACCGTGCTCTGAATCAGATAACAGTAAAAAACAGATACCCCTTACCTCTGATCCCGGAACTCCTCGACCAGGTGAAAAACGCCTTTATTTATACCAAGCTTGATCTCCGGGGAGCTTATCATTTGGTACGGATCAAGGAAGGTGATGAATGGAAGACGGCATTTCGCACTAAGTATGGGCTATTTGAATACCAAGTGATGCCCTTCGGACTATGCAATGCGCCGGCCGCCTTCCAATATTTCATGAATGACGTCCTCAGAGAGCTCATTGATGTCTGTGTTGTCGTCTACATAGACGACATTCTTGTGTACTCATCTTCGGAAGCTGATCATCGAAATCATGTTAGGGCGGTCCTTGAAAAACTTCGCCAACATAAACTCTTTGCCAAGCTCGAGAAATGTGCCTTTCATGTCACCGAGGTCGAATTTCTGGGATTTATTCTGACACCCAAAGGAGTCCACATGGACTCGAGAAAAGTTGACGCAATCCTCAAATGGCCATCTCCTACTTCCGTGAAAGGCGTTCAAAGCATGCTAGGCTTTGCCAATTTTTACCGCAGATTTATTCCAGAGTTTTCACGAGTGGTACAACCCATCACATCCCTCTTAAGAAAAAATAAGCGCTTTGAATGGTCTGCAGAGGCTGAACAAGCCTTCCAAGAGCTAAAGGCCAAGTTCACCTCGGCGCCAATACTGAAACACCCACGCCCGGATCTCCCTTACATCGTTAAAACCGATGCCTCCAGCTTAGCAATGGGAGCAGTTCTATCACAAAGGGATCCAGAGACTAACCAACTGCATCCTGTGGCGTTTTGGTCTCGAAAGTTCTCGGCGTCTGAGATTAATTACACCATCACGGACAAAGAGCTTTTAGCTATTAAATCCGCCTTTAAGGCCTGGCGGCATTATCTCCTCGGGGCCAAACACACCGTTACGGTGATCACCGATCATCGAAATCTACAGTATCTGAAAATCGCCAAACCTCAATCCTCCAGACAGCTTCGCTGGGCTCTATTCTTTGCTGAATTTGACTTCGTGATCACTTACCGCCCGGGCAACAAGAACGGCAAAGCGGATGCTCTTTCCCGAATTGGAATGGGAGATAACGTTGTCAATCCCGAACCCGTACCAATAATTCCTGAACAAAGGATCTTGGGTCTGATTTCTTCGCAATCCATCGAGGATATTCAGGCAAAAACTAAACAACTTGTGACCCCATCAGACTTACAGAGCTGGTTACAAAGAGGAGAGAACTTCACCGTAAACAATGACTTGCCTTATTTCCAAGGACGATTATTCCTACCACACGCCGATTTACAAAAACAGGTAATCTCCTGCTATCATGATTCATTAATGGAGGGTCACCCTGGCATCGCCAAAACCACAGAAAAAGTGAAGAGACACTTCTGGTGGCCTTCATGGAGAAAAGACATAAAAGAATTTGTGATGTCCTGTGGTGTGTGCGCTCAAAACAAGGGTCAAAAGAAAAGGCCGGCTGGTCTTCTGCAACCATTAGACATTCCACCGTGTCCCTGGCATACCCTTTCCATGGACTTCATCACAGACTTACCCTCTTGTTCCGGGTACAACACTATTCTCGTTATTGTGGATTTGTTTTCTAAAATGGCCCACTTCATTCCGCTAAAAGGCTTACCTTCAGCTTCAGTACTAGCCAGAGAATTCCTTGAAAACATTGTCCGGTTACACGGCTTCCCGTCGGTACTAATCTCTGATAGAGGAAGCCAGTTTATTTCTCACTTTTGGCGTAGTTGTTGTCGGTCAGCTCAAATCGATGTAAGACTTTCAACCAGCCATCACCCCCAGACCGACGGGCAAACCGAGAGAACAAACCAGACTCTCGAACAATATTTACGATGCATGCTACAACAGTCTGAAAGCAACTGGAAGGACATCCTTTGGATAGCTGAATATGCATACAACAATTCAGTTCATTTGGGAACCGGGAAGAGTCCCTTCTACATCTTGTATGGAATTCATCCTCGAACCTCCAACCTCGACCCACCTCAAGATCTTGGAACACCCGCCGTAGATCAGTTGCACTCTGTTATTACCCAAGCTTTCAAGGAAGCGACTGCACATCTACAACAAGCTAAAGAAAAGTACAAAAAAGGAGCAGACCAACACCGAAGCGATGCCCCTCAATATCAGGTTGGGGATCAAGTCTGGTTGTCCACCAAACATTTATCGCTAAAAGGACCTCGCACCTTTAACCCCAAATACCTGGGACCATATTCAATTACGGCCATAATTAATCCAGTGGCCGTTAAATTAGATTTGCCAACCCATATGAGAATACATCCTGTGTTTCACGTATCTCTTTTGAAACCCATGCAACCTGGAACCAGACTGACCAGACCTCCAGAACCCATTCAGGTGAATGGAGAGCCCGAATTTGAAGTTAAAAACATTTTGGACTCCAAGATCATCAAATCAAAACTATTCTACCTAATCGACTGGAAAGGCTACGGACCCCAGGAAAGATCCTGGGAACCCTATGACTACGTCCATGCTCCTAATCTAGTCAGGAAATTCCACCGAACCTTTCCCGATAAACCAAAACCCCCGGGGAGGACAAGTTTGGGAGGGGCCTTGAGGGGGGGTGCTGTCATGAGCGCTACTCCCGAGGAGCCAAGACTGGCCCAGCGTCCCCGGAAGCAGGCTCATCATCCACACCCCCGGTTCCAGCAGACCCCTACAGGGGCCCTTTGGACCATGTCCTGGCGCCTCTGGCGCCAGGATCATAAGGAACCACAGTCCCGGCGCCATGGGCGCCGGGCTCATATTCTTAAAGTGTGCAGTAGTGATTGGGTGGACTTACCTGTGGCAGACCATGCTGCATACTCACCTAGAACAATCCAAGCTGGGTGAAGTCCCAGCCACTGGCTGGGAGGGACCAATCCTCTGTTACAGGAACTCTTTTCTTACCTGGGTGAGGCTGATGCTAATCCTCTGACACTGGAACTCTTTTCTTACCTGGGTGAGGCTGGAGGAAGAATACGCACCAAAGCACTTCTCCACTATTTAAACCACGCCCGATAGAATTCACGTGCTTCGCGTTATTCTGCAACAGCAGCAGGACGCTCACTGAGTCGGCTTCTGCATTCCAGGTCCAGACACACCCTCAGCTTCTCGAGCAGCAACCTGTGGATGAAGAAAAGGCACAGGAACATCTACTCACCAGAATTCAGTCACAAGAGTCCAGTCTCCGACAACCTGCAAATAAAGACATAAGGTTAGAAAACGGGCAACACGCTCGCAGCTGCGCTCGCTTACCTTATCCATCCGTGATCACACCGGAGTTCACCGCGGCCTTCGCTTCGGCAGCATCCCAGCACCTGGAAGACAAAAGACATTGTTAGTGGTGTCCGAGCCGAAGTGGCCACAATTCAGTAATACTTACGCGCTTCTTCACGCGCAGCAGCGGCAGCATCGCCCTCAGCATTTCGGCACCTGAAAGGAAGGAAAAGACATTATCAGAGGTGCCCATTTGGAAACGGCCACAATTCAGTTATACTTACGTGCCACCGCACGTGCAACAGCGGCGGCGTCGCCCACAGCATCTCGGCACCTGAAAGACAGAAAAGGACATTATAAAAGGGTGCTCCTTCAGAAGCGGCCTCAGATCTTCTATACTCACGAGCCTCTTCTTGCACAGCAGTGGTGGTGTCGCCAACAGCTCCTCGGCACCTGAAGGACTATTACAAGCCACAAAAGGACACTGAGCCTAAACACTGAAATTATCCAGTGACGTAACTGGATTCCACGCGCCCCTGCACCAGAAGCAGGATGGAGAGCTCGGCTTTACTAAACCAAAGGTGAGAGTTCGTGGAGACCAGTCGGAACCAAGAAGTGGGAAAAGCAGAAGATTGGTGGGAGAACTTATCCAACCAGCTTGTAATTACCCCTTTTTCTTCCACCTGCAGAAAACTCACCTTACAAGCCAGACAGTCAATATTCGGAGGTCCTGCCCAGAGCGTCTTCCGAGTTCTACGCCTCATCATAGTCATAGAAGCAACTGTAGCAGTCCAGTTTGGGTCAGCGCCTCCGTGGGAATCAGGTGAGCGTTACACCTGTTTAGGCACTCCGAAACGTGTTATCCATGTGTTTTGTTCCCTTCTCGTTTGGAAGTACTTCGGGAACAAGTTTTTTTATCTCTTCTACACGTTGGCACATACCCATATGGCAGATAATCATATAAACCAAGTTGATTGAATGATTTTGCTTCTACCTACCAGGGTAATTTTTTATACACCCTGGTAATACCTAGTCCAGAGGAACAATTTGTTTCCTGTGTGGATATTTTTATCTAATTAAGCTATTGAAAACTATCCAAACTGCTCTTTGATGAATATACCACTCTTGGTGTACTTATGTATATACGATGAATGCTATGTTTTATGTCTTTTTTTTCTTCTTCTGATATTTTTCCTTAACTTGTGTAAGAAGTAATTTGAATAACAAAATGTGTTTTGAATAATACATTTATTGTTTGTACGCTTAGGACTCTATTCTTTGGTTTTTGTTCCTGTGACGTTCTTTGAAAGCATATACATTGTACTTATATGGAGATTCATCTAAAATAACTGACAGAAATTAGGACTGTCACCAGCGTGGATACCTTTTTTGGTTCCTTGTTTAAAAACGTGTTATTTGCCCCTGCTCACGCTTGCACACTGAGGCACACCTATTGTCTGTACATATATCCCAGCAACCACAGTTGCTTAGGTTGTAATATAACCTTAGCCTGAAGTTTTAGGCACAAGTCTGGCCAATTTATTACTGGACCGTCCCTCTCCTTCCCTTAACCCTGTATACTGCTGTCCACTTGCTACCTTACCTGCCTATTTCTTTATCTTACTCTACTAGCCTACAGACCTGACTCTGACTACTCCGGTCCGGTAAAGGATGCCGGTACGGTAATACCGGAATCGATTTTTACCGGAACGGCATACTTGTAATGAGGCCCATACTCTGCTCTCTAGGTTCTATGAAGCTCTGCTGCATTTTTTGTGCTGAGTAGCAACCTCGCCGAATTTGTTTTTGCCGAATGATTTATTTTTACCACAAACAGTGGGGGGAGAACCCCTGCACCTCCGGTTGCACCCCCACCCTACCCCAAATATATACCTTAGCCCAATTTACCATTGGAAGCAGCTGGCTTCCAGTCAATGTGGCTTGATGGTCTGAGGGTCCGTTGTACACCTTAGGTCCATTCCTCAAGTGGTTTCTGCAGCCTCGACACAGATGGACACGCTGAGGGATGCTATGTGGTGTAACTGGGCTGGGTGATGCCCAGCTCTGGTACCACTGAAGAATGCTACAAGGACTTGACACACTGGTAGGCTCCTGATGCACTTATAGCATAACCCTGGATTCGCATTGTGCTGTTATTTCTGCTGTTATCACTGCCGTATGAGTGAGCATCTCTTTGCTTATGGGTTGGGCTTCTCACGTGACAGGCTTGCCAATTGTCTATTTCAGTTGCCTCTTTCTCCTGCCTCTGCCTCAATCCTTCCTGAGGTTTGCCCAATTGATGCCTAGAGCATCATGGCTGCTTATCCCTATGGGATCCTACGAGAGAAGTTGGTGCTTTGACAGAGTATTATTGGCATGACCTGCCCGCGGGATTGCCCACCGCTTGCAGTAATTACGGCCCCTTGGCTGTTGAGTTGACAGGAACGCCAATGTGAAATATGGAACCAGAAATTAAGGCTTTGGCTAATCAGAAAGATTCTGTCTGTTTAATAGGGTACGCAGCAACTGGAAGTCAAGCTGGAAGTATTGATAATCCAGTCACATTCCTGACCACATTAATACAGTCCCCAATAAAAAAGGGTGGGAAAAAATATTCTGGAGGTTCCCCCACAGTCTCCCTTGAGTTATTTGGTGATGAATGGTGAGCAAACTGTGCACACTGAGCAAATTCATGCTGGCAAATGGCAATATGTAAGGAAAATATTATTTGGGAGTTAAACCAATGTAAAAACCTTTCAGATTTCTGTTTATAAAACGAATGGATAAATTGGTACTGGCAAATCGCGCTTTTCCTCTGTAACAACAGTTTTACAAAGTTAATGGGCCTCATTACGAGATTCGCGGTAATGGAAAAACGATGCCGGTAAGGTAATACCGGCACCGCATAATGCTCCAGCCCATTACGAGTAGACATCCCGGTATCAGCGCCACCGCTGAGGCCGTGCTCCTCCATACCGGCATGGGCGCGGGAATGCGGCCCTTCGGGCCAGCAATACCGGGATGCTGCTAAAAGGAGGACATCACAAGTCACGCGGACATGCACCTACCGGCATCCCGAAGGCGGTAATTGGGGATACCGCGATGCTGGCATCACAGGCATCACGGATCACCCACTAATAGCAATGTGATGTGTTCCCAACAGCCACAGGTGCACACAATCAGCACAGGTGGAGGTAATGGAGTCTGGCCCAGCACAAACACAAAAGGAGCACACCCACACACCACACCCCTTCCCACACCAAAATGATCCTACTTGCAGTCGCGATATTGGGGCTGGAGGACATGCTTGCATTGCTACTCCATGAGCAACAGCTACAACAGGCACTATAGAGGAGACGCAGTAGGAGAAGGAGGGTGAGACAGGCCCAGCAAGTCCCACCAGTGCAGCCAGTCGTACCATGCAGGCAGCCACCGATCCCTCACATGAGAGCCAGTCCTTTCAACCTAACTCCTATGCAGATCCACACCCTGTACCGCCTGGACCGGGACACCATCAGCACCATTGTGGACATGATACACAACGACATTGTCAGCCTGATTGAAATTCGCACCGTCTGTGCTTCACTTCCTGGCCACAGGCACCTACCAGCACACAGTGGGGCATGGCATATCACAACCTTTTCTTTCACGCATGCTGAACCAAGTGCTGGATGCCCTCCTGAAGCACGCAAGCGACTACATATCCCTACCACAGACTGCCCAGGAGATCTTTGACACTACAATTGGCTTCCATGCACTGGCAGGCATGCCACATTTTATTGGTGCCCTCAATTGCACCCATGTGGAATTGGTGGTCCCACATGCCATGGAGGTGGCGTACCGCAATCGTAAACTATACCACTCCGCCAATGTGCAGATGGTATGTGACTCCAGCAAGTTCATCACACATTGCTGTGTCCGATATCCCGGTTCAACTCATGATTCAATGGTCCTGCAGAACTCCACGATACCAAGCTACATCGAGCGACATGCTGAACGACGTGCCTGGCTGCTTGGTAAGTTGCATGACAGGCACATGGCAGTGTAATGGGGGGAAGAGATGCACACACCACCTGGGTGAGATTGGGGTGCTGACTGGACAATGCCCAAACTGCAAAACACTGTTCCCCAAAACATCCCAAACTGAACATGACACCTAAACGTCATAGAAATGATGGAAGCTGCACACCAATGCCAATATGCCAGACTTGCAACCAGCCCACATCCCTCAACACGTCCACTGCACATCATCAGACTGTACCCTCTGTAACACAATGCAGCAACATGCTGTGAGTATGCACAATGTACATGACCGCAGCAAAACACAACACAGGACATGCATCCATGAGTGCGCACAAATCAATCCCACCAAGGGAATATACTGATTGTCACTAGCCCACCACCACAGTAGCGCTGCATTCACCGATGAATGACAAATCATGATGAAACTTGTGCCAGTGCTGCTAGTAAAAATACATACAAATCACTCCACATCACCTATATGATTGCAAATACAGCGGTAGGCATTCACAGTGCATGAACACCAGCAAGGAAGTGGACAACCTGCATCATCTGAACGACACAACCCACACCTGTAGACCATGGAACAGCACACATTGTGGCAAATAATCATGTGTGCAGACATCCAGGGACATGTGCACAACAAATATCTGCAGGCATGAGAGTGATAAGTACAGGTGTCATGGTAGGAATTGACTCACATATACCTCATTTTGCTCCCATACAGGTGATGCTGGCTATCCCTTGAAGCCGTGCCTCCTCACCCCTGTTCGGAACCCGCAGAACAGGCATGAAGAGGACTACAATCGGACCCGTACCCGTGTGGTGATTGAGCAGACCTCTGGCCGGTTGAAGGCACAGTTTCGCTGCCTCAGCAGGTCGGGTGGGGCACTCCTGTACAGGCATGAGAAGGTGGCCAAGATCATCATGGTATGTGCCATGCTGCACAACATGTGCATCCGACGGAACGTGCCTCTGCCGCCTGACATTGACCAGCAACCACCAGGTGAGGATGAAGATGATGAAGAAGAAGGGGTTGCACATCAGCCAGGTGGTGATGCACATGAGGGATGTGCTGTGCGCCAGTCTGTGATAGGCCAATATTTCTAAGACACATGGATGCAGAGGGTGTCATGGATGTGGGACTCTGGGCACTGGGTCTGGGGGGTTACCAGACATTTGGTCGAAAAAAATTGGTTGACCAGACAAATGGTCGAACCAATTTGGTCGAAAACCAAATGGTCGAATTTTTTTTTTTTTTATTTTCACCTTTTTTTTTTTTTTTTTTGGGGGGGGTCCCCCCCTAGCCCCCTTTTTTTTCTAAAAAACCATTTTTGTAAAAAACGAAAACCCGAAAAATAAATATATAATTAAAAAAAAAAATTCGACCATTTGGTTTTCGACCAAATTGCGTCGACCAAATGTCATTCGACCAGTTTTAGGTCGACCAAATGTCTGGACACCGGTCTGCGGTACATGGATACTGTGCACTGTAAACCAATAAAGCACACATACACAATAAGCAATGTCCAGTCATGTGATTTTTTTGTACACAACGGGTGTATTAAACAGGTAATATATAGAAAGCGCATTTACCCTCCACCTCACACACACACCCTCCCCCTCCCCCCACAAATCCCCCAGACACCCCCTCCCCCACAACTCTCCCACACACACCCTCCCCCACAACTCCACCACAAACCCCTCTTCCTTCCCCCTCCCCCCACAACTCCCCCACACAACGCCTCCCCCTGTCCCTTCCCCCCACAACTCCCCCACACACCCCCTCCCCTCACAACTCCCCCACACATAGTGTGCAATCATAGTCATTGTATGCAACATGAGTCAACATGAGTCTGCACATGCAGGCTGCTCCTGCTACTGGCAGCCTCTGTCGGCCTCCGGGGGCTGCATGTCAGAGCGTGAAGACCTACACAGCGGGCTCATCTGGGTGGAGCTGGACGATGATGCCGTGCCCGCATGATCCACTGTTGGGGCAGGATGCTGAGCCTCCAAGGCCTGGGCAATCCTGGCCAGGACCTGTCTCACCGCTGACAGCTCCTCGCAAATCCACTTGGTACTTGACTCCATGGCCCCTGTCATGGCGGCAGTGTTTTCACGGGCCTCCTGTCTTGTCAAGGCACCATCGGAAACATACTGCTTCACAAGCCCTGTGAGCTCTTGCTGACGCCCCTCCATTTAGGCCATGCGCCACTCTCCGTCCCGGATGCCTGTTGAGGTGGATGGGATATCTGCCAAAGCACCCAATGCAGGTGTGTCATCTGGGGGGCTCCAGGCCTCTTGGATTGCCTCTCCTCCTGACTGGTCCGGTGGGTTGCTATTTGGGGTGCTCAGTGGGGTGTGATGGGGGTTTGCTCAGGGCTGGGTGTGCGTACCGCATCCATGGACAGGTTGTCGTCCTGAGGTAGACATTCCTCAGCCTGCCACTGTCCTTCGTCTCCACTCTGGGGCGCTGTGGCAGCTACCTCCTCTACAGAGCTGTTTGCGGTAGACAGGGTCCCGTCTGCCACTGCCTCAGGATCAGTGGATTCCACCTGTTTAGCTTCTGTTGGTTTTGGGCAGTTCTTTGCCGCCCCTGTGCCTTGGCATCTTGTGTTGGCATTGGCTTGGGTGGCTGTAGTTACTTGCCAGTGCCCTTAGATGTGGATGGCCTAGTGCCATTATCCCTGCCCCCTGGCCTTTTTGGATCGTGTCCTGGCCTGTGCGGCTGTGTCCTCACCATCGCTTTTGGATTCTGTGCCTGTGGGGGACCGAGAGAGGCACGGCATCAGTGATGGTTGTACATGCATCATGCATACATTAGTATTAGTTCAGTTGTACGCATGTGATGATTTGTTGTCTTGGAATTGTGACATACAGGTTGCTTGCTCTATGGGGGGGTTATTCAGGCATACATCAGGTTCTCACATGTGTAAGGTGGTGTATGCTGTGGGACATACCTTTGTGTTGTGGAGTGCGTGCAGTGTGACACATGCCGTTTAGCTGTTTGTGGGGTGTGTCTCAGGTATAGCATTGGCATGCTGCATGCATGTTGATGTGATGGTCCTGGGGACAGCATCTACATAGGGATGTGTCCATGTGTGTGTGATGGCCCATGCATTGGCTTATGTCACTGTCACATTGTGGCCCATCATCATGCTTTGGATTCAAGTGGTTTGTATGGACACTCACCTCCATCTGCTGATGATGGTACTCCTCGCTCCATGTCTCCAACTCCCTCAATGGCCTCCATGCCAATCGTACTGGCACATGTTTCCTCCCATCTGGTGAGCTTGATGGGGGAGTTGGCTCTGCCGCCTGTTGCCAGACCCTGGCTCCGATTGGCCGATAGGATGGTCCGCACACGGAGGCACAGGTCATCCCACCTCTTTTTTACGTCTTTGACGGGGCAGGGTTGTGCCGACCGCACTGACCTTTCGGGCCACTTCATCCCATATTTCTTTTTTTTTAATCTGAGCAGGTCACCTGAGGTCTGCTGCGAAGACCACATCACCATTCTGGGCCAAAGTGTCTGCCAGCATATTCAACTCATCCTCCGAGAAGCGCACCTTTCTCTGACGGGAGGCACCTTTCTTGAGGCCTTAGGCATTGTGCTGGGGATGTAAGTGGTGGTTTGTGGATCCAGGTCCTGTGTCTGGAGGATTTCAATGGATTGTGTTTTTCAAGATGGCTGCCGTTGCATTTCCTGTTCCGGGACAATGACGTTACTTCCGGTTCCGGTATTGCCTGGCCCGGTATTGCTGTACCCGTTATTGCCGGTGCTCGTTATTTAGGGGTGGTCGAAGGCGGAGGAGGTGTCAGCGCTTGGCATGATGCCGCTAACGAGGGTTTTAGGGTTGTTAACGGCATGCCGGTACAGACGTTGCCGGCATGCCGCTATGCGCATGCACGCATTCTCGTAATCGGCCGCTGTTAGCAGCGTCAGTGCTACCCGGATGCGGTATTGCCTCCATGCCAGTAAGGTTTGTTTTCTACCGCAAATCTCGTAATGAGGCCCAATGTTATAATGATTGAACAGTCTTGACAAATTCTTAATCGTCACTTTTATCCCATTCAGGTCAGTGTTTTCTGCACAGTCCACATGCGCATATCTACACGTTACATGTGCTGCATTTGTAAAATCCTTTGACAGTTTTTAACCAATCACTACACTTAGGTTGTCTCACGCCACCCGTATCTAAAAATGACAGGCTCAATTAACACTGCCATAACTTAATTTGAAATAATTAAGTGTGTGATACATTGGAATAACTATGACATATTGCTCTTGTCTGTTCGTCCCGCTTCTGCATACCCCTCCATTTGTGACATGATTTTGGGTATGTAACTTTTTGTTTTACTTACCAACATCCTTTTTTTTATAATTTTGCTTTGTGATAATTGTGCATTCTCTTTATTTTTCACTTTGTATGTGGACAACATTGGTTACATTTGTATATACAAGTTCTTAACCATTTGTAATACAAATGTAACCAATGTTGTCCACATACAAAGTGAAAAATAAAAAGAATGCACAATTATCACAAAGCAAAATTGTAAGAAAAAAGATGTTGGTAAGTAAAACAAAAAGTTACATACCCAAAATCATGATTCTATGGTTACTGTAGCAGCATTGAGGACGACTTAGGTCGAAACACGTGTCGGCTGAGCTTTGTGAATAAATCATTAACAGATGAAGATTTGTCAAGACTGTTCAATCATTATAACATTAACTTTGTGAAACTGTAATTACAGAGGCAAAGCGCGATTTGCCAGTACCAATGTATCCTTTTGTTTCACTTGTCTGAGGTCTTTATGGGCAGACCTTTTGGCATTGGTCACGCAACTTGCTGTTTCATTGACATCAAATGGTCATAGCGCACTGTCAAGTGGTTGGACACATACACACTTTAACTCTGATTTCTGTTTACTGGTTGGACAAATGTGCTGTACAGTTTTATCCAGTCAAGGTCAATAATTTCTGTCAAACTGACCAAAAGGGAGCCAGAAGTATGGTAGCTGCAAGTAAGGAAGTTACTGAACATCAGGCTGACTTGGTATGTTCTCTGGTTTGGATGTGTTATCAGAGTCAGTAGAACCTATTTGTGGTATTATACCACTACCCTGTTGGTTTGATTACTGCTTACTCATTGGAGGAAAAAACTCTTAAAACACATGACATTTTACATGTTCCTCAAGCCTTGATTGCTACACCATCTGGAGTTGCCCTGGAACTCACACAAGCACCTCCCTGCTCTTGTTAACCTATTAGCTTCAATAGAAAATCTTGTCTCATCAGGAACTTGTGAGTTGACAAAATCTTACATGCCTGTGATTCTCGATAAGACTTTGAGAGGATTCATCATGGATAAAATACATTTTATAATTACTGATCTTGAGAAGCCAGTAGGGATAGAACTAAAGGAGGCACTTAGAAATAAAGTACTGGCATGGTTGTGCCAGAAAACTGAGTCTGGGCCTATCAGAATCTCCGACCTCCAGATTCTTTGCAGAATTGTAATAGGTAAGTGGTGTTCCCAGGGAAACAGAGATTGTGTGCTTGTGGGTTGCAGTGACAGCAACCTTCCTTTGTTTTTGAGCATCTGTAAAGATTTTTCCCATGCCCCATCCAACTTGAAACAAGTAATTGATTAAGAGCAGGACTTTTTTTTTTTATTTGGTTTTATTAGTTTTACAAGAACAATAAAACAAAAAACAAACATTAAACAAAAAGAAATGTACGTTGTGTAATACACCACCCATAGCACATGGTAGCTCGATTAAGACAGAACATATTGTGTCATTTGAGTCCCGTAATTTGGCAGTAGTTCCATGTTTCTGGGCGTATCACCCCAACTGTTAGCTTCAACCCACTCCCACCCCCCTCCCCTACTTGAATTAGCATACATTTTATGAATAATTGCATAACGTGAGTACTAGAAAGGCACAGTAAACACAGTTCAAGTGTCTGGTAGCACCGTCACCACTGAACATGAGTCTTCTCCCACTTTGATGTCCTTGGATTTTGCATCTTGAGTCAGGGCCTTGGGGGCTCCTCCAATTGGGAATCAGAGGCAGGTGCAATATATTTATTCCTGAAGTCCATCCATAAGGCTTCACATTTGGCCGCTTTATTGTGTAGGGAGGCAGTGATTGTTTCCATCAAGTAGATGTTGGATGCCAAGTTGATCCATTTGCTCTTTCGTGGAACTGTTGGGGATTTCCATTTAATCACTAATAGGGCTCTCGCAGCCAGCAATAGTTAGGGGGCTAGGCCTTTCACCCTGAACCAGTCGTCTTCGTCCTTTTCGAGGCCGAACAATATGAGGTAGGGGCGAACTTCCCTTTGAATCTCGTCTACTTCCTTGATCATCCCAGGACCTTGGCCCAAAACACTTTGATGTGCGGGCAACCCCACCACATGTGCCAATAATTAGCAGTTTCACCACATTTTCTCCAGCATCTCGGGCTCATTGTTTGAGACATTTTGGAAAGTCTAAGAGGATCATATTGCCACCTGTGCAAGAGCTTAACTGCATGGAGTTTATATTGGTTGGATATGGAGGTTTTGGATGCAGCTCTACACATTAAGTTCCATTGGTCAGGAAGTATCTCTTCTCCAAAGTCTTTTTCCCATCTGGCTCTGAGGGGATCTGAGGTTCCCTCTCCTGCCGCTATTAGTTCCTGATACATCACGGATATTAGGCCTTTCATTTCAGATCTGGAATCCAAGAGTTTCTCAAAGGGGGTAAGGTCTCTTTTAAGCTTTTCTCTCCATTCAGGCTTTGTTAGTACCCCTTTTAATTGGATAAACTGGAATGTAGATAGAGTGCCTATACCCAAGGCCTCCGTCAGATCTGGTAGCGTGATGAACAAATCCTTTCTTTGCAGTTGCCCCACCCTTTCCAGGCCCGCCTCATACCATGATTGGAACCGCCCCACATTGGGAATATGATTGTTTATGCCGGGTGACCACAGGTGTCTGAGCGGGGATGGCAGGTAGTAATTTTGTGCATCTCTTTGCCAGTTCGTCATATGCTCCATATAGTGCTCAGTATGGGGTGGCCTTTGATTCTCCTTTGTACCCTTTTGTATGGGGTCCATAACCATTCTGAAACCGCTGCGGGAGACAGGTAGTGATTGTCCATTTGTACCCATTGGAGGTTCTTATGGTCCCTAAGGTGTGGAATTAGGACGCGCAACTGAGCAGCTTTATAGTAGGTTCTCAGATCAGGGAGCCCTATTCCTCCCTTGTCTTTGGGGAGTACCAATGTATTATATGAAATTCTCAGTTTCTTCCCCTGCTCGATGAATAGCATCATGATCTTTTTGGCCTCAATGAAGAACCTTTTAGGTATCTCGATTGGCAACATCTGGAAGGGATACAGGAATCGGGGGAGGCATACCATTTTGACGGCGTTAATGCGCCCTAGCCAAGAAATCGTGAGTTTGCTCCATTTTTTTAGGTCTGTCTCAAATCGCCGGAGAAGCGGGGGGAAGTTGACTTCATAGAGGTCATTCAGGGTTCTAGTGATCTGTATACCCAGATATTGCAGTGTTGTGTGTTCCAATTTGAGACCTAGTGAGAGGAACCTGACATTGTTCTCTTCAGGGGATCCCTGGACCGGGAAGAGTATGGACTTGGATTTGTTTACTTTGAACCCAGAGAACTGGCCATATTCGTCTATTAGGTTAAGCGCGTGGGTGATGGAGTCTGTAGGGTTTCTTATGTGTAAAAGAATGTCGTCTGCATATAGTGCTGCCTTATGTTCCACCGCCCCTAATCTCATTCCCTCTATATTGGGGTCGTCTCTCATTTTTTGTGCCAGTGGCTCGAGGGAGAGTGCGAACAGGATCGCAGAGAGGGGGCAACCCTGCCTGGACCCTCGTTGCAGTTCGAACCATCTGGAGTATTCCCCATTTACAAATATCGACGCCTTGGGAGAGGTGTATATTGCTCGTATCCCATCCCAAACTTTCGGGCCTATCCCTACTTTCTGTAGGACTGTTCCCAGAAACTCCCATTCAACCCTATCAAAGGCTTTCTCTGCGTCGATTGACAGGAGGACAGGATCGCCGGGGAGGTTGTGAGCTGCATGGATGAGGTGTAATGTTTTGCACATGGTATCGGCTCCTTGTCTTCCGAGAATAAACCCGACCTGGTCAGGGTGGATCAATCGGGGCATCGGGGTTTCCCGTCTTGCAGCCAGTACCCTAGCGTAGATCTTGGTGTCGAGATTAAGGAGGGAGATCGGGCGGTACGATCCACAGTGTTTGGGGTCTCTCCCTTCTTTGGGAATCACCGTAATCAGCGCCCTTTTAAAAGAGTCTGGTGCGACTCCAGTGTTTATTATCTCATTAAAGAGTTCTGTTAGGAAAGGTGTTAATTGCCCACTAAAGGTTTTGTAGAAGCCGGCAGTATAAGCGTCTTCACCTGGAGATTTCGCCAGCGTTAGTCTTCTGATTGCATCTTGGATCTCCTGTTCGGCTATCGGATTATCAAGGAGCTCAGCTTCTGTGTGCGTTATTGTGGGCATAGTGATTGAGGATAAGTAGGAGGTTATGTCGGATTGGGCAGAGGTCATTTCGGAGGTATATAGGTTTTCATAAAAGCTGGCGAAGCACTCAGGTATTGGGCGGGGAGGGTGAGCCGTGGGGATGGGGGTCTCTATAATCTGCTTCACCTTGCGTTCCGCCCTTTGTTCCCTAAGTCTGGCCGCTATTAGTGCATCAGCTTTGTCCCCCTTTTCGTAAAAGTTTTGCCTGAGAAATTGCAATTTGCGTACCACTTGGTCGTGTTCTAACAGCCGTAATTCCTCTCTTTTGCGTTGGGCTGCGTCTATTTTATCAGAGTCCACCTCCGTGTTCCCCCTTACTTCCTCCTCTAGCTGATGTATTTCATTACGCAGTCTATTTTCTACAATCTTACGTTCCCTCTTCTTAGAGGAGCCCTCGCGTATTGTTATGCCTCTCCATGTGGCCTTTCCAGCTTCCCAGATCGTTTGTTTGGAGACTTCCCCATTATTGTTCGTTTTGAAATATTCATCAATCTCAATCTCAGTTTCCATCTCGCTTTTAAAAACCACATCTTTCCAAAGGGACTCATTGCATCGCCAAGCCCCCCCAGTAACAGGTAGGTCGGCCCAGTTGATATCTGCTAATACCATGTCATGATCTCACCACGTTATTGGAATGATTTCGGAGTAACACGTGGTGCCTGTGAGGTCGGCCATGAGAAATATATAATCTATACGTGTAAATGTGCTGTGGGGGTTCGAGTAGAAGGTGAATCCACTTTCTCTGGGGTGCAGAGCTCTCCACACATATTTTAGTTCATATAGTTCCATAATGGCGCACAATTCAGTAAGGTCTCCTCTATGTTGGATTGCCGTTTCCGGTTTACCTGGTCTCCAGTCTATGGACAAGTCTGCCCATTGGTTAAAGTCACCTCCTAGAATAATGTGCCCTGCAGCTTCTAGCATTATTTTAGGGATTGTTTTCCCAAGGAATGCGGCCTGTCCACTGTTGGGTGAGTAAACTGTGGCAATTGTGACCTGGACTATCAGGAGGGCCCGTCCACTTACATCAGACCATGTCTTTTCCAGCTAGAGAGCAGGACTTTTAATATGAATTCTGGCTTCCTTATTTGTATGGATGTTTTTCTATTCTGATATTATATGGAATAGATATTCCTGAATGTGTTTTATCCTTCTTTGCTGTGAAGATGGGTTGCTCTTAGTTTGATCAGACCTTTGTGGGTTTTTTCTTGTGTCTCTGTAACGTACGTATGTACTGTGATGTGTTGGGTCAGTTGGCGCTTTATATAATAAATCATATCAAATCTACTGATTTGTGGTTCAAATAAAGCAAAATAAATGCGGCAAAAACATATTCAGCAAAGTTACCATTCGGCAAAAGTGATGTATAATGCTTTCTAAGTCAACAGGCACTCTCACTGTGGTATTTACAGTGCCTTCTATGGCTCATGGCTTCCTGCGTTCTGGCAGCTCACATTGCATGTGTCAAAATGAGAAGGATACAACTGCTTTTAGTGGAATACTGGAATCATCTGGCGGAGATTAATTCCCATGTCAGCCCTCATTCCCATTCCAAAAGCTGTGACGAATCTGGACAATGTGTCCCTTCTCCACAGAGGGGAGCCACCCCCTTTGAGGCTAGGCAGGTGAGCCCGCTATGCAAGACCCTGCCTAGGGGTCTGTGGAAGTGGGACCTCACTGGGAGTGACTCTCCTCTTGGGGACAAGGGCTCCCATTCCAGAATGGAACTCCCCGTCCAAACCACATGTCTACATATATGAATATGGAAAAGACTTGTATATCTCCTGCAACCACTGTCTTTTACAAAGATCCTTCTTTACCTCTCTTGGCTGCAGGTAATGCTGAACACAACCTGAATGTCATGGTCAACAAAGAAGGACACTGTTTAAATTGTTTCTGTGACGTGTATTAGAAGAGGACAGATTTCAAATCAAAGAGAGACTCCTTCTGAGGCAATGGGAGTGCTATGCAGAGGTGAGCCTCTGCAGTATTCATGTCCTGGAGAGGGGCAGCACGCTAGGCTGCGGAGCCAATGGTAGCAAGGAGGGAGAGTGAAAGGCTAAACGAACACCTACGGTTTGGCCTTCTATCTGACCTAGAATCCCATGTCGGAATGAGAGCAGAGACGGAGAGATACCTGTGTCGTCTGGTGGTATACCCAAGCAGCACCTGTGGTGGCCCGTGAGGCTGGTAACAGATGCCGAGACCAGACCTAATGAGGGAGCCCAGATCCCAGAGCTCTGTGCATGTCAGACCATAGCTACAGAGATACATAGCCATGGGAAAGCCGGCAAGGTTTTGGGTGCCTGAGAAACCCAACGGAAGACATTCCGCTACAAGGTAAAAAGATTGCGAATAATAGCTGGGGAACACATCCCAGTTATGTTAAGTTGACTTATACCGCGCACTCCTACCACCCCTGGGGCTGTCTCAAGGGTGAGAGCCTGAGAAAGCCAAGTGTGCAAAAACCCTATCAAAGGGGGAGTGAGAGTAATACGAACATTGTGAAAAATCGCTGGAAAAGCTATTCAGGTTACGGAAGCCTGAAAAACCGAGAGTAAAGAAAACCTATGAAAGGGGGACTGAGAAATGTACTAAAACTGTGAATAGTGGCTGGAAAAAGCTATTCAGGTTACGGGAGCCTGAGAAACCCGAGTATGCACCTAACACATGAAAAGGGGAAAGAGGAGATAGGAAAAATGTAATTAAGGCTAAGAAAGCCAGGAAGATTGTAAAACTTTGAACAACCAGTGTGGACTACCACCCTATCCAATATAACTTGTGTGAAAGAAAAGAAGCTGCTTGAGGACTGCAGGACTTTGGGGAGTCTCAGCGCCTCAAAGGTGCAAATGAAAACTGTTTTTTTGGTGGGCGTGTTCTCAAGCAATCGCGGAGAAACAGAATTGTTTGCGTCAAGAAACAGTTTTCTTTATTAAAAGAAGAGACTGCAAAACTTAATTCGGAATCAAGACTGGAAAGAATATCCAGCTAGGAAAAAGGAACTTTTCAAGACCTGAAAACAAGTAAAATATGAACTGGGCCAGGTATAGGTTTTGCTCAGGCTAATGTGCAAAGCCTCCAATTTTCCTTCTCTTAGTATGGTGTTTTTTGTATAGTGGTGGGGTCAGTTAGCTGGAAAGGATTAAGACTAGAGCTTTAATTTGGACATGAGCATTCATCTTTAGTTTTTGTTTTGTTTTTGTGAAGGCATCGTGAAGTAAGACACAGACAACAGACTAAAAGTTCAAACAAACAATATTTATTAACTTAAATGTCTGGATGGTAGAAGGCCTACCTTGCCCTATACTAAGGTGGGGTTTCCCTACCTGAACAAAACTAAGGAAAGTCTGCATCAAAGAGTCCAACTTAAAAGACTGCCTGTGTCAGAAACCTATGCTATGTCAATAATCAAAGAAATGGTGATCAATGCAAAATTATGAGCTTCTTCCAGCTCCCAGCTTATCTTTCCCCAAGTTCAAGAAAGTTCCCCAAAAAAGTCTTTAAGATTTACCTTGTTCAAGTAAGTTCAAATAGTTCCACAAACCTCTTAGGGCCCCCTTCCCCAATTTCAAAGTAATGCATTTCAAACAAAAAGGTTTCTGAGGCCCTGTCCTCAAGACAGTAGTTATAGTTCATAAATACTCAGGGTTTCCTTCCCCAAGACTTCAACATTGCAACCAAGGAATGATTCACTGTTTAAAAGTTCAACTTAATTCAGGGTCAACCTGGCCCTCCTTCTGGTTTGCTTCATCAACTCACCCGTAGTGTTCCTTCTAAGTAGATGTTGCAGTGTCTTTATCTTTCACAATGTAGGGCTTGCTGCTCTAGGCGCAGTTGTCAGACCACACGATCCACCCATCACAGGTTGTACAACCAGGGCCTCTTGGCACTTCAGCCCACACAGGTCTCTCTAGTCTCACCCCTCTGTGAAACGGCACTCTCCTTTAGGTTCTCCTTGTTGGCCTCTTGGCTCTCCCACACACCTTTTTGCCAGTCTTTGGCCTTGCCGCACAGCATTTATTCACAAAGTTCACCTGGTGGTAATTCTGTTCATGCCCACCTTTGGCTGCATTCCTTCACACTTGTTCTTTCCTCCATAGGCTGCTTTCATATGGGCATGTCCCTTTTAGTCTTTATTGATTTTTGATTTTGCTCTTAAAGTTCATTAATATTCCATATAAGTGTAACGTTCGTATTTTCATCCGGTTCAGTACTCCGCCTGCTTGATTTATCACTTTTGTGTGAGATTGGCATGGTGGCAAGAGGTAGACACAACAAAAATATAGTTTGAAAATCTTTATTTCAAGAAAGGGGTTGGAATAATTCCTAACTTGTCCTATGCTACATGGGAGTAAACTCAGCCATGAAAAGAAAAGAAAACTAGTCCATAGACTGTCAGTCAAAATGAAAAGAATGAGTGCGTCTTAACCTAAACTTGCCTTCAGGTCTTTTTTTTTAGAACTTTCTTTATTGGTTTTTCGAATACAAATTGAAAATACATAACAAGACCGTGCACCGGTCAGTGTGAACCTTGACCCCCCCTTTCCCCACCCATTCGGTCCTCCACTCGTTTCATCATTGTTGCTTAACAGTTCGGCTGCAAATGTTATGTGGCACTTGTGACTGTTGTTGAGGATTCCGGAGGTGCAGTTTGGTTTTGTGTTGGTGATGAAGTCTGTGAGATTGTGTCGTCATCTGCTGCTAACAGGTATGCTATGTACAGGCCCCAGATGTCTGGGGGATGTGCGTGGAGGGGTAGTGTCCTTATGTAGTTCGTCTCGACATCTTGACAATATGTGACATCCTGCAGCCACTGCTTCAGTTTTGTTGGTGGTCCTCTACCCCAATTACATGCTATTCATCTGCGTGCCAGAACAAGGAGTAGATTTGCAAGTTTCCTGGTATATTCTGGTAATTGGTTGGTTAGGCTCAGCAAAGTCAGTGTTGGGTCGGGATCTAGTTGCACCCCGATTATTGCTGATATTCTCTCTAAATCTGCCTTCCAGAAATCTCCTATATCGGAGCAGGCCCAAGCTAGGTGGACGAAGTCGGCTTCTGAATGGCCGCAGCGGGTGCAGGAAGCGGATATTGTCGTTCTTTGAGCATGAAGTTTCGCTGGAGTGTGATAGACCTGATGGATAAAATTGAAGTGGATTTGTTTGTATCTCGTGTTTATTGCCACCTTCTTAGTAAGTCTTAGTATGTATGACCAGTCTTCTTCAGGTACTGTGATGTTTAAGGCTCTTTCCCACCTTGTTTGAGCTTTCGAGCAGCGTGTGGATTATTCTGTTAATAGGGTTTTATAGATATTTGACACCAGTCTTCTTTCGCCTTGGGCTTGTATAACTCCGTGGAGCAGTGGCCATGTCGGGGGTTGGCGTGGAAATGTAGGGATTCTCTTTTGCATGGTGTGTCGAGTTCGGTAGTACATAAAGACGTCCAGGGCGTTGTTTCCTCCTTTGTCGCAAGCTTGTTGTATGGACAAGAATGTGCCATCTGGAAATAAGTCACCTAATGAGTGAATTTGCAGTTTTTTGGTCCATTGCTGGAAGACTTTTTCTGATGTGATTGGTATCCCTGGAATACTTCTTACTGGAAGGAGGGGGGGAGTATCTGATTTGGATACCATTTCTTTTGGCAATTTTTTTCCATATCGTGTGCGTTGTGACCATCGTGTTCATTGGTGTTGAAGGTGCTGGTGGTTGGTTAAATATAACTGCACGAAGTAGATAAGGTGTTGCTAGGGCTCTCTCTATTTGCACGTGTGGCCGGATGGAGTGTATTGCATACCAGTGGCTCAGGTATTGTGCCTGTGCTGCCCAGTAGTAGCTCTCTGTGTCGTGTAATCCCAGTTCCCCTTGTGTTATGGGCCGGATCATAATGCTGTGGGCTACTCGGGCTATTTTGCCTGCCCAGACCAGGTCGAGGAGAATGGACTTGATTCGTTGTAAAAATTTTTGCAGGAGTAGTAGAGGAATATTTGTGAAGAGATAGAGTAGTTTGGGAAGAATTACCATCTTGGTCAGGGATACTCTGCCCCAAAGTGCGAGTGGAAGCATTTTCCATCTGTTCACCTTGGTTTGGATGGTGTCGAGTGTCGTTTCGTAGTTGTCTTGCATGATGTCTGTGCTGGATCTGGACATTAGAATCCCTAAGTATCTGACCTTTGAGTGTTGCCAGTGGAAGCCAAAGTCGTCCTGGAATTCTTTGGTTGCTTCTGTGAGAGGGAAGATTATCGATTTTGAATTATTGATTTTTAGTCCTGAGAAGTTGCAGAATTTGAGTACCGCTCGCATCACTGGGTTCAAGTTGTCTTGTGGGTCTCGGAGGAAGAGTGCAATGTAGTCGGCATATAGTGAAACCACCAGTTTGTGTGGGCCGAAGGCGAGACCTCTGTGTAGGTGGTAGAGCCTAAGGTCTGACGGAAGGGGTTCCATGACCAGGGCGAAAAGCAATGCTGACAGTGGGCAGCCCTGTCTGGTCCATCTGCGTAAGAGGATTTCGGAGGAGCTTTTGTTTCTGAGTCTTATTTTAGATGTTGGGTGTTTGTAGAGGAGGCCTATCATTTGTATGAATCGCTTGCCAAGGCCCATCCATTATAGTATTGCAAATAGAAAGCGCCATTCCACAGAGTCAACGCTTTTTCGGCATCAAGCAGCAGTCCCACCGCCTGGTCTTCTGGGCTAAGGGCTTCCATTGCTCCGAACATCCTTCTGAGGCCAAATGATGTGTTTCTGCCTGGAACGAATCCTGCTTGGTCTGCCAGTACCATTGCGGGCATGAGTGGTATCAACCTTCTAGTCAGAATTTTTGCAAAGATTTTGTTGTCAAAGTTTATTAACGATATGGGTCTGTAGGAGGCGCAGTCGTCCTTGGGTTTACCTGTTTTATGCAAAAGGATAATATTCGCCATGTAAAGTGATGGTGGAAGCTGGCCTTTTTCTATGTCTTCTTCGTACACTTGGAGCAGTAGTGGGGCTAGGAGATCTGCGAAGAATTTATAGAATTCTCCTGTCAAGCTGTCGGGCCCTGGGGCTTTGGTGCTTGGTTATTCCTTGATAACTTCTAGGATATCTTCTGTAGTGATGGGTGCGTTTAGTGGTTCTCGGAGTTTGGCACTTGTCCAGTATAATTCGATTGTGTTTAGGTATTGTGTTATTTCGGTGGTGTCCCTGGAATAGCGGAGTAATACAAGTTTTGATAGAATCTGCGGTATGTTTCTAGTATGCCATCTTCGGTCTATATGAGAGCTCCTGATGAGTCCAGCACTGCTTCTACTGCCGTAGGTTTTCGTTCTGCGGTAATCAGTCTAGCTAGTAGTGCTCCGGGTCGTTGACCTTTGCCATACTGTCGGATCTTTTGGTGGCTTGTTAGGAATTTAGTTTCTCTTTCTGCTAGTGTTCTGGAGGCTTCTAGCTATGTCTTAAGTGCTGCTAGTGTGCTGGGGGTATTTGTGGCTGTTACCGCTTGTTCGAGGATTTTGAGTCGGTCTTCGCATGCGTTTAATTCTCTTTTCAGCATTTTTAGGATTCCGTTTTCTTTTGCTAGGCATAGCCCTCTGGTGAATCATTTTAATGTCTCCCAGAGTGTTCCTGGCGACGCCACTGTGCCTTGGTTCATTTCGAGGAAAGTGGTCAGTTCAGCTCGCAGTTCATCGGCAAAGAACAGATCTTGAAGGGCCCTGTGTTTAAATCTCCATTGGGATCTGGTGGTGTCACTCCGGGATGTTGTGCACACTAAGGTGACCGCTGAATGGTCTGAGATGGACCTGGGCAGGATTTGACATTCACCCCATTGAAGTCGGCTGTGAGCTGACACGAGAATATAATCCAGGACTTGTGTACCCAGGAGTAGAAAGTGAATTCTTGAGAGTCACGATGTTTGCTTCTCCATACGTCAATGAGGTTGTGGGCTTTGCATATTTCGGTTATTTGTAGGCTTGCCTTAGAACATGGGGCTGTTGTCCTGTGCGTTTTGTCTATGCGTGGGTCGATTGGGGTATTGAAGTTAGCACCCCATATTACTGTGGCTTCCCTGTTTGATTCGATGTGCGTCTGAACCCAGTCGAAATTATTGGAGCCGTCTATATTGGGGCCGTAGGAGTTGATCATGATTATTTCTTCCCCATCTATGGTTCCAGGGATGAGCAGTGTTCTTCCTTCAGAGTCGTTCTCAGTCCAGATCAATTTAAAGTTTATTGTTTTGTTAATGAGGATGGCGACTCCTCTCGCGTATGAGGAAAAAGAGGTGAAGTATCTGTGACATCCCCATGTTTTCGCCCAGTGATTTTCTGTGTTAGGTCGTAGGTGTGTCTCTTGGATGAGAGCCACATCGATTTTATGTCGACGCAGGTATTGTATCAACTTCCTCGTTTTGGATGGTTGGTTGCCCCCTTTAATGTTCCATGTGACTAGTTTGAATTTGGGATTTATCCGTTGTTTCTGCTGCGTGGTTTCTGTTTGGTGTATTCAGGCGTTTGAAGCAACTTTTCTTGAGTGCTTGTCATTTGGAGACGGCTGTTTGTGTAGCCGATGTGGAGTTGTAGGTCTCGGTTGAGATTGGGTGGGGTATGCCCTGGCCCTGGTCGGTGCACGTTTCGAACTGTTAACATGCTTCTTCTGGGTACTCCTTCCCCAACTTGAGTCCCTTCTTCCCTCTTCCCCTCCCTGTCGGGCAACCCCCAACCCACCCGAAGTTGACCCCTCCCCTCGTAACTTAGTGAACAGTGCTGTGCTCGGAGCGCTAGTGCCCTCCAAGGATCACCGATCCCGAGGTGTATACAACGGACTTATGCTCATGTTTCAACCTCCCATGTCAAACAGGATATGGAGTTTTTTCATGGTGGGTCTCTCCGGTTTCTCTCTCTCCTTTGTGGTCTTGGCAATTCACGTGGTGGACGGCAGCCGATGTTGTCTAAGAAGGTATTGGCGTCTTCTGGTGACGTCAATAATTGTCTTTTCGGCATGGAGAATGCGTAATTTGGCCAGAAGAGCATTGAGTATTGGATTTGTTCCTCTCGTAGGTGGTGTTTTACTCCCCCGAAGGCTCTGCGAGATGCTTGCACCGCTGGTGAGAAATCAGGAAAGATTTGGACTTTATCACCATTGTATTGGATGTCGCCTTTGTCTCTGGCCAACCTGAGTATTAGATCACGGTCTCTGAAGTTCAGCAGTTTGGCGATGATAGGGCTAGGTGCTGTTCCCGGGATTGGGCAATTAGTTAGAATCCTGTGTGACCTTTCGACTACGAATAGTGGGGAGAAGGTGGTTGCTCCGAAAATTTCTTTGCATAGTTGTTCCACAAAGTCTTCCATCTTCGCCGGGGTTTGTTGCTCTCTTATCTCTACCAGCCTAATGTTGTTGCGGTGGCTGCGCCCTTCTAAGTCTTCGTTTTTAGCTATGATTTCTTTTACTTGGCGCTCTAGTGAAGTCACTTTAGAGGATAGGGATGTGGAATTATCTTTGAGATCAGAGACCCTCTGTTCTACGGTGTCCAGCCTTCTGCCATGTTTGTCTAAACAGTGTTGTATTTGATCCCTTTTGAATGAGAGGGTGTCGATTTTGGCGTCAAGGTTGCCTATGCCTGCCTTGAGTTCGAGCAGTATTTCACGTATGTCGAGAGATTGGGGGAGTGCTGATTCATTTCCTGTTCCATGTCTGGTGTTAGAGCGGGTTCTCGATTCGACTGCTTGGGAGTCCTGGCTATGGCCCCGGTTTCAAACACTAGTTTTCGTTGCGATTTGTCCGTTTTGCCCATGCTGGGGGAGTTTCTTTTACGTTGCGTGGACAGAGCAGTCAGGAGAGGTGAGGTGGCTCACAGCTCGGTAGGACATGTATTAATCAGAGCTATACCTCTGGTTGTTGGGAGGTACTCTTAGCGGTTTGGGAGTGCTTCGAGGCCTATGTGTTGTGGTTTCAGCGGATAGTTGTAGTCCGGGTGTAGTTCAGAAGATTGTACCTTGCTGGGCTGGTCGCTATATATGGCGGAGGTTGAATGGGTAGCTTGGGTGAAATTTGGGTAAAGCAGTGGCTGTTATGCCCGCTTCCTGCCTCAGTTAACTGGTATTACCAGTCCCGGTGGCTGCTGGGTCATGGATTAGCTACGGGGGATTCCTTGTAGCTGCCGTGGTTGTTGGTGGGGCTTGGCGTCACTTATTTGCTATTCTTTTCTCCCCCTTCTCTGGTAGGCGTTTTAGGGTTTGGGGGGTTTGCCAGGGTTGGCGAGGATCTCACGGAGCCTGGCAGTGGCAGGTTGGTTCCCCAGTGAGCAGGCAGGGGGGAGTTCCGCCTAGTTGATGGTGCCCTATGGGTCGATGGTCTCTGTGGCTGTGGGTAGGGCGCAACCGGCAGTGCCCACAATAAGAGTGAGGCTGGGGTTCAGGAAGCCGATTTGTGGTAAGATTGGTATATTCCCAGAGAGAGTGGACTGGAGAAGGCGTCTGATCTTTGCGCCTAGTTGCTGTCTGGGGCTATTTAGTCTGCGGCTTGAGAGCTCTGCGGGGGCACGAGGGTAGGGTGCGGGGCCGGGTCGGCGCCTCTCCTACCTGGTTCTGCTGTCGTCTCTCGCTGCTGGGTGGATCTTGTGCGCTGGGGTTGCCTGGCAGCGAGCAGATTTGCTTCTGACTCCGCCGCCACCAGACTAGGTGGGTCCCCAGACGCTCCCGCTCTGTTCAGGCTTGCAGGCCCCTGTCTGCTGCGCGCACCTCCCTCAGCCCATTCCGTGGCAAGGGCTCACTCCTCGCTTGCTGCTGGCTGGTCGGGCGGGCTCCCGACTGCCTGCGCCTTATCTGAAGACGTGGTGTGCCATGGGCTCCTCCTCTAGGAGCCGAGGTGCTGGCCGCGGTTTTCAGAGATATGCAGCCTGTCGTCCCGCTCTGTTCAGGCTTGCAGGCCCCTGTCTGCTGCGCGCACCTCCACCAGCCCGTCCCGTGGCTAGGGCTCACTCCTCACTTGCTGCTGGCTGGTCGGGCGGGCTCCCGACTGCCTCTGCCGTATCTGGAGACGTGGTGTGCCGTGGGCTCCTCCTCTAGGAGCCAAGGTGCTGGCTGCGGTTTTCAGCATTGTGCAGCCCGTCGTCGCTGGCTGGCTGGGCGGGCGGGCTCCAGACTGCCTCTGCCGCAATCAGCACCGCAACTCCCCCGATCTGCTGTGTTTTCTGCTTCCAGGGGGCCGGGGTGCTGGTTGCTGGTGCTTCGGTTCTGCGTTGCGTCCGACTGCTGGGGCACCCACTGCTAGTCGGCCGCAGTGATGTTGGGGGGTGTGGCCGGGAGGGGCCTTGTTGATCGGGGACTTATCGGCACTCGATTTTGATGTAGCCGCGTTGTGGTGTCACTGCCATGCTGCGGCCTCCCTCCCGTCAGCGTTGGTCGGGGGGCCGGTGTAAAGCGCTGTGTTCGGAGGCCAGTTGCCGGGTTGTGGGCCTGCACGGGGGATTTAGGTGCGCTGCTGTGCCGTTTGCGGGGAGTTTGAGGGTGTCTGAAGCTATATTTCCAGGATGTTTCTCGGGGTCGGTGTGGAGCTCGCTAGTGAGCTGCCATCTTGGATGGCTCTCTAGCGCCCTCTGTAAACTTGCCTTCAGGTCTAAATAGAAACAGTGTACAGGTCTGGACAGCATAACAAAAGGGTGAAAGAAAATAACGTCAGGATAGCATGGCAGCCAAACTGCAGTTCTGTTTCAATGTTCAAGCACTCAGGCAGGATGGAGCTTGTCCTCAGCTCCTTTCCCCAAGTTTGACTCACTCTGGATACACAAAAAGTTCAGCAAAAGGTCATCCAAAGTTATGTGGAGTTCAAATAAAATTTTAGCAAAGTTCAAAGTAAAGTTTAGCAGGGCTCAACCCATCACAATAACCAGTTCACAATATCTTTCCTGAAGCTTATATGCGGTTTCTCTCTCTCCCAGAGTCAAAGCCTTTTGGTTCTTTAAGATTCAATATCATCAGTTTGACTTTCACTGATTTCCACAAAGTTCACTTTTAACAGTTCCACAAAATTCACCTTCAAATGGGTTTCACAAATGTACTTTCTTGACCAAATTCAAGACAGCCCTTCACAAACACTTTGGGGGGCTTTTCGTTCCCACTTCTTTTCCCAGTGTAGCTGCTCCCCCCCACACTTTCTCCTTAGTTGTCTTCTTTATATCTGTCCATTTGTATTGTTGCAGATCAGAGACTTTCGAGAACGCACAACTTTTGACTTTCTCCTATGCGTGACCACTCTGATCTGTCCTTCACTTATGTATGTAGTTTTCTACGCCGCTTGCACGTTCTGTTTCTTACTCTTCTTTTCTTAGCTTGCTGACGCATGCACGCTTTGTTTCTATCTGTCTGTTCGGGTCACTCCCACCATCTTGGTTGAGGTTGCTCTTACCCTCTTTTCTGTCCTCCTTTGAAACACTCCTGTCTCCATATTTGCTGAGGCAATGCTGGTGTTTTAAGAACTTCTTCTGTAACATGGGTCCCAGACCTCTTTGGCCTTTTTTTTATGTGTCTCCTTTTATATCCTGTTGGTGTGTCAATGGGCTGTAGGTGTGTGGTCACAGCTGGATCTGCCTGACCACTCTACCACTTAGCAAGACCTGCCTGTCATTTAGCTGTTAACAGTCAAGTGGAGTCAAGTGTGCATAGTCAGTGGAAAATGTCTGACCCTGCCTGACTCTATTAATGGGACAACTTCAAGTTAGTGGGTGGCAGTCTTGACTCTGTTTCTTAAGGTGCTTCCAGCAGGTAATCCTTACTACTCCCGGTTGCATCTTCTTCTTCCCAGTATTAGTCGAAATTGGGGAGGGGGAGATGGAATGCAATGTATGTGTCCATATGATTTGTCTCTGTACTGCAAGTCCCACAATGCCCCTCTTTCTAGAGACAACAATGGATTTTTCTGTCTTTTACATTTGTGCCTCTGTCAGCAATCTTTCCCTCGCTCCAGACACCCACACGCTACCGAGTTTCACTTTCTTTCTGAAATTCACTGGTAAGCGCGTCGCTGGCAAGCGGTCTTTGGGATGCTTGGGTCGAGGTCAGGGTCTCACCACCTGCCCCTCTGCGACCCTGGTGATTGGCACAAGTCCCAATGAAACAAGCATTCCGCTGGACATGGCCCACATGTTGCAGTCTTCCTTTCTCCGGCTATCTGGAGACACAGCTCTCTAGCCACGCTGCAGCCCCTTACAAATACCTGGACAGTGTATTGGCACTCTAGTCTCATCTGGATTCTCCAGGCCCCTGCTGCTGCTTCTTCCTGCTCTCTTGCTCTCCTGGTCCACTCTGCTCCCTGGCAAACTAACTTGGGACTGAGAAGGGATCCCCTGCTGGACTCAGCCATGCAGCCTCCCTCCTCCCAACTGCTGCTCTCTGTGCTCTCTCAGCAGTCTCCTTTTATATCCTGGTGGTGTGTCAATGGACTGCAGGAGTGTGGTCAGGGCTGGGTATGCCGGACCAATCTTCCACTTAGCAAGACCTGCCTGTCATTTAGCTGTAAACAGAGTCAAGTGGAGTCAGGTGTGAATAGTCAGTGGAAAATGCCTGACCCTGCATGACTCTATTGATGGGACAACTTCAAGTTAGTGGGTGGCAGTCAGGTGTTTCCAGCAGGTAATCCTTACTACTCCCGGTTGCCTCTTCTTCTTCCCAGTATTAGTCAAAATTGGGAGGGGGAGATGGAATGGAATGCATGTGTCCCATGAAAGCTGAAGAAGAGGTGAAGAAGAGGTTTCAGAGGGATAATGCGGAGAGGGAAAGATGGGGTGTGCTAGGAAAGACCCCATTAAGGTTGATTGAGACTGGGTTGGTATACAACCGGAAGAGGTAGCATACCATGTCTCTCTAAAGGGGTTCTCACCACCTTCCCCTAAGTCTCCTTGTCCCAGGTGATCCTCCCTCACCTATATGCACCCAGGGTCAGGATTCAAAAGCGCCAGCCTTTTCCTGGCCACCTAAGGGGAGGATTGTGGGGGAAAACAAGTAAGAACACCCTCAGGTTTCTCACAGTTGTAAACTTTCATTCAGCTCAGCATTCAATATGCATGGTGTAACGCATGTTTAAAACTTCCATTTAGTTTAGTGTTCAATATACACTGTTTTAATGCTTGTTTTAACTTTCATTCAGTTAGATATCCAAAATGTGCAGTTTAGCACTATTTGGAAACTTCCATTCAGTTTGATATTTAATGTATACAGGTTAGCGCTATTGGAAAACTTCCATTCAGGTCGGTATGTAATATGTATCTCGTTTCACTTGGAAGCTTTGATTCATACAGAGCTTCATTCGTTCTAAGCAGCCCACGGGGGCGCCCCAGTTTCCGAGTGTGTCTTTTCCCCAGCACTCACCGGTCTGCGGCATCTTCCTCCGGTGGCTCTTGCTGCTCCTCTCAACTTTCCAGGCTGGAGCCCAGCCCTCGGCGAGCCCAGCTCGCATGTTGCTTTCACTTTGCGGGCACCGGCAACAAGTTGCCTCTGGGTGGACGCAGTCAGCGTCCTCTTTTTCTGGTGCTCGTTAGCAGCTCCCAGCTGCTCCCACTCCACCACGGAGGCTCCCACACCTCGGGAATATCTGCCGGCGTCTTGGTCAAACTTCAGGTCCCACCACGGCTGCCTCTATACAGAAAGGGTCCCCTGGTCTCTCCTACACAGGCCTCCCTGCTGCTGCACACCTTCTCTGCTCACTGGTCTCCCCTTATACACATGCAGCCCCATGACACGCTGCAGTTGAGGGCATCTAATTAGACTTGCCTCACCCTGATTAAGAGGACATGTCTGACCCTCACCATACTTTACAAGCATCTTCCTTGTCTCAGAACCTAAGTGGTGAAATAAAGTTGTAGTGTTCATCACTCTCAGTCTCCACTTCCTCATCCCAGTACTTTCAGATGTTAAATATGGGGAAATGAGGGGAGAGGTCTTACAATACCCCATAAAGGGAGATTTAGGTTGGTCCCAATTAGGGAAAGGGGGATGCCATGTCTTGCCTAAAGGCACCACACTCCCAAACTCTGAGGACCCTCCACCCAGGTGATTCAGCCTCACTTTTCCACCCCGAGAGTTGCGATCCAAGGGCGATGGCCTTTCCCTGGCCACCTGAGAAGAGGATCTAGGGGGCTTGGAGTGAGAATACCTTCGGGTTTCACACATAAGATAGGGAACTTCACTCATAGAAATAGGGCAAGTTAGGCATTTGATTCCTTTTCTTTTTAATAAAACCCCTGAAACATAACTCATAATCGTCCAAGTCTTTCTTCTGGTTCACCACTGTGAGAAACCTGAAGGTGTCTCACTTGCTAGTCCCCAGGGATCTGTCATCCAGGTGGCCAGGACACAGCCATCACTATTGGATGCAGTTCCTGGGGGTGGACCAGTGCCGGAGGATCACCTGGATAGGAGTCCTCGGGAGTGGAAGTGGGACACCGATGGGTGAGACGCGGTACCCCCTTCCTTATAACACCTTTTCCCTTCCAACCCCGTAGGATACTCAGACGTTCTGACTCCCCCACCCCCCTTTCTGACACAAACACTTTCTTGCACCACGAAAGACAACGGACTAACACCTTGGCCATTTACCTGACCTGTCCCAACACAAGGGTTGGGCAAAGTCAGGCAATTGACAATAACCACACACACCTGATGGCCCTTTACCTTCCGCATAGGGATAAAAGGTGGAGCATGAGAGCACACTTTGAGCAGCAAGGAGGACTGTACGATGAGGCAGCTATTCCATGACGGCAGTTCAAGAAGAGGAGAAAGGCAACGCGGACCAAAATGACGACAAGGAGGGAAGCGCCCTTGCCTTTTACGACCGAGACCCGCAAAGCCTCTGAGAAAGGAATCACAAGGCCAGGGAAACAGCCAGCATGTGGTGTAGCAGGTTCAGTGGTGCACAGAACCCTCCCACACTGATAACCGAGTCAGGGAGAGAGGCTTGCTACCGTGCTACCGCATTGGACTCCAGAGGCCAAATTACCAAGCGGTTCATCATAGCCAGTGAGTCGGAGAGAGAATAGATAGTAAACGGAACTGTGATTGAGTGAAGGTTGCAAGTGACAACATAATGTGAATCAAGGAACAAAGACTTTGTGTGTTACAGAACTGTTTAGAATACCCAGGAAGAGACCAAGGGCAGAGTGGTCCGGGGCCACGTGGTTGCTCATTCGAAAGACTTTGACCGGTCCCCTTTTGTTGAAACTACCATTACCAGAAGACCCCAGGAGGGCTGCCGTAAGAGTCATACAAGGGACGAGTGAAAAGCCATTGTACAGTCGAAAGTCTTTGACGCATTGTGAATACCAAGTGAACTGTGTTTGTTGCAAACGGGAACCTGACAAAGGGATGCCTGTGAACAAGGTTGGTCAGTAACACACCGAGAACATTGAAGTATGTGAAGCCTGACTGGGGGCTGAAAACCCAGATTTAGGTAGGAAATTAATCTAAGATGTATAGCAAGAGAATGAAAAGCATGAACCTGACCAAGGGAAATTTTCAGTAAATTGATGGTCTGAGCATGGCGGAGGGAGGCTATCGTAACTAAGAGGAAAGCTAAGAGAGGTAAAATCCTGCATTGTGTAAAGCAAAGTGAACTGTATTTGTGGCAAATGTGAACCTGGGTGAGGGATGCCTGCGGAACGGCGTGCAGTATGATAACCCTGTTAACATTGTGTTGACATGAATGAACCTGGCAGAGGGATGTCCACAATGAAAGATTGTTTAAAAAGATATTGAGACTTGTGAATACAAGTGAAATAGTCTGAGAAAAAGGCCATAGTGAACCCGACGGAGGGAGGCTAACATTGGAGAAGGATCCGAGCCCGGAAGAGGGGGATCCCAGGGTGAAGAGTCATCCCCCAACGTACATACAGAAAATAACTTTGTTTTGTTATTTCGGATACATTAGGCCCTCAGAGGCAAAAGACCTTTGCAGAAAGAGACTTAGCCACTGAAGGTCCTGATATCACTGAAAGGAACTGGAGCCTTGTGCTGGAGAACCCCAGGAGTGTGCTGTGCTCAAGAGTCCCACCTTCTCCTGTGCAAAAAAAACACGGGAACGGGAGACCCTGGCTACAACATCCTGACTTATCATTTGTGAACACAGATTTCTTTTCTTGTGAACACTATCCCACACTCTTTTGTAACTTAGCGGTAAGGATTGACAATAGATTTTTTTTTCAAGTATAGGCCCTTTTATTTAACAAGACGCCACTAGGACTGCCTTATTATTAGTTGATGATCATAGCTTGCTCCCATCTTAAATTTAGGTTTAGATGAGGTGATTTTCTCACCCATTTATACAGTTTAATAAACACCCTTGAACTGTGATCACTTGTGTCTGTCTTTATTGTTGCCACCATTAGTTCCTTACACCACACATCCTTGCATCTGAACCTGTGGTGGTGGTGGGCATGCCATTTGCAGGTTCCCCTCACAAGGTGATCATCACAACTGATATCTCACTCTCTGGTGGGGTGCAACCCTGGACCAGCTTTCCGGTCACAGTCGGTAGTCACCTGAGGGTCAGCTGGGAGATATGAACACCTCAGAGCCATTCAACTAGGGTTGATCACATTTCTTTCCTCTCTAGCGGACAAGACAGTGCTCATTTAATTGGACAGCATGACTTGGATGCACTATATCAAGAATCAGGGTGGTACCAATGTGCCTATACTGTCCATGTTATCAGTACATAAATGGTAGTAGGCTGTCGATCATCACATCCGTCTTTAGCCCATTCACCTTCCTGGAGTGGAGAATGTGGAAGAAGGTAGGCTGAGAAGGCTTTCTCAATTCAACCATGAATACGAACAGCACAATTCTCTGCTCCAACGAATCTTTCAGAAACGGGGCGTCCCACTGCTAGACTCTTCTGACTTAGAGATAGCAATGCAAAATGCAGGTCATTTATATCAAAAGGAGGAATAGGTCATCTTTATCTGGGAGATGGTCTCCTTATCTATTGGTCCAACTGGATGGAGTATGCATTCCCTCCAGTCACTCCAATACAGAATGTGATTTCCAAACAGCAAACTACTTACAATGCTTCCATGATTCTAGTCACTCCCCACTGGCCATTTAGGACCTGGTTTTTGGAATTAATGGAGCTGTCCATGGAAGGCTCGAAATTTCTCCAATCCTTTCTGGAGATTTTAACACAGCAGAGAGGGAAAATGTTAGCAGACCTTTGTCAAATGACTTGTGAAAAAAGGACACTGGGTCTTCAGGCCTTTCACAGGAGCAGCTAAAGATTATTCAGGCAGCAAGAAAGCATTCTACTCAGTCACAGTATAAGTGTCAGAACTATGTTCCGAATCAGTATAATGAAACTCTTGGAAGGGCTCACCTTTAGTAACTGTACTGTGTTCTGACACCTTTGAGCCATAGTTCTTGATGGACGATTTGGTGGAGTAGAGGAACGGCCTGTTCCAGCAAGAGACCATCCTCAGAACCTTATAGCAGTGGTCACTTGATGGACCTTCCGGCAGTGACAGTCCAATAGGGGGGAAACCCTAATGGGGAAGAAAACCCCCAAAGATAATGTCCAAGGTACAGGATGCCCAGCCAAATGTCAATTGGAGAGATGGGATCCACAAGGAGCAGTTCGGACAATACAATAGGCAGACAAACTATTGCTGAAGACTGATTCCAAGAAAGGAGGAAGCAAGGATGAAGAAGAGGCACTGGAAGCGAGTCGGAGAAGCAGTGGCAGAATTCCCAGGTAGGAGGAAGCACGAACGAGGAAGAAAAACTGGAGCAAAATTAGAGTGGCAGAAACAGGAGAGGGCGGACAGAATCGAGCACAAGCAGGAAAAGGGGAAAAACTGGAACAACGGACAAGAAGGCCAACTATGGAGTGTACCTGCAAGCCAAATGCTTTGGGACACAAGAAGCTGGGTTTAAGAAAGTCTGTATAACTTCTTGGAGGCAACATGCAAGCATGGTGACATCCGCAAACAACTAGACGGTCAACCAATGTAATTTTCTAATCGTGTAATGGGCTCCAAGTGGACCTTGATATCTAGTAAGTGGCTCGGGATTTGCCATTGATCTATTGACAGAAATCTGAACCCTTTCAAGTGCTCCCTGGATCAGGTTCTTTAATTTATGTCCCACTTAACAAGTTCTGATATGCAGGTCGATTCCTGTAGAAACCTTCTGGTGGCTATAGGAGCATAGAGGAGTTCCTCAGACATCTCCTTTTCCACATCCAACCCAGTCATTATGTGTCATTTTGAGGGGCTGTTAAGAACATATCCACCAGGGAAAGCACCATATCCAGCGTTGCACCTTCATTTGGTCCTCTTTGTCGGTTTCCATAAGCCCTCCAAGCCCATGACTTCATCAGACATCAAAGTAGTAACATGGAAATCTGCCTTCTTGTGGCATATCTATATGCATATGGTAAATTCAAGCTTTCTCAGCTTCAGAGCCATACACCTTTTTTCACATGGACAATGTTGTCATATGAACCCATCCTAATTTCCTACGGAAGATGGTCTCTTTGTTCCACACCAAACAGGAGATATCTCTTCCAGTCTTCTTCCTGAACCCACAGCACAAGGCTGAAGGGGTTTTGCCGAGCCCGGACGTAGGCATATTGTTGACATTTTATCTGCAGAGAACAAAGTTCATCAGGAAGGCGGACCACCTTTTCATTACCTTCAGAGGCTTGCAACCAAGCAGAAAAGCATTGAAAGCTCAGATTACATGATGGGTAGTGTTGTGCGTTTTGGAGTCCTATTCCTTGCAACACAAGTTCATCTAAGTGGTTTTCATACCCACGCCATTAGAGCCAAAGCTGCTGCAGTAGCTTTTCAAAGGCAGGTTCCAAGGGAGCTCATAGAGAGGCCAGCCATATGGTCCCCTCCAACTGCCTTACGCAAACAGTTCTGCATTGTCACCAGGAGCAGGTCAGATTCTAGATTTGGACAGGCTGTCTGTCAGAATCTTTTTCCATATGATAGCTCCTTTCACCCAGAGAGTTCAATGCTTGGTACTCCCCCATAAATTATGGAGGAAAGGGGACAGGATGTAGGGGTAAGAACAAGTTACTCAGCATATTGACTGTTTTCTCCCAGCCCATAGTCCCTGTTCCTCGACGCGCCCTCCCTCCACCCCTTGTAAAATGTATTCTAGTTAGTAATCCTGTCTAATGTGGGTGAAATAGGGACTGGCAGGCAGTGCTGTTGGGCGGACGGAATCTACATCCACCGTGAGCATGCTGTCGTGAACCAGAAGAAGGAGTCGGGCTCAAGGAGACATTTCAAGGATGTATATTAAACTAAAAAGAAAATGCCTGTCTATCCCTATCTAAAATATTAAGCTAAGGATGCTCGTCCGTCGTCAAAATCAAAAGTAGTCCTCAGTCCAAACCTAATCGCTATCTGGTCCTACGACTGAAAAAAAACAACATAAAAATATAAGCCAAAGCAATAGCCTCTCCGCTTAGGCTATGTCTGCCCAATTGTCCTTTGGATCTCTTTCTGGAGATGATTCTCAGTTCTGTGAGACAGACATGGTATCAAGAGGGACACAGACTCAAAGTTGTCCGTTTTTAAAACCTTTATTTACTAAGGTTCCTGGGTCGGTGTAATGACTGACTGGTACTAACTCTAAAGGGATGGTTCCCTTAACTGATGCTTCTAATGGCCGTTGTTGTCTAATAGTCCAAAATAAAAGTCTGTCTGTGTCTAAACGTAGGCTTGCACTCACTCGTTACAAAAATATGATAGGACGTCTTTAAAAAAAAAGTAAAATTGTGATAAAAAAGAGCGGGAAACCAAAGTTGGTTTCAGATGGTCTTCTCACCAGGTGTAGTTTGGTCAAAGTCACAAAAATTAGTTCAATCAACAGGGCTGTTTGTAAGGCCTTCTCATAGGGCCCTTGCAGTGATTTCAAATACCTTCAGTGTCTTTGAGTTCCTTGGGTTCATTTCCGCAAGCTTCAATTTATTCAAGTTCCAAACACCACAAAAGAAATGTAACACATTTCCTTTTGAAGCTTCTCTGGGTTCACCTCAATTCTTTCTTACATACAATCCTCTCATGGGGTAGTATCAGAGGCTTTCAGAAATGCCAAGCTCTTTGCTTTTCCTAAGCGCGACCACACTGATCCTTTGCCCCTCTCCTTACTCCTTACTCTTGTATTCATTTGTACTTTTTATCTTCAGGTGCTTCCTGCACCAATTTCATGTATTCCTTTCCCGTGCACATTCACTTTGTTGTGCACACTTGCATGCTCCCCTCCTTCTGTCGTGCACTCTTGCACTGTCTTTTTCCTATCGTGCCTCTTGCACACTTCTTTCACTCTTCCGTGCACACCTGCACTTGTTTCCTTCTTTCTGGGTCGCTCGCACCCTTTCCTTTTTCTGTGGACTTAAACTTTCTGCGCCATTTGGTACCTTTCTTTCTTCTGTGCCACTAGCACGCTTGTTCGTTCCTTCTTTCTTACTTTCTGTTTCTTAAAACTGTCCTTCTTGCTTTCTGCTCTGTGTTGCTTTATGAATTTTGCTTTTTCGTCCATTTCCTGCACCAGCCACCCGCACGCTACTGAGTTTCTCTCTGTCTCTCATGCAAAACTCACCAGGCAGCGTAGCATGGGCGAGCAGTATCTCTGGGGTGCTTTGGGTCGAGGTGATGGTCTCACCACCTGCCTCTCAGATATCCTTGGGCCCGGCACACGGCCCAAGGGATCACGCAATTGCACTGACACTGCCAGCAGGGTCCCAGCTGCCTCGCTCGGGCTCTCAGAGACACGGCTCCCCTACCACGCTGCAGCCCCTCTCAAGCACCAGGCCAGCATTGCATCACACTGCTCTCCTCCAGATCCTTCTTCCTGCAGCTCCCAGCTTCGTGGCTTCTCTGGTCCGGTATGCCTCCCCAGGCCTCATCCATCTGTGCAAGACCACACCTTTTATAGTGAAATAAACAGTCAAGTGGAGTCAGGTGGGAATGGTCACTATTAAATGCCTGACCCTGCCTGACTCCATTGGTGGGACAACTTGAGTTCTTTCTATGCAAGGTTTCCCTTATTTACCCATAATATTCCTATGGGTAATCTTTACTGATCCTAGTTGCTTCCTTCTCATCTCAGTATTTGTTAGAAATGGGGAGGGGGGTGGTGTGAGATTGGAGATACCCCATAAAGGCTGAGGGAGAATTGGGTTTGGGTATTTTCCGGACTGGGGGAATAGCATGTCTCGTCCTTGGGTATCCTCTTCCCAATCCGTTGTGACCCCCCACTAAGGTGATCCTCCTCGCTTGTCCACCCCCAAGGTTGGGATCCAAAAGCAATGGCCCTTCCCCGGCCACCTGAATGCAATATCCCAAGGGAGGGGGTGGTAGAATACCGCCAGGTTTTGCAGTTCATATAAAAATAGTTGAGTAAAGAAGTGTTCTTAGTTTGCCTGTCAGCCTATTCAGATAGACTTGTAGGTCTTTAAATAAATCAAATCTCTCAACATGGGGGAATGTTTCCCTTGCTCCTTTTCCACCACCTTGACCACTTTCTCTCGATTTGCTCTGTATCTTGCACAAGCCGATTGAACACTCCTGGTTCTCTTCTCGTTATGATTGTACCAATGTCGCTTATGGGAGGCCTTGTCCCCTAGAGGGAAGTCACTTACACTGACTAGGCATGGTCCTATGTATTTATTTATTTATTTATTTATTTAATTATTTATTTGTGCATTTGTTAAGCGCATGTAACCCAGAGGAATCAAGGTGCTGATTAAAGGTTATGACAAGAGATTACAGTCATATCAGGTACTTATGATAATTGACCGACTCTGGAGGGGAGCTTTGGTAGGCAAGTGGTTAGGTGCCAGGCCAGTTTGCAGAGAATAGTAAGCTCTTGAGATGGATTATTGCAAAGAACTTCATTGATTAGAAGGTTACTTAAAAAGATTACACCCCTAGCCTCAATGGCGGTGGGTCCCTCCTGGGAAGAAGGGACACATTATCCATATTTGTCACAATGCCCTGCGTCTGAGCGGCGACTTCCCCAAATCGTTATTTTGAAGGAGTTGGTTCTGTGCAAATGTACAGGTCCTGTCTCAATGGAAAAGATACCCATAAACTATGAAGGGAAGATGACTAGACCTAGGAGTACAGCAATCAGTCTAGTGAGTAAGCTTTTCTTACTGCAGCTACCTACATCTACTTCCCAGGGAGGTTGCATTAACCAGTATGACCGTCCTCCAAGTCTATGTGCCGTTGCAGCATTAAAGAAAGATATATGACATGCTTTGTTCAGCAGCTCCTCTCCCAACTTTGCATCTTTAGGATCTGAAAAACAGTCATCATGAATGTCTAGAAGACAAGCAGTCTGACTACAAACATACTTAGCCTGGTGTGAGGGGGCAGAAATGCGAGGCAGACAACTTGATGAAGGCTTTTCACAAGTAGCTATTTTATTAAATTATATGAAACTAAGACTAAATGAAAACAGCCTAACAGCCTAACAACAAAAGGCATCTTTCCCTCAAACTTGTCCATACAACAAAATCATAAAGGTATAATATGGCTGTTCAAACCCAACAAAATAATAGATTCACACATTAACTGTATAACCATATATCCTTGTAACCTGAGTCGGTTCCCCCTCCCCAAGATTAAAGAAGGACTTTCCAACTTAAAGTTCTAATCAGTGAAGTTCTTTGTATTACATTTGAAACAGAACTGGATTATTGCAAAGTTCCTCTCAATAGCCAGGTTTTGTTTCCAACACAAAGTTTCTTCTTTCCATTAGGTTTTCAGTTGGCACTTAGATTATTCCACTGTCAAACAAGATTCATCACTTCCAAAATAAAGTTGTCCACAAGCTCTTATTTCTCTAGCCAAAATGGCTTGGTATTCACACTTCTAGTAAATATAACATTTCCTTTTTGGAAAATACAACGTCTTCACCTTCTTTCTTTATAAACAACAATGTTTTCGTCAGGATGATTTTCATCACAGTTCATCAAATATATTAGTGACCTTGCCACTTTCTTTTCACAACCACCTTCCACCACAATGCAGTACTTCAATGTCTTCTTCCTGGTCCACTAACCTGCCAGGACTACCACTAACAATCCCTTTCCTGGTATACTCGCCTGCCAGGATAAAACGCCTACCAGTGCTACTAAGTACTCTGGGGTGTAGTTTGCTTCAAACTTAAATTTCCAACTCTCAAGAAAGTATTCGACTTTCACCAACATTGAAATTCGCAGCTTCTTTCACAACGTCTTTCACAACTTCTTTTACAAGGATGCAATACACATTGATGCTGTTAGTCCCACTGGTATATTTGCCAATTGAACTGCAGGTTAGATATCTCTCTTCCTTGATGCCTCCTACATGGAGGGCTTCTTTCCTGCCACCTTTGTTTTTCTACTACCAGACCATTTAGCTGTTGGTAATGTCTTTTATTCACATTTCTCTCCCTAGGAAAATGATTTCCCCTTCTTATAATTGCCCTCTTTTGGCTTAGGCAATACTGGTTATTGTGTTCCAATATTACCACCTCTTTATGTAGGCAATGCTGGTTGCAATCTTGATTAAATATTGCCCCCTTTTTACTTTGGCAATGGTTGTTGTAATCTAGTTCAAAAATTGCCCCTTCTTTGCTTTGGCCAAAGTTACACTATTTCTCATCTTGCTTCTCCTCTCGCTTTTGTTCAAGGTGTATTTCAGGCCACATATACTTTAATTCATTAGTTCGGTATTCAAAATGACCGTTAGCAGCAAGCGGTCTAGTTCGGAATGCCCCAGGGTCACTGAATAAAGGCCAACTCACTGGTCTTGGTCTTCACTTGCGCGTCTGCATGTCTGCTCGACCCGCTGCCGCTTCAGTCTTCTTTTCTTGTATCATCCCGGGGTGTTTGACAGCTGCAGTTATACTCCCACAGTCTGCGCTTACTGCAACAGGAGCTTGTCACTTTCCTAGCGTGGTCCGGAGAAGGCCAACCACCGGAGTAAAACACTGGGCAGGGAGCGCTCCTCTCTCCCATGGTACAGCCAGCTACTTCACCACCTCCAGCTGCCTGTCCTCTGCAAGGCAAACTCCCTGCTTCTACGAATCTCAGAGTACTGCATTCAGCGGAAATCACAGCTGCGGTCCCGGCTTCTTCTCTCTGCTTCTTCCAATGAGGCAGCACACTTCTCCTTCTACTCCTTCTACTGTTTCTAATGACCTGCACCGGGAGGGTCCTTAAATATTTAAATGTCCCACTCAGGTGTGGGCCATCAGAACCACTAGTTTGCATATTAAGGTTCTGCACCTCTGAGCTCCTCTTCCTTGTCCCAGTACCTGAAGCATTATGAGTCTTGAAGTCCCCAATGTTCATATGCTTATTTTCAATAAATGTTTTATTCTGTTTACATTTCTTTTGAAATACACTTTTGGAGGAGGCCTGTAAAGGAGTAAATGGTTGGTTTTGGGTTTTATAGTGCTCCTCCTAGGGGGAATCATCCTCATCAAACTTAGTGATATGGATTCTTTGACTCTTACACATATCATTCCCCCGTTGATTATAAGGACTTTCCCTTCTGACAATTTGGGTAGTTTTGGGGAGGGAAGCCCTGCTCTTGACAACAAGTGATTAGATATTCTGGCATCATAGACATATCACCCTCCAAATAAGATAAATACTGTGTCTCTCCTAGCAATGCCTTTCTATTCCCTTAGAGGCCTATTCCCAGATCATCCACCTGGCTAATACCTCCCCCAGGGTTAGGATCATGTGGCGGCTGGCTTCCCCTGGCCTCTTGGGAGGAGACCTTAGGCTGGGATTCTGTGAGGACTCTGCAGGATTCATGCCACTGGACAACTTGATCCCTAGTCCCTTCCAGAAATCATGGTATATGAGGAGCAGGGATTCCCGCCTTAGGTGGTTTACAATCTGCCTCGCCTGGTTCTGATTGAGCCCCCTTCCCATTCTCTGCCTGTTCTGCTTGCCGTAGATCCCTACCTAATGTCTGCTGTTCTGGCTGAATCAGATGCCTACCTACTTATTCAATCTTCCCAAGGACTTTCTTATGGGTCCCTCTCTTGCTTGGTTACCATCATGTTAGTTTCCCTCTGCTGCTGTGTATATTTTTTCAACGTCTCTTGTACTATTGGACTTCTTTACTGTGGCCTCCTAGTTCTACGATCTGAGCACCTTCTCTCTGGTACCGCCATCAAGTCTGCTCTCATGCTTACAGTCTTCATGATGGACCAAGCCTCTGATCCTGGTATCAAATACCTTTAGCGTTCCCAAGATCTTGCAGTGACATAACGTATGCTTAATGCTATTCATGAGATTCATGTACTGTCAGCTTTCAATAAAGTCATGATTATATGACCCTTTCATTGTTCCATTCTGAAGTTAATTTCAGACTTTGACTTTGATGAAACTGTTTCCAAACCAATTTTCTTGGAAAATCCTTCATCTACAGCACAGCAGAATACCCTGATTCCAATTTAGCCCTTTACCATTGCAGTGGGGAAATCGGGAACATACCACTGGCTAGAATGTTATTGTGACATATGGCTCTGTTGCTAGTGGAATGGTTCTCTCTAAGTAAGGGCTAGCCAGTTTGACAGACGCTGCTTCAAATTCTGTTACAAGCATTTCATCTTGACACTTCCAGGATGTCTTCACACACTGCATAAGAAATGTAGGCAGGACAGCACTAGTAGAAATGTTTATATTTGCTAACATTTACAAAGCCGCTACCTGGAGATCAGTTTGCATTCACCCCTACGTCCTGCCATCTTCCTTCAAACATATGGGACATCTTTGCTTTAGCAGATTCAACCAGATCATTTGCACAGTAAAATCGGTCAATGTTAGCAAAGCCAGAGCACATGCGTAGAGAAGCACTCCTGCCCTTCTTCACGTCACTCTTTTAACCTGCAGCAGCAAGGTTGTGTGTATTGCATGAACAAGCAGGTGTGTTACATGTTGCTGTCTTCCCTCTTTTTTTTCAAATGTACAGCTTCTTATGGGTGGCCAGGATCACCCAGTCAGGAACTTTTCCTGGCCTGCCTTCTGCCTGTTCGCATAAGCACTCTCTTCAGGGAGAGCTGTGGCCTGGCTGGCTGTTGTCCTTTGTAGTCTCCCCCCGGCAGGAGTTCTTCTTTGCTCTCCCTTGGTGTACAGCCACTGTAGTAGCAGAGCTTGCTGCACTGCTCTCTGGGTTTGGTGGTGGTGCGTGATCCGTTACTGGCCCATTGGCCACAAGGATAGGCAGTCACTGTAGTGGCTTGCGTGAAACCATGGCGGCACCAGTTGTTGCCGCCCTCGTCTTCTCTCCCAGGCAGGTGCTGATGGCCGCGTGTTTGGTCCAAGCTCGCTTTCGTGCTCATCCTCTGCCTGAGCACACAAGCACTCTCCTCAGGGAGAACCGCGGTCATGCCAGCGTCGTGGCAGGGATTCGTGATGCTTGGGTGCAGGATGGCAGCTGTCTATTCCGTGCCATCTGCGGGCTCCCTTCCAGGCGGGAATAGCTCGAGGTGCAGAACGGGCAGCGGTCCATGTCGTGCTCTCTGTAGGCTCCCTTCCAGGTGGGAGTAGCTCAAGGTCCTTGGGTGCAGGATAGGCAGTGGTCCATGTCATGCCGTCTGCGGGTTCCCTTCCAGGTGGGAGTGTTCACTTACTGTCCTGGGCTCTGGGGTACAGCCACTGCAGCAACGGTTCTTGCCATTCCGCTCTACTCCTGTTGAGTGTTGGGGACGTGCCCCACTGCATGACCTGCTCCTGACCCGTTGGCCGTAAGCATAGGCAGAGTCACGTTGGTGGTTTCCTTTGAAAACTGTTGCGGCACCAGGCCTTGCCGAGCCAGGCTTCTTCTTCGAGCTCCACCCACCATTCAGGAGTTGCTTTAGGCAGCGCACCTCTCCCCCAGACAGGAGTGCCTTGTTTGAGGCAGTGCACTTCTCCCCCAGATGGGAGTGCCCTGTCTGAGTCAGTGCAACTCTCCCCCGCACGGGACTGCCTTGTTTGAGGCAGTGTACCTCTCCCTCTGGCAGGGACGCCTTCTTCCAGTGTCCAATGGGCCAGGGTGCTCCTCTGGCTTTTGCGCCAGGAAAGGGCCTGTGGCGCTGTCACGGCCTAGGACGCTTGTTCTCCCCTAGGCAGGAGTGTCCAAATACACTGTTGCAGCGTGGGCCGCTTGTTCTCACCCAGGCAAGAGTACATGACATCCTTGTGGCAGCATGAGCTGCCAGTTCTCCCCAGTCAGGAGAACTTAAATGTCCTTGTGGCGGCTTGGGCCGCCTACTCTCCCCCAGGGCTGGCGCACTACATGTCTATGTGGTGGCAGGGGGCACCTGCTCTCCCCAAGGCAGGAGTTTATATAGTCTCTGTGGCAGCATGTGCCAAATCTCACCCCCAGGCAGGAGCATGTCTCTTTTGCTGGAGCAGCGTGGCTGCCCTCCACCCAGGCATGAGTGTCCAACTGAACTGTGGCGGCATGGGCCACTGTCCCCATGGGCTGGTGTCCCCCACCAGTCAGGAGTACTTCTTTTCCTTTATTTATTATGCACGCTAGGGGCTGCTGCATTTTCTTAGCTTTTCGTTAGCATCGTGCATGCCGCACCTTCCCTGATGGGGGAGGTTGCCACTGGAGGCTGCAGTGTTGGCAAGGCCGGCCTGGCTCCGTCTCCCTCATGCGAGAGATTCAAACTATTATTATTATTTTTGTTCTCTCATGTGTGGCGAATGCCACGCTCCTCGCTCCCCCACAGGCAGGAGTCCCACATTTAATTAGGCTGCGGCAGGAGCCGCGCCATGTTCCCTCTCCCCCGGGCGAGAGGAAGCTGACTTTTTCTTTTTTCCCTTTGATACGGCCTGCCCACTCGCCCGGGCGGGAGCTTACCTTTGCTTTTACAGTGGGGGCGGGCTCGCGCTGTGCTCGCCGTCCCTCCAAAAGCAGCAGCGAGCAGCGGTGTGGAGCTCCTCCTCCAATCAGAAGCCTCAGGGTAGCGGGTCATTTCCCACCCATGGCGGGGGCCTCTGCAGGCCACACCAACAGGGCTTGCTGGCCCTGGGTTTCCCGCTGGGCTCCCAGTGCGGGAGCGCACCATAGCACTGCAATGGAAGCGGAAGCGCCGGGTACACTTCTGTCCCCGGTGTGTCCGTTCCCGATCTGCGACATGCTGCCATAGAAAGGGAGAAGGGACTATTTGTATTCCCTTCTCCCTTTCCATGGTGGCCATTTTCTTTGTTTACATTGTTTTCTTATTGTTGTAAAAGCTGCCATGGAACGGGAGAAGGGACTCTGTGTAGTCCCTTCTCCCATTCTATGGTGGCCATGTTTTTTGTTTGCTTTTGTTTTTTACTGTTTTCAATGTTTCAATGGCCGCCCTGGCTTTCTATCTGATATTGGCTCCTTTCAAGTCCTTGTAAAACAGAATGGGGGTCAGGAAAACTAGGTATATGCAGTAGTGGGAAAACACAAGAAAGTGTGTGTGCAAAAGCAAAGAATGCTACATAAATAGGAAAACAATAGAAAACCTTTGATCAGTATATAACTTCATCAGAAAATCCTGGCTAAAATTGAAAAACACACATAAATACAAAATCACAGTGTCTCAAAAAATCCATGGGTCTAAGTCAATACAGATAAGGTGCAGATGAAACAAAAGCAGCAACAATTTAATGAAGTGCTATCATGACTCTAGTTCTAAACAAGTTGATACTAATTGGTTATCAAAAACCAAATGGATTACCCTGGTCTGTGCTGAGTATCAGATCACACAAAGATTGATTGTTTAGTATAAAATCCAAAGCTGTTAGCATCGGCAGTTGCTCGACGTGTTACTCTTCAAAAATCCAATCAATAGTGAGCACTCCTCAGGAACTGGTAAATAAAGTCACTCTTTGTTGTAAGGACCCTTGATTCGGTGCCTTATATGAGCTCTAATATGTGGGCAGAGCTAGTGTCTCACACAACATTTGAAGTTCCCACACTGCAAAATACCAAAGCGACAAATAAATAGCCATTAGTGCTGTTTGTCTTCATAAAAGAGGGTAAAGAAAATAACCCCATGTCAACCCCAAATACGTGGCTTAGAAAACTTAATAAAATGATTACCTCTGGGGGGATGTGCTATGTTACTTATCATTTGGTTACAGGAAGATCATCCAAATCCAACATTCAACTGTACATCTGTGGACACACAAACATGTGTGTTGGAGAACACTATTTAGACTTCATTATGCAACAAAATAACCCGCATACATGCCTGGGGTCCCAACTATCACAGTACTAGGTCTGAGTGGTACTCACCTAGTAACTCACTTTTATAAGGACAACATTTCTGAATTGCTTGTGTCAAAGGGGAAATAATATCCTCTAGAACAACCGCCATTGTTGGGCATCCAGTCATTAGCTGTAAACAATTTTTTTTAAACAATTATGTTTTTACTATAATTATTGCTGTGCTGTCTAACCGGTCCCAAGTTGTCTAAGTAGTTCAAAGAGATGAAGAGCTTAAGTGGTAAAGAACATTTACCTGGAGCCCTGTATATGTTTTTATGGATGTATCTGCTACTCTAGGGTGTTGCATAGTAACGGAGGAAACGTTAGTCTTCGCTTTGTGATTCCTACAGGAAAGAAGGCTAAAACAGTAGTGCCTCGTTAGGGGGCTGTGGTCTGAGCAAAAGGATGAGTTAGTCTAGGGAGGGCTCTCGAGCGGGCTGTGGTTCGATCTGCCAAATAATGTAAATCGTTCTTACCAGCCGAGCAGTGTGCGAATCGCGTATGAATTCTGAGTTTGGAGACCGGTGGTGCAGCGTCCTTGGTAGTGAATGGAAACACTGTTCGCGTTTATACGAGCACGGTCCTTTATTGATTTTTACCCAGGAGTATCCCTGGCAGCCATATTGGTATAGAGTATATACTGTAGACACATGTACAAAAACCTACACGGGCAGCACCTTTAGCAGGTTAAATAGAGCACAGAGAATATAGTAAAGCTGCCCCAATGTAATGGAATATATATCAAATGTGCTGCAACCTGGATATCTAAATGTGCAAATGTGAACTAATATAAAAACTGTATCAAACATATTTCAAAGTCACACGTAAAAATCAGATATAAAAAGCTTATTCAGTGAGTCTACTAAGTTCTTTCCATTATTTGCTACTTTAGACATGCCTGTTACTGCTTTCAATTCTTATCTCTTTTTCAAGATACGCCATGATATTGGGTTTTTTCCCTTTTTGTCAACTCACAAACTATTGATTTTTCAATCTGAAACATTATGGTGATCATATTACTCTCCTATAAATGTATAAAGTTCTTCATCTTTATTATGTCCACCTGGGGATATATATATATATATATATATATATATGTACAGTGAAAACAAGTTGATAAAGGGATGTTATGGTTAAGTTGCACTAATAAAAACCGATGAAATTCAGTGAAAAAAAGTTGTTAAAGGGACGTTGTAGTCACAAGTAAAACTGGAAAACCACAGAAATTTGCCATTTATGGTAAGCTAAGCAACCATAACTTGCGTCACCATCGTGCACTGCTAACACTTGCACATTACATCAAAGATGACATCACAAATATCATTTATGACATGACATATCTAGGCCACTTGTTTTTGTACACTGATATATCTAGGCCAGGTGTTTTTGTTCACTGACAGTCAGAATATAACAATTCAAAGGGTGCTATATATTGTAAGGACGGTATGGTACAGTGAAAACAGACACAAGTGATCACAGTTCAAGGGTGTTTATTGAACTTCTTTGGGTTGGTTGAACACCTATTTAAGCCTAAATCTAAGGATGGGAGCAAGCTATGGCCATCAAATAATAATAACACAGCCCTAGTGGAGTCTCTGTCAAAATAAAAGGGCCTATACTAATAAACCTATTGCCAATCCTTACTTCTAAATACAAATGGCGCGAGACAATAATGTATGCAAAAAGAAATAAGTTCAAGAAATATGTCAGGATAGTTGAGCAGTTGGCTTCCCTTCCCCACGTTTTCAGCACGGTACAAGGCAGCACGTTCGAGCTTCGTACACACTCTGGCTTCTCAGCCATGAGGATATAGATCAAACCATAGATATTAGGGCCTTCTGCCAAAGCCTCTGTCTCGGTAACAGTCTCTATATGTAGAAGGCCTGTCGTAACAACCAAGCACCAACGTTCCTTTTTTATCAGGACCATCACATTCACAAGCTCTCTCTTCCAGTGTTCATCATAGGTCTCCCTCCTTCAGGATCAGACCCCCTTTTAACACAATGTTCACAATTGGTCTCCTTCTATCGGGCTTGGACCATGGATCTCCCTCGTTCGGGCTCAGGCCCCTTTTCCACAATGTTCACAATTGTTCTCCCTCATGAAGGCTCGGACCATGGATCTCCCTTATTTGGGCTCAGACCCCTTTTCCACAATGTTCACAATTGGTCTCCCTCGATTGGGCTCGGGCCATGGATCTCTCTTGTTCAGTCTCGGACCCCTTTTGTATCACAAATCGAAGACTTTCGAATGTGTAATGAGTTTTGCTTAAACTGTCTCAGGACCACTTTGATTCACTTCCCTTCTCATTCTTACCAAACTTCAACTTTTTGTTCTGCGACTTCTTGGCTGGATACCTTACAGAGACCTTCGATTGAGCACCCTTGCGGTGCCGGACCACTCTGTCACTGGTATTGTATCTTGATAAAGTAGCATTCATTATTTACTTTTGAAAATTACCAGAGTAAAAATATTGTACTTCTGTGGTGCATGCTGCAGCCATTGTCTATGTGTATGTATGATTATATTCCTGTATTAACGAAAACACTCCAATAAAATATTTTGTTTAGATGAGTACATTCTTCAATAGGTTCTGATCATACACACTAGTCAACAGAGCACACACACACAGCACCTCAACACACGCACAAGACACCATCATCTTTATTTACTTAACCACCAATAGACTGCACAACTTCCTTTAGTAACTGATGCCCTTTACCCCTCATAGTGGCTACTCAGCCAAATTATTAGGAACCGGCACTGCACCAACCCTCAGGCCTATGACATCCTCAAGAAGGATGACCAACCATTTGCCATCTGATAAGACCCTCTATATATCATTCAGTGATGATAAGCCATTTTAGCCACCTTCACCTGCTCATCTCTCTACCCTTTCTCTCCTTCCCCCACCCCTCCCTTCTCCTCCTTGGTACATTCTGTGAACTCACTTTTGTCACTACAACATGGATATTTTAATGTTTGTGTACCTCAAATCAATATTCACATTGTCACTACAATGGCACTTCACACACCACTTTGAACCATGTACATACTGCTCCTGGATGTATGATTCAGACATGTTGTGCTGACATGCACTAACCATGCCACAAACACACACACATCACTACGTATGCACAGCCTTGACAAAGACTAGCACACTTGTGCCAGACCATTGGTTATTATAATTAACAAATAATAAAAATTCTATGTGTGAAAACGAATAAGGTGTTTTTGACGTCCTACAACCAGCAATCGCAAATATGGTCTCAACCATTCTTCAGCGCCATTGCTAACAAGGTTTGCCTACCCACCAATACATTCTTTAGCCGGTCCGATAGCACAGTGAGTAGAGCCCTCGCTTTGACATCTGTGCAGAGCCTCCTAACGCAGGTTCAAATCCCGGCAGGCCCAATCTCAGCCTTTCATCCTTCCGAGGTCGATAAATGAGCACCACACACCGTGGGTAATAATAAGCAGTTCTCAGATACCTAAGGGTTTGTAGCAGTATATAAAAGCTAAATTATTATTATTATTAACAATACATGAAGTACTTCATATGATAGGTCTCCTAATCACCTTTAACATATTGCTACCAATATTGTGAACACAACCCCTTGTAGGAACTTTGAATGACAATTTATTTAATATGTGATGTCATCAGTGATGTCATAAATCACATTTGTGATGTCATCTTTGATGTCCTGCGTGTTAGTGTTAGCAGTGCACGGTGTTGGCACGTGTTTTGGTTGCTTAGCTTACCATAGCTGGTACATTTATGTTTTTTTTCTCGGTTTCATTGTAACTATAACGTCCCTGTAATAAAGGTTTTTCACAAAATTTCATAGGTTTGTATTAGTGCAACTTAACCATAACGTCCCTTTTACAAGGTTTTTTCACTGAATTTCATGGGTTTTTACCAGTGCACCCTAATTGACTACAACTTTCTAAAATAATACTTACCCTCATTATAGCCACATTGTTGACCGATGTACAAAGTTTTAACTTACAACTGTGGCATTCCCCACCTCCTAGCAACATTTTTAACACTTCTATACACTTTTTGAAACTTTTTCCACGGTTTTTGTGTTGCCAATGTTCATGAACCTCTGACGTCACCACAGACTTTCCGGACAGTGTCCCATGACCTCGCACAGGTGCGGCATGAGGACGTTTTCACAAATGCATCCGCACTTCTCGAACGGGTCCATTCTTTGTGAACAGTTTGAAACTGCATTTCCATCTGATCTAGAAAGTTTTAAACTGAAAGTGCTTTGGAGGCTGCAATCAAGGAGCATTAGAAACACTGCCACCTACGTTAGATTTAATGCACGCCCAACATATTCCCATATTCACCTGCCCATCCATAGCTGTGTTTTCTGCCCCTTTCCTTACTTCCCTCCCACCTTACTTCATGGCCTGTCCTGCAAACAAAACAAAAAGGTTTAATAAACAACCCCCCAAAAAAGGTTCCTTTAGGAAATGCCATTCACAGTGAAAAAAATAGAAGTAAAATAAAATAAGCTTATAGACTCCATCTACTTTCCATTGTTTAGTAAAGTAGTTAGACGCAATCAGATTCTCCAATATTCCCATTAGCATTTAAATAAGCGTGGAAATAATTAACAATAGTATACTGGTGAAAAAGAACAAAACACAGAAAAAGTCTTCTGTCCCAAATACTTTTCTCTAGCATACAATAAGTACCATAATCCATGGCCCTTTATGACTATCCGCGGTCTCTGCAGTCCCCTCCCTAGTCCATACTTTATTAAAAAACCTGGATTGCACGTGCACACCATTGCACAAGACAGCCCTTCTACCCTTTTTACTGTTATGTTTGAATCACTCCCTCATTGCCTGCTTTGAAACAGTCACACATATATCCACCAATTAGTTTTAAAAACTCTACAGATAACCCTATCAGTATATTAAACTTCCACACACCAACTGCCACTTACAAATGTTGTATAAATCTTTTTCATATGCATTTCCCTTGCTTATTCAAGAAATGTGTACACACTGCTGCTATACATGCACGTATGCATTGTACAGTAAAAGAAGTGCATGAATGGAAAGAGAAGTAGGGATTACCAAGTGCTCATAGAAGCCCAGAAGGAAAGTACCAAGACATGTCAAAGTGGTAGGCCATTAACTACCTGCTGGGGCAAAGGAGTCCCAAGGGTGTAGTAAACAGCCGCTAGGTGGCACGCCCCGCAAGGGCAGTGCTGAAAGGTGGAGGGATCTACTGGTGTCGTCTAGATATAGGGCCTGAAACCTGTGAGGTTTATGAGGGACCAAGCCACCAGTGTCAGTGACAGTGGTATGAGTTAGCAAGGAAGGTATTAAGTAAAACAGGAACAGAAAAAGCACAGATTTGAGAAGTTTTGAGAAATTAAGGAAGTCCAGCTCAAATATAAAAGGAGCAAGAAGGATGCTCTAAAGAGAGGCACTGGCCAAAGACAGAGACATGCCACCCGCTCTCTGTTTCAAAAAGCATTTAACAAGCAGAATATTGGAGCTACAGCAGTGGAGCGCTGTAGCAGTGCAGTTTTTAGGGAAACAAAGTTGGACATATTATAGTCCTTGCAATTAGCAGGACCCAATGTACACATTTTTGGGCTGCAGCGATACCATCCCTGGGGTTCAGGCCAAAGGTAAGTCTTACAGTCCTATTCTAGATTAGCCGAAGGGGGTATAGACAACAAATGCTGAGGTTAAGGAAGAGGCTATGGCAATAGTACAGCATACACAGTACCAGGGCTCTACAGACGTTGAGCTTCTTGGGAAAAGTAAGAAACGGTACAATGCCTGTAAGCAGGTCAAGCTCAAGCCATGGGCTTTCTTGACAAGCTCCAAAATGTAAGGAGTAAAAGAGAGAAAAGATTTAAAGATAACCCCAATGTTTTTGGCCTCACAGAATAGTATTACTAGACAGCCCAAAGAAAGCAGCCACAGGGTAGGAAAAACACAGGGTACAGGTGTCATAATAAGAAAGTTCTCTGTCTTACTGGCATTGAGACAGATATTGTTAGCCACATACAATGCCTCAATCGCGGTCAGACAATCGGGGATAGAAACAAGGACAACAAATGAGTTCAGGGAAGTTTAAGGAAGCTGTGTGTCATTAACAAAACACTAGAAATGAGAAAAGAAGAAATACATCAGGTGAGCTAGAGGGAGGAAATAGATATGTAATTGCCATAATGATAGGATAAACCCCTGGGGTACTCTGCAGGTACCCAGTAAGGTGGTGAAGTACAGACAGCCCGGTTACTGCTGGGAACGGGGGTTAGTGTGAAAAACCGATCAGCCAGTCCAGCAGCCAGGCCATGATGCTAAAGGTATCATTTAACCATTTAATAAGGATACAATGGTTCACTGTGTAAAAGGTGGATGAGACTTCAATGCGCACTATCCTCAATTGTACTACAATCATAAATACCATATACACTATTGAGACAGACATTGTTAGCAGCACACAATGCCTCAATGGCGGTCAGACAATCAGGGATAAACAACAAAAAGAAAAAATTAGTCCAGGGAAGTTTAAGTATAACTGTGTGTCTATAACATAATACTGGAAATTAGAAAAGATGAAACACATCAGGTGAGGCAGAGGGAGGAAATAGATATGTTTCAATCAGGGATAAAAAACAAAAAGAACAAATGAGTTCAGGGAAGTTTAAGGAAAACTGTGTGTCATTAACATAATACTGGAAATGAGAAAAGAAGAAACACATCAGTTGAGGCAGAGGGAGGAAATAGATATGCATTAGCCACAATGATAGGTTAAAACCCTGGGGTACTCTGCAAGTACACAGTTAGGTAGTGGAGTTACAAGCAGCCCAGTTGCAGCTGGGAAGGGTGGTTAGTGAGGAAAACAGATCAGCCAGTCCAGTGCCCGGTCCATGATCAAAGATCAAGAACAAAATGGAGCCCTGCCGAAAAAGAACAGAAACACCCAGATGAAATATGAACAAAATCGACACCCTCACCCCATATATCACAAAAACACGAGAACACCTCCCTCAATTACAACAAAAAATAGAAGAGGAACCTGAAGAAAACAAGAATCCAATACTTAACCTAGCAGACCTACTCAACGACGAGACAGATACGCCTGCACCACCACCAAACCCTGAGAGCAACATGGGAACAAACCAATGCAATAACCACAAAACAAAACCAATATCAAAAGACAAACAAAACGAAGCCAGAAAAATCCACTGTAACCTACTCAACTCAAGATCAATGTCAAAACACGCCACAGAGATATACGGCCTGCTCTGCGATGACGGCATCAACGTCCTATTCATCACAGAAACATGGTTGGATGACAACTACAAAATCACACTCCACAGCTGCACACCCAACAACTTCAAGTGCACACAGTTAAACAGAACAGGAGGATGGGTACAGGAGGATGGGTACAGTGGGTGGAGGAGAGTAATGTTGTTTATGAAGATAAATACATTAATTTAATTAAAATGCCAGATACGGAAGAACAAAGGATATTGTGTTGTGTTATGAAACGAGGGACCAAGGAGAGGGGAGCTATCATTTACAACACAACACAACACACACTTTCTTGTGAAAATGAAACTGGAAATGCATTGTCATGATGTAGTAAAGAACATGATTACATATAGAAGGAGCTGTCTTCTACCAGGACGGGTGGGTGGAAGGACTCATTATAGAAGTGTTAAAAATGATGCTAGTAGGTGGGAAATGGCAGAGTTTTAAGGTGAAATGTTGTAAATTGGACAAAAATGTTGCTATATTGGGGTAAGTATGATATTAGTAAGTCAAAATTCAATGGAAACACTTTCTTAAAGGGACTTTATGGCTAAGTTGCACTACTAAAAACCTATGAAATTCAATGAAAAAACTTTTTTAAAGGGACGTTATGGTTAAGTTGCACTAATAAAAACCAATGAAATTCAATGAAAAAATGTTGTCGAAGGGACGTTATAGTTAAGTTGCACTAATAAAAACCTATGAAATTCAATGAAAAAACTTTGTTAAAGGGACATTATGGTTAAGTTGCACTAATAAAAACCTATGAAATTCAATGAAAAAACTTTGTTAAAGGGACGTTATGGTTACAAGTAAAACCGAAAACCCCCAGAAATTTGCCAGTTATGGTAAGGTAAGCAACCATAACTCGCGCCACCACCGTGCACTGCTAAGACTAACACCCAGGACATCAAAGATGACATCACAAATGTCATTGATGACATCACTGATGACATCACATATCTGGCCCACTTGTTTTTGTTCACTAACATATCTAGGCCAGGTGGTTTTGTTCGCAGACAGAATATTAAAATTCAAAAGGTGCTGTATATCTAGACGTTAACCTTGTCTTATGTTCTTAAAGTACTTTCCTTAGGGTTTGGTTTCAGCTCATGGTGCACGTACATGAGGCAATAGGCAGGCCTCAAAAACACAATTCATTTGTACACATGAAGGAAGATACATTTTAATGCTATTAACATTTTCAGAAGATGCTGTTTCTTTCTTCCTTACTTTGGTTTCCCTGTATGTGCCTCTGATGTGTATGCATTGTGGGTCTTCATATGTATTGTTTGTACTAGGACTGGTGTGTAGTAAGTCTTGAATTGTTATATGTTTAACATTATACAATCACCCCTGACATCTTGGGGCTGATTCATGGAACAAACGTGCGCCGAAAAGAGTGGCGCAAGCTGGCGCAAGCAGGCGCAAGCATGAAAAAGGAAGCGCACGCGCAAGCGTGCGATTCATGGAAGTCCCTGCGCGTGTCTTCCTCGGGATGTGCGCCAAACCCGTGCGTGGCGCACACGGGCGCACACGTCATTGCAACATCCCAATCCCCATGCGCGACGCGCACAGGGAAAGCGCACAATGTCCGCGCACACACCAAAAAGGGGGCGGGACACGGGTGCAACATGCGGAATGGGGAACAACACGTGAAAAAGAAGGCGTAACTGGGGAAGTACTGCAGGGAAATCCAAGGAACGCCCACAGGCACGCGAACAACCCATATTCGTGGATTCAAATACGGGAAAAAAGCGCACAAAAGACGCGCATAGGCGTCAACGCGTCCCCCACACGAAGGCAGGCGGAAGCGTTCCCGCGCACAGTATAAAAGTGCACGCAAACAACAAACACGTATATACAGCTATGATGAATGCCCCATTTGTTGCAGCACTGATCGTGGCACACCGCAGGAGGAGGAGAATAGCCAGGGCCCGGATTTTTTTACCCCGGACCAACCTTTTTGGGATGCCTGACGACCACGTCTATGGGAGGTATAGGTTTCCACCTCATATCATCCTAGACCTCGTCAGGGAGTGGGAAGATTACCTTACATCCCCCACCCTGTGCTCCCAAGCATTGAGCCCTTTGGAGAAGGTTCTCAATGTCCTGCATTTTTTGGCCACTGGGTCATTTCAGCGGACTACTGCCATAGTGGGTGGGGTCTCACAGGCCATGCAGTCACACTGCCTACACCAGGTGTTGGCAATCATCACTGCACGCCCCTCAGTCCGCAGGCACATTTAAATGCCCAGAACACCCGCAGAAAGGCAGGCCGTGGTCCAGGACTTTTACAGGGTGGCACACTTCCCCAAAGTGCTTGGTGCCATAGATTGCACCCATGTGGCCCTACGTCCACCCACGTGCAGGTTGTATGTGATGCTAAAGGAATCATCACCTCTGTCTATGCAAACTACCCTGGCTCCACCCATGACAGTTTCATATACAGAATGTCCACCCTGAGCCGGGCCCTGGAAGCTGGGCAGCATGGTGACACATGGCTCCTAGGTGAGTACAAATGCCTGTGCACATGCATGCAAGTCACACACAGACAAATACCCAAACCCTAATAATCTCAACTATTATCACCTCCCCAGGGGACAGTGCCTACCCTCTGAGCAACCACATGATGACGCCAATCCGGAACCCCACCACACCACCCCAGGTAAGATACAACGATGCCCATATTGAAACCATGGGCATAGTGGAGCGCACATTCGGAGTGCTCAAGTTACGCTTCTGCTCCCTTGACCGCTCTGGTGGGCAGTTACTATATGCACCCCCAGTAGTGTGCAGGATCATTGTGGCAGCATGTGTCCTGCACAATGTTGCAACACGGCGGGAGGTACCCGTGGACATGGTGGTGCCCCCACATCCCCAACCACAGGCACAGGTGCTGCCCATGGGAGGGGACAGGGCACGTGGCGAGGCAGCCCAGACCCAGCTTGTGGCCACATTCTTCAGCTAAACTCCCACCCCTGCGGAGTGCACACAGTCCTGGCACATACCAGGTGACAATCGATGATGACAAAGAGACAGTCAACTGTCACAACCTTAGCCCCCTGAGAACGTTGCCACAGAAGTGCTACATTGTGTGCATCCCTAGCTACTTAAACATAACCAATCCTGTGTGACCAAAAGGAACACATGCAAGGTGTGTATCACACACCCCTGCACAACAGTCCATCACAATCCCTGGTATGCCACCCAAACCCTACCAAACCACATCACCCTTGTCTGCTACACCATCACATGGCAGGCAATAGCAAAAGGCCAACACATGACCAATAATATACAAAGTGACATGTCATAAATGGAACATGGCATGAGACAATGAGGTCTGACATGGAATCAGATGAAATGACTGACCAACAACCTCCCACACATACAAAGTCAGACACAAATGCTTCCCAACAGTCGTAGCATGAACACAACACTGAATGCCCATTCACATGCACATTGGGCATGGCAAACTCCTGACTCCCGAACCTGTGTGCTGTGTGTGTCTCCTGCAACACACTGCTCAGCACACAGCACTTTGAGCAGCCATAGTGTTGCAGATACACCTTGAGCATCACATGAAAAAGACTAATGAAATCTAGAACCAAATGACGCATGTACACTGTACCCAAATGGTAATAGATCATGTGCCGCATGGACACAGCGGGCATGAGAATGCAATCTGTGTGCACCTGTGGCCATGGAAGTGTGGATGTACGTGTGGTGGATCATTGTGCAACGGTGTGTGTCATCAGGGTCATGCCCTCAATATATGCATGTGAAATCAAGTCACCCTCAGTGTCCTGTACACATCACATGTGAACATTGGCCAAGTGAACACCCCATCATGTCAAACCACACCAATCCGCTGAAAGACAACACAGGAACAGGCATTGAGCAGCACAACACATCATGTACATCGTACCCCACAATTACAATGTCAGAATGCCCAAAACACTGTAGGCCAAGCCAACTGTCCAACAACAAAATGCCCTCCCTCACACATCACTGTGACCTTCTGAACAACTGTCTCTGGGGTATGTAGCCTTCTTCCTCCAAGTCTACCTGGCTACAGGATCACCCTACCCCTTGGTCTCCATGTTCCAGCTTGCATGTAAATAGGGTCCAGCCCCCTCAGAGTCCACCTTGACTTCTAAAAACACCAAATCGCATAGAACACCAAATAGGCAAACCCACAATCCAGGGAAAAAGGCTGTAAGCACCAAAAACCCTGGAAGAGTCTCCAGTAGATGACTTGAAGTAGCAGGAAATGTCAAAGCACATGTGCAAGCACAATGATAGAACAACCAAGGTAGCACAGTTGAACAATGGTGCAACAGGATGGGTATTATTTACGGTACATTACAAACAATGATGATGCAACAACTGATGGGTAGTGTCACAGCTCCGGTGTCCAGGCGCAGGAGTAGCACGAACCAACCACCCACTCTGTGGTCTGGGCGCCTGCAAGGTCAAACTAACACAGGCCTCTGAGACCCCGGTGAGAAAGGAGGGTCGGGGATATGTTGCATGGACAGGCATTGTTATTCAGGATAACCGGAAAGAGGGGCAGGCGAGTGGATGTGGATTTGCAAGGGAAAGTAGGCAAAATACAACTAATAACAAAAGCACATACTCAATTAGAGAAAACATGTTCATCATGCACATTGTACCAAATTAGTCAAATGTAAGCCAAAGAGACACTTATATCTGGGGTGAGTGCTTTCCTCCTGCCTGCGCACTCACAGGTCCGGTAACAGGAGCACTTCAATGCTGCAAAGAGAGGGTGAGTTACTGATCTGAATGTGTGTTTACAACACACACACACAACCCCATCCATGCCCCAAATAAAGTGACTTCTCCACAAACAAACACCCCTGTCTGCTGCCATGCACCCATACGTTAGCTTGGCCCACCGATGGTACATATACTGTCAATGCAGTAAGGCCGGCGCATGTGGCTGCGCGGGAAATGGAAGACCAATGGGTCAAGAATCAGACATGATAGAATGGTCCCTGGGTGAGCTGCAAGACGCGTATAGCAAGGTGCAACTTCAGTACAAGTTGTGTTTTGGCCGCCGCAGATTCAAATAGGCAGTGCACGTGGCAATTTGCACAATTTGCACATGCAAATGACATGCACTCACCACGAGTCTGAGCCTCGCTGGTCGTCCCTGTGCGCTGTATCAGTTTCTGGCTAGGAACGCTACTACCCTAATTACTCAGCTTCAATGGAGCAGGGGGTACTGGAGGACATGTTTGATGGCCCCTGCGTGTGCCCCTGATAACTTGTAAAGGCAATTGGCATTTGGCCCTCAACGCATGTCAGCTGTACTGTGTGCTTCCCCAACAATGCCTGGCAAACCTCCCCAGCACTGGTGCTACTTAGCATCCATGTGCAAGTGGCCTGGTGGAAGGTAGTCTGTGGTGTGTGCCCTTGTGTTGCTCACCTTGGCAGGAGCTGCTGGAAACATGTCTGCTTCTGTCGGACGTCTGAGCACAAGCCCTGTACATCTGCTTGCGCACACATCCACATGTCTGCACCACCGAACGTGGCCAGTTTCCTGGATTAGTCGTCCCTGTGTCTGCTGGCAAAGGTAGTCTGGAGGCTCATATTCCTGCAGAAAGGGCATTAAACAAAGCAATAAGGCTGGAAAGTTCCCTGTGTGTGTGTCTACATGCCGGTTGTCACTGGGACAGGTTACAGAGCTACATCCAAACTCCTCCCACCATCAGTGTCACTTTGACAGGCCAAGGGTGCAGGCTATTGTCTACAGCATGAAGTGCATCAAGCACATATACAGGCAAGAAAATAACATACATCGCAATCCACATCAATTAATGGAGAAATCAATCACATACTCACCCAAATACATCACAGACATGGGGTGGATGAAATGCAACCAATCCCCACTAGGGGTGTTAACACAAGTAGTACAGCAGCAGACAGGCCACAGTTATGAGGCAAGTCCAAAGCCCTTGTGTAATATTTTGTTACACCGAACCATCCTTGCGAGCCCATGGATAAGGGAAGCAGGAGTGGCCTATGTGAGTCAGGACCCCAAGCTGCAAACACATACACAAGACAAGCTTGAAGGGCCCAGCTGGAACAGACAGTAGATGCTTTCAAAAGCCACAAAGCACCACACCGTCACATGAAAGCACAATAGACAAACAATATCAAACAATATTAACTAATTAAACTAACAATGAACAATCTACATAACCTAATTAAAATAACTATCAAACAGTTAATATTAACTAAAAGCAAAAATCAAAAATGGCCACCTACGACCCGGGGGGGAGGCACCCAGGAGGGGGGAGGTACAGGGTGCACCTCAACACCCACATGCGATGATGTTGAGACAAAAGAAAAACCTCCATGGGCTCAACGCCTGCACAGCGTGACCTGTGTGGGAGATATCTCGTCGTTCGAGTCTGCCTCATTCTGAATCGGAGGACATGGGCCAGGAGCCTGACCATGCCTAGGTGCAGCTTGACCCTCGTCGGCAGCAAGTCTGCCGGACGGGTGAGCCTGGTTCTGTGTGGCAATGACACGCAGGTCTGCATGCAGAACCTCCTGTGATACACGTGCTTCCTTTTGCAAGGTAACACGTGTAACACAGAGTTCTTCCTGCGTGGTCTAGCTGGACAACTGATGCACCTCCCGGCAAGCACATAGCTCAGCCGAGATGGTACGCTCAGGCTGCTCAAACCTCTCCTCTGACCGCACCCTCTGGGACGTCAAGAGGGCACCCAGAGTGGATCTGAGGGACTGATACTCAGCCCTCAGGGCCTCCATGTGTGCCTCTGCATGAGCAGTAATTGCTTGAGGCAGAGACAACATTTCAGCCTGGCGTGCCCTGTCAGAGGCCGCCATGCCCAGCCTGAGCGAGCGGGCCGTGGACTGTGCCTCCTGCGGCTGGAGAAGCACCTGCCTAGCAGGGGGGAGCACGGATTGGGCCACACGTTCCATGCTCACAGCGATGTTATCAAGTGCTGCCCCCTGACGTTCTGAATTGGCAGTCATGTCTTGCTCTCACTCAGTATACCTCAGTGGCGCGCGACCACCGCGTTGCTGGGCTTGACACCTGCGGGACCCAAGGACCGGGCGTCCTCGTTGGGTTGGCACCGCCCGCGGCTGCACGACTACATGCCTCCGTCTACGTGATGCCCCAGGCACATCAGCGACTGGTGTGGAGGGTGACCCTGCGTCCCGATCTACCACAGGCGGAGGTCCCACCACTGTCTGGCCCCTCTGTGCAGGTGTCGCGGTAAGAGGAGTGTCCACATCAGAATCCCTCACCCCTGACGTATGGACCTGATGCACATACAACTCGACATGGTCATCAGAGTGGTCATCTGGGCTGGACTCATTGCCAGCCAAAAACAAGATGGACTGTAGCACACGTGGGTTCTCGTGGTCTACCACCCCATGACCCCCACTTGTGCCGGGTTCGGTTGTGATAACAACCCTGTGCCTGGCATGCCAACACCATCCTCTGCCTCCATTGCGTCATCATCTGAAAAGTTGAGAGAAAAAACATTAGTACACATGTTAGAAGCACTTAACACAGTCACACATGGACATCACACAGACGGCCAACACATGAAGCAGACATGTCACACACAAAAGAGAACCTGCCATGCATGCCTGGTCAATTTGACATTGCATCAGTGAGTACGCATGTAGAACGGTGTCACATGGCTCCGAAGTGGGTTGATGCAGTGCAGAACATGTGTACGTTACTCACTATCTACATGAACAAGTACTTCATGATGTGCATCAAAACACGTGAAGGCAGTGCATGGGCAAGTTCAGGCATCACGTGCAATGTGCATGCAATGGGTTGCATGGCTACAAGCAAACCCCCCCTCCCCCTTAGTGAAATTGCAGGGATGCCTTGCATGGTGGCAAAAGGGTGACCAGAGACCTATGTATTGGCAGCCAGTGTAGACTAGCATCAATGGCATCATCTGAGTCAACTGACAACACAGCAGATGATGATGGGACAGTAAGCAGGACACATGATGAACCCTCAGTAGTACACTCATGTGTACAAAACCCACTACACCAGTTGGACAGAGTCAGTGGGCCTGAAACTGGGGGAGGCCTGTGCCCCACACAGACTGTGAAACCCAAACATGTGTGTGATGCAGGACTGGGCCAGAGTGGCAATGGGATGGATGGTGGAATGGCATGAAATGTCGGTCACCCTGGACAGGTACTACAATGAGCATCCAGTCAAGGACACATAGGGGGACCCGTAGAATGCACATGGAGCATGAATGGGCAATCGGGTCCCTGCGGAGCATCTGCCATCTGTACAGTCCAAGTGAGACACCTTGCATGAAGGACAGAGGATGTACCCCACTGCATGTGTCTGGCAGGTTGGCTGGTGGAAGTTAGCATGTACACAGGAGGCTTGAACAGGCCATTGCAGTACCGCAAAATGATGCACAACAGTGCAATGGTGAAATTGGGGTGCAGGGGGGGTGGAGGAACAAGGGAGCATGCCTACGTGGAGTACCCACATGCAGGCAGGGGACACATGCACGTCAGTCATGCAATGACATAGTCCCAGTGCTGAGAGGATTGACACCCCAGGCTACATGCAGAAGGGCCAGTGAGCTGGAACATGGACCGGAGGGGCATCCGGGTGACTAGCATGTGAGTATGGTGCAAGTGTGGTGATGAGGACAGTCCCTGTCTGCTCAACATGTCCACCATCCTGCACAGCAGGCACGCATCAGTGAAGCATTGCATGACTTGCACATGAAAACGGTTCTAGGTCAAATGTTCGTATCCAAACTATCGAATGACCAAAGGGTCGAAACAAAAGGACCAAAAAACCGAAGGGTCGTATTTATTGGGCCAATAGTTTGGGGGTTCCCCCCCAACCCCAGTTACTGTACCATAAACCACTTTTATTTTTAACTACACGAAAACCATTAACCATATATCTTCTGTATGAGAGATTCGACCCTTTTGTCTTAGGTCCAATTACCTCGACCCTTTCATCATTCAATCCTTTTGGTGTTGAATCTTTGACAGGACACCCATGAGAACCATGTACACATGACATGTAGTGGCAGTCATGCCCAACACATGGCACAAGTAAAACAACCATGGCCTTGACAAACACGCAGCAACACTCACTGGACTGGGCATCAAAGTCCTGCATCTCTCCCACTCCTTCGACCAATTCTGGTGGTATGAACTTCGTAACGAGTGACTAGTGCGGAGTGAGGTCTACCTCCTCAGGTGCCGGCCCACTGCCAGTCACCAGAGTCATGTTGTAATTTGAGGCACGCTTCGCCTTAGTGCTGTGTTTGAGGTCATTCCAATGCTTTTTGCACTCTTGGGCTGTGCGCACCTCATGGCCGAATGCACTCACATCTTCCACAACTTGCTTCCAGTGGGTATCATGATGGGCAGCCGTAGTTTGACAATTCGGCCCCACTAGCATGTCACGGTTGTGGTCCCGCACGTAGTCTACGAGGTAGTCCAGTTCCTGCTTGCAGAAAGGCTTCTTCCTCAACGTGCAGGAGGCCTTAGCTGTGTCTGCGGTCCCAGCCTGTACTGCAGGTGCAACCTTCCTCCTCTTGGACGCTGTTCTGGACCCTGGCTGGCAAATGTCGTCCTGATCAGTATGGGCAGTGGCACTGGTGGAATGAGCAGAGGGAGTGGCAGGTGGAACATGGAGTGAGGCCCTGACGTGCGTCAGTGGCTGCTGGGTGCCCTGGAATGGACCCTGCACAGCAACATCCGCTGGGCCAGGGTCATTGACCGGGACTGTCCTTGTTGGTAGACTCACAACCGGGGTCGTGTTGGTTGCATCTGCCCCTGCAGTTGCCAACACCCGGCTGGTCGGGGCAGCAGATGGGATTACTGCCCCAGGGACACGTGCCTCGGTCTGGGCAGCCCTGCGTGCACCTACGGTGTGCCTCCTGACCACCTGTAAATCTTCAATGAACTCTTGAAGTGCCAACGCAGCCTGCGCTGGCAGACCCTGAGCCTGGGTGGTGGTGTCCACAGCTGCACCTGCAGCTACCACTACCCTTGGGCCTGTGGCAGTCGATGAAACGGACTGCCGGGTCACATGGGCACCAGTGCCAGATGCAGAAGCTGCATCGGCCGGAACCACAGGGGGTGGTGGCATGACTGCACCAACACATGGCACAACATCGTGCCCAAGTGGCGCACCCCTGCCTCTTCCCCCTCTGCGGCCACCCTGGACACCCTGGAGTCCCCCTACTCCCTGGTCACCCCGGCCACGTCCCTGACTACGTCAGCCACGAGGAGTAAGCCCAGCTGAGGCGCCCCTCACCTTTGGTGGCCTCCCAACCATGGCACAGATGGAGTAGTGCCGGCACAGATGGAGAAGTGCCAATGGGAGGTGTACACAACAATTGTCCTGGGCAATTGGGGTGAAGGGGGTGGGATGCAAGATGTTAACAGCACCCCTGCACCTGCAAGGCTGTATGTGACCCCGGTGATGAAGTGACGGGTCATGCAACGCTCAGTCACCCCAAAACTGCTGTAAAACTGTGCACGCAACACCGCCTACGTGCGTGGAATTAACCTATTAACCTCCCGCAGTACGTGGTGGCACCCAGGAACACGAAAAACACGTATGCGTGGGACACGCAGGCTACTATGACCTCGATAACGGGTACGTGATACACAGGGGCACCCGCAGTGGGAACAATAGCATGCGCGACTCACCGTCAGACTAGCGTGATGATGAAAAACACACGTAGCCAATACCCGCGCCAAAAGAAGAGATACGTCCTTGTTCCGCTGTGAAGTTGTGATGGCGCGTGAAACAACACGAAGTAACAACACACGTCAGTCTCCACGAAAGGCACGTACAGCGAACTGCTGGCCCTGCTCACCTTGCTGAGGGAAATGCCTGCGCGCGTCACGGCACTTACGCACTTAGGCCCTTTCCTCGAATTACACGCATTCACACACGGACGTGTGGTTTTTTCACGTGCTGATCCACTATGCACCCGTGTTGAGGGAAATGCCCGTGCGCGTTACGTCACAGATGCGCTTACGCGCTAAGGGCCTTTCCTCGAATTACACGCTGACTTGCACTTTTTTCACGTGTCAAATCACTCTGTATCAAGCTGGCCACGCGACAACACACGGAAGACCACGCTCCTGCCCAAAAGGCCATTTTCCTGCCTCCAAGAGCCCCGAGCACGCTCCCACCTGCCATCTGCTGCTGCCTGCCTGCCTGCTGCCCACGTGCCGTGCTATTTGGTGCCTGTACGTCAGCCATCTGCAGGGGTCCAGTTGCTGTGTCCACCCCTGCTGGAACAGAAGACTCCCGACTGGGATACCATCCATCCACAGCCCAGCCCCAGGACCCAGTTGCCCACCCACACCTGCCTCGGGGGTCGGCATGTTGGGGCAAACACCATCCGAGACCACTGGCGACCCCCAGCCAGAGATGCAGAGGGCCACCAGCTTCAGTGAGAAGGAAGTTGGTGTCCTGGTGGAGCAAGTTCTGGGGCATTATGATGCCCTCTTCACACCATTGCGCCGAGAAGGAAGGACGGGAGAGAAACTGGGAGGACGTAGTGGTTGCCATCAACGCGGAGGGGGTGGCAACCCGCGACATCAAGCACGTCCGGAAGCGCTGGGAGGACTTCAGGTCCAGGGCCCTCAACAAGGCCCGACACCTCATGAAGGCAGAGGAGAGGGGTGCCGGGTCAGCCTGACCGACATTCAGATGAGGGTCCTGGAACGCATAAGCCCAGCGCTGAATGCTCAGATCCTTCGGAGGAAGACCTGTCTGGAGTCGAGCGGTAAGTGGCCATGCATTGCTGTGTGAAACAGGGCATGTTGCAGTGTGCTGGTAGTCAGCTACTTGCCTGTATGTGTAACATAGGCCATGTATGGATGTGTGTGTGCAGGGACATCATGGTAATGCATGTGAGACCAGTAATGCGTGAACCACATGGATGGTGCATGTGTTCCAATGCAACATGGGGAGCAGCATGCGGAATGCACACATGAATGCATGCCTTTCCCTGTTTTTGGACATGGATGGGGGTGAGAGATGGGTGCTGCTCTCATGTACATGTATGGTGTACATGTCTGTGTGTCTGAGAAGTGTGTGTGACTTTGAAACGCCATGGATGCATGAAACATGTCCATGACGATGTGTAGATTCACTTATGTAGTCTAGTCACTCTTGTATCCACTGTGTCTGTGGTGTACGAGCCATGATGCATGACCCTCCGGTGATGTGTGTATGGGATCAGTATGAGCCATGATGCATGTGAGTTTTAAGGCAACATTTATGTCAATAGAGGCCCTTGTACATGGATGCTGATGTTGATTGCATGCGCCGTGCCTGTTTCTGCATGTGTGTTGCCTACATTGACTAGAAAAAAGAGACCGTGTATCACCACACGGTAGCTCCACATGCACTCCAAATGGGATAATATCCCTGGTATCACTCAAAAGTCTATCTACCCTGCAATTCCAAAGGTGGGATGCACAGCGGAGTATAGGCAAAGACCTAGTAAATTCGTTTTAGGAAACAAGTATTACACAAACACTTAATACATATAACTCTCAAGAGGAGAGTGGGTATACTTCCATAGTAGAATTTAAGGAACTGGCAATAGAGCCAGTGTAGTAGCTAAAAATACTTTCAAACAAGAATGTACATATGTAGCAAACTGATTTTTTAATACAGAAAAGCATAACAAGAGGAGTACAATAGTGAGTCCAAATGGTACTCCGCACTTATTACAAGAATCTCTCTAACCCACTGTCCAAAGTCACTCAAAACAAAATGTCGCTACTTGCGAATTTTCTAAAGAGATGGAAAAGCATCTTCAACGAAATTTACAATGACTAGTGTTTACAACATTCACACTAGAACATTTTTTGGGTAAATCATCAAAGTCCATTAAGACCATTCCAAACAGCACCATTGAGTTCAATCGGTTGCCAACGCGTTTCGGATTACTACAGAATCCATCCTCAGGGCTATGGTTGCTATTCGTTTCAATTCCTCAAAATATATCACAGTTCAAATCTCTAAAAGATACCACAAAACACAATCACTAAAAGTTTAAAGTTTTTTTTCACAATTAAATCACTAGTGGTATTGGTAGGATCACAAACATCGTAGTCCATCAACAGTAGTTGTAAGGTAGTGGGATCAGACTCACAGGACCGCAGTACACCACTGGGTCCAGCTGTAGATAGGTGTCGAACTCGGCGATACCAGATACCCTATGGGGAGGAAGGATGGAGTGTGTGAATTAAAAATGGAGAAATCTCACTGTCAAAAAACATCAAGGCCCTAAGGCCTCTCAGTCAATCTCCTGTGCAAATGGCACACCATTATGGGCTCAGGGCTGCTCAAAGCTCCAAATAAGCTATCCCATGGCGGAGGGTAAGGAGCACACAGTGTGACTCAACCAAACATTGTGAGGGGCTTCCAACCCGGAGGGCCAGGCACCCCAAATAGGCGGTCTAAGCCGCATTGCAAACCAAGGCGTTGTGGCGTTATGCTAATACTAACGTGAAGTAACACGGCTTCCCATTACAGCGCTAGACACTAACGCTTCTGACCAACACGTACATCTCCTAACTCTCGAACATATGCATGAGTACAAAACTCATGAAACTCCTACACAGTAACGGCTAGATCCAAAGGCAATCAGTTGGGCAAGCACTCACCTCGCTGTGTATGAAGAAAAACAGCCGTCCGACGCATAAGCGCGGGGCTGTCTGAATCTTGTGTATATAAGTCACCGTGGCAATGTCGCGCATGCGCACAAGTGTCAACGGCCGCCATCTTGGAGTGGGCAATTACGAGCCCCATTCCGAGGGGTATGCAATCGGGCAATGCGGCCGATGTCAAATGACACCAGGGTCGCAAAAGCCTCAAGATACTATACTTCTAACACGGTAATGTTAAACTCTCAGTGCTGCGCGCATGCCGAGTTGGCACTAACGCATTAAATGTGTAGGGAACAGTGGACACTTGAAATTGACCCAAGGGTTATATCAAATGCACATCAGTTAAATTACCTGGAGGTGGGCATAGGGGGGATGCAGATCAAGGTCTGCTTGGGCCCCCATGGCCACCCGGTTCACTAGTGCCAATGTTTTGCGGTTTCCTGAAGGTAGGCATAGGGGAAATGCAGATCAAGGTCTGCTGGAGCCCCCATGGCCACCAAGTTCATTATTACCAATGTATTTCAAAGTCACAACATACTCAAATGTCTTCTGGGATCTATTGAAACAGCCAAGAGGTGGGACATAGCTCAATCCGTGTAACTCACAACTTATGGCATTAACATCAACAGTCAACCCAAGTGTAAACGATAGACATCAGGAGGCAGACATCTGTCTCTGCATTCTGCCGTACTAGGAACACCCAAGCTGGGCTTCCAAACCGTTCACAATCTCAAAGTCATTCAGCAGCACATTCCTATACAGAATAGGTAAAATTTGCCAAATTTGTTAGTAGTTTGTCACTTTCATCAACAGACGCCCAAGATGTAGCAGATAGTTGATGAGAGTCAGAAATCTGTCTCAACAATCTGCCGTACTTGGAACCCCAAATGCGAGTATCCAAGCCATTCACAATATTAATGTCATCTGGCAGCATGTTACTTAACAAGGCATGTTACTTGACGAAGCAGGGGACAATTGTCAAGGACAGTTCTACTTTTAGTCAACACATATGTCTTTAGCAATCTACGTGGCAGACAGAGGTCAATAAATTCAATGGGCTCCCAACATAAGGCTAGGGATTGTTAAACGAAACACATCAAATCAAATTCAAGTTTCATACCCCTTGGACTGAGGCAATCCAGCAGCTCAATCCACAAGATTTCTCTCTGTCGGAGCTTCCTTAAGATGTCACCACCCCTTGACCCCAATTTCACCTGTTCCAGTATGACGCATTTCAATTGTGCCACTGTATGTCTGGCTTCTGCAAAGTGTACCGCTACTGGTGATTTCTGACTCTTTGTACGGGTATTTGATTTGTGCTCCGTCCAGCGTATCTTGACCGTCCTAGTGGTCATCCCCACATAGTAGAAGCCACAAGGACATTTCAGGCCATAGATAACGTTCACTGCATCACATGTGCATGAGTGTTTGAGCCAGATCAGTTTACCCGAATGTGGATGTCTAACACTGTTACCCTTAATAACATTAGCACAGCGTTGGCAATTCAAGCAGGATATCGTGCCCCTGAATGTACTCATGTCAGATCTCGGAATTTGTAGTTCTGCTTTAATGAGGCTACTGCGCAGCGCCTTATTGTTTTTATATGCAAATGTGGGTGTTTGCAGAAAGAGTTGTAACTTTGGGTCCATTTGTAGCATTGCCCAATGTTTCTGTATTATCCTCTTGATTCTCCTACATTGCATAGAGTGTGTCGTGACATATACAAGTGTCTCACTAGTCTTCTGAGCTTTAGGTGTGAGCAAGGTGTCTCTTTGAACTTTGCTAACTCTATCTTTCACGCTCTCAATGAGTGTATGCTCATAACCCTTTTCCTCAAATTTCTTCTCCAGCATAGCAGATTGCCGTGTGTACTCCGAGGGTTCAGAGATGTTTCGCCTATACCGTAGGAATTGGCTCAGGGGAACACTGTCCAATGTTCTTTGTAGGTGAAAACTAGTAGCAAGAAGCAGGCTGTTCCTGTCTGTGGCTTTAGTGAAAATGCGGGTCTCCAATTTCTGTGCTTGCTCGTGAGAGTTGTAAATTGGATTCTTGGGTGCATCTGGTTCATCATATTGAAAAAGTCTCGTAATTCATCTTCCGGTCCACTCCAGATCCCGAAAATGTCGTCAGTATAGCGGGTGTACATGGTCAGGTGTCTCGACCATCTTGGCGATGAAATCACATGTTCATGTTCGAGAAAATACATATATATATTTGCATAACAAGGAGCCATGGCTGCTCCCATGCTTGTTCCTGAAATTTGCTAAAAGTATCTCTCATCGAACTTAAAGAGGTTGTTCATCATAACAAGCTTAAGCAGGGTCAATACAAATACACGGTCACCTTGGCAATTCTCTGAGCTTAGTAACAGCCATTCCACTGCCTGAAGTCCTGATTCGTGGGCTATATTCGTGTACAGCAACGTCACATCCATTGTAAACAATGTGTCCCATCCTTCAACAAACTGTACTCCTTGGAGTTTTTTCAAAAAGGCCATAGTATCCCTCAGGTATGTGGGCGTGTTCTGTATTAGGGGTTGTAAGATCTTGTCCAGGTACTGTGCAAGTGGCTCCAGAAGGCTCTCTGTTGCAGCAATTATTGGGCGTCCTGGAGGCTTTAAAAGCCTTTTGTGAATTTTAGGGAGTATATATAGGACCGGTATTATGGGATGTTTGTTCTCCAAAAACCTCTGTGTTTTCTCAGATATGACCTCCCTCCTCTCAGCTTCATCCAGCGTCTCCTCTATCAGAGTCATTACTCGTGTTGTTGGATTAAACGAAATTTCTTGGTATGTTTCCTTGTAAGACAATTGCTGTTCTATTTCCTCGAGATAATTCTGCTTATCCATTAACAAGAGGGCACCCCCTTTGTCCGCTGGTTTAAAAATGATTGTGTTGTTATCCAACAAGTTCTTCAATGTTTGGCGCTCTCGTGCTGAGAGGTTACCCAATCCTTTACTTTTAAACTGCAGTTTATTAAGGTCTTGAAGTATTGCCTTCTCAAAGGTAGACAGGACATGATTCTGCACTGGCGGGTTAAACGTGCTCTTTGGGCTAATCTCAAGGTACTCAGATTGCTCATCGCCTTCCTGGCCATCTTCTTTCAAGCCTGCAAAGAATAGTTTCAGCTTCATTTTCCTCAGTAATTTAAAAAAATCAATTTTCTCCTTAAGAAGCGTATTGTTGTTCTGTGGAATAAATGAAAGCCCTTTTCTAAAAACCTGCAGTTCTAGACGAGAGTCTGTAAGAGGATATGTTAACTACTAGGTCTTCTTCTGTGTCTTCTTTCTGGGGGGATTTCTTTTTTTGTCCGCGTCTGATAGGTCCTTTTCTAAGAAATGTACCTCTGCGTCTGCTGTTGCAATGCTGCTGGAACCTGTCGGTTGTATAATTTCAGGTTCGCAAGTAGCGACTTTTTGTTTTGAGTGACTTTGGACAGTGGGTTATAGAGATTCTTGTAATAAGTGCGGAGTACCATTTGGACTCACTATTGTACTCCTCTTGTTATGCTTTTCTGTATTAAAAAAATCCATTTGCTACTACATTCTTGTTTGAAAGTATTTTTAGCTACTACACTGGCTCTATTGCCAGTTCCTTAAATACTACCATGGAAGTATACCCACTCTCCTCTGAGAGTTATATGTATTAAGTGTTTGTGTAATACTTGTTTCCTAAAACTAATTTACTAGGTCTTTGCCTATACTAGGTCTTTGCCTATACTCCCCTGTGCATCCCACCTTTGGAATTGCAGGGTAGATAGACTTTTGATACCAGGGATATTATCCCATTTGGAGTGCATGTGGGGCTACCGCGTAATGACACACGGTCTCCTTTTTCTAGTCTCCTATCAGCACCGAGTGGCCTCGTGGCATTCACCCCTTTGCACCTGAAGTTTATTCGAATTAAGTACCTGTATTGATATTCTTTCAGATATCTTTAAGTAAATCATTTATGTGTTAGTGCCTCCTGCCCCCCATTTTTTGTAATTTTTGTTGCCTGCATTGACCCATGTGTTGTGGAGGGACAGGATGGAAGTGACGTTTGACAGTGCCACTCATGTGTTATTGCTTCCTGTCTAGGGGACTATTGTACAGTACCCTGATGCTTGTGTTCTGTCACGAAGTCCAGAATCCAAGGCGCAGGAGCGACATAGTACCAACCACCCCCACTTTGGTCGTGGAGCCCGCAAGTCAGGGCTTACACGGGTTTCCTGGACCAGAGCAGGGAAGGAGGGTTAGGGTCTCGATGGTTGGATAGGTAGAGGGAGTTAGGTAAACCGGATTGAGGGTGAGGTAGAGGTTATGGGTGGGAATGGGGTATTTTGCAGGGAAAGATTGGTTGCTGCGCACTTTTGTTCTGGTGTCCTCAGCCCTTACTAACTACTTATACATAAGCACCATTTTGCACATAAGAACATTCTTATACTGCCTAACCCTAAGTCATCAGATCGGTACAGGAGTTAGCATGCAACTTAGCTCTGGTTCTGTGTCTTGTCCATGAAGAGCAGTCGCGTCCTTGGCACGTCTGAAGGGTTGTTTTCAAAAGGTCCAAGCTAAAAGAAATTAACAAGCATTAAAACATGCCCACTGTCATTGTCTGCATTCACCTCATGCAACTTCCACTCACACAGACACACACTAAAATGCCCCCCTCAAGACCTGTATAGTGCTTTCGCACTATGCTACGCAAGCGATCTTCTTGCAGACCCCTGCAAACGTGATAAAATGCACAAGCGGTCTTCCTGCAGACCCTCGTGATCAATTTGTGCTTTAAATCTGTGGTAGGTATCTCTGGTGCTGTGTTTTCGCCTCACGGGTCTACTATGGTCTCCAAGAGGCGGAAACACCCAAAATGACAAATCGCCCGTGCACAGGTTAATTTAACCCAAAAGAATGCCACCGGCGCATTTAGCGCCGAAGTTAGGCGACTTAGCTTTTCGTAGCGGTGCAGGGGCTCTGGGTGGGCAAGCGATCGCCCCCTGCACTTCCCCCTCGATCCCCTTGGGCTCTTAGCAAGGAGGAGTACTTATCTCGTGTGGGCGAGGGGCCGGGCTGCTGCTCGGGTGGGGCTGGGCCCCTCGCGTGTAGTTTTGCTGGAGCTCCGGTCCAAACGTCTTGTCGGCATGGAGTCTCAAGCGCAAGCCCCGTGCTCGGGGCTCTGCGCATGCGCGATGGGGCGGCTGCGCCCTTCCTGGTCCCCGATTGGCCCAAAACGTCCCTGGGCATGCTGGGGATTGTAGTCCTTTGGCGCCGGCTGCTGGGAAATGCAGTCTTTAACCTCTTTCTCCTGCACATGGGGCAAAGCAGCCTTTTGTATGGTTGCAGCTTTGTTTGTCTCTCCCCACCAGTGCCCACAACAGTACCCACAATACCCCTGCGGCCAGCCTGTCCTTGTCTCTGCCTACCTGAGTCCCTGACAGTACTCCCCCTCCCACAGAAGGCAGTTGTTCTGGGTTTACTAGGGTAAGTCTTGTGAAAAGCACGCAGCAACCTGGGGGCATGTACATGCTGTGAGGGTTCCCAAGTGCGTTCCTCAGGGCCAAACCCCACCCAGTCAACGAGGTAAAACACTTGGCCCTTTTTATCTCGTTTAGAATTCAATATTGCTCGAACCTCATACTCAGGCTCCCCTTGCACCATAACGGGAGGTGGTTTCCTAGCAATCGTCCCATGTGGAGCGGGTTTCAGGAGGGAGGTGTGGAAAGTGGGATGTACCTTCATTTGGGGAGGTAAGGTCAATTTTACTGCAACAGGGTTCACAATTTTAACTATTGGGAATGGACCCAAATATCGGGGTTGTAATTTCCTGGGCCCATCCATGCGAAGGTTGCGGGTGGATAGCCACACTTTATCTCCTACACTGTAAAGGGGACTGGGTCGACGACGCTAATCTGCATAGCGCTTATATGCGTCCTTGGCTTTTGTGAGACTTCCCTGCACCTCCTTCCAAACTTGCTCTATGCCCATCCGTTGTCCAGCCAACGTTGGCAATTCTAATCCTGAAGCTGGAATGGCCACTGGGAGAATCCGTGGGTGTCGCCCATAAAGGCAGTAGAACGGAGTCTTTTTGGTGGAGGCATGTGTGGCGTTATTATATGCCAATTCTGCCAACCAAGTATGCTGGACCCAGGTTGTCTCCCTACTCGTGGCAAAACACCGTAAATACTGCTCCAGGCATTGATTCACGCGTTCTGTCTGGCCATCTGTCTCGGGATGGTAACCGGACGACAAGCGGACTTCCATTCCTAGAATCTTGCAAAACTCACGCCAAAAGCGAGAGGTGAACTGTGGGCCCCTATCTGTGACCACACAATAGGGAAGGCCATGGAGGCGGACTATGTTTTGCAGAACTAATTCGGCAATTGCACCAGCAGTCGGGACTCCCTTACATGGGATGAAGTGGGCCATTTTCGAAAAGGTATCCACTATTACCAATACAGAAGTGTATTCCTGAATCTCGGGAAGATCCACAATAAGGTCCATGGTGATCGTATGCCATGGTATCGAAGGAGTCGGTAGGGGATGAAGGAGCCCAGCGGGTTTTTGGTGACTAGCTTTATTTCGAGCACACACCTCGCATTTATACACATGCTGCAGAACGTCTTGCCGCCACTTGGGCCACCAGAAATGTCTGGCCACCAACTCCTGAGTTTTTGACTTTCCCGGGTGTCCCGCCAATGACGAATCGTGGCACCATGATAAGGCCTTTTCCCGTAGTTGCTTGGTGGGCAAGTACAAGGCTGACCCATGGTAGGGGAGTCCTTCAACGAATGTATTCTGAGGATCTTGTTTGCACCACTGATGGATATCCTGCATAGTGAGGTCTTTTAATACGGCCTCAAAGAAATCAGAAGTGGCTCCAACGATACGTGTTGGGGAAATAATAGGTTGAGGTGTAATGCCTGCCTCTCGCTCTGCTGACTCGGGATATCGTGACAATATATCTGCCTTTCGATTGTTGGCTCCGGGTCTATATGTTATGATGAAATCAAACTCGGCAAAGTATTGAGCCCATCGTAACTGGCGCGGGCTCAACGTCTTGGCGGTTCTTATAAACTGGAGGTTACGATGGTCCGTTATGATCGTGGTGGTATGACGTGCCCCCATCAGGTAGTGTCGCCACTCACCAAGAGCTGCCTTAATTGCCAACAATTCCCGATCGGCAATGATATAGTTCTGTTCAGCTGGGAGTAGTTTCCTTGAAAAGTAAGCCACGGGATGTAGCAGGCCTGTCTGAGGGTCCCGCTGGGACAGGATAGCACCAAGAGCGTAGCTAGAGGCGTCCGTTTCCACTACAAATGGTCTGGACAAATCCGGGTGTTTCAGTACCGGGGCGTCGGTGAAGGCCTTTTTGAGCTGTTGAAACCCCTGGTCGGCCGATGTGTCCCACACAAAAGGGCAGCCTTTACGAAGAAGCTTCGTGATTGGAGTGACCAATGCAGAAAAGTTCTTTACGAAGCGTCTGTAGAAGTTCGCAAACCCCAGGAATGACTGTATCTCTTTCACACTGGTAGGGGGAGCCCAATCCAAGATTGCCTGCACCTTTTTCTTGTCCATTTGTACGCCGGTTGGGGTCAGGAAGTAGCCTAGAAATTCCACGGTGGTACAATGGAATTCGCACTTCTCCAGTTTTGCATAAAGGTGGTATTCTCGCAACTTTTGCAAAACTGCGCGTACATGTCGGACATGTTCCTGGAGGTTATGAGAATATATTAGGATGTCATCTATGTACACTACCGCACATACGTCTAAATATTCTCTAAGGACCTCATCCAAGAAATGTTGGAAGGCTGCGGGGGCGTTACAGAGACCGAATGGCATAACCTGATATTCGTACAATCCGAACTTGGTCCGGAAGGCGGTTTTCCATTCGTCTCCCTCGCGCACCCGCACAAGATGGTAAGCGCCTCGAAGGTCCAACTTGGTGTAGATTTTCGCGTCCCTAACTTGATCCAGAAGAACTGGGATGAGAGGAAGCGGATAACGATTCTTAATGGTTATCTGGTTCACTCTGTGGTAATCTATACAAGTCCGGAGCTCTCCAGACTTCTTCGGTACGAAGAACAAAGGTGATGACACTGGCGAATTAGAGTGGCGAATAAAACCATTCTTTAAATTCGCAGCTATGTACTCCTGGAGGTGATTATTTTCAGCCTCCGTTAGGGCATATATACGACTACACGGTAGAGTAGCCCCAGGCTCCAGATCAATTCTGCAGTCAAATGGCCGATGTGGGGGTAACGATTCTGCAGCTTGTTTGTTAAACACGTCCATGAAATCTGCGTATTCTTGAGGTATACTTTCGGGACGCATTTCCTTTTGCTTAACCGAGACGTTGAGGGCACACACTGAAGGTGTACTTTCTTGCCGGCAATGTTCTAGACAATGCGGTGAGTCCAGACTGATTGAACCTGTGGTCCAATGAATTTGGGGGTTATGCATTTTTAGCCATGGTAATCCCAAAATCAGCCCGAATTGTGGGGCGGCAATGATATCAAAGGCAATGTTTTCTCTATGCCAAACTCCGCATTGTAAAGCCACCAAACAGGTGTTATGCGTTATGGGCCCTGAGCTGAGGGGAGTGCCGTCTACAGCACGTACAGGTTCCGGGTTTGCCTTTTGTTGTACTGGGATACCTAAGGTAACCACGTACTGGGCATCAATAAAATTACCTGTCGCTCCTGAGTCCACAAACATAGTGACCTGTTTCTTTTGTGTTTGGAACTCCAAACAACCCGTCAAGGTGACATGCGTAGCATAGTTCGAAATGCCTGCCATTGGGGCCCTGCTACTCAACAGGCTCGATCGGGTGACCCCCACTACCGACGAGCCGAAGCGTTTCCCTGGGTCTTGGACTTGCTCGGGCATTCACGTACAAAGTGTCCAGCCTTGCCACAGTACATACAGAGGCCATCCTTCCTCCTTTGTTCTTTTTCCTCTTTAGTGAGGGGACCTCGAACAGAACCTATCTGCATTGGTTCATCCCCCTCAGACTTGGCCGCCACCCCCCGGGATCCCTTATACAGATCCAATCGAGGCACAGGTCGTGAATCTCCTTTTCGTCTATCGCCCCGCCTTTCAGCCATTCGATGGTCAAGCCGTAAGGCCAGGTCAATCATCTCTGAGCATTCCCTTGGCTGTGGATCAACCTGGGCAATAAGGTCTTTGATGTCATCCCTCAAACCTTGATAAAAGAGGGACATCCTTTTATCATGGGGCCAGTCGGCTTCGGCTACCAGCCGATTGAAATGAGTGACGTATGTCACTAGTTCCTTAGACCCCTGCTTGAGGCTTAACAGTTCCCGATCCTTGCAAAGGGTGGCAGCTCGCCGGTTAAGTATTTTCTCAAACTCCGCTAGGAACTCATCCCAGTCATAAAGAATGGCATGGTCCTTTTGGACTAATGGATTTGCCCATGCCGCAGCGTCCCCCGTGAGGTACGATATTACAAACGCCGTTCGGGACTGAACGGACCGAAAGGCTGCAGTCTTGGTCAGAAAATGGAGACGACACTGAGTAATAAAAGTGGTAAACTTTTGTGGGTCTCCGGCGTAGCGCTCTGGGGGTGCCAATGGAACTATTGCCTCCGGACTTACGTGTACCTGCACCGGGGTAGGTGGTTGGCCAGGTAAGGGCGCTGTCTGAGCTGCTAAACTGCGCACCTGTGCGGACAGTGTGGCATAGTCCTGTCTAGACGCTGCCAGTTCACCTTGTAAGTCTTGCAGGGCTTTGGCTATTTCTTCCATGGTTTCAATGGGGGGCTGGCCACGCCACTCGGGCGCCTGAATACTACGTGGGCTTGCGCTTCTGTCACGAAGTCCAGAATCCAAGGCGCAGGAGCGACGTAGTACCAACCACCCCCACTTTGGTCGTGGAGCCCGCAAGTCAGGGCTTACACAGGTTTCCTGGACCAGAGCAGGGAAGGAGGGTTAGGGTCTCGATGGTTGGATAGGTAGAGGGAGTTAGGTAAACCGGATTGAGGGTGAGATAGAGGTTATGGGTGGGAACGGGGTATTTTGCAGGGAAAGATTGGTTGCTGCGCACTTTTGTTCTGGTGTCCTCAGCCCTTACTAACTACTTATACATAAGCACCATTTTGCACATAAGAACATTCTTATACTGCCTAACCCTAAGTCATCAGATCGGTACAGGAGTTAGCATGCAACTTAGCTCTGGTTCTGTGTCTTGTCCATGAAGAGCAGTCGCGTCCTTGGCACGTCTGAAGGGTTGTTTTCAAAAGGTCCAAGCTAAAAGAAATTAACAAGCATTAAAACATGCCCACTGTCATTGTCTGCATTCACCTCATGCAACTTCCACTCACACAGACACACACTAAAATGCCCCCCTCAAGACCTGTATAGTGCTTTCGCACTATGCTACGCAAGCGATCTTCTTGCAGACCCCTGTAAACGTGATAAAATGCACAAGCGGTCTTCCTGCAGACCCTCGTGATCAATTTGTGCTTTAAATCTGTGGTAGGTATCTCTGGTGCTGTGTTTTCGCCTCACGGGTCTACTATGGTCTCCAAGAGGCGGAAACACCCAAAATGACAAATCGCCCGTGCACAGGTTAATTTAACCCAAAAGAATGCCGCCGGCGCATTTAGCGCCGAAGTTAGGCGACTTAGCTTTTCGTAGCGGTGCAGGGGCTCTGGGTGGGCAAGCGATCGCCCCCTGCACTTCCCCCTCGATCCCCTTGGGCTCTTAGCAAGGAGGAGTACTTATCTCGTGTGGGCGAGGGGCCGGGCTGCTGCTCAGGTGGGGCTGGGCCCCTCGCGTGTAGTTTTGCTGGAGCTACGGTCCAAACGTCTTGTCGGCATGGAGTCTCAAGCGCAAGCCCCGTGCTCGGGGCTCTGCGCATGCGCGATGGGGCGGCCGTGCCCTTCCTGGTCCCCGATTGGCACAAAACGTCCCTGGGCATGCTGGGGATTGTAGTCCTTTGGCGCCGGCTGCTGGGAAATGCAGTCTTTAACCTCTTTCTCCTACACATGGGGCAAAGCAGCCTTTTGTATGGTTGCAGCTTTGTTTGTCTCTCCCCACCAGTGCCCACAACAGTACCCACAGCACCCCTGCGGCCAGCCTGTCCTTGTCTCTGCCTACCTGAGTCCCTGACATGTTCTATGTCTCCCTCTATGCAGCGTCGAGTGAAGAAGAGGGCGGAGACGGCGCTGTGGAGCTAAGTGGCGGGGATGCCTCCACCGGGCAGCGATGCAAGGCCCAGCCACCCTCCCAGGAATTGCCATCATTCGGGAGCGAGGGGACTGGTGCCGCGTCTGCCACTACGGCTGTAGCGGAAGGGCTGGGTGAGCCCCCTCAGGGGCTTGCAATGGCGGAAGACGGTGCAGAGACATCCAGGTTGGTTGTCTCCACAGAGGAGGAGGAGCCCGCTACTGAGCCGCACATGGGGCCAGGTGGGGGTAGTATCACTGGTGCAAGTGGTGCAGTCCAGGGCCAGGAGGCAGCACAGGTTGCCACGGAGGGGCCTGTGCATGTCGCTGTCCCTGACCCTGTGACTGCACCACCATGCACCAACAGGGATGCCCCGTCCCAGGCCCGTGCGCAGGTAGGGGGGAGGCCCCGTCATCTAGCTCTCCACTACCTGCAAACGAGGAGTCCCATGACCGTAGGGGCTCCGTCCTGATTGGTGTCACGTTGCGCACGCGTGTCATTCCTGATGATGTGCGTGCTTCCTGGGGGTACCACGCACGCCATCACAAAGAGCTGTGTGGCAACGTGGCACAGTTGGGAGGGGCCATGGTCGGTGGGTTCCTACATGTGTAGCGCACTCTGGAGGACCTCTCCTCCTCTGTGGAGACTATGCGCCAGTCGTTCTCCTCTGTACATAGTTGGACTGTGGATTTCTGCAAACATTTTATTTTACTTCACCATGGATCAATGGATTTTAAAATGTCTGTTTGCTTTGGTGGACAAGGAGTTTTCACTGACTTTATTTTGGATGACTTTGGATTGTAACTTCATTATCTTTATTTTATTTTTTGGGCATGCATTCTTTTTTTTTTGATTAATATTATTTTCATGCTTTGATTCCATTTGCTTAATTTCGCTCATTGGTTTACTGCATGTCACAATGTGGGTTTGCACAATCACTGGCACACAGTGTGTGTGCCGGACATGTGTTGATGTGCATAGTTGACTTTTGGTTTGTGACAAGAAATAGGCCTTTCAGTGTGGGGTGGATGGGAAACTTGATTGTGTCTCAGGACTGGGGTGGCGTGCAGTGGGATTTTGGTGGACATGAGGCCCATGAATGTGCATCTTTATGACATGTTGGGTGGGGACATGTGTCGGGGCCTGCTGGCAGGTGCCCGTCAATGCAGGGTGGGTGGGGGTGCAGGGGGACATGAGTCGGGGTCTGCTGGCAGGTGCCCGTCAATTTAGAGTGGGTGGGGGTGCAGGGGGACATGAGTCGGGGCATGCTGGGGCATGCTGGCAGGTGCCCGTCAATGCAGGGTGGGTGGGGGTGCAGGGGGACATGACTCGGTGCTCACTGGTGCATGGTGACATGTGGGCTGGTTGGGGAGCATGGCCAGGGTGGATGGGCTGCCTATGGGACATGACCAGGGGTGCAGGGTAGTCCCCTGTGGTGTGGGCTGGCTGCAGGGGCTGGGGAGGGGGTACAGGGCACACCTGGGAGGACACACACTGCAAAATCACGTTTGGAACTCCCTGCGCACCCCTCAGAATACACGTACCCCGCTCGCACAGGGCCTGTCGTGTGTGAGTCTCCACACCCACCCCCCCCGCTCGCACAGGGCCTGTCGCGTGTGATTCTCCAACCGTGTTAGGGAGAATTCTCTGTTAAGGCTAATTTCCCAAACCTATTGAGTCCCCCAGCAGCTTTGCTGGATTTTTGGGGTTTATTTTTTTCTCCTGCTAAGAGTGAGACTCTTTTTCTCCCACTCTTAGACATGATTTGAGATATCCTTTGACTTTGTAATGTGTTTTATGGGCTATCGGGTCTTTTACTCCATAGGGTTTCATGTGTTTTTGGTAAGTGTGTTACACAGCACCCTCAGTGCAGTAACACAGGGGTGTCATAGTGACCCCCAAACATAGACTCAATACCCTGGGACTGACTACTGTCTCCCAGGGCATGTAAAGTCACCATTGACTTTACTAGTCTTAAATTGTGAACAGAACCAGTACAAACCATCATATTGTGGAAGTACTGGTAGGGGTAATTAGATTGCCCTTGGGTCTGTTTTTCGAGGGGGCACTGTGCAGTCCCCCCTCGTCGAGTTTCTGGCTGGTGGCAGTGGTTACCACGCAAAATAGTCCACCGGAATATTTCCTATGGGATTTTCCCATTCATTTTAAACGCACCACTTTGTTGGTGCGATGTTAAAGATACCGCCGGGTTATTTATTTAATATTTATTCACCGGTTGGGTCTTTTTGCCAGGACTCGGTTTTAAAATGGTGTTTGTGTTCGCCTCTGTAACTCCAACCCAAGTCGAGCCCTTTGTTCCACTTTTTGGCGGGCTTCTCCACAGAAGCCTCCAAAAGTGGTGCCACTCTGTCTGGGTCTACAGGATGTGTGGGAGGGGGGTTTAGGCACCCTGGACTGAGTTGCCTCGGCAACTCAAGTCGCACTCTTGTGTGATTGGCCCAGTGGTGAGCCGCCCGGCTCACCACTTAGCATGTTTGAGTGACAGCTAGGACTGATGAATGGGGGTTTTCTGCATAAAAGTAGGGCTTTGGGGACTGGAACTTCAGAAGTCGCCACAGGACCAAAGAATCTGAAGAGGGAGAAGCTGAGCCGACCTGCAACGACGACACCACTGGTGGAGCCCTGCTGAACCGTCTCACCACTTCCGAACGACAGAGAAGATCTTCATCCCAGAGAGACTTCTTCCTCTGAACTGGTGGGGATAACCAGTTCGCCCTCTTTTCGCCTTCCTGGATCGTCTCGTGGTTGAATCACCTGTGCCAAGCACCCCGGCGGCCAGATAGCCACGCTTCACCACTACCGCAAATAAAAGGGTAGTACCTTTTAACCGGGAAACTCAGCGGCTGGTTTCTTCCCTGGCAGTGCAACGACCTCTAGCTTTCCTCCACGTCGAGATCTTCTCTTCCCCTGGACGAAGCACCGACTTGCATCCGCTGCCAGGAACAACTGCCCCCGCTGGAGCTTTCTCACCATTTCAGGTACTGTGTCCCGCCTGGTCTCCCTTGCAACAGACTGATCAAGGTGTTCCATAAATCATTGACTCTATATCCTGGGGTGACTTGGGACCTGCTAACTAACTTTTTCTGAACTGATCCAAACCTTTTTTTGAACTATCTGCAACGACTCTTTAAAGTATCATTCAACTGTGTGATCTTGGACACATTCCGCCTTGCTCTCTCCAAGAGTGGGCCTGGCCTATGAACTTTCTTGCTCTAACAGTAGACTCTGCCTTTCTGACTTGCTGTGGTTCTGTTTAAAGTGTTGGTGTTGTGTACTTTCCTAATTCTGCCTTTTCCCTCCCTTTTTAACTAACTTATTGGAGTGCCACCTTAGGTTAAGCGCTCACCTTTGTCTGAAAATAAGTGGTGTTTTAACTAAGACTTGTTCAATAAGTAATCAGGAATGTATATATATTGATAGTGACTGTGTTTGAACTTGCTTGCCATATTAGTGTTAGTGTATTTTACAAGTGTGTTTTTAAATAAATAATTATATACGTTTATACCAAAGCTCTGGTCAGTGTTTGCTTGTGCTACGGTATCTCTGTACCTATTTTGTATACTCTATATACTGTCTAACTCTTCTTGAGAGAAGTCTGACTACTCAGCCACAGCTACCAGGTAAATCTGGGTGGTACAGACTGCTACCCATTGGGTTAACTGCCAACACCTGTAGTCCTAAGCCTTTTGCAGTGGTCCCTAAGGGAACTGCACAGGTTTCTGCCTAACAACGCGCACCCCCGAAATACACGTACCCCGCTCGCACAGGGCCTGTCGCATGTGATTCTCCACGCGCACCACCGAAATACACGTACCCCTCTCGCACATGGCCTGTCGTGTGTGATTCTCCACGCGCACCCCCGAAATACACGTATCCCGCTCGCACAGGGCCTGTCGTGTGTGATTCTCCATGCGCACCCCCGAAATACACGTACCCCACTCGCACAGGGCCTGTCGCGTGTGATTCTCCACGCGCACCCCCGAAATACACGTACCCCGCTCGCACAGGGCCTGTCGCGTGTGATTATCCACACGCACCCCCGAAATACACGGACCCCGCTCGCACAGGGCCTGTCGCGTGTGAATCTCCACGCGCACACCCGAAATACACGTACCCCGCTCGCACAGGGCCTGTCGCATGTGATTCTCCACGCGCACCCCCAAAATACACGTACCCCGCTCGCACAGGGCCTGTCGTGTGTGATTCTCCACGCGTACCCCCGAAATACACGTACACCGCTCGCACAGGGCCTGTCGCGTGTGATTCTCCACGCGTACCCCCGAAATACACATACCCCGCTCGCACAAGGCCTGTCGCGTGTGACCCTGCTGCCAGCGGGGTTTGTGTATTCGGAGGGGTGCGCAGGGAGTTTTACAGACGTTTTCGTGGTTGGGGGTCTGTATGCTGGTCCACTGGCCTGTGCGCCATTTATAGGATTTGTGTGCTGTTCATGGTGCACGGGGCGGGGTTGGGGGCGTAACTGGCGCTGCTGCAGGTTCGCTGTGCCACTCTGCGCCACGGCTCGTTATGGATGTTAGAATCTATGAATACGCTGTGCGCGGAAATGGATTTTGGCGCACGCGGCTGGCGCAGGCTGCCGCACGCGCACACTGTGCACCAGCTGCATGCACCACTTGTGCGCTGATTTCTATTAATTACCCCCCTTGTTACCAACATTATAAACATAACCCCTTATAGGGACTTTTCATCAAAATAAATTTCACATGTGATGTCATCAGTGATGTCATCAATGACATTTGTGATGTCATCTTTGATTTCTTGGGTGTTAGTCTTAGCAGTGCACGGTGGTGGTGCGAGTTATGGTTGCTTAGCTTACCATAACTGGCGTTTTTCTGGGGTTTTTTGGTTTTACTTGTAACCATAACGTCCCTTTAACAATGTTTTTTCATAGAATTTCATAGGTTTTTATTAGTGCAACTCAACCATAACGCCCCTTTGACAAAGTTTTTTCATTGAATATATATATATATATATATATATATATATATATATATATATATATATATATCACGATCGTCAGATAGCCTATAAGTTGAGGCCTTAATAGAATCCTGCTGTGTAAGTCCTGTACCACATCAGGGGCTCTGCACGCTGGAAGGTGGCAATGTGGTGCATCTAAAATGTCCATAAATAAGAGAGAAACTGAAAAACATGAAAAAAGTGAAAAGTAGTGGCCCTCTTTCAAGTCCTTGCATCCTTCTCCATTGATCTTTGAAAGTTGCCTTTCTTGTTGCCTTAACTTCAGCTGGAAATGTTTTGAACTGCAGACCCTTGTGGTTTGCCTGCCATTTTTACAATTTCCCAAATAAAGTTATCTTTATGGTGAAGCCTTCATTCTTACCTGAAGTTGTTTTAATGTCACCTGCAACAGAAGATTCACTTGCCAGTGTTCTTCCCTCCACCTCACTCATCAAAGGCTGAGAACATTTTCCACAGATTGTACCCTAGACAGGCCTTGACGTTCTACGTGTGAAAACCCAATGAGCATCACAATGACAACCACATTTTAGTTGGATTTGCTAGCCCTAGATCGGGTAGGGCCATTTCCACACAGACCATTTCAAGACGGATCGTCTTATGCATTAAAACATGCTAGGGACGTGCACACAACAATGCCTCGGAACGAAGGCGTTCAGGCTCACTTGACCCAAGCACTACTTCTGCCTTCCAGGGGATGTTACCTTACCTGAGCTGCATGGGCTGGCTTGCACATCTTCATAAAGCACTACCACGTGGACTGTCTGGGGAACATGGTAGAGTTGGAAGGTTGGTTCTGCAAAACGTCCTGCTTTAAAGAGCTTTCTTTTCACCCTCCTCCTCGCCTCTTATCTGCCTTATGGCATGGTTTTGGAAGTATTTTAAAGATGAGGAATCTGTGGGGAGGCAGATATCAATTAGAAGAACACATTTCCTTCAGTAATGTTCTTTCTGACCAATACAAATCATCACCCTCCCACATACCTCTCTAAATGCATTTCTCAATTGGAATTATTCCATTCAAATTGGTAGTTTATTAAAATAAAAAATACAAAACAGAAATGGAGGAGAAGAAAAGGAATTCCAGAAGTCAGCCTAACTAAAGATTTCCATGATCAGCCTAACTACGGTAAAAATCAATGCCGGCTTTTCTCCTAAAGGAATCATGTACCGCCATTTATCTATCGGTAGGGAATTTGCCTCCTCAATCAGTTTTCCCATTTAACAGGATCTCTCATTCTTCAGGCCCATACACTGATCAACCAAATGCTTCATTGTTTCGGCATGCTCCTTTAAACCACAGAATCTACAGGCCAAATCTGAATTCGCTATCTGCTTCCTAGCTCTTAAGATCTCTTTTGTGGGAAATACGTTTAGACGCATTCTCATAAATTGCTCCCGATATTTTCTGCATATTTCGGGAATGTTCTTACAGCTCTACTTTCTCCGTTATACTCACTCATTAGGGAATAGGAGTTTCTTTTAGACTGGGTTGAAATCAAGACATCGTCATAGACCTGGGTTAGCAAACAACTCTTTCATAGTTGCATCCAGGTGGGCCAAGCATAGGACACATTTGTCTTTCCAGTGGTCATTCTGGATTTTTTCCTTCTACAGTCCCTAATATGCTTAAAAGGGGGACAGAATCTGCCATAAGTGACTTGCGGAAAGACTTAACGACTTCAGGGTATTGCTGATCAGGCTCTGGCCTGGCTCAACTCTTTCCTCTCAGATCGACCCTCCCAGGTCCAACTTGGGTCCTTCCTTTCATCTATCTTCCTCTCTACCTGTGGTGTTCCCCAGGGGTCTAACCTCTCGCCCTGGCTTTTCAACCAATACCTGGCAACTCTCGCCCAGTGCATTGCCATTTTTTGCTCAAATTTCCAGTGCTACGCTGACGACACTCAACTCATTTTCAGGCTGCCCTCTGCCATCTCCTCTCCCTCTCTCATCTCTGATTGCCTAACTGCCATTCAAGATTGGTGGGCTGCCAATGATCTTTGTCTGAATGCCAGCAAGGCGGAGATCCTCCTCATCGGCACACCTTTACCATCCTTTCCCCTCACTCTCTGGCCGGCCTCCCTTGGCCCTCCTCCTACCCCCCACCTGCAAGGCTAAGAACCTCGGGGTCATCTTTGACTCCACTCTTTCCTTCTCCGCCCACATCTCTGAGGTCTCTAAAAAGTCAAATTTCCAACTGCACCTCCTCAGAGGTACTCTGCCTTTCCTCTCCTTCCCCAGAAGCTCATGGTATCCCAAGCTCTGGTTCTCTCTAGCTTGGACTATTGTAACAGCCTCTTTCTAAATCTACCTGCCGCTACTCTCCGCCCTCTGCAACTAATCCAGAACAGGACTGCGAGACTTGTCCTTGGCCTCAAGCCCTGGGATCATATCTCTCCAGCTCTGAAATCTCGCCACTGGCTCCCAGTGGATGCAAGGATTAAATTCAAAACCCTCTGCATTGTCCACAAGGCTTTCTGGGGCCTGGGTCCAAAATACCTTCAGCTATCCCTGCGCAAATACCTCCCCTCTCGCGCTCTTCGCTCCTCTACCTCCAACTCCCTCAGGGTCAGTCGTTTTTCTAAGAAACGTGCTGGGGGTAGATCTCTGTCTTCGGCTGGGGCCTCCCTCTGGAACAGCCTCCCTGCCACTCTAAAACTTGAGGAGAACCATCTCCGGTTCCGCAAGCACCTCAAGACCTTCCTCTTTTCTTCTGCCTTTGCTCCCCCTCTCCCCTGCTGATCTGTTCTCTCTTGGCCCGTGCACCTGGCCACCCTCTGTCCTTCGGGCCCAAGTACCTGCTCATCCTGCCACCCTCCCACACTGCCTCCGGGCCACCCCTTGCACTGGGGTCTGTATCTGTACCCATACAGCACCCCCTTTTTCTTCCTTCACTTATCTGACCTACCCTGTCTGCTGCCTTAAACCTAGCACTTGCAAATTGCTGGCTGCATTACTACTGTTTGTTGCCTTTATTATTTATTTATTGTTATTTATCTGTTTCTCCTCTGCTTCACACTTTCCACTTCTCCCCCCTTCCATGCACTTTTCCCCTTCCCCCTCTCCCATGCACTTGCGTGTTCTCAATGTAACTGGGCCTAGAAAGATCGCTGTTTTGTTCTCCCCTGTTCCCCTCCCTTGCCTAGTCGCGCTCTGAAACACTTGTGTACAAGCGCGATAGAAATAAATAAAAATATCAATCAATCCATAGACTCACTGTATACATGGAGGGGAAACCCAATTCGAAACGAATTGTGGCATGCAGCAGTCTGTTTTTCCAAAATAAGCATTCAAGAGCATCCCAAGTTTTCCAGGGCATGTTCAGCGCTGCCTTGGCCCTGTAGGTTAAAATCGGGACCACCTTCATCATATTAAAGAAAGTTAAAACTGGGATCATTGCCAAACCTTGGCAAGCTAGATTTTGTACTTTTGAATGTAAGATCTGTACCCATAGGGACGCAATTAGGCTCTGATTTAAGCACACTCCCAGATAGCTAATCTTTTCCGTTTTCTCTAGTATTTCATTCCGCATCTGCCATTTAAAGATGGATCTCTTGCCCTGCGGCCTGCCACCTGGATTGATGATCATTATCCTTGATTTTTTGGGATTCACATGTAAGGCATTTTTCTCCATATAGGGCTCCAAGTTTGCCAATCTTCTTTGTAGGCCTATAGGAGTTTTGTTCAACAGGATGATGCCATCTGCTTATAACACCTAGGGTATTGGCATCCATTTATTCTTGGGGGGAAAGCTCTCCCCGCAGCTTGATGTTTTGACAGGTTTGATGTGTATAAATTAACCAAACATGGCTGCCCTTTGGCGCCGATTTTAAGTCCCAGATATGTCTTAATTTCTCTAGTCGGTATCCCCTATGTGTTTGTGCGCACTTGCATGGAGGTTCCTGAGTAGAGTGCCCTTATAGATTCCAGTAAGTCTCTCGGACAACCAAACAGCTTTAGTTTTGTCCACAATTTTCCTCTACTAATTCCGTCGAATGCCTGCTCTAGGTCAACGAATGCTATGTACATTTTAGATTTTCCCTCATACCCTGTAGTTTCATCATGTTCATCAAAAACAAATTTACTGAGGTGCCCACTCCTTTCACGAATCCCGCCTGACGAGGGTCCAGTATCTTAGCCTCCCTAGCCCACTTTGTCAAGTGTTCCAATATCGGAGAGACATACATCTTTCCCAAGATATCAAGAAGGACGATAGGGCGGTAGTTCTTAGGATTTGCCCGATCGCCCTTCTTGAAAATTGGCACAATTATTGCCTTCTTCCAAGACAGAGCTATTTTACCTTTCTTTATCGCCAATTGGAAGAGATCATATGCAAAATCTGCCCACTGTTCAGGGTTGTGTTTTAGGATACTGTTAGTAAGACCATTAGGGCCGGGGGTTCGAGGTGCTTCATTTTCCAATTAGGTTCAAAATGTCACTTCTTTCAAAGTTCCAAGACCACTGAGCACCTACATTAGATCCCATAGTGTTTTCTCTTGCGACATCTAAGGAGAAGAGAGATTCAAAATGGTCAACCCAGGTTTCTTCAGATACCTCCGTCATCTGTACTGCCTCCAGGGTAGGACTGAGCATTTAACTTAGGGTTTTCAGCATTAGTTCAGATTCAAACTGTTATCCTAGATGTTTAAACTATCCCATATACTGCACTGTACTCTCCCTCTTCCCCCTCGCATTTCTCCTTCTTCCCCTGTTCCCACACTTGTGCGATCTGAATGACACCTGGCCTAGTAGGATCGTTGTCTGTCCTCTCTCTGTTCCCCCTCCCTTGCCTAGTCGCGCCTTGAAACACTTGTGTATAGGCGCGTTATAAATGCCATATCATATCATCTCATATGAATTATTGTATTCCCTTTTTGGTGACAGTTCTGCTGTTCCTTGCAGTTGTCTAGGGAAGAAAGGTGGGTCTGAGCAGGATGTTGTCAGCGGCCCCAGGTGTATATACACAGGTGACATCACTTCAGGTGCAAAAGGGGGCTGAGGAGGCCTCATGGAGTAGAACTCAGAAATGCATGGCACCACCCCGTGGCTGTTGCAAGATTTTCCAGCTCAGGCTGCATCCGAATGCAATGCAACCAATGTGTCTGGATAACGCCAGGCCTAAACTTCAATATTAGTTAGGGCTTTGGTGGCGAGTGTTTTCTTACGCGGTACACAACCCGAGATACTGTTATAGCCAGATGCACACCTGTAATCCATCTTTTCTTTGATTAACTCGCCTTTGTTATTGCGAAACCACAAATGTAAGGCCTTTCCCCATGAAAATCAGAATGAATCGCCTCACATTTACTAACAATTGAGCTTGATGTATGTATTCCAGCTTCAATCACATGTTTGCGTTTTTTCAAGCACAGATCTTTCTTTGCTCACAGTTCCTGACTTTCTCTCCCAAGCTAGCCTCCTCTCGGCGTTTGGGGCCCTCTTCTCTTCGCCGCGTTGCTCTGCCTCCGCTGGAACCGCTTCCCTTGTAACTCTAGCTTTTGTTTTGTGCTTAGAAAGCCTGGCTGCTTCCAGAGGGGCCCCTCTGCATTCAGCGAGTAATTGAAACCATGGAGCCGGCGTTCGAGTCACGGAGGGAGGGGGAGGCGCGGAACGAGCTACAGAAATCAAAGGCTCTGCACGAAGTGAGCGTCCAGAATAACTCTGATTTACAGTTTGTGAAGAATGGGGGAGGGGCTGGTGGGGCTACGTCTCCCCACTGCGCATGTGTATTGCTCAGTGGGTCTCCCTTATCCTGTTTGCTCTTCAGCCGCACGCCCCTAAGGACCCCTTCACTATCTGTATCTTTTCCAATATACACGACCTTTCATCCAATCCAGCCCGAACCATGTGGCACCCTCCCAGCAGTGTCTTATTAAAGCATGAATGTGTGGTATCGTCACCTCCAAGCTTTTTAAAATATTGTTTGAATCAAGTTTATTGTGCATTTTAGCACAGTTAAGGCGATTGCATGCCCAATTATGGAATTCACTAACTTGTAATGCTTTTTTTTTGTATAAACAGCACTGTATTTTGTGCGCAAGTGCAAACAGCACCTATATTGGTTAACGTAACATTTCAATGCGCATCCAGTTTTATTATTCAGGAAAAGCCCCCTTACTTGCGCAAATGGACAGCGGATGGAAAGGACATCTGATTGTGTGCATGCGCTTTGTGCATAGGCCACTTTCTTTGGGTGCAAGTTAGCGCATTTCATTACTTGTGCCAATTTGTTTTGAAAATCTGGTCGTATCAGGCTGACTTCTTCCCTCCGGAGATTCAGAAAAGATCTGAAGTCCCTGCTCTTCAAGGAACACTTCACTAGCAAATGAGGACCCGAGACCGACAAGACGAACCCCCCCTCCCCCACCCTGCTCCATATGTTGTAGTCACTTTAATTGTACAGGGCTCTGTTGCTTTATAGCTAGGTTTGCACTATATAAATCACCTATATCCATACATACATACATAGGTATTGGAGTGCTTCACAACAGCATGAAAGAGGAAAGACATGCCATTAAACCGTTATTTACATATAGAAATGTTTCACTATCTTGGATATCTTCCTAAAATTCAGATTCATAAACTCTGTACCTTTTTCCCTGAAGTCATGAAGGATCTTGGGACACTTCTTAGTGGGTATAATGTTTATTTTGTAAAGTTTAACATACCAAAGTAACCCTTCTGAAACAGCTTTATCGCTCCAATATTCTCAGCTAATCTAAGTGGAGGGGCCCCAGGATGCTCTGCTGTCAGGCATCTGTTTCAGTTACAATTCTGTTGAAGACAATGGCAATTATTCCTAAAGTAAAATATGTCATAGTCGGGATTCTATTAATGGCACACGGGTGAGTATTATGAATTTTATCACTTTTCTTTATTTTGTACACTAGTAAGAATAAAACAAAAATATTTTATGTATAAACTGCAGCTCACATGATTCCCTCCTGGCTTGGGTTTAGCCTATTCCTCTTGTCCAATCTGTTTCTTTTATGTCTTATATAGCCATCCATCCCCAAATTGTGATACTCCTTTTCTGCAGCGTCCACCAGCTTCCCCTCAACCCCCCCGCCCCGATTAGAACTTTGGTAGAAATAGAAGCAAGGCAACCACAAATACAATTCTGCACGTAGATAGGGACAGTTTGCCAACACCACCACTGTCATCAGAAGAATGGTGAATTGTTGAAGTGGTCTGTGGCTGAAGATAAAACAAGAAAAATCAAATAAGGGGGAGGGATAATACTCACTTCAGTGCCATTAAAAGAATTCCAAATCTCTGTTTTCTAAGATTAATTGAAATGGCACATAGGCTTCGTATCATAAAAATTCAATGCTGTGAAAAAAGCAACACTCAAACATGCACAATATGTTTCATTCATTCTTGTGAAAGACGTGTTAATCAGACCAGTCTGCTAGGGGTGTCACAGCATTGGTTTTATGGCAGTATGATAACCTCCTTGCCAAATGACAGTATATCATGGTTATCGCGGTATAGCTGGTGGAGTTAACTGATCTTAACAAATATTTTATTAAAGGTCATATAAATTGTCAGCATTTTGAAACTTGCCTCTGCACATTTTTAGCTGATCCTCCAGGAACCTAAGGCGGCTGCAGATTTGGTCTTTCATGGCGCTCACTCGTTGATCGCCTTGAATGAAAGAGTGACTAGTGGAAGTGTTATAAGGCACATTTTGAGCAATGAGTTTGCTGCTCAGTCACAGGTCATCACTTTGAAAATCGGCCTCGACCTGCATTATTTTGGAACCACATGGCATGAGCATCATGACCCCTCGCTGCGATCAGTCATAAAAGTTTGTTTTGATAACGCTTTATCCAATTAAAGGGAGAAAAGTCAATCATGTGAGGTCTTAAAGCCCATGTCATTGTGTTTCTTTTGTCAAAATGTCATAGCCAACACGCACTCACCGAAAGGTTGCATATTGAGCAAATCACTATAGCTTGTTTACCATCTGCCTGGTGTATGTTAAAGGTCTGATGTTGGAGTCACCACTGACCATGTAAACCTAACTGGACAGCGTTCAGTGGGCGCTGTTGATGTCTTTCTTGATTTCTGCAATACATGTTCATTTACCTTCTTAAAGATAGTGGCACACAAACTAAGTTAAAATACATATCGGCACAAATATGGCCTAGACCACCGCATCACCACAGCCCCATCATTACCATTTTCCCCAGGTCTGAGTGCATTAGGACCCTTGTCATTTGAGTTGAGACGGAGGAATGCTTTCATGGGTGGTGTCACAAATCTAGGATAGACCTAAGAAATATCTCACCCCCATTGCTCTGGATACTTCAAGTTGAATGGAGAATCTGTCCTGCCTGCTTGAGTCCAGTGCCATATGCAGAAGGCAGGTGAAGGATCAAGCAAAGCAACAACTCTAGTTCCAATGTGCAAATCTACACGGAGGACAGTGGGGGATGGCATTTTATATAATAGCACAAAGCACTGATAGGCCCAGTGTTCATATAGTCTACAGAGCTAGTGTTTTTTGTGGAAATGCATCAGAAGGGAATCCAGTTCATCCCCCCTTTGAATTCTGGGATGTGTAGTTCCCCATCTTTCAAATTGGTGGGAAAACTACAAATCGGCTGATCTTTAACCCGACTCTACTGATCACAGAGAAAGAGCAGTCACAGCATCAAAGCTGCATTTACTAATGTGGCCTCACTTTCCCTATGCTCTTGTCTGCCAAACAAGGTCCCCTTGGCAGACACCATATCCTGCAGTGCAAGATCCAGACTGCACAGCACTTGCTTACTGCAGCCTTTCCAAATCAGATTGAAAAGCTCACTTAATAGCTACAGGCCCTAAAACGGTATAGCGGTATAAAAAACGTGACGCTTATTATAGTTCAATTAAGCTGTTCACGGTATCTATAACGGTTTACCGGTATACCGTTACACCCGTACAGTCTGCAGACGTGTGGATGTCTTTCAATCTGGCACCTGACAAAACGCTGTGGATGCCTTGACCTTCCTACAGAAGGTTCCCCAAATTACAGACTCATCAATTATCAATGTGATGGAGGAAGCAGGCCGAAAGGCTTAAGAACTACTTGATCTGCCAAACATTTGCAAGTTCACTCTATGAGCCTCATACTGTTTAAGACAATGAACAACACGGAGATATGCAAATTCATAAACATAAGGAAATTCAATAATACCTGAATCAATCTTAGTTCTATGAGAAATGGGGAAAGAAACTTCCTGACGAGTGAGGACATACATATTTTTCTCTGCTCTAATGCCAGATAAATCCTCTCGCATTGTGATTCACACAAAGGTAACTCGCACAAGTCCTGCGATTATAAAGTTGCGATTTATCAATGAAGAACTGATCCGTACAGAATTCACAAACGCTGAACTAAACAAACCACATTCTCCCAGAATTGCAGAAATTTTAGATTTACAAATTCCCCATGACAAAAGGAACCCTGATGATGTAAAGACCCCTCCCCCATGCCTACCAGAACATGTGCAGGCTCCCAATCAACATACCTGGAGGGCTTCCAGGTGCCAGAGAGATTTCATACCTGCCCACGGCCTCATTGGAATCCAAGATTGCGGCAGGTAATCCTTTACCTCAGGCCAGCCCCTCGCAAGCCACATGTTGACCCATCCCGACCCAGTTACATAATAGTACATCCCTCAACACAGTGTCCTCAATATCACTAAGCACCAACCAAGGGTAGTAGTGACCTTCCTATAATAAGCAGCTAGTTCAGTCTTGCAGGTTCAAGTAGCAGTTGGAAGAAGGAGTTTGTGCAGAGCGGCGTGAGAGGAGTACTGGGAGGAGAGCAGGAGGAGAGAGCTGGACGTTGAAGGGAGAGTCTGGAGGAGGTTTGAGTAAGAGAGAGATGTCATCGGGGGAGAGCTGGTGGAGAGTAGAGAAGGCAGACTGTTATAGTGAGAGAGTTGTGAAGCACTTGGAGGAAGTACATCTAGGAGGATGGAGCAAAACATTTATATCAAGGGAAATGGGAATTGACGTGAGCGGGAAGGGATGACGTGAGCGGGAGAGAGCGGGAAGGGATGACGAGGCTGAAAGATAATGAAGTCCATCTAGAGGAATAGAGGATAGGACAGTTGGAAGAGGCATAGCATCAGGCAAGATACCATCTAGGAGGGGGAAGGAGGTGCTGAGGAGTGAAAATAACATCTAGAGGGGGCGATATAACTAGTATGCCAGAGGCAATGAGAGTAGAGGAGGTACACCTAAAGATACAGATCTGGGAGGTTCTGGCAGACAGACCTGGTCAGTCCCGAGCAGAATCTCAAGTTGATGAGAGGAGGTTCGAGATGGTGCAGTCTCACCAAGGGCCAAGGAGGGGATGTCCTTGGGAACAATGATCTAGAGTGGGGAGCTTCTCATCAGATATGGAACGCCCTGAGCCCGACTCAGAGACCCATGACAACTGAACCCAAGTCAAAGAGGATGACCAACCACCCATCCAACATCCTGGAGCAGTTTTTCATACCTAATTCCAAGCCAGGGACATTTTTCCTATGGACAACCTGACCCTCCTGCTCAAATGATATCGGTTCAGGGAAGTCACAATACCTCAACTCCGAAGGTAAAGACCAAGGTCACTGATTGGACCAATGGGTCATGACAGAGAGCAGTGCATGGAGACTCTGTGCTGTATTTTGATTTTCACTGAAAAACTGTCAGGAGAATAAAGACAATTTGGGCCTCATTACGAGTCCGGCGGTAACCCTGCCGGTGCTACCGGCGGGTTGCCGCCAGACTCATAAAGTTTTACTGCCTCCTGACTTCCCTGTACCACTAGGAGTTTCAAGTCCATCAGCCTGGAAATTCAGGCGCCGGTAAAATGTAAGTCCCTAATCCTATAGAATCCTATAGGACTCCATTGGAGTGGGGACACAGAAGCACCGGCACCATTGCTAACGGTGCTTCTGTGACCGGCAAACTTATAAGCAAACTATGCAGATTGGAGGAGTGCATGGGCCATTATCCAAGGCTGAAAGAGATAGAAGAAGACAACAACAGCTGTGTCTGTATTGCGGCTCAGCCGGCCATTTCATCCGAGACTGCCTCGTAAAACCACCCAAGAAGGCAGTCTGGGTTGCTGGCAAAGTGGAAACGGAGCCGGAGTCGGAAAACTTCCTCGCCCGACAAATGTAGAGGTCCGCTTGTCGAGCGAAAAGAAGGACTCCCAGACCTCGCACCTAGTCTTGCCAATGATCCTCATAAATCACCAACAGCCGTCCCGAATGCATGCAGTCAGAGCATATTTCGATAGCGGAGCTATTGGAAATTATATGGATCAAAAATTGGCTACAAGGATGAATCTTCCTCTGTGCGAAAAGGCAACAACAGATTTAGTCACCACTGTCGACAGAACTGAGATCGCTTCGGGTCCAGTAACGCACTCAACAACAGAGATGACACTTTTGTGCCAAGACGGACATCGGGAAGACATCGTGTTCGATCTAATCAAGGCTCCACAATTTCAAATAATTCAGGGAATGCCATGGCTAGAATCACACAATCCTTGCATCAACTGGCGTGCCAAGAGGCTGACCTCCTCAGTCGAATGTGCTTGTACCTGTTATCAAACAAAGGAACCTTTGGTTAAGGAAGTGACAACAATCATGAGTCTGACTAATCCGCTACCTCCGGTATACCAAGACTATCAGGATGTTTTACAGAAGGATCAAGCTAATACTCTTCCTCCCCATAGATCGTACGACTGTCAGATCGACCTTATACCTGGCGCACAGATTCCATGTGGGCGAATCTATGCACTCACAGAACCCGAAAATCTGCATCTAAAAAAGTATCTGGACCAGTACCAGGCTAACGGCTTTATCCGCCCATCCAAGTCCCCGGCAGCCTCACCCTTATTCTTCGTGCCTAAAAGGAAGAAGGCCTTAGGACTTGCATTGATTACCGCGCATTGAACCAAGTCACAGTTAAAAACCGTTACCCCTTGCCACTAATTCCTGAACTATTGGACGAAGTTAAAGATGCACGAATTTATACTAAGCTTGATCTTCGAGGGGCATATCATCTGGTATGAATCAAGAAAGGTGACGAATGGAAGACCGCCTTCTGCACCAAATACGGGCTATTCGAATACCAAGTGATACCCTTTGGCCTTTGTAACGCCCCAGCGGCATTCCAGCATTTCATGAATGACGGACGTCCTGTGAGAATTGATTGAAGTCTGTGTCGTAGTATACATAGACGACATTCTGGTATATTCATCGTCTGAACAGGAACATGTGAAACATGTCCGTGCTGTTCTGGACAAACTTCGACAACACAGACTATTTACAAAACTGGAAAAATGCTTCTTCCATGTTACAGAGGTCGAGTTCCTTGGGTTTGTCCTAACCCCATATGGTGTACGCATGGATTCGCAGAAGGTTGATGCCATTCTCAACTGGCCTTCTCCAACCTCAATTAAAGGAGTTCAGAGTATGCTCGGATTTGCAAACTTCTGTCGTCGCTTCATTCTAGGCTTCTCGCAGCTAGTACATCCCATCACCTCTTCCAGGCTTCTCGCAGCTAGTACATCCCATCACCTCTCTACTGCGAAAGAACAAACGTTTTCAATGGTCAGAGGAGGCCGAGAAAGCCTTTCAGGACTTAAAACAAAAATTAATCTCAGCCCCGATCCTGAAACACCCACGTCCAGACCTACTGTATGTGGTTGAGACCGACGCTTCCAGTTCGGCAATGGGAGCGGTCCTCTCGCAAAAAAGATCCTGAAACGGGTCAACTCCACCCAGTGGCCTTCTGGTCACGGAAATTCACGGCACCAGAATTGAATTATGCCATTACGGAAAAGGAACTTCTGGCCATTAAAGCGGCCTTCAAGGCTTGGCGGCATTACCTTCTAGGAGCAAGACATACAATTACAGTTATCACTGATCACCACAATCTACAGTACTTGAAGGTGGCAATGGCTCACTCATCCCGCCAACTCCGATGGGCATTATTTTTTTCTGAATTCGACTTTGTGATTACTTACCGACCTGGTTGTCGAAATGGCAAGGCAGATGCTCTAACTCGCATTGGGGTAGAAGAGGAATCCACCAACCCAGACCCAGTGCCCATCATTCCCGGAGAAATAATCTTAGGAATAACAACGTCTCTAACCTTAGATGACATCCACAAAGAAATCACACATCTCATGGATGCTGACACTCTGAGAGATTGGCCTACCAAAAGTGTTCCCCATTCAGTCTCAAACTACTTACCATATTTTCAGGGACGTCTTTACCTACCCAGTAAAAAACTTCAGGAAAGGGTCATCTCTAACTACCACGAATCACTGGTGGAAGGTCATCCGGGGATAGCAAAGACTGAAGCTAAGATCAAGCGACACTTTTGGTGGCCAACTTGGCGCAGGGACATCAAGCAATTTGTATTATCCTGTGGAGTTTGTGCACAAAACAAGGCCCTAAAGAAGAAATCGCCAGGTCAACTGCAACCACTGGATATTCCACCTACGCCTTGGCATACACTATCTCCTGACTTTATAGCTGACCTTCCTCCTTGTAATGGGTTCAACACAATTTTAGTGGCGGTGGACTTGTTTTCTAAAATGGCTCATTTCACACCAGTAAAGGGGTTACCCTCAGCTTCAGTCCTGGCTAAAGAATTCTTAGAACAAATAGTCCGAATTCATGGATTTCCATCCATCCTGATTTCGGATCGTGGCAGCCAATTTATCTCACATTTTTGGAAACAATGTTGCGAGCTAGCGCAAATCGACGTAAGACTCTCCACCAGCCACCATCCCCAGACTGACGGTCAGACTGAGAGGACCAACCAGACTTTAGGACAATACCTCAGATGTATGTTACACCAAACGGAAAGCACTTGGAAGGACATCTTATGGATAGCCGAGTACGCCTACAACAATTCCCTGCACTCCAGCATTGGACAGAGCCCTTTCTATACCATCTACGGGCTACATCCACAAACCTCTAATCTTGACCCACCTCAACTTCTGGAAATGCCAGCAATAAGAAGTTTGCACACTACTATTACTCAAGCCTTCAAACAAGCAACTGATCAGCTGAGACAAGCTAAAGAAAGATACAAGAAGTCGGCAGACATGCATAGAAGTGAAGCTCCAAAGTATCAAGTTGTAGATGAAGTCTGGCTGGCAACAAAGCACATACCAATGAAAGGAACCCGTACCTTCAATCCCAGATATTTAGGTCCATACACCATTAAGGCCATCATTAATCCGGTAGCTATGAAACTCGATTTACCTTCACACATGAGGATTCATCCCGTGTTTCATGTCTCACTTTTGAAGCCAGTGCAACCAGGAACCCGAGTACTGAAACCACCAAGACCGATCATAGTCGACAGAGAAGCTGAATATGAAGTTAAGGACATCCTGGACTCAAAAATCATCAAATCAAAACTATTTTATCTAATAGACTGGAAAGGATATGGACCACATTAAAGATCGTGGGAACCTAGTGATCATATTCATGCACCACGATTGCTGAAAAGGTTTCATCATAATTATCCGAACAAACCGGGGCCAATGGGAGAACGCGTCATTAGGGGGGCTTTAGGGGGGAGTGCTGTCATGGTGCGTGCTCCAAAACCCCTGGAACTGATGGGCCCACCCCATTCATTGACACCCAATAGGGCTTATCAAGCCCCAAAGGAGTATCCCAGAGCCTCCTGGACTCAGTCCTGGCGCTGTTGGTGCCAGGCTCATAAGATGGTTTGAACCATATGGGCTACTTACTCAGCCTAGTGAGGCTGAGCCTTTCTGCATATCCAGGGCGTGACCGAGGGACTACTTTACCTGAAAGGCAGGGTGTGGTAAAGGGACTACTTGCCTGGAACTACTTGCAAGGCTATTTAAGCCACACCCTGCAGGCAGAACACGCTTCGCGTTATTCTGCACTCCTGCAGCGTAACGCTCACCGTGTCTGCTCTGTCCTCAAGCTTCTATAGCCACACCCGTTCTGAGATTTCCATCCATCGGTGCCTGAAAAGAAGAAAGAGAGAAGAACAGGTGTTATTACAGCGACAAAGGCCTTACCTGCAATTCTCATCCATCGGTCTCGCCTTCAGCTGATCTTCGGATCGCTGTCCTTGTCGGGAAGAGGGCATCCGCGCAGGCATCCAATACTCACCCGGGATATGCATTCCTCCGGAATACGTCGGAGCGGTTCTTACATTTATCATACTGGGGCCGCGCCGCCCCTGCATAGAAGGAACAGAAACAGCAGGTTAGTCGCGCATGAAAAAAAACGAACAATTATTCAGCCATCCAGCGCCACTGACCCACGCTAATACTCACCTGGAGGTAACCTGTTCAGCATCCTAGGAGAGTCAATTCTTCATCCAAACCTCCGCACGAAACCGTGCCTGCAAGAAAGACAAAACACTTTTAAACCTTGTGAAATAAAGACATTGAGCACCTATACCAAGCATCCATTGGCATAGAGACTTACCTGCTTAATCCAGATGTTCCAGACACAGCAACAGCCACTCTGGACCAGTGAAGTAACTGTGTCTGGGAAAAGACTGAGCTTACTGCGCCCCTGCTGAAAGTCAAGCACGACGGAGAGCCAACCTCACAAAACTCAAAGGTGAGCCAGAAGAGGAGTTGGGCATCAGGAGATTGAAGGAGGTGGGACCAATCCAGCCCCACTCAATAGCTAATATCTTGTTTCAACATTGCAGACGAATGCCTCCTGGGGTGATGACAGGGGAGAGGACATCATCATACCACCAGAGCTATGCCAGTGCAGACATCATTTGTACGGCTACATGCTACGCCCCCGTGGAGACCAGGTGAGCGTGACATAAGGACTCCCATTCTGTGATGGAACTACCTAATCCTTTTGCCCTTGCGACTACAAACCCCACAAAGACTGCTGTGAAACACACTGAAAGCACTACTCTATGTTATTGCAATACTTCTTCCTCTAAGAATTGATACCACCAAAACAGGGACATCTAAAATAAGCATAGTCTGATCTCAAGCCATCTTCAAAGAACACTGTGAAGAAGAAGGTTGGTGAAGTTATACAAATGGATCTGGGTTGTTTGTTCGTGCCGTATTAGTTCTTGGTGGAACTGCCTGCAGCCTAATTGCTCAGGCCCCATTTATTTGATAACTTTTTTTTGAAAAACATATTTATTATGTTGCCCTGCCGCCAATGCTATGGAAGCGGGGGGACACCCGCAGCGCGAAACCCTAAAATACCGAACATGTGGAGCGGGGGAAACCCTGCAGATCTGCTCCTCATGTCTGGTTATTTTGGTCTTGATCAAATTGGTAACACCCAATTCGATCAAAACATCCGTGCAGACTGTTTTTTTCTATTAAATTGGGTGTTACCATACAAACAACTCCTTTGCCAAGTACAGAAGGTACTGGGAAAAGTTGGCCAAGAGGAGGCATGCAGAATACACAATGGACACAAATAAAGGACTATGACACTCTGCTTGGGAGGACCCAGCTGTATGACATCAAAATGGAGAAAGGGCTCAAAAAGAAGCAAAACAGGCATGAAGCCTGGCAGATCTGGGAATTTCGGACCTGGAAGCAAGAAGCTATGTCGGGGACTGCAGGAGTCCTTTGCAGGCCGATGAAGAGGCGGCCTGATTGGAAGCTGGAAGCCGACTGACGGTGGCGAGACCTCGTGGAGGTGGACCAAGCAGTCCATTAACTGCACCGATACCGCCTGGAAAAGCACAGCACGGCAGCTGGCAACGGAACAAGATGCAAGAAGAGTGACCTAACACCCCAGGAAGAACCAGTGGTGTGTCCTCACCAGAGAAGAGGTAACAGGCGTCAGAGAGACCCACTAGGGGATTGGGGAAGGGTGCCACAAATAAAGAAGTCATCAGGGGTATACTACCTCATCTCAGTCTTTGTCCCAGAAGTACCGAATGCATCCGGAGTGATCCCCCTGGTCTTAGTCTTTGTTCCAGAAGTACTGAATGTAAAGAAGGCATCTGGAGTAATCTCGCTCCGTCTCAGTAGTGGTGTAAAGAATATTGCATGGAAAGAAAGCCTCAGGAGTAATCTTCTTCATCTCCAGAGTTGTGACAAAAGGAAAAAGTGTTGAGATTACATCACAAATGATCTTCCTTGTATCAGTTGCTGTGTAAAAGAGATTAAAAGAGAAGGACATATTGGGATTAGTCTCCCTGAACACTATAGTCTCAAGAAGGACACTAAGGCCATAAAGTACCATGAGAAAAGTCTCCTTTGTCAGAGTGTTAGATTGAACCAAGGACACTATGACAACAGTTTCCCTGGTTCTTACCAACAGGAAGAAGATATAGAAAGGGAAGGAATAACTGTGTATTGGAAACCAAGGGACTGTATCACCTTTAAGCAAGCCCTAAGAGAAGCCTGGGAAGAATTGCAAAGGTTGATGAAAACCGTTGCAGGAACTTATCCAAAGGAGTCATTCTCCTGGAACTATTTATGCTAATGTCTTTTATTACTGGTAGGGCTAGAGTAGGCTAGTTTGGACAGAGGACCGACACTTTGAGTTTGACAACCACCCTGATGAAGAGCACCCAGGCTATTCTTTAGTTAGGTTGGGAACACCCTTTAGGGATAGGGAAAGATTGATCTTTTTTTAAAAATAATAATGAAAACGGCCTAAGTGGAAGTGTCATCCCTTTATTTGACTCCCTACTCCAGCACGCCACCAACTTCACTTGATTTGCAGCCTCTTCCTCCTCAAGAATGCTTACAATTCTTCCCTCCTTTATCCGCTTCATTGCTTTCTCTCCTATCCCCTCTTGGAAAATTGTCTAATGCCTATCACCCTCCTCAACGCCTCATTTTACTTCTTCTCACACCTCCATTGTTTTTTTAATTGTAGTTTTCATTGAATTAATGCATAATAACAATAACAAGAAATCATCGCAATAAGTTCATGACAAAATAGTTATAGCAATAACAAAACCCCTCACAGTTCATAGTTCATAAATCTCCCTTGTGTCCCCCCCGCTCCCACCCCCCGCCAAGTTCCTTCCCTCACACCGAGTTAGAGCAAGGCCGTGTGCCAACTCCTTCCCAGCCGCCGTCAGTGACATGATGTCAGTGTCCCCTAAAGCATGAATTGGTTCATTTTTGTTACCTGTAAGTCAATTAAGATCCGGCTGGGTTAATATAATTAACCACAATTAGTTTGCCACCTGTTGATCTGGCCTTACCTGGTGACCTCCGGAGGTAAACTATAGTGGTCCATCGTCTGCACAAGACACACCTCTCCAGTCCCCCTACCGTATCCCCACAGGGCCACCATACTAGCTGCCCAGATCGTGTACCTCTGCCGACTACTGCTCCATTACTAGGCACCCCTGTCCTGTGACCAGCTCTTTGTCCCCGCCCACTGTTCCCTCCCTGGATTCCTTGTGATGAGTCATAGGTATACTCTCTGTCCACAATTCTCCAGTAACTCCACCTCTGAGTTGGATGCCCCCCAATGGTTTAGCCTGCCTATCCCACGCCAGCAGGTGTCTCATTGCATAGTGAGCCTCGAATCCCACTCTGAAGTCCCTTGTGGAGCCATATTAATTATTGCTGTGAGGGTGTACACCCTGATCAATTGAAAGGTTGTTCTGCCAAACTGCAATCCCACTTCAGGTAACACTCTAAGAAGATTAACCAACATAAAAACAAGTAAACAGAACTATAACCCCTAACATTGGCACAGCAAATGAGTCCCTCTGCAGATTGAAAATAAGTTCTACCTACAGCCCTCAGGTGGCATGCTCAGTGGTTCCACTCCCTTGCATCTGCCTCGATAACTCCCTTTACCCAGTGCCCCTCCCAAGCTCCTCACATGCCCTGCAAAAGCTTTTCAATGCTGCTTGCAATTCTGCCTCCCTATCTCTCATCCTATATATCAGTCGCTCGTATGAAGCCATTTGACCATTTCCTGCTCCCAGGTGCGCACTGCTGGGGCTGAATCAGATTTCTAGAGCCTCAGGATTATCTGTTTTGCCCCCACAGTGCTGTATTCAACCACCTTCTATCCTCCCTGCCTAAATTCGGCATCTATGACATGTCATGCAGTATGCAGAGCTTCAGATCCTCACATGCGTTTCACCCCAAGGTGTTCTGTATCTCTTCCCAGACCCCTGCACAATAACCCTGAACCTTTGAACAAAACCACAGAATGTGCCCCAGGCCTCCCTCACCCCCCATTGGTACCACACCTCCAACATCTATCGTCTTGTGTGAGCTGGGCTGATCTTAGCCTATCCCGCGTCCAATACCATCCATGCAATATCTTGTATTGCATTAGCTTCAGCCTCGCCTCTGTGACACCCTTCTCAAAGTTTTGGAAAATACTGTGGACTGCGTCCTCCGAGAGCTGCTCCCCCAAAAGCTTCTGCCATCGATTCACAACCCCCTTCCGGATGTGGCTTGAGTACAGCAAATCTATGAGCACTGCATAAAGCCTACCTGCTAGCCCTTTGCTCCAGATGCACTTCCTTAACAGGGCCATAAGAGGGGAGATACAAGTTTCCCCATGGCAGTCTTTGAGGGCCCCATGTAAGCAATGTGCCATCTCTCTGTGCCTCCACTCTTCCTCTGTCCCCAAGTCTCACGAAGATCCCGAAACCGCATGCTGTGGTTCTCCTTCAGAATGTCCCATTTCTGCTGTATTCCCATATCTTCCCACTTCCTCCAGTGGACATGTTTCCCCCCTATTTTAATCCTCTTGTGCCAGAGTGGGACTTCCGGGTGCCAATAGCTATCATCATAAGCCAAGTGGGGGCCCTTTCCCATGCAAGGACATTTGTGTTGAGTATTGGATGCACTTTGTCCTTCCCTTCCACTCAGAAGATAACCACCAGATTTTTCCTCTGTGTGATCGTCTGCTCCTATACCGCCCATACCAGCATTTGCGCCTCTTCCAGGAAGAAAAACGCTACCTGGGACAGTTGCTGAGCAACGTAATACACATCCATCCGAGTTAGTCTGACCCCCCCTGCCTTCGCTAATGCATACAACTTTCCCTCTTTCAGATGTGCCTCCGGCTACCCCAGACAAATGATTTGATACCTTGTGTTATCCTCCTCATCAGAGCAGGCAGCACTTTCAAGGGCAGCATGCCGAACATATAGTTCAATCGGGCAGCCGTGGCCATCTTTACTGTTTGGGTTCGCCCCAAATGGATACGTTTAGAGGCACCCACGCAGGTTTGACACTGTCCCTTATCATATTTGCCAGACCCTTGTTTAGACGTATCCCTGGATATTTAAGTCGCTCACCCACCCACTGCAGCTGGGTCTCTCCTATACAGCTGTCATAAGTGCTGTTGTTCAGGGGCATAGCTTCACACTTTTCACAGTGTTTAATTCTGTATCCTGAAATCACCATTAAACAAAAAGGGTTAGCCCCTAAAAAGAGATTTTCAGGTGGAGCTTTCACTTATAAATGGGGAGAGTACATATATCATAAAAGAAGAAGTGAACAGCTACCCCTCCCTCAGATCTCCAGTTTTAGTCAGAACTCTATTTCCAGTGCATATATGTCATTAGAAATGCACTACACCTTCTTGTTCTTCTTTGTGCTTACAAGACAATTTTATTTCTGCGTGTTAAGCACTCTCCATAATAGGTCATAATATTCAATACATACATATAATGACAAACATAAAAACATGTAACATTTCCACCATACAATATGAGCTAGGCTTATTCTTCAATGTGCCTCTCATGTGGGGTTAGTATTCAGAAGTGCTTTTGTTGCAACCATAGAATCAATATCAGTTTCAGAGTTTTGTACAATATTTTGATGGGTGACTGCTAACAACCAAAATGTTCTTGCAGCTAATTGCAAATTATACCATATCACTTTTCCCTTTCTAAACTAGTCTGTTGTATTTTTGTTGTGGTTGTATGTTAGCGCTTGAAGCACCCGGTGGCTACGCACAAGTGTACATTTTCGCCGCTGTTCAGCTTGTTATTTTGATGTTATTTTTGATAGATATGTCGACACAGAGTGTTTTGGCCCTTTCTGTAATGGTGCGTACATCCAGGCAACCATACTGTATGCTGTTCTAATGGGCCTTCATCAGGACGGGTGGGAATTTAAGGCGCAATGTAAATCGATATTCTAACCCTTTTGTTGTATGTAGATCTGGCAATGATTCAGATCCTGGGGACAAGGTTTTTCCAAATGATGGATGAATCATTAAGACAGTACAGGTGTGCTTTGGCCATACTCATAAGGCACTCTACTTTAATGGATTGCTTGAAAAATGTCTAGGTCGGTGTCATCTCAAATGTCTATACGCAATCTGCCTATCTGCCCTCCTGCGTCCTGAAGCCTGATGCATCGGAATTTTCTTCCTCTCTTCTTCATGAGCTGAGAAAAGGCTACTATCCCGTGACAGACGATCATCCTGTCCCGCAGCCGCTGAAAGCCGGGTCGCTGAGAAACTGCAGAGCTCGAACCTACAAGCGACCTTCACTAAACTGGCAGTGCTTGGTCCAACCTGTGCCGAGGGGCGGTGAGTACTTGCTTCACTTACCGGTGGCCCCTGGCAAAGCCAATACCTTTTTACGCACGAGAATCCCTTAAAAGATCCTCACTTGGCTGGGCCAGCCGGCGCTCCCTAGCTAAACCCGAACGCCGAAAGTCGCTCTACCTGTAAGGGTAGACCCTCCTCGAATAAAGGGACCTTATTCTTCATCACCTCAAACCCCTTCCTGAACTGCTACAGCCCCCTCTAGAGGTACCATTTTCGCTCTTGATCACGACCGTGCATGTAAACGCACTGCTGTACTTTTGAGAGCAAGGCTCCCCACTTCCTAGGGTTCGACTGCCTAAGTGAGGGTTTGGATTCGGAAGAATGCCCAGTGCAATACTTGTGTTAACCCCCCTTCTTTTACAGGTTGTGTGGATGTGTTTTCCCCATCTTGCATTAAGCTAAAAGCAATTGTATATATGAAACTTAGTGATACGCTTGTGTAGTAATTATTTCTTATTACTGTGGTTATTCGTGTTTGATTATAAGGCCTATAATAAATATTATGGGCCTCATTACACGGGAGGCGGTGGTCCAGGGTGCTATTAGCACCCTGGACCATGCCGGTAAATTACCGGCACCGCCTTGGCGGAAAGGGGATTTACCGCCCCATTCCAAGGTTGGTGGGGCGGTAAATCCCCCTTCCGCCATTGCCCTTCCCCATTCCCATTTCTGCCCCATAGGGCTCTATGGGAATGGGGAAGGCACTAATTACGGCACCGCAATTTTGCGGTGCCGTAATTAGCTCCGAGGTCCCTTAGCGGGTTGGTTATTAATGCCTGCAAAAAGCAGGCGTTAAAACACCAACCCGCTAAGGGACCTCGTAGTAAGGCGGTAATGGTTAACGGCCACCGTTACCATTAACGGTGGCCGTTAACCATTACCGCCTTCCGTGTAATGAGGCCCTATGTATTTTTGATATACACCTTTCTAAGAGTAATCTGTGGCTCATTATTGTGTGTGCTCCTTGTGGGCTTCCGATCACTCTGACACCTCCTGAGACTTAGGGCCTCATTACACGGATGGCGGTAGGTATTTAACGTTACCGGTAATGGAATACGGATTACGACCCAGCTCACTGCCATTAGCGGCACCGCTAAGTACGGTGCCACTAATAGTGGTCAGTCCGCGTGCACGCGACCCGCCATCCCGTCAATAACGACATGCCGCTAATAGCACACCATCACAAGGCAAGTGCACATGGCAATAGCGGCATGGTAAATCCCCCAAAACCCCTTACCGGCATGGCGCTAATACCGCCATCGCGAACCACCCGTTAAAAGAACTAAGCAGTGTTAACACCTGCCACAGGTGGCCAAAATCAGCACAGGTGGAGGCAATGGAGACTGTGGCTGCTCAAAAGAAGCACACCACACCCCTTCCCACACCAAGATGGTTCCAATACTGGCAGCATTACATGGCCTGGAGGACCTGATTGCAGTGCTGCTGCTACAACAACAGGCAGCACAGAGGAGAGGCAGGAGGAGGAGGAGGGCTAGAAAGGCACAGCAAGCACCACCACGCCACCTAACCATACCACAGAGGCACCCACCAATTCCCTGGATCAGAGCCAGTCCATTTAACCTAACACCATCACCAGCATCGTGGACATGATACACAACAACATTGTGAGCCTCATAGACATCAGAACTGCCATCCCCCCTCTACTCAAGGTGGTGACAGTGCTCCACTTCCTGGCCACAGGAACCTACCAGCATACAGTGGGGCAGATGCATGGCATCTCCCAACCAGTATTCTCACGCATACTGAACCAGGTACTCGATGCCCTCCGGAAGCATGCACCCGAACACATATCCATGCCACGGACTGCCCAAGAGATTGCAAACACCAAAGTTGGCTTCTATTCACTGGCAGGCATCCCAAGTTGCATTGGGGCCATCGACTGTACATATGTGGAATTGGTCGTCCCACATCACAATGAAGTAGTGTACCGAAACAGGAAGCAATTCCACCCATCAATGTCCAAATGGTATGTGACGCCAACAAGATAATCACACATTGCTGTGCCCGATTTCCAGGATCTACCCATGATTCCATGGTCTTGCGGAACTCAACTATCCCCCGCTACATGGAGCGACAAATGGGACAACGTTCATGGCTACTTGGTGAGTAGCAGGCCAAGCACATGGCAGTGTGATTGGGGGGGCGGATAGATAGATACTCCAACTGGGGGTGCATTGGGGGGGATAGATAGATACTCCAACTGGGGGTGCATTGGGGGGGTAGATAGATACTCCAACTGGGTGTAGCCTGTAGTCCGTCGCCCAAATGCACATACAGATGTATGCAAATGTCCATCTTGGAGGGCAGCAACGTACTTGAGATGAACGGACATGCAAGTATATGCTACACAACACAGCTGACAATCCAATTCTAGTAACATCAAACATCAATCCTCATCCACATTGCACGACACTCCACGAAATACACAAATGTCATCCATGCCGTCAACATAGTCATGCAGCATTCCTACAGCACAACATCAACAATGCATTGTGCCCTTCGATGCATGCAAAGGGATACCCCCTAGCCATGGCAATGCACCACGAACCCATGGCACCACTGAAGTGATGCTTCTCAGCATGGCAACAGCAATGTTGGAAGGACAGTACACCACCAGTGTGGTACCAAATGTGCCTGGCCACAGGGACACCTATGACCTGGCCTCACCCAGAACATGTCAATTACTGTTGGAGGCATCAATGGGGCATGTCTACTTGCAGGCTTGCGCTCACCTTTGCACAAAGCAGTTACACAGACCATTTTCATTTATGCAGTTGATTGTGTACATGAATCCCAATGATAGGTCAAAGTATGTGATATGAACAGGCCACACTTGTTTTGAAAAGTATAGGTGATGCCGGCTATCCCCTGAAGAGGTGGCTCCTCACACCTGTACGGAACCCACAGAACAGGCACGAAGAAGAATACAATCGTGCACATACCCGTACCCGCCTCGTGATCGAGCAGACTTTTGGACTTTTGAAGTCGCGGTTTAGGTGCATTAGCAGGTCTGGTGGCACTCTCCTGTATGGCCATGATAAGGTGGCAAAGATCACCATGGCATGTGTCATGCTGCACAATATGTGTATCAGACGGAATGTGCCACTGCCCCCTGACGTTGAAATGGAGGCACCTGATGAGGATGATGATGGGGATGAGGATGGAGGTGAAGGGGATGCAGGGCATGCAAGAGGGGATGGCCAGGAGGGACGTGCTGTGAGACAGCATTTGATCAACCAAATCTTCTGAGTACCATGTACTCGTACTGTCACCTGTATATGGCTGGTGATGTGATGCACTGGTGTCTGTTTGCTAGCTCACAATGGACCTTGGCATCAATAAATTGCACATACACAATGAAGGAGTCCAGGTCTGTGTTTTGCTCAAACAACAGTGTATTTATGAACTAAAACAGAAAAATGTGCAAGTCCCCAATCATCCCACCACCCTTCCCCCCACCCCCACAACTGTCCCATCACACCCTTCCCCCCACCCCCCACAACTGTCCCATCACACCCTTCCCCCCACCCCCCACAACCTCCCATCACACCCTTCCCCCAACCCCCCACAACTGTCCCTCATGAGTCTCCAACAATGTTTGCGTCCAGGCATGCACACAGGGGAATGGACATTCACACCCTATTAGTCATTGGCAGGACCAGCATTTGGGGGCTGGCTGGAGGTGCGCCTGGTGGTGCATGCAGAGCGTCTGAGTGGGCTTGTCTGCCGCAAACAGGTGGACGAAGAGGTGGCAGACTGTCCTGGTGCTGGTGGTGGTGGGAATTGGCGGTCCATTGCATCCGCAATGCGTGTGAGCACCTCCCGGACGCGTATGAGCTCCCCACACAGCCTGTCTGTGCAGGACTCCATCCCCTCCCTGGAGTGCCTGGATGTCTCCCCGAGCTCCGCCCTGAGACGGGCAGCCTCCTCGACATGCTGACCAACCAGCACAGTGAGAGCCTGTTGCCGCTGGATGATGCTGGCCAGGTCAAGGGCAGTGTCGGGCTGTGGGGGTGTGGCTGCTGCGCATTCTGATGCTGGCCGGTGTACAGATGTAGGCTCCGGGGGGCTACTGAAGGCCTCCATGGTCTCGTCACCAGTGACGTTGGAGACAGGTGTGTGTTGGGGTGATGGCTCTGGGGTTCCAGCAGGGCTTGGGGTGTGCATGGCCAGGTCGAGATCTGTAGGCTCATCCACATCAGACAATGGGGCAATGGCTGCCGCCTCTCCTGCCGAACTGGCTGCAGCTGAGGGTGGACCCTCGGTGGCTGTGATTGGGGGGGGTGAACCTCTAGAGGCGGGGCAGTAGGGTTTGGCGTGGCACTGGCAATGGCGCTCAAACGATGTTTTGAACGCTGCAAATGGAGCCTTGAGCCTTTTCCCCTTGATGTCGTTGGGGCGTCCTCGCTGGGCTGTGGCCTTTTTTTCTTCTGCACAGGGGGTGCCTGGGATGCTTCCTCGCTGTCTGTATGTGACCCTGTCGGGGACAAGAAGGGGGATGTCATTGGTTATGGTTCAATGTACTGAATGCAGGCTACATCATGAATTCAGTTGGGGCCGTTTGGACTTCATTGTGAAGGATGCAGGTGATGTGTCATTTCAGTGGCTCATCCATGCAGTGTTGTGTGTGGCACTTGGCTCTGTTGATGTGTGCATGTGTGTGTGTTTGGGTCTGGCACTGACATGGGCAGGGTGGGATGCATGTGTGGATGTTTGGCCATCCATGAGGTGATCCAGGGCTGACATTTGTGGGGACCTGTACATTCACATTGCATGCTTGCATCAGTGCACTTACCTCCATCAGAAGTGTCTGCCACGCCATGCTCCATCCTCCCAACTCCCTCAATACATTAGACTCCGATGAGCTTGGCGCATGTCTCCTCCCACTCCTTTAACTTGATTGGCGACCCAGATCCGCCAGCGGTGGCAGTCTTATGATTCTCTGCCAGGATCATTCTGACCCGGAGTCTCAGGTCATCCCATCTTTTCCTGCACTCACGTACAGTGCGCGTGCTGCTGCCCACAGCACTCACTTTCATTGCCACTTCGGCCCAGATAGCCTTTTTCTTAAGGAGGGTCTCCCGCCACATGTCATTTGCGAAGACCACTGCAGCATTGTCCGATAAGGTCTGAGTCAGCATGAGTAACTCCTCAGTAGAGAACCTTTCCTTCCGCTGCCGGTCTGTGATTTTTTTAAGTGCCTTGGGCATGGTAACGGTGTTGCAATGGATCTCAGACAGCAAGATAACACAAACAGGTCCAGGGGGCAGAGGATGGAAATGGATTGTGTTTTTAAAGATGGCCGCCGTGCTCTTTCCCGTTCCTGTGCGATGACGCTTTTTCCGGTGACTGCTATTTGCATGCTGCGTCAAGGCGGAGTTGCTATCTGCACTGTCGAGGAAGACGGTAAGTGACTTTTGGGGGAGTTTAGCGGCAAGGCAGCAGGGGCATTACCGGCATGGCGCAATGCTCGTGTCCGTGTACTCGTAATGGTATGCTATTAGCGCTCTCCTGTGAGGGCGGACACGTTAAGGGCGCCATGCCGGTAATTTGCGGATTTTACCACACAACGTGTAATGAGGCCCTTAGTGTTGACAGCCACCAAGCTACCTTGATTGGTCTGACTTGTCCAGAAGGTTCCCCAGTTCCACTAATCCAGAGTGGCCTCCTAAACTTCTGTCCACCGGGTCAGAGTTTAGAAACTGATCTCGACAACCCTCAAGCCTCCTGCCATGATTTATAGTTTTTTCAGTCATGCAGTCCTTCTGGATCAACCGGAATCCGCAGAAAAAGCCGTAAAAAAATACTGACTGGCAGAAAATCCAGAGTTCCGGTAAGACCAAAATAAAGTAAAGGAGAAAATGTCCGCCGTTCCCCTTATTCGACATTCAGCAAATTTGTGTGTGGCGGGGCTGTCCCGGGCATCCATAAATGAAAGCGGGTGACAAATATTCTTTTTTTTTTAAGAAAAAAAAAGGAAAGGACCCTGCAGCGGACGTTCCGCCTCTCAATGGGGAGGCGGAACCCACATCGTAGGGTGAGCGTGGGAGTCCAGGAGCAGAGGTAAGTTAGATACTGGGGGTGAGTATGGGATTACTGAAGGTTAGGAGGGTGGAGGGATGGGGCGGGCAGTGACAATGTGCGTGATTTTCCCTTTGAGAAAATTTCGAATTCGACCTTTTCGGATTCAACGTTTTTGTAAATACAATACTCACCTCGATCCGGATCAACCATCTCTCCCATAAGGCCTCCTGGGGTCCTGTTTGAGTCTTCTGCATTGAGCAGATGTGTCCTGAAGACTACCCGAATCCAGCACTGGGGACATCTTTTTCTGGTTTCCGGTCTCTCTGCCATGTGTACACTAGGAGAATTCCAAAACCTCATAGCATAACTGGCAAAGATCCTACAACGGTGGCACAGACCTTACGAGAGCTTCTGGACAAATTAGATACATTCGCAAAACAAATTACAACCAGAAAAGGCAATTTAAAGATGTTCAATGTCAATGTTCTGGAGGTATGAAGGCAGTGCTTCCTCTATGAACGTGCAGTAGCTTTGATGGGAATCGATGTAAATCCTTTATCTTTGACAACCAATGTCATTTGCAGCTGCTGTCAGGTTAGCCTACTCTTCAACAGATCAAGCAAAGATTGCATAAGTAGTGGGTCACCCTGTAGTTTTTTAAGTCAGGCAATGTGTTTTGCTGACTTTGGGAAAGAGCCCCGTTGACGTTGCAAGATAGAACCAATAGACAAACTAGTGAACCTGGAATCTTGGAAGTCAAACAAGTGAACAGGGATATCCCGAGCTACGTAGCTAATTACATGCACTTTAATCCCCAATCCGACTGCAGTGATGTTGCCTTTGGTCTGCATTTCCCCACTCATCGACCTGTGCTTCATGCCGAACTGCCTGCGACCCCCTTGCTGTACATGACTTTCCCTATTTTAACTGGCATTTTCTGTTATTTCACCCACATTTTTTCTTTTTCAGTGGATTCCCTCCTGAATTCCCCATTCTGCGTCTACTCCTACCCGTCAAACCACCAAGTCATCTTTCATTTGTGGGGTGTCTGCCTTTACACACTTTGGGGTCCCACTAACTGCCTCCTTACTTTTGTCACCTAGGCTTCCCTATACAAAACTCTGTCTCGTTTCTGAGTGACGGGTTCCATTGATCACTGGCGGTTATGTGCCTTTTTATACACTTCAACCTGCTTGATGGGTCTTTTGCTGGACCCCAACTGCTCGCCCCAATTATTCCCAATGAGCAGGTGCATATTGCTCCACCCCAGGTGTTCGACATATTTTCCCACTTTACCGGTCTATTCTTTTCAGGGGGATCCCCCAGAACCTACCCTTTCCTACCCACCCCATTGATCCATACAGACTCTTCCACCCACTACCCCTTTGCCTCATCACCCCTATCAGCCCTAACCCCAAGTCCCCTGGTTGGCACCCCTGTCCTGCCTCCCCTACTCCTTACCCACATTACAAACATAAACCCCCTGTACATAAGATCACCCCCACTAACCCAACCTTACAAGCACATCCTCCCACCTCAACCACCTCCCCAACTTATATGCATGCTTGCCACAATGCATTACCCCCACAGCCCATGCCCCAACCCCCTCCTCACTGTGTAGGTTTGCGTGCTTGGTCATCACTAAGTGGTCGATCAGTTGGACAGGTCGACCTGCTGAAGGGGTCTACCAGTCCAAACTAGTGACCACTTAATGGCGAGCAGCTGGAGGGCAAGCAGTTAGGGTTGAGCAAAAGACCCAGAACCCCACTGGCACCGTGCCACCTCCATACGATTCCCTTTGCACTGTGTGCATCCTCTTCCGGACCTTTAAGGGGCAGATGGGGAGCAGGTGCAAGTGGATCTTGGTCACCTGGCCTAAGCCCCGCTCACCAGGTGCCTTCCTGGTTACCGCCCTGTTTCCGTACTTAAGGGGCCCTCCAGCCTCTTTTCCTTTGCAGATGGGGAGCAGGTGCAAGTGGATCTAGGTCACCTGACCTAAGCCCCACCCACCTGGTGCCTTCCAGGTTGCCGCTCTTTTCGCCCACTTAGCAATCCCCGCCCACCTGGTGCCTTCCTGGTTGCCGCCCTTTTTCCCTACTTAAGGGGCCCTCCAGCCTCTTTTCCTTTGCAGATGGGGAGAAGGTGCAAGTGGATCTTGGTCACCTGCCCTAAGCCCCGCCCACCTGGTGCCTTCCTGGTTGCCACTATTTTTCCCCACTTAGCAAGCCCCGCCCACCTGGTGCCTTCCTGGTTGCCACTATTTTTCCCCACTTAGCAAGCCCCACCCACCTGATGCCTTCCTGGTTGTCGCTCTTTTTCCCCACTAAGGAAGCTCTGCCCACCTTCTTATTCTTGCCTCTTCCATCCTGCTCTTAACTCTTGCCCGGGCTTCAGAAGCGAAGGGCAGTCAAAGAAAAGTGGAATTTCTGTTTGGACCTGTTTGGACCAGGAGGATCCAGGGCCGAACCCCTGCTCAGACAGCAGGTAAGCATGAAACCAACATGTGTTTACACCCTCTGTCCCAACAGGCCATCCCCACCCCTCTGGTCCCTATGTGATGTTCCCTTGTGCCCCCCGCTCCCTTCTCGCACACAGGTGTTGCCTGTTTTGGTTGATTCTTATACCCTGCTCCTCCTTACCCCCCTCAGCCTACTTCTGCAGTAGTCTGTCCTGATACATTCTGGTTTCACCATCACCGTCTTGTGGCCAATGCTGGATTTGACTTTATGGACTTCATTGATGCACAGTGGGTCACCCTTTCTCAACTCTCATGCTGAACTTCCTTTGCATCTTGTGCTCATGGTGGACCTGAATCATGATGTTGCCGTCTTCATCTTGTATCCTGGCTTGCAACATTATGTGTTACTACTGACTTCTGCAATTGTATTTGCTCTCCCCTCTTGCTTCTCCACTCTTTTTGACTGCTTACTCTCTGTTCTCTCCTGCTCTCCTTTTCTCCCTTTTTCTTTTTCCTCTCCTCCTCCCCTTACTTTCTTCTATGCACTTACTCTATCAGAATTGTCCCTGGACCTAGTATGATAGCAACCTCGTCTGTGTACTGCCCCCTTTAATTGTTATTCCACCCCACCCCCACCCCTCCAGCACTATCTGAAATGTTGTCAGGACTAGTACGATAGTCGCTTGTTTTGTTCCTCCCCTCTGCACCCCTCTCCCTCGCCTTTTGTTTTTCTCTGGCTCTACCAGAAATGTTGTCAGGCCTAGTACGGTAGTCGCCTGTCTGTCTCCATTTCCTTCACACTCTCCCCATCCCTTCCTTATCTACATCTTAGCTCTGGCACTATCTGAAATGTCGTCCGGCCTAGTACGATAGCCGCTTGTTTTGTTCCTCGGCTCCCTTTTTGCACCGCTCTCCCTCACCTTTTGTTTTCTCCGGCTGTACCAGAAATGTCATCAGGCCTAGTATGGTAGTTGCCCGTCTGTCTCCATTTCCTTTCTACTCTTCCCCCTCCTTTCCTTATCTACATCTTAGCTCTGGCACTATCTGAAATGTCGTCCGGCCTAGTACGATAGCCGCTTGTTTTGTTCCTCGGCTTCCTTTTTGCACCGCTCTCCCTCACCTTTTGTTTTCTCCGGCTGTACCAGAAATGTCATCAGGCCTAGTATGGTAGTTGCCCGTCTGTCTCCATTTCCTTTCTACTCTTCCCCTCCCTTCCTTATCTATGTCTTAGCTCTTGCACTATCTGAAATGTCGTTAGGCCGAGTACAATAGTTAATTTCACATCCTTACTGTTCATGGCCTGTAAGAATGTTCATTATATTTTCCCTTGTTCCCTCCCTTGTCTTGAAGCGCTTTGAAACACATTGTGTATAGGCGCTATATAAATAAACTATCATATCATATCATATCATGATGCTGGGGTGATAGTCAATGATTTGCCAAGGATCACATAAGTGGTGAAGTGGTAAGTGGTGAAGACATTATTTGAACCCACTCTACAATGTTAACGCTTGACGACATGAATGCTATGCTCTAGTTAGTACAAATATGTTCTAAGTTTGAGCTTTCAAGAGCTACAAAACTACTCTGCTTCATATGATTATTTGCAAAGCACACAATTCAAAAATAAAGCAGCCTGACAATATACAATTACTTATAGAAATATGTTAAGAAAGGAGTATGACTATAGCTTCATTTTACACATCCTTAATGGACCCCTACATGCACCACAATGAAAAGTAAGATGAGCCTGAAAAATCTCCTTTGTTTTACAAGTGTACTTTCAGGATGTAAACGCATACAACAAAAGAAACCGTGTGATCGGGTAATCTGCCTATAGGCTTTGTTTGGCACAAGGCATTATAGGAAAATGCACATTTCTACAAAAAAGCAGGTCCCATTATTGCAGGTCAAACAAGCATATAACATTGAAGTAAACTAGAGCACTTAAAAAGGAGTTTCCCTTCTGAAATATACTTATTGGGTGTTACAGGTTAAAGATACCACATAGCAGAGCAGTAGTTGTCCCCCTTGCAGCGCATAAACACAGAGATTAAACTAAAACCCTGAATCCTCACTCTACTGGTTTTAGGCAAACGCCCTTACAGTGGGGCTGGAATAGAGGGTGTAGAATAATAGATGATAGGGAGGGGTTTGCCACCCTAAACTTAAGGTTAAGCATGCAAAATGTGTCCTAGGCCCCTCCAAACTGGACATTTTGGGAAAATGTGTTAAAAGCCGAAAATGTTACTAAGAAAATAAAAAATGCTGTTTTCAGCCTACTCGCATTAATTTTCCCATAGAGAAAAGGCGCTTGGATTGAACAAGCATAGCGTGAAAACCACTAGACGGATTTACATCATATAAGAAACTTCTTGGGCAAAAATCATCGCAGATGCGTCTTTTGGGTGGTTTAGGGTAAATCTGTCCAGTAGTTTTTCAAATATTCCGCAGAGAAAGGGGTACCCCCTGCTCCCCAAAAACGCGCATATCGCTCTCATGGTGCTTTGCAGCAGAGAGGATGGGAGGCTTTTACGGCCGACATTTTATTTTCGGCTCGATTTGAGCGATTCCTGCAGGAATCCCACGGGAAGCTGAAAGTGAAAAGTGCTCAAAATGATATTTAGAGGAGGACCAAGGGTGCATTCATATTAGGCTACAGATGGGTAGGAGAAAAGACGACCACGTGCGCAGTGGGGGTTTGAGGTGGGCTCGGGAGCCCATTTGTGATAGAAAATATTTGGTTTATCGGAGGAATCCCGCTATGTTACCGCAGGAATCGGCAATCATTCCGTTACAGCAGGGGTGGGCATATTCAGTAGTATCGCAGGAATACAAAGAGTGGGGGAAATAGGCATAAGCAACTGGACCACTGGGACTTGGGGATAGTCTGTAGAAGCTACAAGATGTAGCAGACCTTCTAGGCAGTGGGACATGGGTCTTTATTTCCAATTGGTGCAACATGTACTGACCATAGCCGAAGGCTGCGCCCAGTGGACACTGAGGCCGCCGGCTTAGTTCCTATGTGTTTTTTAATATTTTGGATAACATGGACAGTGGGCACAACCAAAGGTTTTGGCCATGGCTAGTGGGCCAGTGGCAAAGATCAAAGGGCAGTGGACCCTGAGGCCACTGGCCACAGGCCTAGGCTATGGCTAGTGTCGTCTGGTTAGACAGGAGGGATGGGTGTATGGGCCTCGGCCAATAGGCCAGTGGCCTTTCCTCTTTTAAAATCATTGGTGCAAGATGTACAGCGGCCATGGTCAAAGAATCTATAGTACAACAAAACCCTTCAAATTCATTGAGAAAATGCAGTTAAGAGAGAGTTAAGGTGATCTGATATACTGCAACAAAAACCCTTGAAATTCAGCGGGCGTGGGGAGTGACGAGCACCTTAACCCAGGATTAGGTTTAAGTGGAATGAAGAAGCAGGCAATCCTTTCTTTGCCACCTATGTTCTCACTTACCGCATCTTAACCCAGAATTAGGTGGAATGAAGAAGGAGGCTATCCTTCAATCCTTTCTTTACCACCTATGTTTCCACTTACCTCATCTTAACCCAGAAGTAGGTGGAATGAAGAAGCAAGCTATCATTTATTTACCACCTATGTTCCCACTTACCGCATCTTAACCCAGAATTAGGTGGAATGAAGAAGGAGGCAATCCTTCAATCCTTTCTTTATCACCTATGTTCCCACTTACCTCATCTTAACCCAGAAGTAGTTGGAATGAAGAAGCAGGCAATCCTTTCTTTACCACCTATGTTCCCACTTACCGCAACTTAACCCAGAATCAGGTGGAATGAAGAAGCAGGCTATCATTTATTTACCACCTTTGTTCCCACTTACCGCATCTTAACCCAGAATTAGGTGGAATGAAGAAGCAGGCTATCATTTCTTTACCACCTATGTTCTCACTTACCGCATCTTAACCCAGAATTAGGTGGAATGAAGAAGGAGGCAATCCTTCAATCCTTTCTTTATCACCTGTGTTCCCACTTACCTCATCTTAACCCAGAAGTAGTTGGAATGAAGAAGCAGGCTATCATTTATTTACCACCTTTGTTCCCACTTACCGCATCTTAACCCAGAATTAGGTGGAATGAAGAAGCAGGCTATCATTTCTTTACCACCTATGTTCCCACTTACCGCATCTTAACCCAGAATTAGGTGGAATGAAGAAGGAGGCTATCCTTCAATCCTTTCTTTACCACCTATGTTTCCACTTACCTCATCTTAACCCAGAAGTAGGTGGAATGAAGAAGCAAGCTATCATTTATTTACCACCTATGTTCCCACTTACCGCACCTTAACCCAGAATTAGGTGGAATGAAGAAGGAGGCAATCCTTCAATCCTTTCTTTATCACCTATGTTCCCACTTACCTCATCTTAACCCAGAAGTAGTTGGAATGAAGAAGCAGGAAATCCTTTCTTTACCACCTATGTTCCCACTTACCGCAACTTAACCCAGAATCAGGTGGAATGAAGAAGCAGGCTATCATTTATTTAACACCTTTTTTCCCACTTACCGCATCTTAACCCAGAATTAGGTGGAATGAAGAAGCAGGCTATCATTTCTTTACCACCTATGTTCCCACTTACCGCATCTTAACCCAGAATTAGGTGGAATGAAGAAGGAGGCAATCCTTCAATCCTTTCTTTGTCACCTATGTTCCCACTTACCTCATCTTAACCCAGAAGTAGTTGGAATGAAGAAGCAGGCTATCATTTATTTACCACCTTTGTTCCCACTTACCGCATCTTAACCCAGAATTAGGTGGAATGAAGAAGCAGGCTATCATTTCTTTACCACCTATGTTCCCACTTACCGCATCTTAACCCAGAATTAGGTGGAATGAAGAAGGAGGCAATCCTTCAATCCTTTCTTTATCACCTATGTTCCCACTTACCTCATCTTAACCCAGAATCAGGTGGAATGAAGAAGCAGGCTATCATTTATTTACCACCTTTGTTCCCACTTACCGCATCTTAACCCAGAATTAGGTGGAATGAAGAAGCAGGCTATCATTTCTTTACCACCTATGTTCCCACTTACCGCATCTTAACCCAGAATTAGGTGGAATGAAGAAGGAGGCAATCCTTCAATCCTTTCTTTATCACCTATGTTCCCACTTACCTCATCTTAACCCAGAATCAGGTGGAATGAAGAAGCAGGCTATCATTTATTTACCACCTTTGTTCCCACTTACCGCATCTTAACCCAGAATTAGGTGGAATGAAGAAGCAGGCTATCATTTCTTTACCACCTATGTTCCCACTTACCGCATCTTAACCCAGAATTAGGTGGAATGAAGAAGCAGGCTATCATTTCTTTACCACCTATGTTCCCACTTACCGCAACTTAACCCAGAATCAGGTGGAATGAAGAAGCAGGCTATCATTTATTTACCACCTTTGTTCCCACTTACCGCATCTTAACCCAGAATTAGGTGGAATGAAGAAGGAGGCAATCCTTCAATCCTTTCTTTATCACCTATGTTCCCACTTACCTCATCTTAACCCAGAAGTAGTTGGAATGAAGAAGCAAGCTATCATTTATTTACCACCTTTGTTCCCACTTACCGCATCTTAACCCAGAATTAGGTGGAATGAAGAAGCAGGCTATCATTTCTTTACCACCTATGTTCCCACTTACCGCATCTTAACCCAGAATTAGGTGGAATGAAGAAGGAGGCTATCCTTCAATCCTTTCTTTACCACCTATGTTTCCACTTACCTCATCTTAACCCAGAAGTAGGTGGAATGAAGAAGCAAGCTATCATTTATTTACCACCTATGTTCCCACTTACCGCATCTTAACCCAGAATTAGGTGGAATGAAGAAGGAGGCAATCCTTCAATCCTTTCTTTATCACCTATGTTCCCACTTACCTCATCTTAACCCAGAAGTAGTTGGAATGAAGAAGCAGGCAATCCTTTCTTTACCACCTATGTTCCCACTTACCGCAACTTAACCCAGAATCAGGTGGAATGAAGAAGCAGGCTATCATTTATTTACCACCTTTGTTCCCACTTACCGCATCTTAACCCAGAATCAGGTGGAATGAAGAAGCAGGCTATCATTTCTTTACCACCTATGTTCCCACTTACCGCATCTTAACCCAGAATTAGGTGGAATGAAGAAGGAGGCAATCCTTCAATCCTTTCTTTATCACCTATGTTCCCACTTACCTCATCTTAACCCAGAAGTAGTTGGAATGAAGAAGCAGGCTATCATTTATTTACCACCTTTGTTCCCACTTACCGCATCTTAACCCAGAATTAGGTGGAATGAAGAAGCAGGCTATCATTTCTTTACCACCTATGTTCCCACTTACCGCATCTTAACCCAGAATTAGGTGGAATGAAGAAGGAGGCAATCCTTCAATCCTTTCTTTATCACCTATGTTCCCACTTACCTCATCTTAACCCAGAATCAGGTGGAATGAAGAAGCAGGCTATCATTTATTTACCACCTTTGTTCCCACTTACCGCATCTTAACCCAGAATTAGGTGGAATGAAGAAGCAGGCTATCATTTCTTTACCACCTATGTTCCTACTTACCGCATCTTAACCCAGAATTAGGTGGAATGAAGAAGGAGGCAATCCTTCAATCCTTTCTTTACCACCTATGTTCCCACTTACCTCATCTTAACCCAGAAGTAGGTGGAATGAAGAAGCAGGAAATCCTTTCTTTACCACCTATGTTCCCACTTATCCCATCTTAACCCAGAATTAGGTGGAATTAAGAAGCAGGCTATCATTTCTTTACCACCTATGTTCCCACTTACCGCATTTTAACCCAGAATTAGGTGGAATGAAAAAGGAGGCTATCCTTTCTTTACCACCTATGTTCCCACTTACCGCATCTTAACCTAGAATTAGGTGGAATGAAGAAGGAGGCAATCCTTCAATCCTTTCTTTATCACCTATGTTCCCACTTACCTCATCTTATCCCAGAATTAGGTGGAATGAAGAAGCAGGCTATCATTTCTTTACCACCTATGTTCTCACTTACCGCCCAACTCGAAATAAGGGCCTTGGGCCCTGCCAGTAAATTACGAACTAACTGGCCTTTTCGGCTATTTTTAGTAGGCGTGTCTGCTTGCATCAGTATTGAAAAATCGAAACTGGAAAGGGTATTCCTCCTATTACTAACCCGAAATCTATAGCTGCATTTTAGTGGCTGTTTGCTAGTATTATACAAGATTTGTCTATGATTACGTAGGATCTTCGCCATATACTTCTACGCGCCCCCTTCCCCCTCTACTGGCCTGCGCCTTCCTGTGTGACATTGTTACTGTAAGCTCCGTGGGGCACTGAACTCCGCCCCCTCCGCCCCACTGTGCTTATGTCACCGTGCGCGCCCTGGGGGCAATGACGCGCCTTTCATCCCCTGTGAGTGAATGCCTTCTGTTGCTCTCAGCTCCGCGGGGCAGAGGAGTTCTCTTACGCCCCATATGCACGTGTTGTATTCACAGAAGCTCTCCATGGCGAGGAGCGACTTCTCATCCTCTGCACTTGCAGGACGTGGGTCACTGTGAACTCTGCAGGGTGCAAGTGCCCTCTACCCCTTGAGCTTACGAGGCTTGTCTGACATAAGATGAGCTGGCGTCCAGCCTGCCTGCACGCAGGGCCCATATTCACTCCAAACTCAGCAGTGCGCTTTTTCTCTTCGTGTTTAAGCGATCTGAATAATTTGAGTCTCTCCTGGGCAGAACCCCCGTCCCACACCAGCGCGCGATTTACGCTTTGAGGTCTGAGGGAAACTACGGTGGGCCTCATTACCTGTTTGGATGTGATCCGATGGTAATTCCCCCGAATTACTGTGGAACTCTATTACTCTTACCGCCACAAGGTCCTGTGGCACTCCATGGGGAGAATTGGTGGATTTTACCGCCAGTATAATTAGTATGTGGTAAATCTGCCCATTTTTGGAGGTAAAGTAGAAGATTTACCTCCAGCAACAATTTGGAAATGTATCTAACATTCTTTCTACAAACATCAGTGAATTTACCGCACAGTAATTTATTTATTTATTCGCATTTGTATAGCGCACTTGCAGCCCATGGACATCGAGGTGCTGTTACAAGTAGGTGTTGGATTCTTAATTCAGCAGATATGCATGAGACCAGAGGTCTTATGGATAAAGAATTACAGGCATAGTTGCAGGTGAGGCATGATATTCGTAATACAGTAACAGAATGCAGTCAGGTAATTCCACCGGCGTTAAATCCATCCAAAATTATAATTTGGCAGTGCAGGAAAAATGGCAGTAAACATTACTGCCACCCTTTTCCCACACCACCAAACTTGTAATGCGTCCCAATGTATGCCCAATATATGGCCTGTGTTCCTATAACTGGTGACCTATGGCTTCTTCACTCAAGCTCTTTTTTAAAATCTCTTTCTACAAACTGTGCCAATCCCTTGCATGTAATACCACCCTCCTTTCTTAAATCTCAGGAGCACTTTTTATAGAACGGGTATATTGCATGGAAGGGCGGTGGCTCTGTTTGTGCTTAAGTTCAAAAGCGTCTCCTCCTTGCAATTTTAGCCAGATGCATTTCCCCACAATTTGCCTTCACACCTTGAGCCTCATTACGACTTTGGAGGCTGCCATGGTGGTATTAGCGCCATGGCTGCCTCCAAAATCGTGTCCGGTCTGGTGGAGTGGGGACTTACCGGGACATTCCGCCCTTGGCGGACCCGGTAAGTCCCCATTCCAAATGCCCTTCCCCATTCCCATTTGAGCCCCCATAGGGCTCAATGGGAATGGGGAAGGCGCTAATTACGGGCCTGCTAATAGCAGGCCCGTAATTAGCACCCTGGTCCCCTAACGGGACCCGTAAAGGACGTGTGGTCCGACCACACGTTCCTTGCGGTTCCCGCGAAGGGACCTCGGAATTGGGTGGTAAGGGATTACCGGCACCGATGCCCTTACTGGTGCCGGTAATCCCTTACCGCCCACCTCGTAATGGCCCATATGTATTGCAAAAAATCTAAATACCGCCTGCTAGTTATGCATGGCAAGCAGCATTTGCAATGGGTTCCTATGGAATGGTGCTAAAAACAAGCGCTTGTAGGAGGAGTGGGAAGGGGAGCTGGAAACAGTACCCTCGTTCCGTTTATCCAGTCAAACTCCAGAATGGCACCACAAAACCCCAGAGCTTAAAAGAAGGTGTTAATACAGACACAACGGCCCTCATTCCAACCCAGGTGGTAAGTTCCCTACTTTACCACCATGCTGTAAACTCCGTTTACACCATGGTGGATGGCGGATTTACCGCCCCATTCCAAGGTGAGTGGGGCGGTAAATCCCCAATCCCCATTTACCCTTCCCCAGTCCCATTTTTGCCCCACAGGGCATAATGGGAGTGGGGGAGGCGCTAATTACGGCACCGTAAATTACGGTGCCGTAATTAGCGCCAAGGGCGCTTAGCGCCTTGGTACTTAACGCCTGCTAAAAGCAGGCGTTAAGGTGGAAATCAGGCATTAAGGGTTAACGGCGCCGACGGCACCGTTAAACCCTTAACGCCTGGGTTGGAATGAGGGCCTACGCCTTCAGACTTGTCCTTTGCACACTTTTTAAGTCCCAGGGACTTAGAAACTGAGCCCCATGGTGTCTAAACCATCCTGCCATTTAACTTCGTTTTCCTCCATTTTTTCTCAGTACCTTGTGTCACTTCTATCCCAGGCGTCTTCCTACCTAACCACCAATATGATGTTCGCATATCCTCCTCTATTTCTCTTCAATGGTATTTTCTCTCTCTCTTTCTTGCCATCCCCCACACTCTTTCCCCCTCACCCACATGTCCTCTCTTGCTCTGCTCACATATCTGAAAGTGGCCCTGTCTTTTCTGCAAGTCTTGATCAGTATTGATAATTCAGTCCTCGTTACAGCAATGGGGGGTTAATTCTAAAACAGGTGGTATTTGGAAAATATGGACTGTTTTGGCACCTACCTCATTAACACTGGTGGTTTTCCAAGGGAATACCAGCAGTGCTAAATATCACAGTGTTAGAAGGCAGTATTCTACGCTCAAAGCCCCCCAATGTTTTGCAAAAATTGTAACAAGTGAAAGGTAAACTTGTAAATCAAGAATTTGGATAAATGTATATTTGGGAAACTAATTCAGGGAGAGATAAATGGAATTCTCTCTCTTGCATCCTCAGATGAACTTGAATGGATACATTTGTATGCAGATCCAATAGATTTGCTTCTTCATTCCTTCCCACACCGGAAAGACACTACGCAAGTAGCAGGTTAGTGGGTTGCGTATTCCTTTTGCTGTGTTTCAATTATTGGTATCCTCGATTTTAAAATGTGCTCATTTTTAATTTTAGGTAGAATTGGTAGTGCACATCGTCCAGTGCTCATTTCCATACCTTCCTTATAATGATTGTTTGATAGCGTCCTAAAGACAGGGGCTGACTGCACAATAACATCAAGACTCAACCTGTCTATATGCTGTTACACCCCTAGAAACACGATTAAGTGTTGACGCGTCATGATAAATAGCAACTGATACATGTCCATTGAACATCACAAGTGTTACTAACATCACACTTTGTTGAATGCTAAAAAAACTGTATGCAGGTCTACTTCACTGCCTGCAGCTGTGAAGATTATCTCTACATGTTGTTTGAGTGATGCATTTGGTTCAACTCTTCATGAAAACGCTATTTTTTGTATTGGCCTTAACAGGCATTGGGCCTGTTTGTTTTAGTTGATTGCCCACATATTTTTGTTACATGTGGTCTTTTATATGATTGTGTATACATATTAAGATATGCCTTTTTGATACCCGAACTGATGTTGAAAGTCATAAATGAGTGAAAGTCAAAATCATTCAGAGAATTCTCATCCCACGGCATTTGTGTGAGAAAGGAGGGAAGTTAGTTGTGAATTTGTTGTTCTTCTTTAGGCAGCAGTCTCAGCCTGCGTATCCCCAATGGTCCATGCAAGAATGGAGAAGGTTTGCTTCCCCAGCTTTGCATGGCACGTTGTGCATTGTGAGAAACCAGAAGGTGTCTCACCCGCTAGTCCCCGGGGATCTGTCATCCGGTTGGCCAGGACACAGCCATCGCTTTTGGATCCAGTTCCTGGGGGTGGACCAGTGCGGGAGGATGACCTGGATGGGAAATCCTCGGGAGTGGGGGTGGAAGTGGGACACCGGAGGTTGAGACACGGTATCCTCTTCCCTATAACACCTCTTTTCCATCCTACCAGGTAGGATATCTAGGAACTCAACCCTCGCCTTTCCCGACACAAACACTTTCCCACGTACAGCTCACTGTGAGCGAAAATGGACTAACATCCGAGCCGTATACCTGACATGTCCCAAGAGAGGCATAGACACGGAAGGGCCTGAGTGGGCAAGGCCCAAACGAATCTTCAAATGCCCACTCAGCAGCACTATGTAAGCATTTACAGATGTTAATGTAACTGCAGTGGGCCCAACTACATTAGCTTTAGGCTCCATTTGTTAGACAATCCTGGCTACACCTCTTTGTCCCAACACAAGCGTCAGGCAGAGTCAGGCAATTATTGATAATTACACACACCTGCAGCTTTTTAACATGATGTTAAGACCCGCCGTGACCGTGAGCGCGCCACCAATGCCACTTACCTTTACATTCTTGGAGGCTGTACCCTCAGTGGTGTAGTCGGCAGCTCTTTGCAGTGTAGGATGTACAGAGGAGGCAGCAGGGGGCACTGCGGTCTTCAGTGGACTTTCTGAATTTTGCTCTGCTCTGTGACAGCGTCACAATGCAGCCGCACATGACCTGGTTAGGTGTCCCGGGCCTGCAAAGTCAGCGTTTGGTTGGCGGGGCAACCAGTAATGCTGGAAGGCTGCTCTGCTCACCATAAAGAGCAGACGGGACTTTCCTTTGTTACGTCTTAACGCTCTGTGTACCTTGTGTGCTCCCCTTCTCCTGCTCCTTGATCCTGTTCTTTGTTCCTCGCCCTTTTTTTTCTCCTCCATCTCCTTACCAGTTTCTTGGATTGCCCTTGGTGGTCCATTCGCTGGACATCTGGCTTCCGGTACAGTAGGACCCTGCGTTTTCACTGCCCTGCACCAGGTATAGACTGGAAGGCAAGCCTGTGGTGTGGGGGAACTGGCCCCACACTGGACCCAGGCTTACTGTGTCTGCTTGGGACGGAATGGGGCCGGGTCTCCTACCTACACTGTCCACTGACCACTCTGAACTTGCAGCAACTTCGTACCTCTGGAAAGAAAGGCACACACAGCCCTCATCAAGACCCAGCAAGCACCGCCCCAGTGATCTAGCTGTTAACACATGACCCAGGTGTATAAAGATAGGGGGCTTCTGCAAAGGAGGAGGGAGAAGGCATTGAAGGAGCAAGGCAAAACACACGAGGAAGCAGCAGTTCCGAGGTGGCAGTTTAATACAAGGAGCAAGACGGCAAGACCATAAAGAGCCATAAGGTGGCAATTGCCCTTGGCCTTTTCTGAGGAAACCCGCTACATTCACGAGCCCACGAGAGCAAAAAACATAAAACCAGAAATTTAAGCTGAAAAAAGGTGCGTTGTGTGCAAAAGGTACCCGGGGCTCCCCCGCATCGATAGCAGAGGCGTGGGAGAAGCGATTGCCGCTGTCGTACTTTCCTTGGCTCCCACAACAAAGCAACGCCTGTAAAGTCATCACAGCCGGTTAGTCAGAGAGATTGATAGCAGAACGGTCTGTGTTAGGACCAAGGTCGCAAGCAGCAACTTCGTTTAAAGAGAAGGGTGTGTGAGAGGTTGGCGACGAGTGACGTGAGTATAATTGGAACCAAAGAAGTAATTGAAGTTTGTGATTGCACTTTGGGACACAACTCAAGATACCATAAACAGAGTGGTCAGGCACCAGGTGGGTGCTCATTCGAAGGTGTCTGTTAGGTATCCAACTGAGAGTGTAAAATTATGAACTGTGAAATCTAAGTGGTCCTGCAACGGGTCAAGCCAAACCCTGTGCACATTCGAAAGTCTTCGATAGATATACAAACTGTAATTGGTCCGAGCCCGGCTGAGGGAGACTAATTGTGAAAAGGGGATCTCAGCCCAACTAAGGGGGATCCGGGGGAACCGTGAGGCACACCGAAAAAAGATATACGAACTGTAATTGGTCCGAGCCTAGCTGAGGCAGACTAATTGTGTAAGAAGGATCTGAGCCCGACTGGGGGTGTCCGGGGTGAACCGTGCATCACCCGAGAAAAGATTGTGGTACAAAAGGGATTCGAGCCCGGCTGAGGGAGATCCAGGGTGAAGAGTGAATTGCCCTACTTGAATATTTGGAAAGGAACTTTTTCGTTTGTTTGATACATCAGGCCCTCTGCATCAAAAGACTTTTGATAACTTAAGAGACTTGAGCATAGAAGGCCCTAAAGCTTGTAATAAAACTGTGTCCTCATGCTGAAGGAGCCCGAGGGTGTGCTATGCTCAAGTGAACTGCCTTGTCCCGTGCTAAAAACGTGGGGAAGGGAGGCCAACGGCCTGAACATCCTGACTTATCATTTTGTGAACACTTCTTTCTTTTTCATGAACATTACCCCACACTATTTGTAATTTAGTGGTAAGGTTTGGCAATAGGCTTTCTAGTATAGGCCCTTTTTTTTTTACGAGACTCTCCTAGGACTGCATTATTATCATTTGATGGTCGTAGCTTGCTCCCATCTTAGATTCAGGATTAGATAGGTGTTTATCACACCCTTGATAAAGTTCAATAAACACCCTTGAACTGTGGTTACTTGTGTCTGTCTTACTTTGATACAATGCCTTCCTTACAGCATGCAGGATGGGGTACTGCATGGCCAAATACTTAAAGCGGGTGCTTTTGCCCATCAGTACAGTTGAGTCTTGCCCAGGCGTCAAAACTGTCCGACCAACGCATGCAGAGGAAACAGGAAAATGCATTCATTCACACCTCCCCGGCTTCAGATTCCATGCAGTGATCCTATTCTGAACCTATCCTGTTAGCTGACAGCTTGAAGTCTTGAGGCAGACAGTGCATTTTTATGAGCTGGTAAGTTAAAGTGTGTGCTTTGATGTGTGTAAGTGTGCTTGCATGCAAGGTGTTGTAGGCAGAGGGGATGTGTGTGTGTGTTTGTGCAGACTGGGGAGAGGAGCCGTTGTTTGTGGGGTGGGGGCAGATTTCAGGATTGGGCAGGTGCCACTATTGATTTTTATGACACGCCTGCCATGCTTTGGAAACTGGCTGCAACACAATGTGCCACGCGGCAATATGCCAACATTTATTGGCACAAACAGCTTGACAGTGTCTTTTTTTACAGTGGCACTACAGCATTATTTGGCAACAATTACATGAGTACGTTTTTACAGTAACTATACCAGCATTATTAGGCACAGTCAAAACAATGGGCCTCATTACGAGCATGCCGGTCTGGTAACAACAATGCCGGTAAGCCTACCAGCACCTTTGTTACTGGACGGAACACTCTGAGTCTGCCTGCGGCTGCCCGGCGGCTGCTCGCAGACTTTCATGGAGGCACCGGCATCGTTATTTATGGTGCTGGTGCCTCTGTGTTCCCCATTCCCATTGAGTCCTATGGGACTCAATGGGAATGGGGAATACCATCTTTCCGGCGCCTGACTTCCCGGACTGGTGGGGTTAGACTCCCCTGCTGTTACCGGCAAGCCAGGCGCTGGAAAAATTCACTACCGCGGCTTCGTAATGAGGCCCAATCTGTTTTCTTGTAGTTGTAGTCGGAGGTGATCATGAGCAGGGAGGTGCAGGCACTGATTTTCTTTTATGGAAATCCTGCCATATTTTGAAAACTGTCAGCACGAAAGTATTAGGGAGCAATTTGCTGGCATATATTAGCACACACAGCATGCAAATATTTGTGTTTATTGGCAATACATCATTACTTGCTAGGCACAGTGGAAATGGGTGTGTTATTATAGTGACAATACTGGCATTATCAGGCACAGTCAACCAGAGTTTGTTTCTTACAGTGGCAATACTATAATATTCTGGCACAGCCGGCATTACAATAACTTTTTACAGGGGCAACATGGCATAATTTGGTACACTAAATATGGTGTGTTCTTACAGTGGTGATATTAGTATATTTTGGCAAAGCCAGGAGGACAATGTCTATTTTACAGTGGCAATACAGCATAATTATGCTCAACAAACACAGATGTGTTCTAACAGTGCAACAATGGCATTATTAAGAACACCAATAAGTGTGTTCTTACAGTGGCAATACTGGCATTATTGGGAACAGGCAGTATTGTAAGTGAGCGCGTACAGTGAAAATACTACCAATATTGGGCAAATGCAAAGGGTGTGCTCTTAAAGTGTCAATACTGGCAATAATTGGCACAGGTAGCATGAACATGCTCTTGCACTGTAAGAATGCTGTCATATTGTGGGAACGGGCATCCTGAAGTATGTTTTCCTGTAACAATGCTAGCATAAATTGGGCCAAAGGCATCATGAAAATGCGTTGGAAAATGCTCCCCTGTACTTGTTTTAGATTTCTTCATATTTTCCCCTACAGAACTGAATTGTAAATTGTATGGCTTGTTACACAATTTTCCACAAAGGCTGTGCTGGAAAAGACACCATTTTAAGACATTAATTTAAACCAAGTACTCTGAGGCAGTCCTTCCAAAACGCACAGTACTAGTACAAACCACTACTGTACACTATCATTTTCCACACTCATATTGAGGGTGAAAATGGATATTAAAAAAAAATCCCAAGTGGAATTTCTGGAATACCACTGGTGATATTCCAAAAGATCCAATACTGCTACAAATGGGACACTAGTAATCCATACAATTTGTAACAAGGACCTTCTTGTTTATTCCACATACATGATATGATATACTAAGTCATTTATAACGCGCCTGCACACAAGTGTTTCTGAATCACATCTCGGTTTGCTTTGTCCATCTCTCTGTCCCACATCTGTTTCCTTGACTACAGCTACACCTCCCTCTTCCCCTGCTACGTTGGCCTGCAGTGCATGGAACTGCAAGAATGTCAGTGGGCCTCATTACGGGTCCGGCGGTAACCCTGTTGGTGCTACCAGCGGGTTGCCGCGGGACCCATATTCATTTACCGGTGCCTGACTTCCCGGTGCCACCGGGCTATTAGAAGTCCGGCGGCCGAGAAGTCAGGCGCTGGTACATTTGTTAATCCCCATTCCCATAGAACTTTATGGGACTCTATGGGAGTGGGGCCACAGGGGCACCGTTAGCAACGCTGCTGGCGCTCCCGTGACAAGTCTGACTACTGGGACTGCTGCGCCCGGCAGGGTCAGAACTGTCGGGCAAAGCTGTTTCAGCAGGCAGACTTGTAGTTTGCCGGACCGGAAAGAAGGGTGCCGGTGAGCTTACCGGCTCCCTTGTTTCCGGGCCGGCGACATTGTAATGAGTCACAATGACTGCATACACAAATAAGGCAGGCAACCCCAGCACCAGGAGCTGGCTGCAACGTCTCTGTACCTCTCCCCTTCTCTAATCAGAGGTCTTGCCAATAATATATACTTTACCTCATCGTCCCTATGTGCATACATACTATACCCCCTGCCCTTAACACAACTATTTTGTCTGTCAGTATTTGATAGGTAAATCTTCCCTAGTTTGTATGTCGCCTGCTGTCGGGGTTCTCATCAGGGGAGGCAGATAAGCTGCCTTGCATGGCCAATGATTATTTTTCGGCCTCATTTGCCAAGTCTCCTTAGGCGCAAAAACCATGTGTAAAATGTACATGCATTGGTTTATGCCCCCAAATCTTCCCAGGTTATTTTCAGTCTTTTTGCGGGACAGTGTCGGACTGGGACAAGAAATAGGCCCAGACACCCAAAAAAAGTGGCCCACCCCTCGGTTCAAAAAAAGTGGCCTTCGAACCATCATCCGTGAATCGTGTCAATTCACGACTTTACAGAAAATGCTACTTATGGAGGGTTCATGTGTCTGTTGCATATTATGTTTTGTTTAAACGCTTGAGAAAGTAATAACATTCCTTTTGTTCTTTTATTAAAAAAAAACATCATCACATAGCTTAATACTTATTTTGCAGAACCAGACTCAAGGCATGTCAGGACCTTGGATTAAAGGGCCATATAAATTATATAAAATACAATACACTACTTGTAGCCACCAGTAATGAAAAGAGAGTGGCATTGAATAAGCAGTATACATGTACGTGCAGTGCATTATAAAGGCAATCATTGGCGAAAGTGTGGGTTCAGTTGTGAATGTCTTGTACCATGATCAGTGAGTGATACTATGAGCCTGAATCAACGAATGGTGAGTAGGGCCGATAAGTTTAACAATTTGAGACATTTAATATGTAGTCAGTGTATACTCCAATTGGTTAATCTGTGTGCAGTGACTAAATCATGGAGTTTCCAATGTTTGACGTTGACCTCTAGGGGGGTTGCCCTCTTAACCAGGCCAGAGGAAAGAGGGCTGCAATAAACCAGAGTACTCCCCAGAGAGGACCCCACTACCAGACCAATGCATGCTTCTGATTGTAAGGACCCCTGGCTACGCAGACCCCCTCTTTGAGGCTTGGCATACAGAAAAGTATTACGTTTGCTTAAGTTCATGGCAGCATTGGCAGACATTCGGAGCCAGCAGCAAGGGAACAGCAGATCACCCACTGAGCGCAGTGGATGGAGTCCTACCTGTGCCAGAGGAGACACTCTCATTTCAGGTGCAGGAACTATATTCTGTTCTTCCTGGGCAGTTTGTTGATTCGGCCTCCGGTGGCAGAGGGTGAAAGTGTTGTGGTGGCTGTCAGGTTACAGAACTGCCAGCTCTACTTTCCCCCGGGTTCTCTCGTTCTTAATCTGACAGACAGTACCTGCCATTCCTGGGTATTTCTCTACGGGGTTTATTGAGTTGCATGCATCATGCTGATAATATGGTATTTCCTGCATACTCTTACCTGCTAGTAGAGTCTCCACTGCTGCCTGGTGGTGCCTTTGGGGGGGCGGGGTGGTGGGCTGCCTATGCCTGGCCTGCTGCACTAGATGCTGCTGTGGGTGGCCTCCGACCTGAGCGGAGCCACGAGGTAGCATGTGCCACAGTGCCACTGCCCAGTGCCTAAGCAGCAAGAACTTTGGGCTGCGTGCTATTACTGTGCGGTGTGCGGTCTGCTGCTGCACCAACACATGCACACACTTGCTGCTGCCTCTGAGTCAGATTTGCCCTCTGCTGTGCGGCTGTCTCAGTCTCTCTGTGCCGCCGTGCCTGTGCGCCAAAATCATGCCCAGGGTCAGGGAGGCCCAAGCAATATTCTCTCTCTCCAAAGTCACGTGTCAGTAGTCATTTCATGTAATTGACCTGATGGTGGCGCAGAGTCTGTGTCTCCGGCTGCAGCCGCATTTTCATTGGCCTGCCCACTGTTGTTCCCTGGCGGCCCTGAGCCCCAGGCACAAGTTTATTTTGACTTTGCAAAGTGCAACAACTTTGTTGTTACTTCCTGCAAAGTTGAAATCAACTTAAATGAGAATGAACTTGGTGCTGCGTGCGCTGTGCCAGGGGTCCAGCCCTGCAGTCAGGCAGCCCACTGAGCCCATTCAGAGAGTGTGCAATGCCCACTGCCCAGCCCAGCAAGCAGCCCCACAGTCAGCCAGGTGTTAACTTGTTGTATTAGCACTTCAGAGCATGCCAGGCCCGAGCACCGCACGGTGGCCCGGGGTGGCGACACGGCCGCTGGCCCCTCTACATGATGGATGTAAGCATCACAATTTATAGTGTGGCTTGATGAAAAACCAGCCCCAGGTCCTCAAGGTCGTTCGGCCATTGGCCGATCGACTGATAGCCCAGTCTGACCCTGTTTCTGGGGCACAAACAAAATAGCAGGTTCCTGCTTATGCTCCACCAGCAAAAATCAAATGGTGTTTCGGCAGTATGACATTTACATTCTGGCGCAAACGGATTGGATTCCTATGAAATCTGCCTGTTGTTGGCACCTGCTAAAAGCAAGAAGATTCCCTGAGAATCCTTTACAAATGCTTTCTGCCATGCTTAAATGGCAGGCAGCGTTCACACTATTTGCACTGCAAAGTACAAAAAGAAGGTGTAACAGTGATGCCACATTTTTTTGCACTTTTCTTTGCAGTTCGTGGTGCAAATGATAAAATTGCACTTAAAGGATCTTTTTTGCATGTAAGTGCAAATGAAATGCGTCTCCTCCATTAAAAATGTGTAATTCTAATTGTCCAAAGGCTCGGACTGGCCTAAAGGGCAATAGGTCAATGCCCGAACCAACAACGGAAAGTGCTAATGTGGGACACTTTTTGCAGTCAACGTGGGTCACTTTTTTCACAATTCTGTACTTTGCCATCTAATGATTTCTGGTGTGCTGTGTCTGTCATGCCACCATGCCAAACTTATCTTCAGAGAAAGATCTAACCACTCGAGAGGCTACCCCACACCTCATGGTGATTGGCTAAGATAACACAAGCATGAAATGATGCATGTTAATGTTAATGTTAAATGTTAATGTTAAAGGTATTTATATTACGCACCGTCACCAACGGAATTGGTCTCCAGGCACTCAGGCGGATCTGCTAAAAAATGGTGAGGGGTGGGTAGGTTAGTCGGGTGAAGAGGGAGTAGGAAAGTGAGAAGAGTGGTCTGCTGTTGACGGATTCAGTTCGGTTTTCACCATGCACTGAGCTTTGCTGTAGTTATCGGATCGGATCGGAACTAGACCTTGTGTGCTGTTGATGCAGTTTGTGTTGTTTTTTGTTGTTGTTGCGGTGTGGTGAAGTCTGTGCGGTTTGCTGGGTGAGAGATGGTTGTGTGAGTTTTTGGGTGAATTGGGTAAGCAGAGATTTGAGGTTGGGTTAGTAGGTTGTACGTCCTGGTTCTTGCCAATCTTGTTCTGTTTAAATGGCCTACTTATGGGTACACTTAGGTGCTGGTTGCGCTTTTGGTCGTCTTGCTGTTAGGTTAGATGTCACGGTGCATTCCTGGTTGTGTTGTTTGGATCTTAGGGTTGTGGGGCTGGTTATGTCTAGTCTTCCCCTTTTGGTGTTGGTGCTGTTGAATGGCCGCCCCCTATATTCCCTTGCTGTCTATTTGATGGTGGTTTGTTGGGCTTGGGACTTATTGGGAAGGGTATTATTGATAATCGTCTTTGGTCTTCCATCGTGGTTTAGCTATGTATTCTGTCTTTAGTGTCGTCCTGTTATGCCTAGCTCTCAGTTTGTAGTTTGATAAGTCGTAGATTGTTTTTCTTAGATTCTGTATGTAGTTGGTAGATTGTTGGGGTACGGGATCAGTGTTATCACTCATCATTGTTATCAGGTGGGTATGTGCCCCTGTGGGCGTTCATCTAGTTATGCAGTGAAGAGCCATGATTTGAGCAGTTTCCTGAATAGTAAGTGGTTTGTAGTGTTGTGCATATTCTTCGGCAAATCGTTCCATACTTTTGGTACGAGGTGAGAGAAAGATGATCCTCCGGGTTTTCTCTTGTTGCAGGGTTTTGGCTCCAGGCAAATGTTGTTGCTTGATCTGAGCATTCTTGTTGGGTGATATAGGTGTAATTTGTCCCTCAGGAATTCTGTGCCTTGGTTCTGGATTGCTCTGTGAGTGATGCACATTGATTTGAATTTGATTTGTTGTTTTATTGGTAGCCTATGTAGTGTTTTAGCGCAGGGATGATGTGTTCTCTTCGGGGTATTTTAAGGAGCAATCTGGCTGCCGCAATTAGTATGCTTTGTAGTTTTTTTAGTATTCGTTCAGACATACCCAGGTATAGGCTATTGGCGTAATCAACTGTGGACATGACAAGAACGATGATGGATAGTGTTTTGTAGGCAAATGATAGGAATGGTAGGATCCTTTTTGCCGCTCTCAGTAGAAAGAAGCATTTCTTGAGTATAGCGTTTACTTGTGGCTCTGGGGTAAGTTTGTTGTCCATCAGGACTCCCAGGTTTTTTACAGTCGACTATGGGGCTGGGGTTGTACCGAGTTCCCTTGGTCAGGGTATGTAGTGGTTGTCTCCTCCGTTTTTTGTGATGATCATGATTTCTGGTTTGCCTGGGTTGAGTTTGAGGTAGTTAGAGTTAATCCAGCTGAATACATCACACAGGCAGTCCTCAAGTGTTGTGTTTTCTTCTTGAGTGTCTTGTATTTAATACTATTTGTGTATCGTCAGCGTAGTTGTAGCAGGTGAGGCTGTGTCCTTTGATGATTTTGATCAGCAGAGAAAGGTAGATGTTGAATAATAGCGAGGAGAAGGATGATCCTTGTGGTACGCGGCATGTGCATTCTCTTGTGTTGGATTTGAAAGGTTTCATCCATATAGTTTCTGTTCTGTTAGGAAGGATTTTATCCACATTAGGGCGGTGTCTGTTATTCCCAGTCTTTTTAGTCTCCTCCTTTAGACAACAATTCTCCACAATGCTGCTTATCCCCTTCCTTATACTCCACCCACTTGCCTCAATCATTTTGAGATGTTTTGTCCAAAGGGAATTGGACTGTAGCACTTTTTATCTAGCACAAGATTGTGTCCTTGTTTTATTTTTATGGTGAAGGCGGTGGATGAGTAGACTCACTCGACCCCACCCATTTAGGCACTGTTCTCGATTTCACCCACCAGTCCTTTATGCTGCACCGGGCTGGACTGGATGCTTTTAGCATATGTAGCTTGTTTTTTCTGCATTTTATATTTTTCTTCACTGTTTTATTTTAATTTTACTTGTGGGAACGCAACTTCAGCGTTGGTTTCTCCCATCTGTCTGCGCTGCGTTAATGCAGATGCTTATTTTGTTGCCTTAAGTTTCATGTGGAAATTCTCTGTTTTGGACCCTATGCCTCTGCCTAGAGTGTTTGGGCCCTGATCACCACTGGCACAGGTGTCTCTGCTGTGATGCACTCTTCGTGAACATAGACAGTTAACAACGCACACCTGTTTTAAGATATCAAATTTATGGTATTTATTAGCTAATTAAATCTGAAACTTAAGGTGCAGAGGAGAAACACCAGTCCTGGCACATGGACTTTACAATTATGCAATACAAAACAGTAAGTTCCCAAAGATGTGGGCATTCCTGCCCCTGCACGCTATCAAAGGCCTGTTCTCAGCCAAACCATTACACTATACATTGTTCATTGTATACATTGAAGCAATTTTAGACTTATTTTGATAAGGTGAATATTCAAATAAACATTCATCAAGAAAAATGAAAACTTTCCTTTTTTCTTCACAGTTTCTACTTTAATGGGAAACCCAACACGTTTCAAGCTACGATACTCTTCATCAGGTGTGCTCTTCTGTGAAGATTGCTGCAATTAAACAAAAAGAAAACGCAAATGAAAACACTTGAAGATGCAAGAGAAATCTTTTACATTTTTTCAAGATCACCTTTAGCTTGATTAATCACCTTTTGGATAAAAACTCCAGAACTCTTCTGGTAGTGTATATGATCTATACACAATGTCAGGTTTATTCCAACTGCTGTAACCAGTGATCTGGATGAGACAAAGATAAAAATTATTTTGACCTCTATGTTAATTAATCAAATGTGTGGGTGAGCACAAGATTGACTATCACCATACAGCTTTTACCTAGCCAATAAATATTCAAGATGAGCTTGTCCATGAGATAATGAATTTCTAACCCTCCCAGTACAAATTTATCATTGGCACTTTTATTGTTTCGGTGCTCTGGTTGCACCTCCGCTAGTGATTCTGACTCCAGTTGTTCCGCCACTGGTGCTTTTGGCTCCCGTTGCTCCTCTGCCTTCGATGCCTTTACTGGCTGCCCTGGTTATTCCGTCTGCACACCCAGAGCTCTTTTTCCTGCAGCCCTCAGTACTGCTGATGGACCCACCATTTATAGGTTGAGACCCTCAACCTTCTATAGGGGACACTGGTTATGATGACTTTAGAGGTAGAAGTTATGTCTTCAGTCAGACCCTTCCATGATAGGATGTAGGGGTAGCTCGATTTCCTGGCCACACCTTAATCTAATGATCCTCAGTCATGCTCAGGGCTTGTCAATCACCCAGTGCCTTGCACCCTTTATTGTAGCCCGCATTCTCTTAGCTTTATTTCAGAACTACAAGGAGCAGCATTCCATGCCGTACTAGGAGAGCATTTCTGTCAAAGGGAAAACACGGAAGACTTCCAGACAGACTCTGACACTCCGGTGCCGGTCAAAAGAGAGAAGCATTATTTATCTCATCTCAGGAAAAGAGGAACACCAAACCCAAATCCAATGGAGAAACTAACAGAGACTGTTGTGAATCACTGAACACCAAAAGGGGGCAGGGCTAAGTGACAATTATATAGCTTTGCACTACAATAGCCTAAACCCGGTGGGAAAGATAGAGGGAGATTGGGCCCTAGAGCCAAGTGGAACACAGAACCAATGGGGAGGGAAAGGAAATGTTGGAACAGGAAGTCACTGGAATAAAAGAACAGGAAGACCCTGAACTATGGAACAGTGTTTGGGGGAGGTCAGGAGGTGTGGATTTGAACTGAGAGACCAGTCGGAAGACGGAAGGTGAAGCAGAGTGCTGAAACATCTGTTGAGAAGCTAACTAGGAGTGCAGATGAGGTATTGTGTGTGAAAGAGAGTGGTACCATGTAGGAGGAGTGTAGCTGTGAGTGTGATTGTGGATGTGAGAGTGAGTGTAGAGGGTGGAAGTAGGTAGTTTGGGGTGTAGAGGGTAAAGGAGATATTTGTAAGAGAGAGATCGAGTGAAAGAGAGAGCGAGAAAGAGACTGTGAGAGAGAGAGACTGAACGAGAGATGGAAAGAGGAACAGTGAGAAGAGAAAGGGAGAGAAGAAGACATTTATACAGGTGAATGTTAGTGGTAGGAAGAGATAGTCAGTGGCAGAGAGAAGTGAGAGAGATAGAGAAGAGTGTGAGACCAGGGGGACAGAAGGGGAGAGAGGTGGGTGGATAGAGACTGAGAGAGAAGAGGTGGGGTGAAAGTGAGAAGGATGAGAAAGGGGAGGGACTGAGAAGCCCTGAGGAAGTAATGACAGAGAGGTATAGAGTAGGAGACAGGGATGGAGAAGGCAGAGGAGGTGACAGAGGGGGTATGAGGAGAACGGGGAGTAGTGAACAGGAAGGCAAGATCAGGAAAAGAAGTTGAAAGGGAGTGAGAGAGAGAAAGAGTGAGTCTCTGGCAAGCACTATTCAAAACATCATGGAGAGAATTCCTGGGGGAATTCTAGCGCAGGACACCCTTAGGAAGCCCCGAGGCAGTTTGGTAGATAAGGCCTTGGCCGCCAGGCCCTCCCATGGTAGAGAGAGAGAATAGACTAGACAGTAGAGGTCACTGATTTCTCGGAATCACACTAACCAGGGTTGACAGGAAAGGTTAGGGTTTAGGGAACGTATAGGAGCTTGAGAGACCAGTTAGAAACATACATTTGTCCAAGTCTACCTACAGGCTTGAGAGCATTTTGAAGGCAAGTTTAAAGTGCTCTTAATAAAAAACCCTTGAACGATCTATTGGACGCTTGGGGTTATTAAGGCCCTCTGTGATATTCCGCATACCAGGAAAATGTAGTATTCTTTTCTAATTTGTCCTTTAAAGGCTTGTCTAATCGAGAGAGGGGCTCTTTTATATGGAGCGGTTGCAATCATTTGAGCCATGTGAGTGTCCCCTGCTAAGAGGAGGGGGTGCTGCAGAGGTGACCCAGTGGGTTTTATGATCAGCCCGATAAGCATCCTTGACCGCTTCACAACTACATTTGCAGCAGACCCTCAAAAAGTCCCTATAAAGTATACTACTTATCAGGCAAACCGAATAGTAACCACATCTCAGAGAGAGCAAATGAGCTCTCGGGTATGCTACACTACTGGACAAGTAAGGTTCTATTAAGATTTGATGAACCTCATTATTTGAAAGCAAACCATCAATAACTCTGGTCCTCCATCTCCTACCAAAAGAATACGTAAAATGGACAGATGTCCACTTTACAGTCCCATTATTTTGGATTTTCATTGACCAATCAATTACAGAGACTTTGGGCCATGTTCCAAGTATTGGCGGTCCGGCTGGAAATAAGGTTGCCGGTAGCAATGTACCGGCACCCTTTCCGGACAACCAGACTACGAGAATACTTGCAGGAGCCGTTGCTCCCGGCAGGTTTGACCTGCCGGGAGCACAAGCCCCTGCAGGTATGGCTTTCACGGAGGCACGAGCACGTCACCAACGGTGCCGGTGCTTTGTTGTCCCCATTCCCTTGGAGTCCTAGGGAAATCCACAGGAATGGGGACTTATACTTTCCGCGGCCTGACATCCCGGGCCGCCAGGACTTGTAATGTCCCAGTGGCACCGGCATCTCAGGTGGCGAAACAGTGTTACGTGGTTGACGGCAACCCGCCGGCACCGACCTTGTAATGAGGTCCATTGTGCCTGCCTGCTATGACAATACGGCAAAACATCTTCTCAAACTGCACTGGAGACTCTTGTATCATTGTCGTCTCCAGACTCCAAGGCTGTGTTATGTTTTATACTGATGTACAGAACCGACAAGAACATTTATGTAATTGACCAAATTATATTTTGCTTACAGAGAATTGCTTGTCAGACCGATTTTGCATTGACGTGTGGTGTTTTTGTGTGTGATTTCTGTTTGTATTTACTTTTGATGCACTGGGGTCACAATCTATGCTATCTGTCTGGATGCTGAATGAAAGAATGAGTTTAGAAAGTAGGGGCATATCTCTATGGGTAGTTTTAGCAATAAAGAAATCTAGTACCCCCTCCGAACCCCCCCACCCCCTGGCATCCCCAGATGTTTATGGTAGGCACTGGTCAGCCTGTCAGCCTTTGCCCACGGCTATTCAGAAAATTAGTATTTGCCTCTCTACTGTGACCCTGGGGCATCTCAGTTAGCATTATGATCCTGTCTTTCTAAGAGTAATGGGATGGGAATACTTTATTGGAACCCTATGGTAAGATTTATTTTTGCCCACTCTCTAAGGTGAAGTAGAGGTCTACCAAATTCAGAACCATACCTTCTGTCCTTTTCACAAGCCTCGGTCTTTCATCCTTTTTGCACCAAGACTTTTTCGAAGTTTCCATTTGTTTCAGGAGATAATGGCCATTTTGTCTCCTGATCCTGTTTGTATTTCCATAAACAGTGCGGAATCCTTTTTTTAATCCAGGTCACGTTTTCTTTTTATATTGCTCCTTTCATGAAGGAAAGAAATCGTAAACAACAACCCTAAAGAAAGATAAAATTATGGGGATTCATAGGTACCATGAAAGGGTATCATTACATATTATCCCCACCAAAAACATCGCCGTATATATGGTTGTCTGGAACGGCCATAGGCAATATTTTGGGGGGGTCAATATTGTTTTTTTGGGAACAGAGGTTGCGGGGGCATCCCCCGCTCCTTTAAAAATAATGCAGGGGTTTCAGGGGTGTCCCTCGCAGGTTCCATGCCTTAATATCGCCGCAACAATATGGTGATAATTTTGTATTGCGATATTTTTGCGGGGATGTTATTAACTCATGGAACTGTATAGAAGACACAGGATCCAGGAGTCATGTAAGGTAGGCTTTATTGACCACTGGTGCGCCAAATACACATGAAGTAAGCACAACAGGTAAGTTACAAGGGCACAAACCGCTGGCCCATCCACTCCCAGCCAGCCCACATGTCACTCCCAGAACACTTACTCTGCCACATATACAAACATTCCCCTCTGACATCACAGGCCCACGCCCACTGATGTCACCGACCCTGGGCCTCATCATGAGTTGGGCAGTAGCCCTTAAATGCGACGGTAATGGTATTACTGCCTGGATTACCGCTCTGCCCGATCGCAACCCTGCAAAATTAGCGTTGGACCCAAAGGGCACCGCTGTTAATACAGCTGGCGGTACCACAGCCAACGTTATTACATCCTCGGGACGGACACCTTCCAGCACTCTGTGGCCATGATGCATGGCATGGTACAGTCGACATTAAGTGCAGTCCTGGGCCAGGTGCTGGATGCCCTGCTGCGCCATGTGAACCTGCATATGGCACTGCCCACCACGCAAAAATATACAGAAGACCAGGTAACAAACCTGGCCACACAGCCGCTCTCTGTATAATCCCTACCAAGGGCAGTGCAATTTGCAAAATTAGAGTCAACTAATAAATGTTCACTGTATTTACAGAATGTAACTCATCAATTCAATTCTTGAAGAATTGATTTGGTCTGGTTTCTAGACCTTTGATCTTGTGTGAAGTTGTTGTCAACTCCCCGCACATTTTTTCCACGGGCTACCTCGATCCCTTGAGTTTGTGTAAATTAGACCTGCCCTGATGAAGGAGCTGTATGCTCCGAAATGCATTGGCACTTTATGTCTATAACAATTATGGGATGAGTTAGCCGCGGCCTCACTAAGATTTTATTAGTGACCAACTTGGAATTTTCTTTTTGATAAACGCATATTACTTTTGGATCCGACTAAGAGATTTATTTGAATGAGTTACATTCTGTAAATACAGTGAACATTTATTAGTTGACTCTAATTTTGCAAATTGCACTGCCCTTGGTAGGGCTTATACAGAGAGCGGCTGTGTGGCCAGGTTTGTTACCTGGTCTTCTGTATATTTTTGTGTTCCACGAGTCAGGGTGTCTCCAGACTCATCGTAGCCAGCTCCTGTGAATTTTTTGAAAGATGATTTATAACCTCAACCTTTTTTGATCTGTTTGAAAGTGAATTTAAACAAGTGGTGCCCACTCACTTACCTTACTGCCCACCACGCAGGCACAGGTGAATTACCTCAAGGCAAGGTTCTATGCCATCGCACAAGTGCCCATTGTCATTGCAGCCCTCGACAGCACCTGTGTTGTATTGGTTGCATCCCAGGCCCATGAGTCAGTCTTTCGGAACTGCAAGCACTACCATTCATTGAATGCGCAGATGCCCCGTGGGCCTGACCTAAACATGAGCCACTGCTGTGGCCGCTACACTGGATCCACCCACAACTCCATGGTGTTATGCAACAGCACACTGCCAGCCTACATGGAGAGGCATAGGGGACAACAGATCTGGATAGTGGGTCAATACAAACCCTGATAAAATGCATGTTTAAGCTGAAGTAAAAAAAAGGGGGGGTATTGCCACAGGAAGCATTGCATGGCAATAGGAAGCACCATCAGCACCTCTGCAGCACCTGCACTATTAACGGGGGGCATCCAAGGGCGCATGCACACGGCCATCACACCTGGACCCACACATTGCTGCAAACACAACGCATCAGACCACAATGACCAGAATGCACCTGGAATGTGCTGCAGTGCAGATCCACACCCTATCAGCGAACAGTGAGTCCACCCAGGACCACAGACAGGAATCCGAAGTGAGAGGATACTACTCCCTATTCCCTAAAGAACTGCGTGAAATGAATACTGAGAAGTAAACATGTGCATGAACATCACTCAGAGAGTATCCCATTAGTGCATTAAAACATGTATCAACTGTTAAACTAAATTGTTGATGCAATAAACATTTACCATCATCTAGTGATACAGGCCCATCAAAAAACAAATGCCTACTTCCCCATATCAGGGAGTTATAACAGTAGCACCATCCTGTGGGACTCCATGCACCACTGTCCCAACCATATCCAAGGAGCGATGCAGGTGGAACTTGGGGCACACAGCTCTCAGCGCCCCTTGTACGATAATGTAAGGGAATATCAAACTGTGAGTTCATGCCTATTTATGTACATACAAATACAAGTGGCCCATGCACCCCTTACCTGTAGTGCTGTGTCCACCCGTGCCACAGCAGCTATCCCATGTGCAGTCAACCGTCAGCCACCACAGGACAGCCACCTCAACAACACAGTGTGCATGGCATGAAATCGGAAGGACGGACACCCATCACACATTGCAGGGCCCTGTTGGACACAGAAATGGCCACAGTGCGTTAAGGCTGAATGTTCTGACTCTGCAGACCCTTGTACCACGCATGATACAAATGCCTGATGTTGTCATCCCATCCCATGCAGTTGACTCAGGATACCAGCAGCTCACCTGGCTGATGACCCCTGTGCGTGACCCTAGAACGCCACATGACCACGCCTACAACCATGCCCACAGCAGGACATGCATCTGCATTGAACGTGCTTTTGGACTTTTGAAGGCACAAGGGCCCTCATGTATGCCCCGGACCAAGTAGGCAAAATAGGCTTGACATGTGCAATGCTGCACAACATCTGCCTAATGGGGAATGTGCCCTTACCCCTGCTGCAGACAGGCAACCACCAGGGGCTGATGATGACGAGGACCATATGGCCGGAGCTAGGCCTGATGCACACAGGGATGGAGTGAGTGAGCGGAGGCTGGCCAGACAGGCAATGATTGACAATTATTTTTAGCATGGTGACTGAACACATAACACAACCTGCACATTTTGAACAAAGAACACTAGTACAGAATCATGATTGTCCTTGCATTTTGTCAGTTTTTTACGGGCTTTAATGTATGTGAAATTAATCCCATCCCCCCTCCCACCACCACCTCCCCTGCACACAGTCACTCCCAGGCCCCAATACCAACTCACCTGCACACAGTCCCCCCTCCCCCCCACCGACCACCAGCTCCCCTGCACACAGTGCCCCCTCGCCCCACCGACCACCAACTCACCTGCACAGTCCCCCCTTCCGGAACCACAACCAACTCCCCTGCACACAGTGGGCCTCATTACGACCCTGGCGTTAACCAATGGCGCTATTAGCGCCATGGTTAGTGCCGGTAACTTACCGAATCCCCCATGGTGAAATGGGGAATTACCACCCCATTCCAAGTTTGGGGGGGCGGTAATTCCCCATTTGCCATTGGCCCTTCCCCATTCCCATTTTTGCCCCATAGGGCTCAATGGGAATGGGGAAGGCGGTAATTACGGTACCGCAAATTGCGGTACCGTAATTACCTTCAAGGTCCCTTTGCGGGTCCCTACCTTAACGGCTGGTACAGACCAGCCGTTAAGGTTGGGAGCCGCAAAGGGACCTCGTAGTAAGGCGTTAAGGGGTTAACGGCGCCGCAACCTTTTATGGCGCCGTTAACCCCTTAACGCGTGGGTCGTAATGAGGCCCAGTGTTGCCTCCCCCAACACCAACTCCCCTGCACACAGTTCCCCCTTCCCCCACCCACCACCAACACCCCTGCACACATTCCCCCTCCCCTAACCACCACCAACTCCCCTGCACACCGTCCCCCCTCCCCCAACACTAATATCCCTGCACACAGTCCCCCCTAAGCCCCACACCAACTCCCCTGCACACAGTCTCCTCTCCCCATACCCAACCATGTGTCCATGTGATGACCCTTCAGGGCGACAGTTCACAGTCCAATCACTGGGTATGCGGCCGCTTCCCATGTGCACTGGATTCTGGAGAGCGCTGTAGCAGCCTGCGCTGTAGCAGCCTGCGCTGTAACATCCGTCGTGGGGTTCCATGTTGGGACTCCACAGTAGGGGTGGTGAAGGTAGATTGGATGGAGACAGGGATTTGTATTTGCTGCCAGAGGAGGTTGTTGGTTTCCCGCATTTTATTCTGCAAATGCAGAGAGCCCCTCGCATAGCTCCCTTACCCTCTGCCCAAACCCGTGAGCGATGCTGTACATGCCTCCACCACCATCATTGTGTGGGCATTGTCCCTGGCCATGGTCTTTGTAGCACCCCTTACGACATGGCTGATGGCCTTCATGTGCCAATTGTGTCCTCTATCAAGGCCCTTAATCCTCAGCTGACGTGCCTCTATGACATCAAGTCCCCCCATCACAGCAGGCACAGGACCAGTAGGAGGGACTGGGGGAGCTGTACTGCCTGGGGGGGGGGGGGGGCTGTACTGCCTGGGGGAGGCTGTACTGCCTGGGGGGCTGTAGCACCTGGTGGGGCTGACCTGCCTGGTGGGGCTGCCTGATTATGAGGCATATGAGGGTGTGTCCTCGTCAGCCACCAGATTGGAGGCACGACAACAGTGTGCCTGGCAGTGTAGCCTTGGGCTGTGCATATCCATACGGTCATGGCTCTCTGGTGGTGTGCAAATATCCGGTACTTGCATGTATTCAGGTGTGGGGGCCGGAGCTGACTACTGGTCGTCGCTGCTTGCCCCTCCCTCCTCCTGTGTTGTTGGTATCGAGGCCGCTTCAACAGCCTCCCCTTGGTCAGGCATGGTGGGTTGTGCCCTCTGTGTTGGTGTGGCCCTGGGGAGTTGGGCCGTTGCTTTTGGCGTGGCCATGGGGGTGTGGGCCGTTCCTGTTGGCGTGACCCTGGAGGGTTTGGCCCTTGGTGGAGGTGCAGCACTGCTGCATTGTGGAGTGGTGTGGTGGGTATTCCGCCTTGGAGTCCCCTGTCATCACTTTGTGGGGTGCTGGTGGAGGTGTGGGTGGGCACTTGATGGGATGGCCCCGCTACCTCACCCTCCCTGGATGCCTCAGGTGATGCCTGCGTGCCTGTAGGGGACATGGGGGATGGCATCATGTCACATTCGTTCACATGTTTTGCCATGCATTGCAGTACTCACAGGGGGGGGTTGCACAGGCGGTTGGACTCATGCGCGGGACAAGCCTGCTTGCATTTTGCAGTGGGTTGGTATATATGGGGCATGGTGTGGGAGGGGACACACACTTGGGAATGTGGCTTCCCAGTGGTGGCACGGCAGGGGTTGATTGCTGGCATGGGCATTTGTCTGGTAAGCATCTGGTTTACACATCCAGCTGGCAATGGCGCGCTGCTGTGCCCACACTATGGCTGTGTGTTGCATAACACTTGGATGTCTCCCTTGACTGCCCTCCACACAGCTCTGGCTCACAGGGATGGCCTAGGTGCACTGGCAGATGGGTGCTGCTTTGGGTGCCTGTGGTGTCTCCCACACACTGCACCCAGTCGCAATGCCCGGCTCATGGATATACATACTGGGGGTTGGTGTGGTGGGCTGTTCATATTACATTTGGTATTGGGGGTTCATTCACCTTCGGCCTCTTGGGTGGCAGCGCCTGCCTCCGCTCCTCCGACTCCCCCTATCCCTGCGATGTCGATGATGCTGCTCTACCGCTCCTCCCATGGCAAGAGCTCCGGTGGTGGTGGTGTGGTGGTGATCCTCCTCCAGTGGCCATGCTGTCAGTCCGGTGCTGGGCTAGGATGCCCCTGAGCTGCAGGCCGTTGTAGCGCTTTATGCCATCTTCCCCATCCCTGGGGACATGGCCGACTGCAGACGCCTTCTTGCTGATGTCGGCCCAGATGTTGTTTCAGCACTTTGAGCTTGATTTCTTTTGTTGGGCCCCATACAGCTCCTCATAATGGGCTATCACTTCCTCCACAAGGACACTGAGCTCAAACTCACAAAATTTAGGTTTATGAAGCCGATCCTGGGCTGACTTGCCCCTTGCACACTCCTGTGACATATTTTTGGTTCAGTTGCTCTGGATGGCTACCAGGTGCTCGGATTTTTGATGGATTGTGATTTCCAAAATGGCACCGCAGTGTTTCCCATTCCGCCGGTGATGCATTTCCTGCATGCTATTACCACGCGGTGTTAACACGTGATACCGGCGGCGCTAACGCTATTTAGGCTGGGATTTCGGGCGCTAGCGTTATTTGTGTAGAACGGTATTAGCGTTAACGCTGGTGTGCGCGAGTCTGCCGACTTGTGATGCGGAGGTATATACGTGACTAATCCTGATGTTAACGCTTATAACGCTCAACGTTAATAATGCCCAGATACCGCCCAACTCGTGATGAGGCCCCCTGAGTGCTACAGCATGGCAGCTAGAGACATCAAGCTACAACAAAAGGCAATTGAAAAACAATATTGGTTATTTAGTTATTCTTGTACAAATGCCTTTAAAGTAAAACGGTAGTATGGTTCTTTGTAAATAGTATTTAAATGATTACTTAAGGGTTGATTTCAGATCAGCTAAGCTGTTTAAACACATATAAAAAACAAATACTCATCTATCGGGAAATCATTATCACAGATTTGTCATTTATTTTGCTGAACAGGAGTATGAATATAGAAGGAAGGGTTAAAATAATGTTTTTACCTTAAAAGTAAAGTGGTCTAGTCATCTGGAATTACCATGAATTGAACGAATTAGAAATGTTCCAGGGAGAAAAAAACGAAAGTCCTTTGAACGGAAATGACTTTCGGTTTTCACTCCCCGAACATTTCTTACAACCCACTGCCCCCACCTCCTTACTTACCTCTTGGCAGCACACCTCCTTGTGTGCCGGCATCTCATGCTTTCCTCTGTGACACCAGTTCCCTTCACTTACGTGAATGGGAGCCGGCCCATCTTTTTTTTTCTTTTTTCAAATTGTATTGAATAGGGAGCAGGGGACACCCTTGCAACACCGGATGACATTACAGTGAACAAGAGTGTGGGGGACACCCCCGCAGTCCCCGCAGCCCTTGTTCACTATAATTTGTGAGAAACCTGAGGGTATTCTCCCAAGTAAGCCTCGGGAATCCCTTATTCAGGTTGCCAGGGGAAGGCTGGCGCTCTCAGATCCCAACCCTAGGGGTGCACGAGCGACGGAGGATCAGCTGGGTAGGGGAGGTCAGGGTTATGCTCGGGGAAGTGCCCCAGGTGAGACGCGGTACTATATCGTGGAAGAAGGAGAGGAGGACGAAGTCCCAGGGATTTTCTTTTATTATTCGACATCTACCTCCCTTCCACCCAAAGAAGCTCCCTTAATAAAATCCTACCACCCCTACAACTCTGATAAACCAACTAGGAACCCAAACCCTGTTACCCTCAAAAACCACAACTCCCAGAATCCTTGTTTTCCTGTTGTCCACCTAAATACTCTCCATCCTTCGTCTACACGTCCCTCTGATTATTCTTTTCCGAACACCCAGTCTACTATGACAAAACACTACCATTCCGACAATCCCCCTTGTTTATTTCAAGGTAGTAATCCCGGTCATTCCCGTTCACTACACAGACTTTGCCAATCTGACCCTTCTGAATTTACCAACCCCCCTAGGACGAAGGATATCATTTCTCATGACAAATCCCCCCTTTTGACACAAACCCTTTCTTACACCGTGGAAGACAGCAGACTAACTCTAGAGCTGTTTACCTAACATGTCCCGACATAAGGGTCAGGTAGAGTCAGACATTTGACCAGAATCACACACACTTGATGGCCCTTTGCCACAGGAATAAAAGGTAGAGCACAAGAGCATAGGTCGAGCAAGGCAAGCTGCATGACTAGAGAGCTATCCAAGCATGGCAGTTCAAGTGGAGGAGAAAGGCGACGAGTCTCAAAGGGACGACAAGGAGCGAAGAGACCTTGCCCTTTCAGACCCAAACCTGCGAAGCCTCCGCAGAAGGAAACATAAGACCGCGGACAATAGCCCAAGTGTGTTGCAGCAGATGTCAATGGTACACAGAACGTGCCTACGCTGATAAGCAGGACAGAGGGAGATGCCTGCTATCGTGGTACCGGCCTTGACTACAGATAGGGTGAAAAGCCCAGTGGTTCATCACAGCCGGTAAGTCGAAAGGGAACCAATAAAGAAACCAAACTGTGTTGAATGAAAGTCGCAAAGTGGCATATTGAGGAAAATTCAAAGAACTATATACATTGTTTAGGAAATACCATCTGTTGCGGGGTCCGGCACCACGTGGGTACTGACTTGAGAACCTGTGATTGATCCTGTGTTTGAAAGAAACTACTGATACCAGAAGGTGCTAGGGGAGCCGCAAAATTAGGTCAAAGTGGTCGTACAGGGGTCTAGCAAAAACCCTCTACAGTCGAAAGTGATTGACCGACAATTGAGAACACAAGGGAAGTGAATCCTGCGTTAGAAGAAACTAAAGGGAATTGTGAAATGGCAAGAGTGAACCCGGCGGAGAGATGACAATCCAAAGGAATTGTGAAATGGCAAGAGTGAACCCGGCGGGCGGATTCCAAGCAAAAGGAATTGTGAAGTGGCAAAAGTGAACCCGACGATGGGATGCCAATAAAGAGGGTCAAAGTCTAAAGTCCCAAGAAACAGTGGGCCTCATTATGAGTTTGGAGGCAGCCATGGTGCTATTAGCACCATGGCTGCCTCCAAACCGGGCTCCATTACCGGGTTCCTGCAATGGGGACTTACCGGGTCATTCTGACATAGGAGGACCCGGTAATTCCTCCTTGCAGGAACCATTCCCCATTCCCATTTGAGCCCCCATAGGCCTCAATGGGAATGGGGAGGGAGGTAATAATGGGCACATTTCAAGTGGCCCGTTATTACCTCCCTCTTCCCCTCGCGGGACCCGGAAAAGATGTCTGGTTTTACCAGACGTCTGATCCAGGTCCCGCAAAGGGAACCTCGTAATCGGCGCTCCCGTAAGGAAGGGGGCCGGTCCCGTACCGGCCCCCTTCTTTACGGTAGCGTCAGGGTTATAATGAGACCCAGGGCCTTATTACGACTTTGGAGGTAGCCATGGCGCTATTGGCGCCATGGCTGCCTCCAAAACCGTGTTTGGGTTCCCTGAATGGGGAATTACCGGGCCATTCCAAGTTTGGAGGGCCCGGTAATTCCCCTTCTAGGAACCCAGGAACGGTCCTTCCCCATTCCCATTTGAGCCCCTATAGGGCTCAATGGGAATGGGGAGGGAGCTAACAACGGGCCCACTCATAATGGGCCCGTTATTAGCTCCCTGGTTTCCTCGAGGAACCCGCTATGGACGTCTGGATAAACCAGACGTCCACAGCGGGTCCCGCAAGGGAACCTCATAATATTGCGGAGTGGGTTTAACGGCGCCGGCACCATTACCAGTGCCGTTAAACCCATTCCGCAATAGTTATATTGAGGCCCCCAGTGTGTTGACAAAAGTGAACCCGGCAGAGGGATGTCCACGGTGAACTGTTTAAAAAGAAATTAAGATTTGTGAATGCTGGCCTGCTTTACATTTTGACTCTCCAGTGCTCAATTTTTTCTATTCCGCTTTACAGGCGGGAGCATTTCTCCGCGGTTCATACCGAAAACGCTGCCATGATGAAGCTTGTGAGGTTTTTGATGAAATTAAGTCATGAAACCGTTACTATTGAACTACAAAACGGAACCCAGGTCCACGGAACAATTACAGGTGTAGATGTGAGTATGAATACACATCTTGAACCCAAAGTTAGATCCAAAAAAAGAGAAGCGGTTGCTGGAAGAGAGCGAGGCTTTGGCCGTGGAAGAGGGCGAGGCCGTGGCAGAGACAGAGGAGGCCCCAGGCGATAATTTTGACAAGCTACACATGGGAGACTATTTTGAAATGTTTTTGTACAGGTTTTGTTTGTTTTTTTAATAAACAGAAATATTGCCACAACAAAAAAACTAAAGAAAAAGATTTGTGAATGCTAAGGAGAAAATATCTTTGCAAAAGGCCGTACTGAACCCGGCTGATGGAGGCCGAGATTGAGAAGGATCTGAGCCCAGAAGAGGGAGATCCAAGGGTGAAAGGTTGTCACCCAAAGAACTGTGAAAGCAAAGCCTGCAAAGCCTGCAACTGAGAGCCAGAGTGAACTCGACGGAGGGAGGCCAATATTCAAGGCTGGTCTGAGCAAGGCAGAGGGAGATCCAGTGGATGGAACACCAACACCCCTTCGACACATGAAGGCAAGGATAAGAAAATACGCCAGAGTGAACCCGATGGGAGGGAGACTGATATTCGAGAGGGGTCTGTGCCCGGAAGAGGGGGAGAAATGGGGGAAGAATCATCACCGCAAGTGCAATCCAAAAGAACTTTTTGATTGTTATTTGAATCTATTAGGTTCTTTATCAAATGTACATTGGGTGATGGTTTCACCCCGGGTCCCCCTCATCCGGCTGCAGACCCCTCAAACAGTTATTATCAATATCAGGATCTTCAGATGTTGTCTCTCCTGCTTCTGAGGACCCGATAGATTCAAATAACAAACAAAAGGTTCTTTCGGATTGCAATTGAATCCACTGCTGTTCTGTGGGATTATTTTCCACTGTTTACAGCTGCAGATCCTACCACAGCAGTTGCAAGAATGAAATCTGCTTCTCCTACAGATGCCTTTCCGCTGTCTGTGATGAAAAATATTTTTGCTTTGATTCTGCCTCATATTACCTCTGCAGTAAATCAATCCCGTTCAATCGGGATTATTCCTCCTGTTCTTAAATGCGCTACTGTAATTACCCTTCTAAAGAAACTGGCTCTGGATCCTTTACTTCTTGCCAACTTCCGCCCCATTTCTCTTCTGCCATTTTGCATGAAGTTGCTTGAATCTCTGGTGTCTCCACTATTGGTTTGCGGTTCTGTGAGTCTACGTCCCTGATGCTTTTCAGTCGGATTTAGACCGGGCCAGGGTTCCCAAGATTGTTCTGGTCTCGGTGCTGGATGACTTTACTCTTATTGCTGATCAGGGTGGTGTGGCGGCATTCATCCTGTTGGATCTTTCGACCGCGTTTGATACTGTCGACAACTCCATCCTGAACAGTCATTTGTGAGCTGCTGGTATATCGGGTTCAGTTCTCTCATGGTTCCACTCTTTTCTTTCCGACCGTTCTCAGCGGCTGTTGCTCCAGCCTTTTCTCTCTGCGATATCTCCTCTGATGTGCGGGGTCCCTCAGGCATCAGCCTTGTCTCCAACACTTTTTAATATCTATATTCAGCCTCTGATTGCTCTGATCCGCGCCCACGGCTTCAGATGCTACTCGTATTCTGGTCCAGCTGGATCTTCTTCCTCCAGCCCAGGCCACCCAGCTGCGAGATTGCTTAGCGGCTGTGGGTTGCTGGATGAGTGAAAATTGGCTGAAATTGAATGGAGACAAGACCAAGGTTATGGTTGTGGGTTCTTCTATCGCTCCCTCTCTTTGGACTCCGTCTTTTTGGCCCTCTTCTTTTGGCTCTTTTCCCGTTGCAGTTCCGTTGGCCAAAAACTTGGGTGTCAAACTATCTGCTTCTCTTTCTATGGCTCCCCAGGTTAGTTCGGTCTGTTAGGCTGGTCACTTTCAATTGAAAATACTTCGAAAGGTTCTGCAATTTATTTCTCCTTACCTGCGAGCCCCAGTAGTTGCTGCCCTGGTTCTCAGCAGGATTGATTATTGCAATTCTTTATACTTGGCTCAGCCGGACTGTTTGATACAGCGTCTGCAGGTTCGCCAAATGTCTGCTGCCCGTCTTGCCACTGGTACTCCCTATCGTGAGCATATTTCACCAGTTCTTAATTCCCTTCACAAGTTGCCAGTGGCAAGGTGTGTGCACTTCAAATCTCTATGTTTGGTGCACAGGGCATTTTATGCTGCTGGCCCAGAGTATCTACAGCAGAAATGTCGACCTTATGTTTCTGCTCTCGCACTACGCTCTGCGGACCGCGCTCTCCTGGCTGTTCCTAGGGTCTGTCGAGCGAGAATGGGAGGCTGGCTGCTCTTTCTCTGTTAAAGCTGCCATCCTGTGGAATTCTCTCCCGGCCGTTCTCCGTGCGGTTTCTGGTCACTTGCAATTTAGAAAGGCTCTGAAAACCTTACTGTTTTAGCTTCCTTTTTTCTCCTGATTCTTATGATCTCAGTCTCAGCGCCAGGTTGCCTTTGGGTGTTGGTTGCGCTGTACTTCGGTATGTAAAAACTATAACATAAAAAGAAAGTAAGGAGAACGTATATAAGGAGAATAGTAGTTGAAAAACGAATTACAAATAATTTCCTGTTTACAATTTGTAGAGACCCTCAGGCTTAAAAATAAGCACAAAACTCACATGACAGAGGTAAGGAGCTGAACCTACTATCATGTGACAGCGATGACCCGTTTTTCACATTTCCTTGTTGAAGACCTTTTCGTAAACCACGCGCTGGAAGACTTCTTCCTCTGTACCCTTGTGATGGTTGACAGGATGCCATAATTTGAAGCTGTTCAGATCTGTGGCTACATGTACCAATGAGGCATTTTATAGTATCTGATTGATTGGAAAGACTATGAACCCAGCGACAGGAGTTGGGATCAAGCCTCACAAGTACATGTTCCAGCCTTGCTTTGTAAGTTCCATCGGCTCCACCCTGGGAAGCCAGGGGCATACTGTCATGTCACAGCATCTACCTGTGGGTGGTTGTTTGCTATGATATGATATGGCATTTGTAACGCGCCTATACACAAGTGTTTCAAGGCGCGACGAGGCAGGGAGGGGGGAACAAGGGGAAGACAGACAACGATCCTACTAGGCCAGGTGTCATTCAGACCGCGCAAGTGCAGGGGTAGGGGGAAGGGGAAAAGTGCAAGGGGAAGGGGGACGGGGGGGAGTGCAGTACAAATAGTAGAATAGAAATAAAATAATAAATAAATAGGGCCAGCTGGTGGCAAGTGCAAGGTAAGTGCAGACAAGTGCTGGGGGGGGGCTGTAGTGATACAGAGACAGTCCCGCAGTGCAGGGGTTGCCAGGGAGGCAGTGCAAGTGAAGAGTGACTGGGCCCAGGACCGAGGTCGGTGAGATTGGCCCAGTTGCAGAATCAGTGCAGTTATGGTGAAGAATTTAGCAGGGGAGAGGGAGAGAGAAAGCAGAAGTGAAGAGGAAGTTTTTGAGGTGCTTCCGGAACCGGAGATGGTTCTCCTCAAGTTTCAGGGAGGCAGGAAGGCTGTTCCAGAGGGAGGCCCCTGCCGCGGAGAGAGATCTACCCCCAGCTCGTTGCTTCGAGAAGCGCTGACCCTGAGGGAGTTGGAGACGGATGAGCGTAGGGCTCGGGAAGGAAGATATTTAGGAAGAGAGAGTTGAAGGTATTTAGGCCCCAGGCCCCAGAAGGCCTTGTGGACAATGCAGAGGGTTTTGAACTTAATCCTCGCAGCCACTGGGAGCCAGTGTAGAGATTTCAGTCCTGGAGAGATACGGTCCCTGGGCTTGAGGCCAAGGACAAGTCTCGCAGTTCTGTTCTGGATGAGTTGCAGAGGGCGGAGAGTGGAGGCAGGCAGATTAAGATAGAGGCTGTTACAGTAGTCCAGCTTCAAGAGAACCAGGGCTCGGGAGACAGTGAGCTTCTGGGGAAAGGAGAGGAAGTGAAGAATACCTCTGAGGAGGTGCAGCTGGTAATGTGACTTCTTAGAGACGTCAGATATATGAGGAGAGAAGGAGAGTGTGGAGTCGAAGATGACCCCGAGGATTTTTGCCTTGCAGGTAGGAGCAGGAAGAGGGCCAAGAGAGGCCGGCCAGAGAGCTGCAGGGAAGGAGGGAGTGGGTGTGCCGATGAGTAGGATCTCAGTCTTACTAGCATTAAGGCAGAGGTCATTGGAAGCACACCATTCCTGGATAGCAGACAGAAAGTTAGAGATGAGGGAGGGAGAGGAGGAGGCCGAGGGTAGCCTGAAAATGAGCTGGGTATCGTCCGCATAGCAATGAAAGTTGGGGCAGAGGGCGGCGATGCGGTGGGCAAGGAGTGCCAGATACTGGTTGAACAGCCAGGGAGAGAGATTAGATCCATGGGGAACGCCACAGGTAGAGAAAAAGATGTCAGAGAGGAAGGACCCAAGTTGGACCTGGGAGGGTCGATTGGAAAGGAAAGAGGTCAGCCACGCCAGAGCCTGAACAGTGATACCCAGGTTATCACGGAGACGGTTGAGCAGGATGGCATGGTTGACAGTGTCAAAGGCAGAAGAGAGATCGAGCAGAATGAGAACACACGGAGTGTTGGAGTCGAGGTTCAAGAGCAGGTCCTCACGGATGTTCAGGAGAGCAGTTTCCGTGCTTCTGGCCGCTCTGAAGCCAGATTGATGGTCATGGAGACTATCAACAGCTTCAGCATGGAGGTTAAACTGGGAGATGGCCAGTTTCTCCAGGAGCTTGCCCAGGAAGGGAGTGATGGAGATTGGGCGATAGTTAGCCGGACAGGAGGGGTCGGCAGAGGGTTTCTTAAGGAGAGGGTGCACAAGGGAGTGCTTGAGGGGGGATGGGAAGACTCCAGAGGCGAAGGAGTGGTTGCAAAAGTCAACCAGGGCAGGAGCCAGGGAGTCGATGTGGTCCTTGATAGTTTTGGAGGAACAGGGGTGAATTTGTTTAGACAAGACTTTCATAGATCGGACTTGTCTGGAAACCTCGTCAGCAGAAAAAAGGGGAAAGGCAGAGAAGGAGGGAGGAGGGGTGGCTGAAGAAGGGCCAGAGGAAGAGCAGGGAAGAGAGGGGGGGAGGTGATAGGAGGAGAGTGAGGACAGGATGTCCTGAGTTTTAGAGATGAAGTGGGAGGCCAGTGCAGTGCAGAGGGCCTGGGAGGGGACAGGAGAGGTAGAGACTGCAGCAGGGTTGGCAAGCTCCTTGCAGATTTTAAAGAGTTCAGCCGAGTTGTTAGATGCCGCAGAGATGCGGGCTTGGATAAGGGCTCTCTTCTTGGTGAGAACAGAGAGACGGTATTGCCTTTGGAGCAGGCGGCGGGCCAGTTTGTCAGAGGATGAACATGAAGCACGCCATTTCCTCTCTGCCACCCTGCACTTGCGTTTTAGGGTGACGAGATCCGAATCATACCAGGAGTTACATTTGGCTTTGGGCTTCAGGCGGATTTTCATGACAGGGGCAAGGATATCAAGAGTATCAGATATAGCAGAGTGGAGCAAGGAGAGGGCTGTGTCAGGGTGGGAGTCAGCCGAAGGGGGAGGGGGTTCGAGAAGGTGGCAGCAAAAGCCGCAACTGACACGCGCTTCATGGGTCGGATGACCGAGAAGGTGGGTGGCAATGATGAGGGTGGCTTTGCCTGTGGGGTAGGGAGGGTGAGGTGGGTGGATAGGAGAAAGTGATCACTCCAGGAGAGAGGAGTGGAGAGAGGGACAGAGAGGGGAAGGTCAGAAGAGATCAGAGCATCAAGAGTGTGCCCTGCAGAATGAGTAGGCCCAGACGGGAGAATAGAGAGTGAGAGAGAGTCGCAGAGGTCACGAAAGAGTCCAGTGGGGGGACAGGAGGCATCTAGGTGGATGTTGAAGTCACCAAGGAAGAGGAGTTGAGTGGTAGAGGACAGGAGTGAGGAGGAGAGGTCAGCCCACTCAGAGAGGAAGGAGGAAATTTGACCAGGTGGCGCAGTTAAAGGCTCCCATCAAGACCTACTGTACCAGCAAGGCCGTTGACTTTCATTGTATGCCTCAACCAGCATGGCTTCACATTGGGCCGTCCGGAGACTTCCAGTTGTGGGTTAACTACGAAGTCGGCTTCATAGATGAATCGGAGAAAATGGACTCTGCATCGCAACACTCCAGGTACTGTTTCTCTTGAATTTTGTTGCCATGTTGTTTTACCTTCCTTAGTGAGAAAATAACTCCCTTTTCTATCATCCTTTATTATAGAAGTATTTTCTCACTATAATAATATTTGGTCTTTTTATCCCCTGGACATATTTGTGAATTTTGCACTTTGAAAATCAAAATAATGGAGCAGTACGCTCACACAGGACAAATAAAGATGATAGAATTAAACTATGAAAACAAGTCAGCTATTTTTGATAGACAGCACCTCCTCTTCTCTCCCCAAGATACACACCAAACGAGGAATCCCACTGCTTTTGTTCCATTTACGTCTCTCTAGATAACTCAAGTCTTTGGATGCTAACAAATACTGACCAAAAATATATATATAAAGGACATGATCACGAGTTGGCCTGTAGCCCTTAAATGCTGCGGTAATGCTATTACTGCCGCATTTAAGGGTCTGCCCAATCATGAGTCTGGCAGCATTTATCCATGACTAATTTTTCTTTCATTATGTACATTCACATGACAGATTATGCAGAACCGCATTCTACACAACAATGGAGTAGACCACGTGTCAAATATAGGGTATTTAGATTTGGAATATGCTTGAACCAAATTTATCAGATAAACTAAAGGTTTGAAGCATGATTTGTGACATAAATTAACGTAAAAGGTGTAGACATACACATTGTTAACAGAAGTTGTTTAGAGAAATTAATCACAGTACCGGTTACTATATTTATAGTAATGACATGTTGCATACTTTCATTTAAATATAGAGCGACCTGCAATAGTGGAAAGGTAATCATTAGGCTGCTGTGCTCAATTGTTTTACTGACCGTTTAAGTGATCGAGTCCATTACAACATGGCCGCCGTGTGCACCGGCGGTTCCTCCTTGTTTAACATGATCAAGTTACCATGGTAACTTTTAACAACTGAGCATACAGAGGAACGAGCGCACCCGCGATTCTCTGTAAGTTTCGTGGCACTGTGATTTGACACAAGGCTCCCAGTGGCTGCAAGGATTATGTTCAAGACCTTCTGCATTGTCCACAAGGCCGTCTGGGGCCTGGGTCCTCAATACCTCCAACTCTCTCTTCGTAAATACCTTCCTACTCGAGCTCTTCACTCCTCCACCTCCAACTCCCTCGGGGTCAGTCGCTTCTCCAAGCAAGGGGTTGGCAGTAGATCTCTTTCTTTGGCTGGGGCCTCCCTCTTGAACAGACTCCCTGCCTCCCTGAATCACCTGTTCCAGAAGCACCTCAAGACCTTGCCCTTTGCTTCTGCCTTCTCTCATCCTCTCCCCTGCTGATTTCCTGTCTGATACTGCACTGGTCACCTGGCTACCCTCTGATTTCGGTCCCAGGTCCCTACCCGCCCAGTTGCACACCCGCACTGCCTCCGGGCAATCCTTGCACTTGGGTCTGTATCTGTAACCCTACAGTCCCCCTACCTGCACTTTTGGACACCTCCTGTCTGCACTTACCCTTGCACCTGCCACCTACTGGCTGCACCGCTTGTTCCTGTTTTGATCCCATGTACAGCATTGCCCCCTGGCACTTTTCCCCTCCCTCCTCCCCTGCACTTGCACAATCTCAATGTCACTTGGCCTAGTAAGATCATTGTCTCTGACCTTCCTCTGTTTCCCCTTTCCTTGCCTCCTCGCGCCTTGAAACACTTGCATATACACACGTTACAAATGTCATATCATATCATATCACGCCGATGATACACAAATGTATATTGAGACGAAGAACATTAAGGACGCATTTATGAGAATCAATCATTGCATGGTGGATATTGACAAATGGATGGCGAGTAACCAGCTTTAACTGAATGCAGCAAAGACCGAGATTGTTCTTTTTGTCCCTAAGGGGAGATTTAAGGGTGAGAAGTAATTTCAAAAAAGGTAGCTGGCGCTCCTCTCCTGGTACTCTTGTTCAGAGAGGAATTGCCATAGCATTTCGGTGCTGGACTGCCCATGTGGGCGGGACAAAGACTGATATGCAAATGGTAATTTCCCATCTGTGAAAGGCATAGTGAGCAAAAAGCGTGTGCTGCAAACTCTCACCTCAGAACAGGTTATCATGCCTTGATCTTTCTGGAGAGGAGCGCCAGCTACCTTTTTTGAAATATTTGAAAGGAACTTGGGGTTGGTCACCCTGAGTTACCTGGGTGCAACCAGACGTGGACTCCCTGCTCACTGTGCTCAGAGAGGCAAAGCTTCACCTCACTGATGAGGCCCAAAAAGGCTGAAACACGTGTATGGGGTTGCTTTTGGTACTCTTGTTCAGAGAGGAATTGCCATAGCATTTCGGTGCTGGACTGCCCATGTGGGCGGGACAAAGACTGATATGCAAATGGTAATTTCCCATCTGTGAAAGGCATAGTGAGCAAAAAGCGTGTGCTGCAAACTCTCACCTCAGAACAGGTTATCATGCCTTGTTCTTTCTGGAGAGGAGCGCCAGCTACCTTTTTTGAAACGGGTGAGAAGTAATCTTTCTCCCCTCATATTCTTGATGAGAAACTTCTGTTTGCCAAAAAAATCAAAAACCTGGGCTATGTCTGGCAGGAAAACCTTGGAAGTGAAGCCCAGGTGGGGACCAAGGTGAAGTTAGTGTATTACTCCTTACTGATGCTTAGAAATGTTCTTCCCTTTCTGCCTCTAGATACTCATCTGGATTATTGCAATAGTCTGATGGCAGGTATTCGAGCTAAGCAGATATCTAGATTTCAGAGGGCCCAGAATGCAGCAATTAAACTGGTAGGACATTTGAGAAAAAGGGACCGTGTATCTTCTCTTCGTATTTCCTTGCACTGGTTGGAATTGAGGGTCGAATCAAGTTTAAAGTAGCGTGCCTGATGTACAAATGTCTCAATGGCCTCACCCCAGACTACCTACCTCAGTGCGACGGTGTGCCGTTATCATTCGGCCAGAGCACTGCGCTCAGGGAACAAACTGTTGCTGGCTGGTCTATGTTCCAAACTTGTCTCCAGAGGGGATAGGAGATTCAGAGTTTTTGGACCCAGGCTCTGGAACCATATCCCACTGGGGATCAGAGCCTGTCAATAACTGGGTCAGTTCAGAAAGGCTTTAAAAACTCATTTGTTCAAGTAGGACATTCAATTCAGAGACACTATGATATTTGTTTTGGACACTTTGAATAAAGTAATTTTTCTACCATCTGCGCTTGGATACAGTTGAGTCTGTCTTGGAGCGCTGTATAAATAACCAAAATTAAAATGAACATCATATGATGTTTTGATTGCAGGCGTGATCCATTCATATGAAGTAAAGATGAGAATACATATGAAATGTAGCAGGTTACGTATTTCTTTCTCCGCCTCCCAATCCTTCATGTTAAGGGGTTTTGAGGTTCTTTTCAAGACACATTTACAGCTGAACGTGCTTAAAATGCTACAGGATGTTGGTGTTAGGGGGCTGATAGTGGGAACTCTTTTTAACAATTTGAATACTGGAGATATTTTTAGACCTGAATTGAGTGTAGCGAGAGGTCATCATAGTGGAAAACTTAATAGGCTTCTCCAGGTGAGAGAAAACATTAAATTCACAAAGCGCCTAGCCAACTGTATAGCCTTTTTTTAATTCGAATATAGAAAGTCTAACCAAGGTATTTCAAGACAGTGGCGCTCATTACGATACTGGCGCTAAACCATGGCGCTTTTAGCACCATGGTTGGTGCCGGTATCGTAACGAGTCCGCCAATGTTCAATGGGGAATTACCACCCCATTCCAAGGTTAGCGGGGTGGTAATTCCCCATTGAACATTGGCCCTTCCCCATTCCCATTTTTGCCCCATAGGGCTCAATGGGACAGGGGAAGGCGGTAAGTACGGTACCGCAAATTGCGGTACCGCACTTACCTCGAGAGTCCCTTTGCGGGTCCCTACTTTAACGGCTGGTCTAGACCAGCCGTTCAGGTCGAGTCCCTCAAAGGGACCTCGTAGTACGGCGCTAAGTGTTTAACGGCACTGCAGCCTTTTACGGCGCCGTTAAACACTTAGCGCCAGGGTCCGAATGAGGGCCAGTGATTGGGTTGAATGTGTGACATTGGCTGATATTATTTATTTCCAAGAAACTTGGCATATTCCAAATCTGGTGCTATATGGCTATACTATCTTTGACAAATTTTCCCAAAAACTCCGGGAGGGCTATGCTGTTGGTTATCTGCTTCACTACTATGGAGCCTTAAAAAGAGCTGTGTGGATTCTGGTATTATCATCTGCATCTATGAACATCATAAGAATATTGGATACCTGGTTGTTATTAACTCTTATAATGCCACCAAACAAATTAGGGAGGGAGGCTTCTCGTGATAATTTTACTGATCTTGTTCATCTTGTTGCCAATCTGAAAGAAATAGTTGATTTTAAATAGCACCCCTGCATTATAACTATGGGGGACTGTAATGCTAGGGTTGTTCCTCGATAGGATTTTGAAGATTATACCCTCCAGAAGGAGTAATGGTACATGACCAATATGAGAACCTCTTTTCCTAGCTATGATAGAACCGTTCTCCTCTCTTAGAACTAATACACATAAACCAACATTGTAACCCCCATGGAAGGGCCAATTTGGATAACCCTGCAGCTCCAACGTTTGTCCAACCGTAAAGGTCTTTGCAGTATCTGTTTTGATTTCTAGTGCTAGTGAGAGGTTGCAGGATACTAATATGAAACAATTGCAAAAATCGACTAACCTGGTCAGAAGCAGCACTTAGCAGTGGCGGAAAGTCACCCAAATGATCTCAACCACTTCCTCCTTCCTGAAGTAAACAAGCAAGAGGGGGAGTAGCCGAAATCATAGGGAAACCCTTTGCGGGGAAAAACCTAGTTGGCAAGTTCAGCAGGTCTTAATGTCCATCATGATGTGTAGAATAGTAAATACCTCTAGAGCTTTCCCTGGAGGGATAGCAGCAAGGAATTCAGTGCAGGCTTCCTATTGATCCCATGCTATCCGAGAGAAAGAGAGTGACAAGGGTAGGATACGGAAAGCAGTAGCGAGTGTTCAGGATTCAAGGAAACCGTATGTACCGGGTAGAGCTAGAGTAATAGCCTGCACGCGTGGTGTAGGCAGGTTTTATGGATAAGTTCTGTGTTGGGTCTAAAGTATAATCAAACAGAGGACAGAGTCAGATAGAACAATATGTTTTAGTAGATTATAGTAAGAGAAGATATGTAAGTATGAGCATCTGAAAGGAGAACAGGGACACACCGAAGATTCCCTGAAGACTGCTTCAAACATGTTCTGTCACTGACACCACCAAGAAACACGAAGGGAGCAGAAGCACAACACGAGACTAGAGCTGTACATGGCACAACAGGTGCCATCTTGGGTAGGGAAATGAAAGTACCATTAATGTTCTGCCATCTGTGCCAAACGGAGCGCTGGTCGAACCAAGGTGTGAAAGTATCACTATGTTTTCATTCATTCAGAATCATGTAATCCATTAAGGTCATAAATCGTATTGTAAGGGGCCATAATCCTTTGGTCACAATTCTAGACTTTGAAGAGCAAGCAGATTATATATTTCTAGTACCTAATTGCATGCGTTCACACCCCTTAGTGCTTATTCCATCTAGGAGACTTGTAACAATATAATCATGGACGAGGCTTGCCATAATATAATCACTCATGATGCAATGTCAGATATTAAAATAATTGTTGATGAGTGGGCATCCTATGATACCATTTTGACCTCCTACAAATCATTAATCAAAACTGCAAGGGAAATACATGGCAATGTTGTTATCAATAAGGGCAGAATGACTTATGTGGACTGGTGTCATGGAGATAGTGTATTAATGAAGCATAGTTAAATCAAGCACGATTCATAATAAGTAAGCAAAGATATTAGCAATAAAGGAGATGGCGTACCAATTAAAACAATGTGAAAAAATAATTGACATTTTGGTGACTAAGGATACTAGTGCTTTTTGGGAAGTGATTTCTAAATTCTCAGGAGCAGCTCACACCTTGAAATTGGCAATTAATACCTCTGAGGTGGTATAATCACATTGATATGTGAAGACAGTGACAAGAGCATCCTCTGAAGCCTTTGTGGGTATGTCTGATGAGCATGGAGATGTCAAGGTGGGACTTGAAGCAAGGCTTTTTTCATGGTGAAGTTGTTAAGGTCGCTGTGTTACAACAGAATGGAAGTGCATCAGGTTCAGGCTTCATCCAACCAGGATTGGAGAAATTGGATATTAAGGTTTGTGCTCCTATGCTTACAAATGTTTTTAATTGCATAGGCTCCAGTCTTGACGTGCCCTCATCATGGAGATAAATGGAAGTTTTACTGATTTTTAAAAAAGTGTCTCGATCACTTCAAAGTTGTGTGAAGAATCTGCGCATGTCCTAACTTCTTTCCCCCATATCCTCCCCCATGTGGCCTGGGAAAGGCTGTCGCTATCGGATCCTGACCCTGGGGGTGGATATGCGAGTTAGGATCACCTGGGCGGAGGAGACTTGGGGATCAGGGATGAGGCACCCTTATGTGAATCACAGTATCCCCATTCCCCTTTCACCATGAGTCCAATGTCCCCCAAGCCTTTTTAGGCTATTGTCAATCCCTTCCCTATTTTCCCCTAAAACATTCCCCACAAAACACCAGTTTGGTACTGGGATGAGGAAGAGACCAACTAAAGTAACACATCCTCTCTTAATTGACACACACACATACAAACACCAGTTAGGTAATGGGACGATAAGGAGACCAGCAAGAGCAATGCAGGCCTCCCGAAGTAGCAATGAGCAGTCTAGACCATTTTGGACCAATCAACCTGGCAGAAGGTTTAAAAGCAGGAAGTACAGCAAACATTGAGTCAGCTGTGGTAGCCGAGTCAGCTGTGTCAACTGTGGAAGCAGGTCTATAGACTGCTGTGTGAGAGCAGACCTCTTCTGCAAGGTGGCGTAACAACCGGAGTGCTCGAGACCCCTTGGAAGATGCAGAGTGTATGCAGCAGGAAGCAAAGCTAAAGAAAGCTGGAGGCCGGTGGCAGACCATGAGGAATTGAACCGGCGTGACCAGGTAAGGTTTTAAAGCAGGAAGTACAGCGAAAATGGAGTCAGCTGTGGTAGCCGAGTCAGCTGTGTCAACTGTGGAAGCAGGTTTATAGACTGCTGTATGAGAGCAGACCTCTTCTGCAAGGTGGCGTGACAACCGGAGTGCTCGAGACCCCTTGGAAGATGCAGAGTGTATGCAGCAGGAAGCAAAGCTAAAGAAAGCTGGAGGCCGGTGGCAGACCATGAAGAATTGAACCGGCGTGACCAGGTAAAGCAGCAGTGTGAGGCTTGAGCTGCGAGAGAAGCATCGGAGGCATGAGCAAAGCCATGGAGAGCCGCTGGAGGGATGGAGCAAGGCACTGCACAAGCGAGAGAGAGCTTGTTGTGGCTGGAGGCCTTGATGGAATGCCATTAGCTCCGACCGGTGAGTCACCCTGGCAAAGGGGACACTGGACAGCAGGCAAACAAGCAAAGCATTTAATGAATGCTGATTTGAATGAAAGGAAATCATTTTTGAATGCAGAACCAAACTGAAACAAATGAAAATGAAAGGAAGCATTTTCTGAATATCGATCTGATTGAAAGCAAGTTTGTGGAACTTTCTGATAAAAGGAACTGTTTGATTTGAGAAAGCAAGCATTGGCCAACAAGCATTGGCAGGAGCCATGAACATATAAGGAACTGTGTGATTTGAGAAAACAAGCTTTGGCAAACAAGCATTGGCCAGAGCCACAAGAGTATAAGGAACTGTGAAACTTGAATGAACAAGCATTGGCAAGAGCCAGGAGAATATGTGAAAATGCAACAAGTGAATAGTGGCAAAACAAGTAACGATAAAACATTGTGAGGATGTGTAATGAGAATGCAGCACTGTAAAGCTGTAGCAGTGACAATGTGTATATGAAGAAGAAGCAAGTAGGTGTATTGGTTGCGTGACCTGTAATGGGTGGACCGCGTGGTCCAACAACTGCGCCTAGACCGAGTGCACCCATCTATGGAAAAGCCACTGAAAGCACCCACAAAGAAACTTGTGTTTGAATAGAAAGAAAACCTTTTATGATCTGAAATTAAGCCAATCATTAATGGAATCAGTCAAGCGGGTTGATCCAGTACTACATCAACAAGTTAACGAGCATAGCCTCATTATGAGTGACATCCGTACTCACATTGAGAGATCAACTGAACAATATGTAAAATCACAGTCAATAAGTGCATGCTTGGATACTAGAAAGCAGGCGTGTCCAAACGTAATTCTGGCTCTTTCCCTGGTGGCTGTTCTCCTAACAATGTTTTGTCTGACCATCAGCTGGACTCTAGAACAAAAGCACTGGTGGAAATCAACAAACCCATAGTGAATGGCTCCAAAATTCAGGATTCCATGCTGTATAATTTGGAAGCCAGTAAGTTTACAGTTGCAGGTGACCTATTTACATCAAAGAATATTAAGAGTACCAAGAAATAGATGGGTGTACCATCAATAAGAAAGGCGATTGGGGTTACACCTATTGATTTGAGAAATGATGGTCATTTGGGATTGCCCGTTCAAGATATCAAATTAGAGAATAAACATGGACCTGTAGCTAATAGTATAAATACTCACACACTTAGTGAAGTTGTGAAAAAATCTGTTGAGGGTCACATGAAAGTCCAAATTGCGAAACCAGTAGAGACTTACATGAATCAACACATGAGTGATAAGGAAATATATTTAGAAAACAAAAAGCCCATTTCCAGTACTACCACCAAACAAGTACAATGTGAATCTGGACGTAGACCTTCTAACACCTGGCAAGAGGTGGATTGAAATAGTAAAACTAATACAGAGAGCCGAGAAACTCGGCTCAAGGTGGCCAAAACAATAAAAAAAAATGGGACCACTATCATCGGCTCATTCTTAAGTGCCGTCTTGCACCTTTTCCAAAATATGCTCTAAACAGAACAAGCATTATGGCTATTTGTGAGGAAGTGGGTAGTTTACAGGACATCACTTCAATAGATATTGAGCAGGTCAAATTTGTTAATGACAATGAGCTGTCAATCGTCCATTTGTGGATTCAGTCTAATGTGGTTAGAAATACCATCTGGCAAGCCTGTATGGAAATCTTTGCCTTTGGCATTGTCTTGGCACAAGATCCCATTTTTATTGATGGCAACGGGGAATAGAGACTGAAAAATAAGTCTACCCCCTCTTACTCTGAAAGTAAAGAAAATTGTCTCAGAATATGGGGGATATGTCAGAAAAAAAGAAATGCTGCCATTTGTTGATACCTCACGGCCTATTATCGGATAGTAAATCGAGAAATATCAACTTGTGGGTTTGGACAACACCAAATCCCAATTAAAAAGGATACTCTGTGCCAGAAAACCCACCTTGATACAGTTTACAAAAAATAGAAAGTTATTTATTTTTCAGTGTCAAGGAAATCATAATATTATTAGTAAACATAAGAGATAGGAACACAAAATGCAGAGTGGTCCATACATCAAAAACAAACAAAGACTTGATCAATCACAATTTTTAACCAAGGTGTAATGAACAAAAAACTTAAAAACATTTATCATGCTTCTGAAATAGAAAACTCTATAGATAGAGTGAGAGGAAACGCGCTTAAGAAAAAAAGGTGTGGAATCAGCCGACAGACAAAACCCAATGTGAAGAAAGTATGGTGACCCTCGAGTGGTCACATAAGATATAAAGAAGAGAATAGAAAACAGGTTACATAGACCTAACTTATTCAGACAATTTGTTTTTAATCAATGAAAGCAAGACAAAACAATTAAACAGTTTTACCTCCCAAATTATACTCTCAACATTTTTCGTGGAAGGATGTTCCTAATTTTCAATTAATAATTTTGAAAATAGAAAACAGATTGCATAAACCGTGCTTAAATCCAATAAATTGTTTGCGATTCAATCAAGGCACAAGTAGTTGAACAATTGTAGCTCTAAAGCTATGCTCTTAACACTTTACATGAGAGATATCTGGGTTACAATTTTTCTTATGCAAATGTAGTGGTTTAAACCAATTTTCCAGTCATTTTGTGAAAATAAAGACAATTTGGAGAAGCAAATAGAATTCCTTGTATGCGACTCAGGGGCATTCATGTTACCATTCACATAAAAATGCCAGTGTCCATTTTGTTTTTGAAGAGGAACCCCAATGGGTCTGCCTACGCGGGCAGGGGAAGACGATTGACAAGCAGAGTACGATGAAACACAGTGGCTTGTTCAAGAAAAGTGGTATCAAGACATCACCTATGTCCCCTTGCTGTGGTCGCGTTTCGGTGGTAAGTACAAACAATTAAAGCCACCTTTGTCAGGGCAGAGTTAGCGGACCCGTGAGCGGATGGCCAAAAAACCTAAGAAGAGCGTGCTGGTTCCCTCCGGAGCAGCTAAGGCTAAAAAGACACGCCCAATTACTCCACCAACGTGGAAAAACCATCTGGTTCAACAGATTCCTGGAGCAGAAATGAGTCCTTGTGGCTGATTTCGACCATCCACCCTGTGATTATGATCAGAGGTGTTCTGAGGTTAAGTAGAGTTTAGAATGGGCCGTACAGCCGTGACTCAGAATTAATCTGCTGTCAGAAGACTGTACACTTAGAGTATGGGGGAGTCAGAAAACAAGGACAATTTTCAAAACAGGAAGCGCAAAGCACAGTGTATGACAACAATCTATAACCAAGAGTCGAAAACGGAACACGTGCCATAACTCTAATAAGCTGGAACACCTGTGGATTTTCACACTTATTGGGAGCAAGTGCTGAGTCTCTTGCAGTGCATGACATTGTGGTACTGCAAGAGACCTGGTTAGTTGATAAGCCTATATGGGAAGGCTGTACCATTTTGTTAAATCCTGCTAAGAAATCTGCACAAGGACGACCCTCATCAGGCTTATTAATCGCCATTAAGAATCACAGAGATTGGCACACTTCAACCTGGGCAGTACCTAATCCCTATGTTTTTCTGGTAAAAATTATACATCCAGGGGGAGCGATTGCCATTATCAACATGTACCGAAATTCTAAAGGCATATCAGATGATGAGTTCTTTTTCGATCGTGAACAATTATTAAATACTATAATGATGACCCCAGAAATTACTAATACCATCCTGACGGGTGATCTAAAATTAAAATTTAATTTGCCCTGTATTAGATGGCTTTCATTGATGAGAGAGCGCAATTTAATCATGTGCAATGGTGTTATAGCTGGTGATATACCCGCCGAACACACATGGCGGAGAGGACAGAGTGCGTCTATACTGGAATGCATGCACGTTGATTCAAACACGTTTAATGCAGTGACAACTTTCAATGTGGTCCAACAACTCCTCAAAACAGCCTCCCTGACACACAAATGTCTCCACTTTGATGCCCCACAATACCTCATAGCCAGATTTACGAGACAACCCTCCAACCACCCCACAAGATCTGCTAATACCAACCTCCTAACGGTACCTAGATTTAAACGCACAAAGACTGGTGAAAGCAGCTTCCCGGTCAAAGCTGCCCAATACTGGAACTCCCTCCCCCCATCCTTGAGGGAGGACCTACCCTACCCACGCTTTAGGTCCAACCTCATCCAGTGGATCAAGGAAAATGACATCTGACTCTCACTTCATATAGAATGTATATGTATATATAGAGTTGTCCCGCTTGCACCCCCTGTATATACTGCCAACTGTGCCTTTTGCCATTGTGTGTAACCTGCTGATCTTATGCCTGTATTCGGTACATATTGCACATATTGCCTTTCTACAATTAATTGTATAAATGTATGTTCTTGCACAGCAATGTAACCGAAGCTGAACAACCCTCTTGATGCCTATTGCGCCCTGATACCCTTGGGTCTGGCACACATTACAAATATTAAAACAAACAAACAAACAAACACACAAACAAACTTTATAGTGATCATGAATTGATGAGATTGAATTGGGTCCTGAATGAACCCTTGAGTAAAAATGACAACATGACATTTCAACAGCACATGGTGGTTAACAACCCTAGAACACGCTTTACATGGAACACAAATGCTCTAACCTCATTTAACATCAATCCATGGAGGAGTTATATGGATATGGATGCAGTAAATAAGCAATATACATCCTATTTGCACTTTTATTACATTCAACATCCAACATCTTCTCATATAATTCATAAACCCACACATGAATTTGATGTCCAAGTGCAAATGAAGAAATCCCTCTTGAGGAACCAGAAGAAAGCAATTGCACTTTCTGATATCTATGAGAAAAAAAAGCTATTTGTGCACTTAATTGCAAATACAAAAATTGGCTACGCTCATATCGTGCTCAATTGTTGCAAACTGATGGTGAAGCCATGCTACAAGCAATAACTAAAAAGAACACAGCACAAATGTGGGCTCTCATAAATATCGCTTATCATGCTGCTCAAAAACCTGTACAGTTGAATGGAGTGAACGAGAATGACTGGGTGATGTATTTAACTAACATCTATGCTAGGCCATCCGCGAACGAAGATACTACCGGTTCACAGTTGTCATGTTATGATGGATTACACATCCTAGAAGAGGATGTCCTGTTCTACATTACCAAACTAAATAATTCTCTGTCTCCAGGTCCGGATGGGCTTAACAACTTCATGTTCAAGCAACATCCCATTCTGTGGGCTCGAATTCTGTATACCATCTTTAAGCAGATCATAACATCGACTGCAATTCCACCGCCATGGCTTTTGTCTGACATAGTGCCTTTTTCAAGGAGGGCAATCGATCGTGTCCTAGTAACTGTCGACTGATTGCGCTTCTTGACGCGCCAGGTAAATTATTCTCTAAATTCATCTTGAGGGATTTCAACAGGTGGACATCTGAACGTTTCAAAAGAGATCTGTTTCAAACTGGTTTTATTTCAGGCATGGGAACTAGCGTCAATTTATTAACCCTTACATATATTATTGCTCACCATACCATTTTAAAACAACCTTTATACTTAACCTTTGTCAATTTAAGAGCTGCATTCGTCTCGGTATCAAGTGAACTTTCATTAAACAAATTGATCCTGCAGGGGTGTCCAGCCTACATTGTCTCTCTGATTAGAGATCTACATACAGGAAACACCATCCGAGTGAGACTGGGACTGGATGGCAAGTTGACCCTGCCAATCAAGACTTTTAGAGGGCTGAGGCAGGGTTGCACCCTACCCTCAGCCCTCTTCAATTTTTTCATTTCAGATATAGGAAGAGCTTTCATTAATATTATAACTGAGGTTCTTAAATTGGCCAACACAACGGTCTTATCTTTATTGTATGCGGATAACCTAGTATTGATCTCCAAAACGCCCAGTGGACTCCAAAGAGTATTAAATGCTGTAGCGAATTATGCTGATGAAAATCTGTTAACCAATAATTTGGAAAAAACTAAAATTATGAAGTTTAATCCATCGAGAAAACACAATAAGCAAAATCAAACCTGGACCTTGAAGGGACATCAATTGCAATGTGTCCAATGTTATACTTATTTAGGTACAATCATTGCAAGCCAGGGAGGGATAGAACTACACAAACAAACATTAAAGGCCAAAATAACAACCTCCATATATCAGGCTAACATCATACAAGCCAAATATGGAAAATTCACGGTTGCGGCAGCTATGTCATATTATTGTCAAAAAGTTGGTCCTATCCTCCTATATGCCTCAGAAACCAAATCAGCAGTGCCATAGAAGTTATGGGCTCGGCTGGGGGGAAAATACTGGCAAAGTATTTTACATCTACCCTCGTGCACCCCAGTTGATTGGATATTGAATGAGCTTGGCCTTATTTCTTTGTATGCTCGCTATATGTGGCAGTTGGTCACCTTATTCAGGAAATGTTTATTGGCCCTACAGAACTCTACCATTCTAGGAATCTTGTCTGAGTATGTTTGCACTTCCAAAGATTAATTTATTTGCATGTGACGTAAATTAGTAATTCATGCTCTGTCACTTGCAGATATGTCTTTATTGGTTCACATCCAAAACCCTATGAGAGCTAAAACTAAACTTTTTCAGAAAGACTGGATCCTAACCAGAGAGGAATGAAAGGTACATCGAGATTTTAATAATAATCCATTTGCAATCAAAAAATATAGTAATCCAGAGTAAAACATTCTAAAATCTCCATTGCAGTCGCATAGAGATGATTTCATGTCATTGAGATTTAATCTCTGGTCTACTCGATAGGTGTTAACATGACGTCGAATTATAAAGCACTCTGAAAACTACTGTTGGTTTTGTAAAAACCGCAAACAGATAGAGATACTGAGACATCTGTTAGTAGAGTGTGTTGAGTTGATGGATAAACGAATTACATTTTTCAAAAAGGCTATGGAACCTTATCGAGACCCTTCCCCAGAGTATCTGTGGAAATGTATTCACTGTGGTTTCCTCACACACATACGAAAAAGGGCTATTTGGTTTCTAAGCAAAGTGAATCTGAAAGAGGCAATCACACCAAGTTCAACTGTACAATAAATGTCTCTATAAGACTGAGAATTGATAATAATTATACGATAGCTTAATGTTATTCTCTCTCTTCTTTTAAATTGATTTGGAAAATGTACATTGATGTGATGGTTTTATATCAAGTTCATTATCTTGTTTTTTCTTTCTTGTTTGGTTTGTACATAGAATGAACTGAATATTTTATACATTGTAAAGTTGACATATCCCAGCTAAATCAATTAAAAAAAAAGAAATTAAGGAACTGAACTATAAGATATTGGTGAAAAGTAACCAGACCAGAAGAGCTGGGAAGTGTCCCCAGGAATTGTGTTGTTTTGGAAAGGTGAAAAACTTGAACACTTGTGGAAGGGAACCCCTCTGCATTAAGAACTGTATTGAACTTGGGGAAGGGAAACCCCTAACAAACCAAGAGCTGGAAGAAGCTCTGAACTTTTATCTGAACACTACTTATTTTGAAGCTAATATCCCTAAACATCGTATACAATTAGATGTGAAGGCAAGTATAGGTTTTGGACACAGATAGATATTTGTTTTGGAATTTCTGACACAGACTATCCTTAGTTTAATTTAGGTAGTGTAAGGAGCTCAAAGTGGCAACAGTAAAGACAGACACAAGTGATCACAGTTCAAGGGTGTTTATTAAACTGTATCGGTAGGTTGGGAAAACGCATAATCTAAAAATAAATCTAAGATGGGAGCAAGCTACGACCATCAAATAATAATAAGGCAGTCCTAGAGGCGTCCTATCAGATAAAACGGCCTATACTAAGAAAGAATCGATTGCCAATCCTACAACTAAAAACAAAAAGAGTGTGGGATAGGGTTCACAAGAAAGAAAGATATGCTCACAAATGATAAATCACGATGTGGTACCCGGGGTCGCCCTTCCCCGGGTTTTGAGCACGGGACAAGGCAGGACTCCTGAGCACAGCACACTCTCGAGCTTTCCGAGCACGAGATGACAGTTCTGTTTTCAGCCATCAGGACCTTCAGTGGTTAAGTCTCTTTTCTACTAAATGTCTCTTGCCTCAGAGGGACTGATGTGTTTCAAAATAACAAACAAAATGTTCCTTTATACGTTGGGTGATGACTTTTCACGTCTGGTTCCCCTACTTCCGGGCTCAGACCCCTCTTGAATATTAGCCACCCTCTGTCTGATTCACTATGGTTCTTTTCTCAAAACAATTTCACCTGTGGCATTCACAAGCATTAATGTTGTTTTATACAGTTCACTGTGGACATCCCTCTTTCGGGTTCACTCCTGTCAACACACTGTTCATTGGGACTTCAGACTTCACCCCTTTCTATCGGCATCCCTCCATCGGGTTCACTCTTGCCAACTAATGTCAATCATACAGTTCTTTCTCTTGAACTCACTATGTGGGATTCACCTACCTTAGCTTTTCAATTACATATAGGTCAAAGACTTTTGACTGTACAGGGCGTTTTGCTAGACCCCTGTATGACTACTTTGTCATTTCCTTCCGGCTCTCCTAGGGCCTTCTAGTATCGGAAGTCTCAACAAACGTGGGATCAACCAGAGTCTCTTGAATGAGCACCCACGTGGTGCCGAATCCTTCTGCAGCTGGTTTTCCCTTACTGTTAACAGTTATTTGAACTTTCTTTAATTTGCGATTTGTGACCTTCGTTCAACACATTCCATTTCTTATTGGTTCTCCCCTTGACTCACCGGCTGTGACGAACCTCTTGTCTTTTCTTGTCTCTGGAGTCAAGGCCAGTACCACGGTAGCAAGCCATCTCTCCCTATTCTGATTATCAGTGTAGGAGTGCTCTGTGTACCGTTGACATCTGCTTCAACACACGCTGGCTATTGTTTGGGGTCTTACGATTCCTTCTACAGAGGCTTTGCGGATCTGGGTTGGAAAGGGCAAGTCGCTTCTCTCCCTGTCGCCCTTTCGGTTCTCGCTGCCTTTATCCTCCCCTTGGACTGCCGTGCTTGGATAGCTATCTCGTCTTGCCGTCTGCCTTACTCGTCGTGTGCTCTTATGTTCCATCATTTATCACTGTGGGGAAGGGAAAGGGCCATCAGGTGTGTGTGGTTCTGGTCAATTGCCTGACTCTGCCTGACCCTTGTGTTGGGACATGTCAGATAAACGGCTCTAGTGTTAGTTCGTTGTCTTTTGTAGTGTAAGAAATTGTTTTTGTCGGAAAAGGGGGGGGGGGCAGGTCGAGTGAGTATCCTGCATGGTAGACTGGGGAAAAGGTGCTATAAGAAGGGGAATACCGTGTCTCATCGTCAGTGTCCCGCTTCCACTCCCCAAGGACCCCTCATCCAGGTGTTCCTCCCTCACTGGTCCACCCCCAGGAACTGGATCCAATAGTGATGGCGATGACAGATTCCCAGGGACTAGTCAGGGATTCACCTTCAGGTTTCTCACAGTAGGGAAATCCGGCCTTATCATAGGGCAAGTTAGGCCTTTTTCCAATCATCCTTTTAATTTCATAAAAGTGTATAGCCCAAACTTTATTCAGTTGTCTGTGACTACTTCATGGTGCCTTCACAGTTGTTACTGTCTAATTTCTTAGTTGGACGTTCATGCCAAAATATTTGCAAATGAATACACACTTGGGTAATGGAAAGGGGTGATTCAAATGGACAATATCTGAAGGCCATCTGGGCTTCCAATCAAGTTGTAGCACAACAGATCAATGTAACTCTCCATTTACTAATTGCAAAGAGTCACCAAATTAGACATGTAAAGTTGTTCCTGGTGTTTTAGGTGTTAGACCCGCTTTTGACCTACTAGACAGACAGAAACTATGGATCATTTTCTGTAGGGATGTCGAGCATTGACACACCGTACAACACAATGTTCGTTCAGCAATATCAGGTCTTCAGTTGGATGAACACCCATAAGTACTAGGTATTGTTCTAGAAATGATAAGATCCTCCTTAATAAATGAGCGTCACAGATTTCTGCATAGTGTACCCATTAGTCTATGAAAAACGATTTACAATCAAAGTTAAGCTATTTGAGTCTAGAACAATTACGTTTTGATTTGACAGATTTTAACAAACACAAAGGACACATAAGCATATGTGAATTAATTACTATTGGGTTTGACTCGGACTTTAGTTGTAACACATAACACACAAACAAATATAAAAACTTTACAATGGCATTTGATGCTGTTGCAATACATGTCACCCAGAAAAAACACATGGAAACCATCATTGTTGCTGGAGCTCTGTCACATTTAATTTATTTTACACAAGCTTTGCTGAGCACACAATGGTTTAAACGGTTTTTATTTATAATTTGTTTTGCTCTTTACACATTGTAAAGTGTAAACGCTGCTCTGTGCTTTATGCTGATATAATTGCACTCAGTGGGTTCCATGTTGAACAAATCATGTCTACAATTTTTATACAAAGTACGAATGCGATCAAAACAGAGTGAAGCTCTATTTTTGTAAAGAAACGGGTTTTTTTGGATGGAAATTTCCCATTGTAGAAGAGCAATGTTGATCTCATATTTGAGAATCAGCCATGTTGTAAACCTGACAACATGAAGGAAAAAGTACTCATTTATGGGTGTCAGTCTTATGAAGCAGATACTGATTCGCTGTAATTATAATGAGGAAAGATCTTTGGCCCTTGTCCAAGATGTACAGGGCCTTTTTTGCAAAAGTAACGTATGTCTATGAAAAACTGCAGAGGGCCCCAGTTAGGTTCCCTTCTTCAGTTGGGAAGAAAAAACATGCAGTTGGAAAGCCCTAGGTTTAGGGGCAAATATTCACATTGTTGACATTATGTGCAGGATCATTTTTGCAAAAAGCAATGAAGTCCAGGAGAAGCAAAAATGTCTGTTTAGGTCCATGGATCCAAATTAGAGATTAAGACAAAAACGTCCACAAGTCAGGATTGGGCGGAACGGAAATAGAGGTGGCTTTGATTAGTCTGGCTTCAGACTATATAATTAGCCACACAGAAGAGCAGCACAAACAAACCACAGAAGAACGGAGAGGTAGACTAATGCCATGTTCTTGATGAGAAGCCAGGGGGGGCAGAGCTGGGAGACGTAGCTGAATCATAAAACTGGACTACTTGGATAAGAGGAAGCAAGCAACAATGTTAAAGCCGTGGTCATGGAATGGGAAGTCTTCAAATGGCCTTAAAAATTGGCAATTTTCCAAATACACATTTTTTGACTGTTCAATATTAAGGGACAGAAATAAAGCAACTATTTATCACTTTTGGCAACATGTTTTTACTTTGCATGGTTAAATCAGCTATCAGGGTTTACTGTTTAAAATATAAGCCTTTGAGGGGTAAATGGTCCTCTGGTTGTGGGCCTTGCCAAAGGATATCGCAAGAGCTCTGATCGGCCGTTTGTTGACTGAAAGCTCTTCAGTATACCCTGTGGTGGATGGTTTGGTTTTGGCGAAGCCCAATTTTACCAGAACAAAACCATCTGCCAAAACATTTGGGGTTTTACCAAAGGTTTCTAACTGTAAAGTTAGATTTGCAGAGGTGGGACAGTTGGAGAAACTAATCCAGCGCCTCCACTGAAAGGTTTGAAGGAGCGACACGCCAACATAGGGCATTTATCCTGACCCTTTTGGGCTATCAGGGAGTGTGGTAAGGAAGGAAAATAGAATGGCTGCATAGTCTGTCAAGTCGAGCATGAGGGGTGTGTGCAGCATAGGAATGGCAAAAGGAAAAGATCAGGTATAGGGGATTACCCCTAGTGTGTGTGGTTGCTAGTACATGTTGGGTTATGTCCAGTGCTTCTGCCAGGGACATGAATGCGCCACTGGTGCTTTTGATTGCTTTGGTCGCAGGGAGGTTAAAGACTCCCAGGAAGATGTTACGAAGATGTTGGTCGTGTAAGAGACTGAAGCTGTAGAAAGTGAGTCTGTAATCTCATCTAGGAAGGTACAACACCTGCATGGTGGCCTGTGCATGCAGTGTAAATTGGTTGGATCCTTGTGCATTAAAGGGAATTGGCAAGTGAGAATTTCAGTTGAATCAATTGGTGATTGATTTTTAACTGTACAAGGCCTGTCGATCTTGTGAAGGACTGCCACTTCTAACCCTGTTTTTCCCCAACCAGCCGATAAGTTGGATCCTTTATCAAGGTGGGATGAGGACATCAGAGACATGGGAGGAGATTGATGTGAGCCATGTTTTGGTAATGCATGCGATTCTAAGTGATCCGACCGCAGCTGATTTTGCCGCGGCCGGAAAGTTTGCATGAGAAAGGTGCGAACTACCAAAAGTTTGCACCTTTCTCATGCAAACACACTTACATACTACGGGGGCTGCAGGGGTTTCGCCCGCAAACCCTGCTCACTATACTATAAAGTATAGTCAGCGGGGTTTGGCAGGGGAAACCCCTGCAGCCCCCTTTTTGTTTTCACGGGTGTGCTGCAGGGGTGTCCCTCGCAAAACCCTGCTCACTATACCACACAGTATAGTGAGCAGGGTGTTGCGGGGGACACCCCTGCAGTCTTTTTATTGTTGCTTACCTGCAATGCTACCACTAAAGGTTCGAACCTTCGGTGTTCGAACCTTTGGTGGTAGCATTTTTCGGTCGTATTGTATGGTCGGACCTTTTTCTTCGGTCCGAACGTACCATGCCATGCAGGCAGCACTGAGCTCATTGCCGGTGATCAAGTGTGGAACGTCTCTTGCATGTAGGATGGCTAAGTGGCCGATCATCTAATGGGTACTTCCACAGATTTATTTTTTATCGGGGGACCAGGCTCAAGTGTGGAAGAATTTAGACACAGAGAGTCCGAATAGGAGACTGGTTACCCCTCCCTTACTTCTCGCCTTTTCCGGATTAGCTAAACATCAGCTATTATATGTTCTTCAGGTTGCTGAAACAAAGTATCAATTTTCTCATATATTTTTATGTTCCAACAGTAATTTATTAGTATATTACACGAACAATACATAAAAAAGCCTGAATAAAGAAAATGTCTCTTTAACAAAATGCTTGTTCAAAAATCACATCGACTGTTTCTTCCACAAAGTGTTCTTCCCTAAGATATAAAGTGGTTTTCAGGGATACAATAGTGATTCTTTCTGTGGAATATTTTTGTCAGGACAGCACAGCAAATGTCTTTAGGGTTATATGTGATTTTACCAAAGTAAAATTCAGAGTGGTAAATTTTACACATGTAAGAAATACTGAATTCTTTTGAATTTTTTGTAATTTGGGGGGTTCCCCCAAGGCCCTGTTTTCCTACCCTTTTAACCCAATGCACAACCATTTTAACCCCTTACCCCACAACCATATATACATTTATTTACAAAATCTTATATTTTTTAGGTATTTTTTATTAAAGGTAAAACTATGAATTTTTTTCGGTAAAAATGACTGGATACCGTCTTTTGTTGTATGGTAGTTCATCAGGATGATGAAAAAGTATTTTCTTTCCACAACACTCTTTAACATGACCAAGTTTCTTACTTTAAAGCAACTGTAAAGCAACTGTTCCTTTCCTGGTTTACTCGCCTGCCAGGATTAATTCCTACTTCACACAATGTTGTTCCTTCTTCTGTTTTACTCTCCTGCCAGGTTGAATTCCTACTTCACACAACTTTGTTTATCCTCCTGGATTATTCACTTGCCAGGATTTACTTCTGAAAGTGGCAATATTTGTTCCAAGCTTCTCCACACCTCATATGGGAAGATTTGTACAGTGTCTGCCTATCTTTATAGTCCTTGACTGATGGCAATGTGGGTTAGAGGTTTCACCAAACTTATATCTCACAAGAGGAAAATTGAGCCCTCTCTGCTCTTTTATCTCTTTTTTTACAGTCTCTTGGCTGGTGGCAATATGGGTTACAGATTTCCCCAAACTGATATTTCACGATCGATGAATTGTATCCTTTTTGCCCCTCTGCTATACTTGTTTCGGTATTGAAGATCTGATTTTCAATTCAATTTACACTTTCGGAGTGCCCCGGGGTTACCTTTGCTGTTAGGCCTAACTCACCGGCTTTTCCTGGCATCTCCATACCGTGTCAGGATGTTCCGGTGGTGTGTTACTGCAGTCGGGACTTCAGAACACTGTCAAGCCCTCTCCAGCTCCCCGGTCAGCCTTCTACCTCTTCACTGGTAAGGTTGCTGCTCTTCGGGTTGACAGTGTCGTTGACAGCTCTTCTGTGGCTGTCATAGCCTGCGCGGCATGTCCCTGGTGCTCTCCTGACTCTGGCGGGTCTCCTGACACTCCGGCTCTTCAGAGCACCTCCGGCCACTTGGGAGTACCTCTTCCCTTCAGCTGGGCTTCCTTGTGCACCTCTGCCTTCTTCCACGATTCTGCTTTCTGCTCTGTGCAATCTGCAGATCCACATGAGTTCTCCTAGAACTCCTGCTTCTCTCATCTGTGGATAATTTCCACATTTAAATATCCTGCTTGGTTGATAGAAATAACAACTAGACCTTGTGCTCTTCTTAGCAGCACTTCTGATCATCATCAACTCTGTATTCCTCTTCCTCGTCTCAGTACCATAGGTTATGGGTGTTGAAGTCCATAATGTCTTCACTCTTTTCAAAGTCACTTTGCCTCAATTGTTTGTTAGATTTGAATTTAATAGTACCAAAAGATGTTACAGCAATGATAGGTGCAGTAATAATGGGTTTAGGTTTCTTACCCAAAACAGAACCATTACAATTATGGGGCATTACATGAGATGCAGAGATCCCTGAAGAGGAAATCTTATTCTGTTTAGGGGGAATATTATATACTGTTCTTTGGGTTTTCTCATGGGATGGACTTTCACAGTGACAGCATGCCATTAGAAATGTGTGAATCATAGGATCCTCATCCCTATAAGAAGAATACTGCATCCCTTGCAAGGGAGTCACCACTTCCCCCTGACAGCCATCTCCTCCCATGTGACCCTCGCTCATAATACCACCCCCAGAGTCAGGATCAGGTAGTGGCTGCCTTTCCCTGGCCACATGGGAGGAGACTTTAGGCTGGGAATCAGTGATGACTCGACTCTGCAGGATTCATCACAACAGGTAGAGCAAGGTCACGTGACCTGGTCTCACCATGTCTGCGGCTGGAGGCTTGATTGTCTTACACCACTGGTGTCCCTTAAGAGAAGCCCGAGTTCGTTATGGTGGTAGGCAGGATGTGCAGAAAATTAGGTAACATGTTATCGGTTTACGTGGGATGCTGAGATCAGTGGTTACAGCCCTTTCCAGGCCCTAACAGGTTTAAACAGAAATTGGACTTTTCTTCTTCTGATTTTCACTTCTGACGGCCAGGAGAGAGACGCTCTGTTATGTAAGAGTTAAGAAGTAAAAGAAAGGGGCTAGGCTAATCAGATGGGTGAGGCAGAGGTCAAATGACCTAGATCCACTTGCACAAGCTGACCAAAAAGAAAAGAGGATGAGGGCAGCGTAAGTGGGGAAAGAAAAGGGCAGGGTTAAGAAAAAGATCACCAAATAAGAGGCACCAAAGGTTTCACACTGATTAGCAGATGGGTGGGGCAGAGATTACGTGACCTACATCCACTTTCAATAGGTGAGTAACTACAAAAGAAAAGTGACTGGAACCCTGCATAAGTACGGAAAGAAAGGGGCAGGGTTACAAAGAGTGTCAAAAAATAGCTCCAACGGATTAGCAGTGATTTAGCAGATGGGTGGGGCAGAGGCCATGTGATCTAGAGCCACTTGTACTAGCTGAACAAAAAGAAAAGAAGATGGAAGGCAGTGTAAGTAGGGAAGGAAAAGTGCAGGGTTAAGAAAAAGGGCACCAAATAATAGGCACCAAACGTTTAACAGTGATTAGCAGGTGGGGCAGAGGTCGCGTGACCTATAGAAAAGAGGCTGCAAGGTAGAGTAATTAGGGAAGGAAAGGGGCGGGATTAAGAAAAAGCCCACCAATCAAGAGGCACCAAAAAAGTGTAGTAGTTATAAGTTGTGTGGTGCAGAGGTCATGTAGCCTAGCTCCACGTGCACCAGCTGAGCACTGGCTTTCAGATGGAGCCGATGAAGGTCTCTCGTGATGCAGTATTGTGATCTGGTCGCCTTGTGCATGCCTTCAGTTTGCATAAAGCAATAGGGGCCCTTTTTAGAATGCTGAGCATATGCCAGCTAATCAGGATTGGGTGATTCTAGGCACTTAGCTATTTTAGAATGCTAGGACTTTCCCTCGGGTCGGGCGGACCTGAAAGTTCTCTCCCTAAGCGGGCTCCCCACCCCATCCCCTGGTCACCTTCTTTTTTGTACTTTAGTCTTCACTTCCTCTTCCCTTCGACTGCTCAGGCCATCTCATGCACTCACTGTGTGTGAGGCAGCTCAGGGCCGCCTGGGAGACATGCAGGGGTCAAGTCCTAAAATAAAAGTGGGGGGACCCATTAACATACCACTTGAATGTGGAGTCACCAAAAATTAGCATATCAAGATGCCCTCTGAAAAGTGGGGGACTTCTGAAAAAAAGTGTGGTGGGGGGGGGGGCTCTGTCCACCTGCGTGCACCCTCTACTTGAGCCCTGTGCTTAACCTTCTGTCAGCATGCATGCCTTCCCATGGAAATGCAGCGCTCTTTCCCGTCCTGCCACCGTTTGGGAGGTAAGTGGGCATTCGAGTCCTTTATAAAGGCCCCAGCTTCACCCTGGACCGCTAAATGGGGCGTTCGGCACCTCATGCCCACCACTGAGCCCCGCTGGGGGGCAATAACGCTGTATTAGGTTACAGCCCTTTGTGATGTAAAAGTAGACTCTAGAAGATCCTTCCAACACCTGGACAATAGTGCAAAATCCACTCTTTACCAAAGCAATGTTTGATACTGCAAAAGGAAAATGAGAGAAATACTCACCTTGGCGCACCTTCCAAGTACCCTGCTGCTTACCCTCCAGCAAGGTGGCAAACAAGCATCAGGGAAGGCAATGGCGTGGGTTACTTCTCTCCGTTCCATGCCAGGTGATGTATGAGCCCACGCAGGGCTGTTGTCAGGAGCCTGCTGATTCTACTGTCTCATGCCTGCTCCGGCGGTAATTAGTTCTGTCAGGCATCCCCGACCCCTGACCTCCAGTGACCCTGGAAGGGGAGGGCACTCAGCCGAATGGACACCATTCATCTTTCCTTCTAATCCTGAACCAACAAACACTGGGGGACTCCTAGGGAGGAAGACACAAGATATGTCAAAAGCCCAAACTCACAGATGGGGGTAAGAAAACTAGTCGCTGCCCAATATGTGTTTTGCGCGGAGAGCATTATTTTGTGGCATTCATCTTGGACTAATCAGACCGCTCTATGAGAAGGGGGATGCACAGTGGCTGAACTGGAAGAGGGTTCAAGAATAAAATTGCCTTAATAAGGTTGTGTGATTTAAGTGGAGCGTCAGTGCAGTGAGAGTGAGTATTAGACTACGGTGGATTTATTCCGCTGGTGGTGCGGGCAGAGATTTTATAGCAGAAACTTGTACGGATCCCATTATTAGGAGCAGACCAAAATCTACCATACTTACACCACTTTCATCAATTAGAGTGGTGCCAGGGTAATGCCCCCTGGCGCTCCTTTGCTAGTGGTGCCCGCGGCAGCCACCTAGAGTTACATTGATGTGGTCAAACAGAATACTCAGAAGAGCGGGAAGACTTTTCAGCCGAACGCATCCCTCAAGAGATTCAGAATGGTCTCTTGGCAGTGACGTCGGGAAGCCAAGCCGGGGGGATACCACCAGGTTCTCCCCTGGCTACAAAGAAAAATGCCTGATGTTTAGTAACACCAGTTAGTACCCCTTTTCCTTCTTGGAGTAAACCATCTTCCCCCCTTCCAGTCCTTTGGTACCTTAGAGAGGGGCAGATCTTGAAGGTAAACCTAATCAGGCAGCCCTACCACCAGATGAGGTTGTGTTGCCAGGGTCCTTATATAAGAACAACCCCCCCCCCCCCGACGAAGTTGCCTTCAAATGCGGAGCTTTACCTAGGTGGCACAAGAAAAGAATATTGGGGGCATCAGGAATCCAAGTCAGGGCTAGCTATAAAATCCCAATGACATCGAGAAATATGAATTCTTGTCATGGTCCATTATCTCCGCAAAACACTGGGGTCTGTAAGTGAAAATCTACTTTCAGGTTGTCCCAGTATAACTACCGAAACAGGGTATAACCCATTTACCAGTCGCTAGTACTCGAACACAAACGAAACATGACTAAGATTAAAGGGGCAATCCAGCACTCAACCCATAGTTCAGTCAGAGGGTCAGAAAACCTGGTGGGCAATGCGCTGCAAACTTGAACTATGGCGGGTAGGTCAAACACAGTAGCAGAGGTGAGGATTACCAGGAAATCCATTGGAGTGAAGACCTACAGTCCAATCGTATGTACTGCCAACAAATTCCTGTTGAGAAGCAATGAGGTCCTTGCATAGCGTGTTCTTGTTTCTGCATTCATTATGATCCACCAATGACAACATGCGTACGGCACTGGGCAGAACTTAACCAATGACACAGAGCCCCACCAAGGAAGCCGGGCAATGTAGCTCCTCCCCAATGCGCCAGTGATGTAAACTGCAGAGAAGCCACCATGGGGCGTAGTCTCAACTGATTCCTTTGTTGGGTACGCAGTTGCAGTATGTTCTTTGAGCACATTTTAGGAAAGTACACACAGATTTCGGACATTTTCAAAGGTACCTGCATATTTGTGCCCCTCCAATATTCATTAATGACCAACACAGAGCCAGAAGTAGCATCAGGATGGGACCCAGACACCGGTAACGCTCTCTCTGATCATGGATACCTGGCTGTTAGATGACTATAAAGTGGCAGCGTACAAGACCATCCGAAATAACTTAAATGTCCTGCAGGCTACACAAGAATTCAACAGGGAAGGAGGGATCAACATGGCCCACAAAGAACACTTCTGAATCTCATCAGCACCACTGATGGACATCTCAGGGTGCAAATTCTCCTCATCCAAATCTCAACCACTAACGCACCTTCCGCTTCTTATCATCTCCTGCCTACATTCCCACCTTCACAGAAATGTTCTCAAACAGGCTGGGTATCCTGGCGGTGAAACATGAAAACATAAGGCCTCATTACGAGAATGGAGGTAGCCATGGAGCTATTAGCTCCATGGCTGCCTCCGATCTGGGCTCCATTACCGGGTTCCTGCAATGGGGACTTACCGGGTTACTCCGACATAGGTGGACCCGGTAAATCCTCCTTGCAGGAACCCATCCACATTCCCATTGAGCCCCTATAGTGCTCAATGGGAATGGGGAGGGAGGTAATAAAGGCACGATTACATCTGGCCCATTATTGCCTCCCTCTTCCCCTCGCGGGACCCAGAAAGCATGCCTGGTATTACCAGGCGTGCGATCCGGGTCCCGCGATGGGAAGCTTGTAATCGGCGCTCCTGGAATGAAGGGGGCCGGTGCTGTACCGGCCCCCTTCGTTCCGGGAGCGCAAGCCTTATAATGAGGCCCATAGTCCTTTGTGGTGATTTCTATATCTAGTTAAAAGAAAACTAAACTTATGCCAAATCTTTGAGCACCTAATTGGCCCATTTTCACCTTTAGTAAATGGTCCAAGGAGTAACACCTTCTGCCGGGCACACACTGTATGGCATTTTCTACGGAGAAGGCATGACAACTACAGCCCCACCCATCCATGCTCTATGGAGGGGCCACCATAATGGTACCTTTTGTTATCAAAGTGCCAATACACAGACTCCCTACTCACAGAGGCCTAGCTCCCATTGCCAGGAGACACTGTAAACCTTTCAAACTTTAGGAATTTGCAACCCTAATAGGGGAACACGAAGCCAAACATATCAGACCATTTGCTTTTGGAGCAAAGAATAGAGATGCTCCAAGATTGAATCTCAAAGCCCGGAACATTCTTACACCATTTAAACTATTCACCCCTTCAGAAAACAAGCACAACAAAGACAAAGCGGTTTGCATCCAAGTTATGAATCCTGAAGAAACCAAACAGGAAACTAGAAAAAGCTTGGAGAAAATACCACCACAAGCAATATAAAACAACATACCAGTGCCAGATCCAAAATTACAAAGGCACAGTCTACAAAAGAACCTACACTACACCAAATGCACCAGAACAGCAACTCACCCAGATAAAAAAAACATGCTGGAAATCATCCAGGACATGCAAAACCCTAGCTACTGCCACAAGATGCATTATTTGTAAATATGTCCTTTTCACTTTTGAAAAGGTTGTTTGTTTAAAACACACTTATACATGTTTGTTAGATTGTTACCTATGAATGTTTATGATCAATTTCAAAACTTTGTGATGTTAGCCTTGGTGGTTTTATGTTTTGTACTTCTTAATAAACTGCTTTGTAATTTGTTATATCACGTGTTTGTCTATCTGGGTGGGGTCTTTGGTTTTGCCCTTGCCATACGTACGTGAGACAATACCTTACTGATACACAGACAGTAATGGGTGTATGCAGAAGAGTTACAGAGTAAGTTGATATACTGGTCCAGTCCAGGAGAAATGTTGTGTTTTACAGACTGCAACAAGATGAGATACTCTCACAGAAACTGTGCGGCAATATTGCCATTTACTTTCAAAATAAGGTGAAGAACACCCAAGAAGCCATAGGCCCCGCCCATATTGACAGAAACGATGATAACTCTTATCAACGAAAATCCAATCACAACCCCTGTACTCACCCAATGCAAGTCCATCACTGAAGAAGATTTCAACAAACTGGCGATGGGAAACAACACAGCAGGCTTCCCCATGGATCCCTGCTTCCAAACATCTACAGATATATATATGTTTTTGAAAGAATCCCCAGGTCTCTACTTTTGAAACTCATGAACTCTTCACTGGAAACAGGAATTGTACCTCGATTCCTCAAGATGGCTTACTTTAAAACGCCCTTCAAAAACATCACTGAAAATCCATACAACCCCACCAATATCCGACTGATCTCCAACATACCATACCAAGTAAAGATCTTCGAAAGCTATGCATATAACCAAATTCTGGAATATGTGTGTTGTAACAACATCCTAGACATTGCGCAAATAGGATTCTGTTAAAAACAAGTAGGATTTAGACCAGTGAGGGGAACCGAATCTCCCCTTGAATATATTTGGGACAACCTTAAGATCAGGGCAGTTGCTCACATCACCTCGACTCTCTTGCCCGTAGGTATCTCAGCCGCCTTTGACACTGTCACCCATGCATTATTAAAAAGGAGACTGGAACAAATTGGTGTACACAGCATTGCGGAGGATGAGCTCTTTCATCACAGATTAAACAGAAAGCCCCTGATCTAACTCACGAAAAATACCCTTGGGGTGTCACAAGGATATAGTCTATCACCTCTACTTTTCACAGTGTGCACGGTCCACTTATGAGGCTCATTAAACAATACGGTCTCACCTTCTACAAATACAGAAACAACACACAAGTCATCATCAAAATGGCCAACAATGAGGACACTAACACAGCCCTCACCAACCTCCTCACACAAGTGAAAACATGGATGACTTTGAACAACTTAAGATTCAGAAGAAAAAATACCATGGCATGAGGTATTGTCTACCTACCTGAAAACTTCAAAGGTGATTAAGAGCCTTGTGGTTTTTTATTTGAAATGGACTTAACTTGTAATCACAAATCAATGCCTTGCTAAAGAGAAGCTTCTACCATTTATGCCCAGTCAGGCGCATAATGTCATCCTTCACCTTTCTGCACAGGAGCCTCACTGTCATATTGTTGGTTCTATCAGGAATCGTCTATCGACTAGAATCGGCATAACAGCAGCTCTAAGCTCTTGCCTGGCTAACCATAAAAAATACATCTATTTCAAAGAGCTCTGCAATGCCCACAGTGCCCTTCGGGATGCTGGAACTGAATTCATCCTTGGAAAGATCGCTGAATACCAACCATGGAGAACGCAGAGGTCCAGGAACGATGAACTACGAGAGACCATGTGCTACACCAGAGATATACGGTGGATCAGTCTTCCCCAACATGGCAGCCACATTCTCGATCATTCTGTCAAAGGGAATCCAAACATTTCAATGCCGAACCAGAGAAGGCACCACCCATAGGCCTCTTGGCATGAAGCCCTAAATCATCACCCAAGACAAGAGCCCACAATATATGCTTAACTGTTGAGTTTCGGCTAAACCACCAGGGACTACAAGCCAGCCTCCACCTCTACTACGTATTTGATACCCCAACATAATTGTTACTACTGTGGGGCCTTTATCTTGTTTTAAGCTATTATGTGACATGCAGAGGCAGAGCCAGAATTGTCTAAGAAGTGGGGCCTGAAGCTAAGGTATTTGGCCCACCGCAGTGACATCAACTTCTGTAAATGCAGACACACCGCTGCTTAGTGGGTATTTCTCATTACAGGTCGGTAGTGATGTCACATCTAGCCTCTAATAAGAACATTATTTGCAGACCGTTATACAAGTATTGCAGGCTGTCGCATATTATGGCGTTAAGCCCCTGTTCCAGGGGCTGGAACGGATGGTTAGCGGCCCGGCAGTCCAAGTTATCGGCCCGTACAAAGCTCAGGGCCGTTAACCCCCGTTCAAGCCCTTGGAAAAGTGACTTAAGGCTATTAGCTATTAGCTATTGCCAAAGTGGTAACCCGGGGTGCTAAAAAAATAAGGATTTTCCTTCGTACAACGGGATGCCGCGCACACCCCGTTGTGCGAAGGAAGATCCCTTACAAAGATGGCACCATGGAAAGGGAAGGCGGGGCTCTGTGTGGAGCCCCCATTCTCTTTCCACGGAGGCGGTTGTGAGCAGAGCAGAAGGTGCGGCTGCGGCAGTAAGTGCCGCCGCAGCCGGGATAAGGTAAGTTACAAAAAAAATGGGAGGGAGGGTGAGGGTTAAAATGGCGGTGGGGGGGTTCTATACCATCAGGCGGCATGGAACGCAGGCTTTCACCAGTGGTTCAAGCCCTCGTTCCTAGCCACTTGATTGGCTGGCACCCTCTGCCAGTGTGCTAATAGAAATAACATCCAGTAATGATGGTGGTGATCTGTGATGTCTAATGCCTCAATGGGCCCCATTCCCAGCATTGTTCAGAAAGCCCAATGCACCATTTCTTTCAATCGTACCACACAAAATGTTCTGATGCACATCAAAAGAAATTGGTGAAGGCCAAAAAGACTGATACTCACGGCTCACTCGCCAGTTCCACTTTGCTTTAACAATCAGTCTCTGATGTTCGTCCCCCCCAAAAAATGGGCCTCAAGCTCATGCATGTGGTACTTTGCATAAATTCACTGCTTATGAAACCCTCGATAAAATCATTTCAAATATTACATGGGTTGCAGTGGTGTAAAGTGTGCGAGAGCACCTCAACTGAAATAGTGGGGGATGCTGCAGAGCAAGATTTGAGAAAGGATTTGCATTGCTTGCCGATGGGAGAGGACTTTAATGCAAAATGTCTTGTTTATACATACATTCATGGAGTGCTGCCAGATGCAAAGTGAGAGGAATTCAACGATTAGATCCTGTCAAGTATCTCATCTCTCATCAGCCGGAGAGCTGGTCATACCTAATTCAATTCAAATTTCGCCTCTAGGGTAGATCACTGATCTGCATCCAGGGGCCCACATTCCAAAATGTCTTCCTCCCAATATGTTGGCTCCCATCCTGCGCTTGACAAAAGCTGCATAACACGATCTTATACTCCCAAGAGCACTCCATTCCACTTAAAACTCTACCATGGCTAGCTTGACAGTCCATCATAGGGACCAGTGAGAGGAAGGGACCAACTCTGTTAAGCGTGCTACCACCCCCGGCTGAGTAACACCTGAAAATCCACAAATTGTCAACACCACCAGTCTTTCCCAGGCACCCGGGTAATTTTTCTAAACCGGTGCCCTCGACTTGTTCTTTTTCCTGTGTCTTACACTGACGGAGAGCAATTTTAGTTCTCACCATGAACATCGAAGAGAATTAATACAATTACTCATGAGGCCTACTCTGTACGTCGAAAAATAATGACCTAGGAAAATGGCCTTCCTCGCATGGCTGGGCTGATGCAAACAAGAGAAGTTGACAGGCTGGCATGCAGACTTAAGTGAGCCTCGCGGAGAAGGATAGGGCGGTAAGCATGAAAGGCGGGAAACTGGCTTAAGCGCACCTTGACCTTCCTGGCAGGGGAGAGATCCCGCCAGCTTGTCTGACACGTCTCCTGCCAGGGGCGGGCATTGAGGCAGATGAGAGCATGGCCTGCTAAGGAAGTGGACTGAAAAGGCGGCTTAGCTGTTCCCTGCTGGGAGAGATGGATTAGCAGCCTTTGGGGGAGAGAAAGAGCAAGGGGGGAAGAGGAGGAGTGGGGCTCAGAGGGGCTTTCTCTGCAAGACACAAACACAAGGGCAGACTCATGTGGGCCCTGCTCTAAGGTACAAAAGACGGGTTGAATGGGAGGCGGCGCGAGGTGGGGGTGGTTGTATTGGGAGGAAAAGGCGAGAAATGAACCCACTGAAGCAGTTAGCAAAAACATTGAACCTTTGAATTAATGAGTTTAAGTTACAGCATGCTGAAAGTGGAAACTCCTTCCCCCTCTTGGAAGGGGCCAGTGAAAAGGCCAGCATTCTCAGATGCAGCCATCTTGTCTCCCAGTGAGTCAGAGGCCCAGGGCCATTTTATGGGGTTGTGGAGTCTATGACACAGGTAAATGTTCCGCCTCAACTAAAGACATTCAGCGATCCAAGAATATGTATTGGTAGCTCTCCCCTCGTCCCGGTCACAATCCATAGTTTGCTATGCTGCCCAGGCAGCGATAAAAATAAGCATGGGCATTCCCTTGGCGCTTTCACCCCATCATCCGTGCAGGCACCAGAATAATAAGCCAGGGTGATTTTAAGAACAACATTAGTAGTCCGTCCACTATTAGGGTACTTCTGTTGTAGCATAGGTGTAAGACGCATTTTTTAAAAATTAGCCTCAAGGAAGGTATGTGGGTAGCAGTACACATGCAGACCAGTTGTTGTATGAAAAAGATACACACAACATATACCTCAGCATAGACACAGAAATCAGATAATCAACATGATATGATATGATATATGTCATTTATAACGCGCATGTACACAAGTGTTTGTAGGCGACAAGACAAGGAGGGGGAAAGAGGAGGAGGACAAAACAACGATTTTACTAGGCATGTGTCATTCAGATCGCGCAAGTGCAGGTAAGAGGGAGGAGAGAAGTGCAGGTAAGTGCTGCCAAAGAGTAGCTAATAAATGCAGTGAGAAGGGACTGTAGGGTTGCAGATACAAGTGCTGGGGGAGACCGGAGGCAGTGCAAGGGCAACTGGACATGCAGGAGCCCCGGCCCGGGTTTCAGTGGGTGGCCAGGTGACCAGTGCACGGAGCAGTCAGGGACATCACCAGGGGAGAGGAAGAGAGAAAGTGGAAGCAAAATGGAAGGTCTTGAGTTGCTTCCGGAACCAGAGGTGATTCTGCTCAAGTTTGAGAGAGGCAGGGAGGCTGTTTCAGAGGGAGGCCCCAGCCGAGGAGATAGATCTGCCTACATCTCTCTGCTTGGAGAAGCGTCTGACCCTCAGAGAGTTGGAGGTGGATGAGCAGAGAGCTCGAGAAGGAAGATATTTAGGAAGAGAAAGTTGGAGGTAGTGCGGTTCCAGGCCCCAGAAGGCCTTGTGGACGATGCAAAGCATCTTGAACTTGATCCTTACAGCCACCGGGAGCCAGTGAAGAGATTTCAGAGCTGGAGAGATACGATCCCTGGGCTTGAAGCCAAGGACAAGTCTCGCAGTCCTGTTTTGGATAAGTTGTAAAGGTCGAAGAGTAGAGACAGGCGGATTTAGAAAGAGGCTGATGCAATAGTTGAGCCTAGAGAGGACCAGGGCTCTGGAGACAATGAACATCACATAATATACTAGCCTCAATGAACGTGTTGGGAAACAGATTGCAAGCAACCAGAAGGGTGCACACAACATAGCATATACTGATGATGAGCATTAGAAGGCACCCCGGAAGGTGCACATATCTGAGGACAGACTGACAGCAGGAGAGAGTTGTGGTGATTTTGAGTGGTGTTGCCATGAGTGGGCCAAGAAACGCAAGCATTTGTGGTGTGCAATGTGTGAATGGTCACTATTATTATAAATGAAGTAACACGCCATAGCCAAGCAAACCATGAGAGAAGCTTTTTTGAAGGACATAACTTGAGAACTAAATCACTCCTATGGATTGCCGACTGGGAAAGATTTAAGGACTTCTAATATTGACAGGTTAGGCACTGTGAGCTAAAATGAGTTGCCCAGAACCACACAATTTGGTCAAGTGTTGAAGGTAAGAATTGAGCCACATTCTTTACCAGTTCTTGTCATACAGCAAAGTGCAATTATTTCTTAACATTTGACTTTCAAGAAGTAAAATAAGACTCTATTTTAGACCCGACTTGCAAAGTGTGCACGTCACATGATAGGCCTCATGACAATATAATTTGTGAACAAAATCCTCATTGAAACATATTACGCAAAAGGAGCAGGATTGTTATTCATGATGTAAAGAATGTTGCAGTGTTACGCACAAGCACACCATGTTTTGTGTGTCATATAAGCAACCATAAAGCACCCCTGCAAATAAGCTTGTCAAAGGCCTGTCATTTATTTGTCTCTCTCCTGTCTACAGCCCCTTCCACTCAAATTGCCTATGTGACGTAGGCAATCAGCCAGAGATTGCCAGCAGAATGACAGATGACAATTGTTTCCAATGAAGTGGAACCAAAGTGTTGAGGCTCATATCCCGGCTTTCCCATCAAACAAAACTGTGATCCTGGGGAGATCGTCTTATCTCACTGTGTTGTCTTCTTGACTATCTTGGCACACAAACTTATCAGTATGAATTTCAACTTCGGTTATTGAATGTGATCAAAATATTCTGTGATAACGTCACATGACGTCACATGTTTTAGGGTAGGAGATGAGGGTGGGCAGATGATGTGGGAAGGGTTCCACCAACTGTTATGTGATGTATGGCTCGGCAGAGGAATATGTAGGACCCCCTTGGTTTGAAGCCCATCTCTAACCAGTTGGGCTCCCCTATCACCCCAGCCCTTTTCTTATTCACCATCATCCACTAGCTGTGTTAAAGGCCCTACCTGCCCAACACCCTGTTGTTTGGCAGAGTTTACAGGAGCGATGATGCCCCTGTCCCTAGGCACTGCCTTAGTCACAGCAGAGGTTTCTATCACATCCCATGCAAAGTCATGGGGTCCAAGGACTCGTACACAGGAGAATTGGCTTAGGACAGCAGGGTTCACAAGAGAATCAGCAGCCCCAATGTCACACGGTTTACAACCAACAAATGTACAACAATGGTTTCAGATCAGGAGGAACAAAAGGTACTTAAGTACTTCGGCTTCCAAGTTGGAAAGGGCCTAGTGCTGCCAAAGGAAGGTAAGGCGGAGGCCATCCAGCACCTAGAAATACCAATGATTATGAACTGACTTCAAGTCTTTCTGTGACTGATGGGCTATTATAAAGGTTTTGTTTCAAACTGCTCATCAATTGCTGGACCACTAACAGATCACTGGGAGCTTCCCAGCAGACCAAAATCCAATGGAATTAACAGAGTCAAAAGGCTTTCAAAGAATTCAAGTATTTCCCAGTGCAATCCGCCACTGCCAATGCCAACTCTTCTTATTCATTCTACAAACAGATGCTTCAAGAGCAGGCTTGGCCCAAGTGCTTTCCCAGCAAAGAGATGGAGCCAAACGACCTATCCGGTATTTTAGGAGGAAAATGTTCTTGGAAGTGAAACTGTGCCCCAATAGAACTAGAATGCCTTTCCATTAAGTTGGCTGTTTATACCTTCAAAGAATATTTTATCGGCCAGCAGATCTGGTTTATGACCGATCATGCGCCACTTACATTGCTGTCCAAAAACACATCAACAAGTAAACAAAGGAGGGGCGTTCATCATGCACGACAAAGGTTTATCCAGACTTGGTTGCCAGTGTCATCACCCCATCCCCTGTCCTACCCCATTACTACCTACCACCTCACTGTTTCCTCCCATGAAGGAACAAGAGACCAATAGCCTTCACAAAGCAACCACCAACCCAGAGCTTACCCCTGCCATCGTCCGAACACCCACAAAATATACTCCAATGAAAGTGACTACCAACAACACAACCCCCATCCAGGGTAATGGCAGATACAATAGACTCAGGTCACGAACCAAATTTCTCCACCTGGACACCAATCCAACATCAACCTTCGTCCGTCAAACCCACCAAAACGGATGCCATACCTACAAACCACCAAACCAAAGTGCTACCTAAAGCTTCAACCAAACTGTCCAGAGATACTAAAGCCCCACCAACTTCTATTACAAGCAACATACCACTTTCAGACCCCACTCTTAATCTTAAAGGCGCGCTCATCAACGCACGCTCACTCGGAGCACATGCCATAGAAATTCACGAGTTCATCATTGACCAACAACTAGATATTCTAGTTGTAACGGAAACTTAGTTACATCCAGCCTCAGGTCCCCTGCTGGCCCTCGCAATTCCCCTTGGATTTAATATCCTTAGGACCGACAGATCCAGCACTCAAGGAGGCGGAGTTGCCATAATAGCTAAATCTACTCTGTAAATCAGGGCCTGCCCCCTTGAAGAAATACAGGGTTATGAACTCCTCCTGGCCAAATTCACCTCTAACCCTAAAACTACTACTAATTTCCTGGTCGTTTACAGACAACCAAATAAAAACACTCACCCTGATCTAGATATGCCACGATTACTCACCCCTCACATCAAGCCAAATACCAAATGCATCATACTCAGAGATATAAACCTAGGCTACAATGACCTCCAAGATCACAAAGCTACAGCATTCTACACAGCCCTGAAAGACATGAATTTCTTACAACTAGTCAATGCCCATACCCACAATAAAGGTGGAATACTTGATTGGATCCTAACACTTAATTCACAAGTATCCATTGACTCTGTCCTACCCCTTCATTGGTCTGACCACCATATCATTAATTTCTCTATAAACAGCAGAGCAACAGACCCCATTATGATAAAAAAAAATGTAATACCTATGAAACCAGAAATATCAGAAAACTCACAACAGACAACCTTTCCCCAGTTATAAGAGAAGCACTGGCTTCCACCACTCTAATGGGTACTAATCCTAACTACCTGGCAGAGTGTTATCAAAAATGCCGCTTAACCACCATTGATTCATTAGCTCCTATTAGAACCAAAACTAGTCGGGCCAATAAACGCACACGTTTTTGGTTCAATGAGGAATTAGTCACATTGAGACGCATAAAAAGATAATTTGAGCACATCCATAAAATAAACAATACTCCAGACTCAGCAAAGGCATTTAATAGAGCCAACAAAGCCTATAAAACAGCTATAATAACCATAAAGCGGATGCCTTCAACTTGCGCATCAGCAATGCTGATTCTAATTCCAAGGAGTTGTTCACTATGCTCAGAGAACAAGAGAATCCTTCTAAAATACTACTTCTACAAAAGAAAATTGTCAACAAAAGACAAATCTTAGCAAGTAAAACACCACCGACCCTTGCAGAGGACTTACAGAATGATAACGACTGCAAGCCATTTCACTTTACCCCTGTCACGCAAAGAAGCTGTGTTGTACACCATAGCCAAACTAAAAGCGTCTAATTGTAAAGGAGACCAATTTCCTGCCCACTTCGTAAAAATCTGTGCTCCCACGCTGACACCGATCATTATCAAATTTGTCAATGCCTCGTTCAATTCCAACACAGGTCCCTGCTAGCATTAAAAAAGCATAGGTGACCCCTGTCTTGAAAAAGCCAACACTAGACACATCAATCCCCACGAATTACCAACCGATAACAACAGTCCCATTCCTACTGAAAATAATAGACAAAATAGCTTATACCCAAATCCAAAGCCACCTAGAGCAACACCAACGTCTGGGAGCCCGACATTCGGGATTTTGCCCCAACCACAGTACTGAAACTGCACTCCTTGACTTGAAAATCCAAATGGATTCCACAAGGGAGGCAGCCAAACTTTGTCTTCTAATGCTGTTAGATTTTTCTGCTGCATTGGATTCAGTAGACCATGGCAAACTTTGTGCCACTCTAACCAATGATTTTAGCTTCTCAAGGGATGCAACCCAATGGGTAAAATCCTTTTTAGCAGGGCGGACATCACGAGTGTCTATTGGTAAAGAGTCGGCTGACCCCATACCAGTTCCGATAGGTGTTCCCCAAGGATCCTGCCTATCACCCACCCTCTATAATGCCTATACGAAGCTCCTATTCGCAGTACTGGATGCTATGGGTCTCCTCTACTCCAACTTTGCAAATGACACTCAGATCCTTATTCACCTATCAGGCCACTACGAGCAGGGCACCTCTATGCATTAATCCAAAACTGGATGGCCCACAATAGTCTCTGTCTTAATTATGAAAAAACAGAGCTGCTTATAGTAGGATCCACAACTAAAATCAACACCTTACAGTCTGACTATGTATCATTCAATATTGATGATATCATGATACTAGTACTCAAACAGGATAAACCCTTTGGTGTCTACTTAGACGCCAATCTAACAATGACAAGACAAGTAAAAGCCCTTTCCTCAGCCACTTCCTACACTGCTAAGCTTATTGCTCTAAGTCGCAAATTCCTCACGCCCAAAATATGCATCACCCTGGCAAGAGCCCTAATACTCTCAAAGTTGGACTACTGCAACAGACTCCTTTTAGGCACGTCCAATACCAACCTTGCTAAATTACAATTTATGCAGAACAAAGCACTACGTGCAGCACTAGGGATAAAAAAGACTGACCACATCTCCCACATCAGGAGAGAAAATCACTGGCTACCCATCAAGGCGAGAATCATATTCAAAACCTTATGCATTACATATAAATGCATTGCCAATAAAGCCCCAAAATACATCAATAACCCAGTCACGAAAAAATCCTCCACCAGAACTCTCAGATCTAGCGAAAACTCACTCCTTGAAATCCCACGCTACAAAAGCTCGAGAGCTAGTGGCAGCAGCTTCAAGGTTCTGGCCCCTAGACACTGGAACGCTCTCCCGACAAATACCAAGGATGAAGAATCCTTCCAGCGATGTAAAAAATCAGAAAAAAACTTGGCTATTTAACCAATTTGAATAGACCAAGCCTGTCCAAACTAGATTTCAACCATGCTAACTTGCCTATCTATCTGTCCCTGAAATGACTATTCCTCCTCCCAGATGTAACTACGACTGCATTTTCTGTGTTTGACTACCTACTGTCTAATTGTAAATAATTGTAATAACCAAACTGTCTGTAACTACGCCATGACACCTCAGGGTCTGGGCGTACAATAAATGTAATGCATAAATAAATAAATAATAAACATTGGTGTGACGAAAATTATTACTGCTCTACATGAGTACAGGGATGTGTAGTGGCTCCCTCGCATACTTAGTACCACACTACTACTAAACCAGCAGCCATCCCAGTAATCAAGATGAAATAGGCACACCCTGCCAGGTATGGACCTCATTTCCACCTTTTGGTAGCATGGTAGGTGTATAAAACCAAATTATATCCCTTGGAATGCTGAAAGAGCACTCTCATTGGACAATTTGCTGGCTATAAGAATCAGTGCAGCCAGTAGATTAGTTTGTATAGCCTGCAGGCTGTTCAGACAGAACGCTGACTTCTAATGTTACCACAGCACGAGTATACTTGCAGCCAACTGTGTTATGCATCTCACACCACTCAGAAGCAGTAGTTAATCGCCCTGAGGAAGGTTGAGTCATAACTAATAGATTTGGATGGGTGAAACCTAAGTTGACAAAGAAAATATGGCTATTGATTACACTCATGACTGTTTTTCATAAAATGTGGACTAATGGAATGCTGACGTTTACGTAAATGAGAGTAACTGTAAAAAGGTAGGCTCTCTACAAGGATACACAACATTCAAACTTACACAAGGATTGTTTAGCCTTAAACTGTTGTTGTTTTTGTATATTTTCATCTTAGTATTTTGTGACGAATTTGCACTATTCGCCCCTTCTCTCCAGAGAGGAGCCATGCCATTTGAGACTAGGGAGGTTAGCCTGCTAAGCAAGACCCTCTCTAGGGGTCTGGGAAAGTTGGACCTCACGGGGAGTGACACCCTCTTGTGGACACAGACTCCCATTCCTGTAAGGCACTCCCTGTCCAGAGTACATTGCCTACATGGGAATCAGAAAGACTGTTGTTACTTCTGTTGTACACTATCCAAATAGTGACTGTTCTTAAAACTCTTTGGCGTCAGATAAGGCTGGATCTCGCCTGAACTCCACAGTGAAAGAGCAGTGACAGACCCCTTTAGTTTGCAATGATGTTCATAAAAGAACAAGGAACTTAGAATGGAGGAGAGAGAATCCTACACACAGGCTCACCTCTGATGTGAGGATGTCCTGGAGGGGTGGATCCACGCTAGACGGCGGAGCCGGTGATAGAGTGAGCAGCTAACTAATTGCTAGCAAGACACCAGAAGGCTGGCATCCTCAACTACAACAAAGTGGAGATGAAGGTGGAGACGTTAAAGAGACCTTCTCACTTGGTGGAGCGACCACACAGAAGCCGTGCTGGGCCTGGGGCCCATTACCAGACAGCGAGACCAGACCGCAGCGGAGAGATCAGATCCCTGAACTCTGCAAGAAAAGTGCACCAGCTGTGTCCAAGGCTGCGAAAGCCTAAAAGGTTACGTGAGCCTGGAAAACCCTGACTGACAGATGCCCAACCGAGGCCCCCCTAAAGTAAGCTGATCAGTTGGCCAAAGGGCTTTGGAGGAGCCCTGGAAAGAGAGACAGTGGGCTTCATTACAGGTGTGGCGGTTACCCTGCCAGTGATACTGGCGGGTTGCCACCAGACCCAAAAAGAATTACTGGTGCCTGACTTCCCAGTGACACAGGGGTATTACAACCCCGGCAGCTGGGAAGTTGACATGCGTCCCACAGAATCGACAAAGTCTAGATTTCTTGGGATGCTAGCTCCGGCCCCTATAACTTCATTTGTTATAATCAGATTACATTTATATCTCAGAAAGGTGCCCCTAAAATGTATTGAAGAATAGTGCAGCAAATATCATGGCATGGTATTAAAGCCTCTTATATCTAACAGTGATTGATAATCATTTGACATCTCATAATACCATATATCGTGCCAATCCAATCAAGGGACCAAAGTTTAGTTTTGACCTTATCTGAATTTACCACCAAATCGCCCTTGTCAATTTCCAGGGCTGTTAGTTTACTTAAACAGAAAGAAGACCATGTATTTAAAACAGAACATGACCCATTAACCAATAGTGCATTGAGTTCCGTATATAAAGAGCCTGATGGTGGAGATAGGACTTTGTAAAATAGTTGAATACTTTTCCAGTTAACAAGCGACTGGATTGAAATGAGACAGTTCATGCCTATTGAGTTATGGGAGTCCAGTTTGGAGGGCCTAAGTATTTTCTCCATAATAGAGCATCCAGCTTATTCCTATTCATGTCCAATGAACTTGACTTTGCCCCAAAAGTTAAATAAGGTACAGCCTTAGATTTATACATCTTGAGTAGCTGTAACCGCGAATACCGACAAAACCTATGGTCAGCTTTCTTCATCTGCGCTGCTAAGGCAACCGTAGTTGAATAGTTATTTTTATGGTCGTTCTTGTTATTAGGTCTTGACAATATACTTACACCCAAATACTTAAAATCTGTCACAGAGTCAATTCTTGGATGATCCAATTGCCATTTTAAGACTATTTTTGTGTGCAGATTTCAGCAGAATAATTGTTGTCTTTAATACAACAATAATTCCAGATCAAGGGCCATTAGGTAAATAGACCCAGCATTCCGCAATCGCTGCAAACCTATCAGAGTTAAATCAAAGAAGACAATATTGTCTGCATAGAGTATGTGATGGATACGCGGATGCCCCAGATGAGGGGGGAAAGCATTTGCAGAAGATAGTCACCTAGGTCTGATATATAAACGTTAAATAAAAAGGGAACTAGAACGCATCGCTGCCGGAGACCGTGAGATGTGTCACTAAAATGAGAACCGATTCCCTCTTGATCAATACAAATTTTAATTTTTGTATTTGAGTGAAAGGATATAAAAATATTCAGTAAGTGCCTTAGGCAACCTTTCTTATTTAGTTTTATCCATAGTTTATTTTGGTTAACCTTGTCAAATGCCATTGGTAAATCAATAAATACCATGTAAATCAGGAGTTTTGTTAACTGTACTTGTTGGTGAAGTAAATATAAAATAAAACATTTTAGTGATGCCACTTGTTTTTTAAAACCTGCTTGATTGACCCTGTTCAGTCGGGCTTCAGGCCTGGCAGGGGCACTGAGAGTGTTCTGGTGTCGGTACAGGATGATATGGCCAGGCTTGTGGAGTCAGGTGGGGTTGGCGCCCTAATTTTGTTAGATCTATCTGCGGCATGTCACATCGTGGACCACCCCATCCTGTTGTCCCGCCTTGCACTGAGAGGGATATCTGGGCAGGTATTAGCCTGGTTCTCTTTGTTCCTGTCCGACCGTACTCAGACACTCTCTATGCCCACTTTACGGTCCGCCCCCTGCATTCTGACCTGCGGGGTACCACAAAGCTCTTCCTTGTCTCCGTTTCTTTTAACATATACATCTGGCCCTTGTGTTTAACATCCGCTCCTTAAGCGTCAGGTGCTACTCTTATGCCGATGACACCCAGAGCCTGATCTGTTTAGATCTTGATCAGGCCAAGGTGTTGTTGTGCCTTCGGAGGTGCCTCGCGACCGTGGGGGAGTGGATGAACCTCAATTGGCTTAAATTGAACGGAGACAAGACCGAGGTACTGGTGGTAGGCTGTCCCCCTAACCCCTCACTCTGGGTGTCATCTTTCTGGCTCTCCTCCCTTGGTCCTCTTCTGGTTTCTGGCGGTTAAGGTTAAAAACCTAGGTGTGGTGCTGTCGGCATCCTTGTCTATGGATACCCAAGTTACCTCTGTGTGTCAATCGGGTCATTTTCAGCTTAATCTTCTGAAAAAAAGCTCTCATGATGATCCCTGCCGCTCTTTGTCCCCGGTTGTGGCCGCCATGCTGCTTAGTCGGCTTGACTACTGAAATTCTCTCTATTTGGCCCAACCCAAGGGGCTGATCCTGCAGCTCCAGCACCTTCAAAATCTAGCTGCACGGGTTGCCACTGGCACACAGTATGGATCTCACATCTCCCCGTCTTACGTGCCTTGCACTGGCTTCCAGTGGCCCAGCGAGTGAAGTTCAAGGCGCTATGTATTGTCCATCGGGCAATGCATGGCCTGGGTGCTGAATATATCCTCACGAAGTTCACGCGCTACTATCCTAAATGCTGTCGGCATTCAACCTCTTCTAAACTAAACTGTATGTGTTCCGCCATTCCACCGCTCGAGGATTGGGGGCCGTGCCTTCTCCGTTTCCGGGGCCCAATTATGGAACAAGCTCCGAGTATCCATAAAAGACTTATCTAACCATCTGTCATTCAGAAAGGCTGTATCTGTTTTAGCACTGTGTGGCTTGGCTCTGCCTGTCTCGCTTTTGTCTCTCTAGCGCCATGATACCCTCAGGTGGCCGCCCGTCTTTAAAGGTTCGCCTAACATAACATAACATAACATTGTTAGCCAAAAAACCTGCCGAATGGGCCCATTTCTGTAGGTCTTGTAAAAGTAGGGCAGAGAAAATTTAGCTTGAAGCATCTAATAGGTCGATTGGTCTATAATTGTTTGTATTTAGCCTATCTCCCTTTTAAAAAATCAAAATAATGTTCGAAATCTTCCTTGACAGAGGGATAATGCGAGAAGATATAATATTCCTAAAGAAATCCTCCAAAGGTTCTACCCAGCGTTCTGGCTCAGTTTTGAAATTCGCATTAGAAAGACCATCCGGGCCAGGGGCCCTAGACATATTACACCTCTTCATATTTGTAATAATGTCCTCTCTAGTAAAATCTAAGGACTTCTCACCCTAGTTATTAAATGGTAGTTTATTACTATGCATGCACATTGTACCATAGAGACTGTCAAAATGTTCTACCCACCGAGCTCCTGGGATCGGTTGGACTTGGAGATGATTTGGAGTAGTTGTTGATTTGTTAATTAGTTACCAGAATAATTGAGCACCCTAATGTGATAGAGTTCTTGGCATAATATGTGAATCTTGGTGTAATAACCAACATTCAAGGGATTTGGGGAAATAGATATGGTTGAGTCTGTCAAACAGAAGGGTTCCATCGAAGATCTTGGCACTCGGACTTATTGGGCCCAGGGAGCAAAATATATTTTCGATAACACAAAGACCCCTATTAGTGCAGGTCCATGGAAGGGCTTCCTTCAGAAAATCATCCCCAAACTTGCTGCCATGTCAGATGCGCAACCTCCAAATTGAAACGCTTACTGTTCAGGGAACAAGGGAACAATTCATTAAGGAAGTGGCAAAATATGTCACAATGAATAAGGCACAGACTACACTGAATAAGATCTTTTATCTGAGCAAGTTTTTATCATGGGTAAGTGGTTGAAGGAGACACGTTTCTTGGCTGCCAATCCTATAGGGACCCTCCAGAGATAGGGGATTACTCCCCTGCACTCAAACACCAGCAGGCCTTCTTCCATCAAAGGGGTCAATTCTACCGAAGTGGGTTCTCCAGGCAGTGAGCCAATGCACAACTTGTCAGTGGTAAGCATTCCCCGCCTTTCCTTCCAGCCAAAATTCATAGATCGCAATTCATCACTACCACTCGGTGTGGTTAAAGATTACAAGGCATCCTTACCTCTTAGAGACAGTCCAGGAATTTCACATAGAGATTGCCTCTACTACTTTTCAAGCCAGGCGTCACAGAAGGGTCAAGTGTTCTCGCTTGGGCCTGGTGGTCATTTCACAACCATAAAAAGACTCCTCCTCGATGGTGCCATGGATCCTACTCAGGTTTCTTAACCAATGTTTACATTGTAAGAAAATAGGACAAAAGGGTTTTGGAAGGTCATCAATTTGAAGGAACTCGACAGCTTTCTGGTGTTCAGAAATTTCATGATGGAAACTATTAATCTACTGCAGGATGTGTTAAGTCAGGAAGATTGGATGGTCCACTTGGACCTCAAAAAGGCTTGTCTGTCGGCCCCAGTATTTCTTCTCCACTGTCAATATCTTCAGTTTGCTTGGAGCAAAACGCTTTTAGAGCCACTTGCCTTACGTTCAGCCCGACATCACACTTTGGTGCTTCAAGAAGCTTCTGAAGCCAGTTGCGACAGCACAACAAGGTAAGGTATTCAAATGCTGATTCATTTGGATGACATATTGATCACATCAGCCTCCAAAGACTTTCGCACTAGCTTTTCTACAGATGATCTTGAATCTCCTACTAGAGCTAAGTTTTGTCATAAATCTGGAAAAGTCAAAAGTAGTGCCCGCTCAGCAGATGACTGTTCTGGGGGTTTGAGTAAATGCAACAACTGCCTCCCTTCATTTGCCCCTTTCAAAGATAAGGGCAATAAAAAGAGATTTACATGCTGTCCTTTCTCCCCCACCCTCATCCCCTGATATTTCTGTTCAATATCTGACGTGGATCATAGGTCTACTGTCTTCATGAATCCAGACCATATTTCCAGACACATATTAGAGGGGTAGTCAACGGCTGAAAGTAAATTGCCTCGGGTAGGGCCAGACATACACAGATTGGGCCTGGAAGGAGACCATGTCTCAAGAGGCCAGGAAGGAGACCATCTGGTGGCTGTCTCATATGGAGACCTGTAACTGCTGGAAGCGAAAGGATGGGTGTCCCCTTCATCGCGGACATGGGGGAAACTAATATATCAAAGATACAAAGGGGTAATATGTCACGCGGAATGCCACAAAAACTAAAATGTGTTAATATTTAACAGATTTCAAATGAATTGCTGAGAGGAAAGCAAGATCAGAACATAACACCAAACGTACCATCAGTTATCAAAACGTGTTTTAATTATCAAACAATTAAAAACACATTGATCTGAAAATTCTGCCCATGATACATACCGGGCTTCCATGGTAAAAGAATTGACACAAATAAATGAGTGCCGATGTATTCATAGTATGGACCTGATTAATGAAGACAGAAATCTCGCCAAGTGAAGGGGATCACGTGGGAAGAGGCTGTGATTCGCAAATTGGTAACAAACTGGCGGAAAGGAGTTTTCAGTCAATGGTGAAATACATAGAATACATTTTAAGATGCGAAAAGACTAAAGTGCACCCAATACATCGAAAAATGATTCATAGAGACTTGGAAATATCAAGTCTAAAGGCAATTTAGAGTGCAAAAAGTCACTAAAATACATACAAGTTGGACATCGTAAGATCCAAAACCAAATTGGGGTGCAATGCGTCAATTACACATTCTAACTGCAAATTGTACAGACATCATAGGTAAATACCAGGGTGTCATGCAAAATAGATCTTACATAAGTCGGTTTGACGATGTAATGCTTCTAATCAACTCGGACTGATGCACGTCTACTTCAGGACAAAGCACTCAAATGAAAATAGAAGCCACAAAGTATCACGCTCAACTTGGTGACGGCTGATGTTGGTCATTACATCTCATTCCAGACTAGCACTATTCTTCAATCAGCCAATTGTGTAAACGTAAAAGCACACATTCATATTCTCAACCCAGGTCGATGAACTAAGCATGCAATTTCTCCCCATATCAAGTTCAGACCAAGACAAGACAGACGTAGAATAAATCCATCCGACTATGAGCATCAAAGATGTCTAAATGTTCAAAAAGTTGAAAATCAACATAGGAGGCCGTGAGCGCAATTGGATCCATTGGTGTTCAGAGCCACTTTGTGATCTACAATCGTTCGCGAAAAATTTCTTAATGCATAACAATCATGTGCGAATCCCAGATGGCGTGAAACCAGGCACTTGTGGTCCAGTCGGATGTTTGGAAGAGAAACATGTAACCGCTGGCCATTTTCGGTTGTTCCTGCAGTCTACTTTTAGAGACGGATGCCAGCCTGGCAGGGTGGAGAGTAGGGTTTGGAGAAATCTTAACTGGCAGCCAATGGTTCATAGAGAAATCTTCAACCCACAGCTATTATTTAAAACTGCTTTGCTTTTTTTTATGCGATCAAAGATTCCGAAAATAAAGTCTCCACTGTTCCGTTGTTCTGAAGATGGACAACATATCAGCGGTGAGGTACATACAAACGTTGGGGGCACTCGCTCAAAGACTCTTGCAGAGATGGCAAAAAGCTTTTAAGGGTACTGTCCCCCGCAGCACATCATGGTGCATGTAGAGATTCAGCCAAAGGCCCACAGTACAGTAGCATATTGGTGCTCAAGCCATGTCAAACATTTCAGAGCTTGGTACCTTGTTCCCACTCTTTTTTGGGCAATTTGGGGCCGTTGGGGTCCAATGAATCGTAAAATGGTTGCCTCCAAACTGAATGCATCGATCCCTCAGTTCTTCAGCTAGAGGCCAGACTGGAATCAAGGTTTCCTTCTGTTTTCCATAGTCCGATGGGTATTTCTTCAGGTCTTCCAGCAATAGTCCTCCATTGTTTTGGTGACTCCATTTTGGCCATCCAGGTTATCGTTCTGGAGATGAGCATCGACATACCAATCCTGCTTCTTTACTTTTGTCACTTGTTATCAATTTGAAGGGGCAGTTTCGCCCTCTGAATTTGGATGGATCCCTGACTCTACTGGGCCGGGAAGATTTCAGGCCTTTCTGAACAGCACAGGATATTCTGTACCAGAAACTTTCATTGTCTGCCTGGAAAATTAGGGTTTCGCTGGTGTATATCCAGACAAATGGATCCCTTTTCAGCTTCTGAAGTGAAGCTGGTGAATTTTCTTGGTGGTTTGGCTTTGTCACAACCTTACTGGATGGTGAATGTTTATAGGTCTGCCATCCCAGCCCAGCATGATAGGGTTTGAGAGGTGCCCACAAGACAGAAACCTTGAGTTTGCAGATCATTCAGGGAAATACGGTTCAAATGTATTCCTCGTCCCCAAGTACTTGTTCTGTGGGATGTCAATTTGGTTTCTCTCCCCGTTTCAGGAATGGCCTTACAACAAAGATCTCTCATTGCAGGCACTCTCAGCTAATTTTGTCACACTCTTGTGCCTTGTGTCTTTTAAGTGAGTAAAACACATCAGCGTATTAGATCTGAAATGTCGCTCCTTTTTGGCTGGGGTTGTTCTGCTCTATACCTCTCAATGAACAAAGACGGGTTGCATGTTGGTACAATATCCAGCATTTCATGATTTTCAAAGTAATGTGTGGTTTGCTGTCTCAAATCTTGTGAATCATTGGCCAAAGACCCGACGGTTTCTTGTTCTCAACTCTTAATTTCCTATCGGAAACCCCACAGCCCATCTTCCCGCCAGCCCTGACTACCTAGGCCTGTTGCATCATGTCCCAGACAGGCATTGTTTTGTCCTCCTTTGGCAGTCACACTGCAAGGGAGGCAGTTGTTTCCAAAGTGTATTTTGCTTGTGCACACTTAGGGGATATCTTAAAGTCCACCAATTGATGGAACAAACACAGTTTTAGTACTTTTTCTTATAAACCTATTGTGACTTCTGTGGAGCGATCTACCCATTAAACTTGTATAATCAGAAGACGGTGTGAGTAAGATGGAAAGTCAAGATTTTATTAAAGGCACGGAGGCAAGTATTATGTCTTCCCTGAGATCGTTTGCGTTGTGTTCTCTCTTTTCAGCAGTAATGGTATTAACTACATTTTTACTGTGTCGCCAAATTACACATTTTGGCTGAAATAACACTGGCAGAATTACTGAGTGTTAATTCTTCTGATTTTTGGAGGAAAAGTGGAAGATTTGAATCCTCTAATTTTCCTGCCAAAAACCCAAAATTGGCACAATTACCACTTTCCCAAACACTGCCCAAAATACTGCCCTACCACCACTTGTAAAGCCTGTGGTAAACCTACGGGCCAAGTTGTGGTAGCGGTATCTGATTTTGGCAATCATTCTGCAGAATGACCACTGGCTCATCACTGTGGCGTGGCCCCTTTAAGGGCAAGCACGCGACGGAGTGACGTTCACTCCGTCGCGTGCCATATAAATAAAGGGGCGTCGCCCGGCGGCAGCAGAGCCACCGGGGAGCCCACACGAACAGCATCGGTCTCCGTGTGTCTCTGTGTGCACGGGGGTGTGGGGGCTCACGGGGGCGGCGGGATCGCCCGCTAACAATGGCGACGAAGTCGGATCGATCCCTGGGACAGGTGGCAACGTTTCCGAGATGCGCAGATGATCGCGTGTGAGCGCATCCGTGAATGTTGGCCGCGGAGAGGGGAGAGACACGCGTGGCCGGCGGCCATTTTGACGACAAGGCCTCGGAAACTCACGGCTTCATAACGAAGCATCTGTGAGAGATCCGGACCCAATTTTTGGAGAATCCAGTGGCGGACAGTCACTGCTTGCAACACGTGCTGGTGGAAATGCAAGTCATTTGCATTTTCACTGTTTTTCATCGAGTTTAAGGGTGGAGCTACCTGGAGGCCTACTGGATGCACACTGGGGCCTACCCTGCTCAATTTTTGGACTCTTCAATCCTACACCGGCTGAAGTCTGGAACCTGGTGGTCCTACATTTGCCTGGAAAACCCTCGAACCTGGACATCATCTGAATCATCTGAGGGGCTGGGATCCTCATCAAGGTACTGGTTGTGTTTGGTGTCCAAGTTGCGGCCCCATCACGGGGTGCCTGTGCGCTTTACACCATGGATCAAGGTGCAGCGGCCGCCGTGGCCCAACAGCAGGCTGCTGCTCCAGCCCAACCCCCGCCTGCCCTTCCACCAAGACCATTGCTGAGACCTCCCGGTACCCTACAGCCAATGCCAGAGTTTGATGTCTCGGGCACGCCATCAAGCCTGGGACAGAGGTGGAAGATGTGGATGGACAGGCTGGAAATGTACTTCAGGGCCACGATGGAGACGAGTGACGACAGTAAGTTGGCCACTCTCCTGTATTCTGCAGGCCCTGCTGTGCACGAGATCTTCTTGTCCTTGCAACCAGCGGATGGGTCTTTTGATGCCGCCAAAACTGCGCTCCACAATCACTTCCTGCCCATGGCCAATGTGGATTACGAACGGTTCCTAATGGGCAACACCAGACAGAAAGATGACGAGACTTTGGATGTGTTTTATGGGCGGCTGCGCAGGCTGGCGGCACCTTGTGCTTGGAATGACCCTGATGAGATGATTCGCAACCACCTCATCCAGGGCTGTTCCTCTGGTAAGCTGAGACGTCAAATCCTGCGCGAGCCTGGTATAACACTACCCCGCATCCTAGAACTGGGGAGGTGCCACGAGGTGTCGGAGCTGCGGGCATCAAGGATGGAAGCGGGCGTGCGCCCTGGTAGGGTGGAAGAGGTATGCGCAGTCGGAAGAGGCCGCGGATCAAGACGCCCCATGAATACTCAAAGTCCACGGCCCCAAGGGGCGCAGTCCTCGTGCCTAAAATGTGGATATGACCTCCCGCACCCAGCAGACTGTCCAGCAGCGGGAGTGAAGTGTGGACGATGTGGGGGCACAGACCATTTTGCAAGAGTGTGCAGATCGACGGTCCCGAAAATGGTCCCCAGGGGACCTGTCCGGGCTGGCTCTTTCCGCCCCCAGAGAACATCCAATGTTGCCCAGGTGGACCAGGCCGACGATGGCCCCCCTCAAGAAGGTGAGGAGGAAGAAGATGATGAAGAGAATGTTTTCTTCGTGTCATGCGTAAGAATGCTGAAATCGCACTCCAAGAGACAGCCGAGATGTGATGTACTGGTCAATGGGGATTCAGTACCCATGTTGGTGGACACGGGGGCGTCCGTGAACGTGATGGCCAGGCAACACTATGATGCAATGCAGGCACCGCCACCGCTGGCGGCACCGAGAGCGCGCATTTTCACATTTGGTGGCAACCATCCAATCCCACTGGATGGTGTGTTTGTGGCTGACACTCAATATGGCAACTCAGGCATTCGGGCAAGGTTTTACGTCACGCCGGTGAGCACCAACACGCTCCTCTGCTGCGCAGCTGCTGAAGCTTTGGGGATTGTGACATTCGCATACAACGTATATCTTGACGACATCCAGGAGCTCCTGGAGAAGCACACATCCCTCTTTGAAGGCATTGGACAGTTGGTGGGGGAACCAGTCCGCTTGCACATTGATGAGTCCATACAACCGGTGGCTCTGAAGCACCGGCGCATACCGTTTCACCTCAGGGATCTGGTAGACCAGGAATTGGACAACCTTGTTCAGCTGGACATAATTGAGAAGGTGGAAGGCCCCACTCCTTGGGTCTCACCCATTGTCGTCGCACGGAAGCCCAAACAACCAGATGCAGTAAGGATTTGTGTCGACATGCGCCTGCCCAACAAGGCGATCAAAAGAGAGAGACACCTAACCCCCACCATGGACGACATCATTGCAGAATTACAGGGGGCGAGATTCTTCTCCAAGCTGGACTTGAGGGCAGGATATCATCAGGTGGTTCTGCACCCTGAGTCCCGATACATCACCACCTTCACCACCCATCGGGGCCTGTATCGGTATAAGAGGCTAAGTTTTGGAGTGTCCTCTGCAGCGGAAGTATTTCAAAATATCATAAGAGGGGCGTTAGCAGATCTGGATGGGGTCATCAACATCAGTGACGACATCTTAGTACACTCCAAGTCAGAGGCAGAACACATGGCCCGCCTTGCGAAGACATTTGAGCGCCTCCGTCTCTTGGGACTCACCTTACACAAAGAGAAATGCGAATTCCTCAGGACAACAATCGAGTTCTTTGGGTTCGTGTTTAAAGCGGATGGGGTGTCACCCGACCCCCGTAAGGTGAAGGACATTAGAGAGGCCCGCCCACCTGAAAACGTCGCTGAGGTGAGGAGTTTTCTGGGCATGGTCACTTATTGTGGCCGCTTCATCAGGAATCTAGCGTCCCGCTCTGAGCCTCTAAGATCTTTAACCAAGAAAGACTCCGTGTGGCAGTGGGGGCCCCTCGAGCAGGCGGCATTTGATGACATCCGGGGTGCCCTAGCGGCAGAAGACACCATGGCGTTCTTTGACCCTAGCCTGCAGACGGAAATAGTCGTGGACGCCAGTCCCTATGGTCTGGGGGCGGTCCTCACTCAAGTGGGGCGCGAGCAGGAAGTTCGGCCAATAGCCTATGCGAGCAAGGCACTCTCGGACACTGAACAACGCTACTCGCAAATCGAGAGGGAGGCCCTGGCGGTGTTGTGGGGTTGCAGGCATTTTCGCCTATACATTCTAGGGCGTCCTGTGACTGTCATCACTGACCACAAACCACTGCTACCCATCATGGCAGGCTCCTCCTCCAGACCACCAGTAAGGATAGAGCGCTGGATGCTTGCCCTGCTTGAATACGGCGTGTCGCTGGTGTATCGGCCTGGTGTAAGCAACGCTGCAGACTATCTGTCACGTCACCCATGTGGGGATGCCTGGGCGTCTGTGTCCGCGGAGGAGGCTGATGAACACGTTCGTCTCGTCGTTGAGTCTGCCACCCCCAACTCCATGCAGGTGGCGGAGCTGGAGCTGGCGTCGAATGATGACGAGTGCTTCGCCATTCTAAGACTGGCCATGCAACAAGGTGCGTGGAAGACGGTGCTTGAAGCGCTAGACCGTCGAACATGCGAAGCCAGGGTGGCACTGGAACAGCTCTGGAAGGTGCGGGAAGAACTTGCATTCTCGGAATCGGGACTCCTGCTGAGAGGCGACAGAATAGTGGTGCCACAGACGAAGATCCCACAGATAATCGCTCTCGCCCACCAGGGCCATCAAGGGGCGCCCAAAACAAAGGCTCGGCTTCGCCAGAAGGTGTGGTTCCCGGAGCTAGAGCGGAGGGTAGAAGAGTTTGTGGCCTCGTGTCGGTGGTGTCAGGCCGCATCCCCAAACCCGGAATGAGTGCCATTGTTTTTTTCAGGCGGGCCCCTGTGCGTGTCGGCAGCACCCGACACAGACCATCGGTGCTGCGCTCACGCAGCAAAGGAGTGGGGGTCACCCCACTCGCTCCGGAGCACCAGAGCAAACCATGTGGCAGGGGGCACCCAGCCCACTGCAGCCCCGGCTCTGGGAGCACCCAGGCTGGGGTTGCACTATTCCGCAACATGTGAAGGCGGCTCAGCCAATCAGCCGCAACACATGGAGGCGGCGTCCGCCGCAGAGGAGAAGGAAAATGCTGGCGGCCCGCGCCGCGATGAAGAGGCGCTGGCCCTTCCCCCACCGAGAGGAGGGAGATGCCCGGCGGCCCCAGCCGCAACAAGAAGAACGCGGGTCATAGCCCACGATGGAAAAGAGAGGTGCGCCCCCCCCCAAGAAGATATGGAGCGGCTGCAGCCGCAATGAAGAGGTGAGCTGCCCCTCCCCGAATCCGCAGGCCGCGAAGTTGAAGAGCGGCGATTTTCGCCGCAATGGAAAAAGAAAAAAACAGCAAAATGCAGTGAAAAAAAATGTTAAAAATGTGTACTGGGCAATGAGGCGCACTGGCCTGAACAAAGAGGGCTGTGGTGGGAAAAGAAATAATGAGAACGAGGAATCGGGGCAAAGGCCTGCAGAGGCCCGACAGATGAGGTGTGGCCTCCCAATGCTTGGGCATGCGGCAGTGGTACCCCAAAGCAGTCGCCACAGCCTCAAGCCCGCAGCAATAGAAGAGACGCATGACCAAGCCCCCAAATGAGCAGTGGGTGTGCTTTGGCAGAGCCTATTGTTCTGGTGCCCTATGAGGCTGGGCAAGCCACCAAGTTTGAAGAGGGGCACAACAGACACCAGTACAGCACCTCATATCGGGCCTCGGCAGCAGGGGCCAATGAACAGTATGCCCTCCAGCAGTAACGAAGTGGGTTGGGGCCAGCAAACAATCAGCCCCCAGGGAAACTGAAACGGACTGGAGTGTGAGGTGCAGCATCTTGATCAGCTGCTGGCGGCGGTCGTCCCATGAGGGGGTGTCTACAGAAAAATTGCGAATGGAGGGTGCCACAGGTCCCAGACAACCCGTCAACATCCTTGCCTGCAGCCCCAGGAAAGGTGGGGAAGTGAAAGGAAAAGGAGTGGCGCATCATCCCGGCCCAATACCCTCCAACAGTGAGCCTACACCATCCAGGAACTTAGCCGAGATGGCCCCAGGTGCGGCATTGCCGGCCCATAACTCGCATCTGGCCGCCAGCATCCAGACCCATGGTGTCAAGGCCAGATGGGGTAGGGAAGGCAGAATGCCCTGTGGTCGTACAACAACACAGAAGAGAGCCAGAGTATTCCCACTGCACCAGTGTAATCGTGCTGGAAGCCCGACAGTGTAATGGGAGAACTACTGCCCTGTCACCAGTACCCCACACGGGTGCCCCTCCAGACTGTGAACTTGGCCGATGTGGCCCCTGGGCCGCCCAGGTGCGGCTTTGCCGGCCTTCTTGACTGTGGTGTGACTGTCCGAAATTAGCATTGGTGAGGACACAAACTGGCTTCCTGCAACTCCACGAGTGCGTAAGATGGACATCATTGTCGACATCCCCATGAAGATTGGGAGCCTGCGGAGACAGATTTGCTTAAAATGGCCCAGTGGGTGGGCAATATAACATGGTGCACATCCGTATATATGGAATGCTTTATGTGGTGCCAGTAGCTCTCATTGGTGCCATTTAGTGACAGTGGAACCACTCACCCAGGTTAATAAAGGGTGTGAAAATTAGAAGAGTGGTGGTATAAGTATTAGTGTGTAGTTGTGCTGTGGTTTGGGGGGGTTGTTGTGTTGTTATGAAAAAGGAGGATTGTTGCATGTCACCCTTTCTGGGGGACATGGTACCTTCTAGTGTTGGTGTCATGGTGACATGGGGTAACCATGTGACCATGTTAATAACCTCCGGCTCGCCAGTCGATGTGAAGCTGACTCTGGTGTCGTTCTTTGGAGTGCACCCTGCTGGTGCAGCACCATGTGGAGTAGACCCAGGGACGGGGCCCTCCACGAGATCGGCACCACTGCTGGGCAACGCCGCCCTCTCTGTGACCTAGCCATGTGATCATGGCGGACCGGTGCAACCCCGGCCTGGGTGCCCCCAGCCACATCAGTTGCTCCGGTGCTCCGGAGCGCGTGGGGTGACCTCCACTGCTTTGCTGTGTGAGCGCAGCACCGATGGTCCTTGGCACAGGGGCCCGTTCGGTGCTCCGGACTGGGCCCCCCAACAATTGTCACTTCACTCGTTCGGTGGAAAAAACACTGACGCCGTGCTTTAAAACTGGGGTTTCTGAAATGTGATATGTGTTTTGCTTGTGAACTGTTTGCGGGGTTTGTGATTGTGTGGCCATTTCATCCGCGAAACCGCAAACCTGGAAATCACAAATACGTTGCACTGGAAGCGTACATTGTGGGGTGAGGTGAATTTAACCAAAGGAGACGCGTTCCGCACAAATTACTGAAACCTTTTCCCAAAGAAAATTCCCAGGAATTTCGCACAACCCTGGCTAGTACACCGATTAGAGACAATCATAGGCTGCTGCAATGTGCGTGAAAAATGCAAAGAGGTTTCAAATTGCTGCTGGAATAACGGTAACGTGTCTGGAGAATCTACGGTTAAACTGTGCCTTAATGTTTCTCAATGTAATGACTCAAATGTTCAAAGTGAACTAGAATACGCGACACTTAACTGTGTACGTGTATTGCTCCGCATTGCTGCAAGTTTAATTCCTGCGTGGTTAAGACGCCAGCTATTTAAAATATGTGGCGTCGCGGCCCCCTCCTGCATCTCTCCTAAACCCGCTCAGTATGTTTCTCCCTCCTAGAGCAGGCACATACGCACCTGCCACCCTCACTCAAATAAACAGCCTAGCGCGCGGGGCCTTCCCCGACTCAAGGGGCCAGGAGAAGGCCTCAGGTGGGCGACTGAGTGGCTCCAGCCGGACGGCTGCCCTGCCGGGGCGTGTGTAGGTTCGCACTGCTCAGTCCAGCCCAGTGATCGAGAGGCGAAAAATGTACCCCGGGTGGGTGGCAGCATGGCGGTGTGGAGGCCAGGGGCTGTGGCTGGAGTCATGGCAGGCAAGTATTTTTTAAAAAAACGCAGAGATAAAATAAAATAAACTGAGCGTTATAACGGAGGTTAACTCAGCGCAACGTGCTCGCCTTGGAAGCAAGAGGACGCGAAGCAACACAGGTTCGATCCCCGAGTCTGGCTTTGAAACCTCTGGGTTATAAATACACAAAAACTGATTATCAGTGCTATCAGATGCCCGCGGCCGTTTAAATAAATAAAAATAAAATTACGAGTTTGGCTGTGGCAGTAATTCCGTTACCAGCGCTTTTTTTGTCCAGTAACTGAATATACAGTTCCTTTTACTGCACTGCCGAATTCCAAGTTTGACCTTGAAAGTGGAGGGTTTGCCTCCAGCAAATTGCTTTAAGGGCGTACATTGGTAGATTTAGCAGGCTAAATTACTGCTAGTGCTAAACCCTCAAAAAATCTCCATGGAGTCCAATGGTCTCCAAAAATGGGGACTAAAACCACAGTGCCAATACCCTAGTCCTGTGGAAAGAACAAGGGACCAGGAAGCTCATTCCAAGTTGGCCGGTACACCGTAAAAGTGCTGGTAATAACGTTTACCAACACTTTTACCGGACAATACAACTACAACTTTGCCAGTCGGGGTTAACGATTTACCTCCAGCTAAGAGCTGGCGGTAAATCTGACCCCTACCAGCCAAAAACTGCCTTCATTACCGGCACATCCAGTAATGGAGACAAAATCCCCACCATGGGATGGGGATTAACCACCCTTACCAGCACTTGTAATCCGCCAGTTATTCCAGCAGACCAAGTGCCGGTAATGGCAGTTCCGTTAGCTGGTATTCCGGCAAATTTACTACTGGAATACTGGCATACTTGGAATGAGGATCCAAGTGCTAATAATAGTAAACAGATTTGGCAGTAAATTGGCAAACACTCGTAATGAGGCCCACTGTGTATATAGAGATGACTTGAAGTATCGAGAGATCTCATATTAAACCTTCCCAACAACATTCAAATCATTATTGTAGCATCTTGAGCAAAAAGAGTAGGATAGTAGGTTTATTTTCCACATCCTGAATGGAAGCCTACAATTAGCATGCCAGGTCATTTTAGCCTAAAAGGTTGAACCTGGGTTAAAGTTGTGAGGCAGGTGAGATTCTCTGCAGAGAGCTTGGAAAAACACAAAGGCATCTCTAAAGACTCTGCCTTCCTTTATGTACATGCCAAGAGCAAGTAGAGTCAGTCCCTCGCGATCCAGTATAATTACCCCAGACACTGCAGTGTTTTTGCAAATGGACCTGTTGGGATTCCTGGGTTCCAAATGTTCAGAATGCTTCAGAAAGAGACTGCACTCTGGAACCAGTAGCAGTCAGACTCTGACAATTTCTCCATTAGGGGTAAAAGGAAAACTAAATCCATAAGTGTTTGCTAGCTCCCAAACTCGGCTGGAGATGTATTTAATTGCTTTTTTTTATAGCGCACCTAATACTGTACCTGAGTTTGGTTTCTGAGCACAGATCTGGGATTCAAACCTCTGATGCTCTGCATGGTCTTGCTTCTAAAACCAGTACGTTGCTCCTGTGCTATCCTCCGTTTGTGGGGCCCAATTCAACATGATGGTTGAGGGTTTTCCTTGCTCAGAGCAGACATCAGTCTGTGGCACCTGTTGGATGCATACATTATAATGGAGACAAAGCCAGGGATTAATAGCCACAGATTATCAAAAGATGGCCAGCTAGCAGGGAGCTGAAACACTAAATGCCCACTGCAAAGCTGTATTCTTCTTTGTTAGCAAATGGCTGAGGTGGAAGAACCAGTGTTAGAAGGCAACAAGGTGAAAACCCATCTGTGTTGATGGAGGGAAGCAACAGCCGGAAGCGCTCCAGCAATAGCAGCTTATAAAGCAAGTACTGCAAAGTGCACTTTCAAAGCCCCATAACCAAAGTAACATAGAAAAGAATATATTTCCAAGTTTATAAGACATCACTTGCTGGGGGGTGGGGTGGGGGCCAGGGAGGCTTGAGGGCCCTTTCAGCTGAAAAGGTTGAAAGGCCCTGATGCCTTCCCTGCCACCTCCCCAGAACACCCCTCATCCTCCTTCCGCAACACCACTGCATCTGCCCTAGCGATTGGGTGCGCTGGCTGCGGGGCTGTTACACAATGATGTAATGCATTGTTATATTGCATGCTATGCCGGAGTACTGTCTACCAGCATCAGCGGTGTGTGTAGTGATGCACTTGCAGACATCCCGAAGTGGTATAAAGTCAAACTCGCTGTGATTTAGTGACTTATGTATGCCCGGTTATCTTCGCATAACATTAACATGTTCTAGATTATGCTATGTTGTCCTGCCCAAGGCTATAGAATCATGTATTTATTTATTTAATATACTAAATAGCCTTTCGGCTTTGTATATACAACAAATACACAGACATGGTACATACATATAATTCCATACAGACATTACATCAATATCATCAAATCACCAAATCGAACACACAATTCAACAATTGATAGAACCTATAGAAACATTGCATCTTCACAGCAGTTACTATGGTTATTTCTGTTATTTGAGCTTGTGGCATAAAGGAGGCTGTCCCGGAGAGTGACTGGAATATGGAAAAGGTCAAACTCCCTCTGAATAGTTGTCTCTTTCCATGTGACGTGCAACATAGGCTCTCGCTTGACGCAGCTTCGTCCTGGTCGGGATATCTAGAGACAAGAAGTAAGGTTCCTGTCTTCACTTGGAACAGCATAGACCTGGCCGTTCAGACGCAGGGATAGATTGCGCTGCCTGAAACTCTGGACATTTCCCGGTGGGGCTCTGCATAGGGTTTGTTTGTTTGTTTGTTTATTATTTGTATCGCGCACCTAACCCGGAGGTAGCTGGGCGCTGGAGAATTTAACATGTTACAGACAAGGGATGAATACATAAGAGGATAAACATGATAGCGAACAAGAGTGTTGACCTTGGTTACATATTGGTCTGACCGTCGGAGAAGTAGAGATAGGCTGAGTAAACAGTGGAGAACTACACAGACAATGAGACAGTGAAGTGGGACAATGTAAGATAACTTGGACTAATCACTTAGTGGTGTGGTCGATTAGCCAGAGTTTGATGCTGGATTTGAAGGCATTGAATGACGGTTCTAGTCTGATAGTGGGTGGTAGGGAGTTCCAAAGGTTGGCAGCTTGGACACGGAAGCTGGCACCGCCTGCGGTTTTGAGGTTGAATCTGGGGACTGACAGGAGGGGAGTGTGGGAAGATCTGGTAGATCTGGTGACCTGGTGTAGGGAGAATTTGTCAGAAAGGTATTTAGGTGCAGTGTTGGAAATATATTTGTGTGCAATAGCCAGGGTGCGGAGTGAAATTCTGTCCCGCATTGGGAGCCAGTTGGCTTTATGTCTGTGGCTGGAGATGTGGTTGGATCTGGGAATACTTAGAGTGGATCTTAAAGAGTTATTTTGTAAGACTTGAAGTCTATTGAGATTCAGTTCGGAGGTTCCTAAAAAGAGCGTGTTGCAGAAGACTAGCTTGGAGAGGGCTAAGGCTCACGCTAGTGTCATGCAGCTGGTGGGAGATAGGTAAGACTTACAGGCATTGATTAACTTGTTGGTGTAGGCTGTTAATGAGGCGATGGCACTCCCTTGTTTTTTTCAGTGATAAGGTGGAATCGAGGTAGACCCCTAACATTTTTATTTCTTTTGCCACTTTGATTGTGTTTCCATCAATGATGAAAGATGAGTATTGTGGGTCAAGTTTATTGAGGCGGGCTTGGGTGCCTACAATCAGGAGCTCTGTTTTTTCATCATTGAGGCAGAGGCTGTGTGTCACCATCCATGCCTGTATTTCCAGGTAGATGTTGTTAATTAATTTAGTGTCATTGGCATAATGTCCCGATAGTGTGATGAGAACCTGGGTGTCATCAGCGTAGTTTGTGTAGGTGACACCCAGGTTGTCAAGGCGGTCGAATAGTAACTTCGTAAAGATGTTGTATAACATTGGGGATATACAAGATACTTGGGGAACTCCGCATAGGATGGGGATTGGATCTGTGGACACGGAGGGTGAGAATACTATGGTGGTTCGGTTAGCTAGGAATGATTTAATCCAGGAGGACGAGTTGGTGGAAAAGGCTGCGGCAGAGATTAGGTGATCAGTGAGGATCTGATGGTCAACCAGATCAAATGCAGCTGAGAGGTCTTGCAAGAGGAGCATGGCCAATTTGCCTTTGTCTCTTGTCTCATCCATTTGTATTTTCAGGTTTAAGAGGGCAGTCTCAGTGCCGTGCCTGGGCCGAAAACCTGATTGTCGTAATCCAAGTAGTTTATTGTCATCTAGATGTTTCTGGATTTGCAGGTAAGCAACTCTATCCAGGAAGGGACGGTGGGGATTGGTCGGTAGTTCTTTGCTATGTTTGGGTCTAGATTGGGCTTTTTTAGGAGCGGCCTGACCCAGGCCTCCTTGAGGTTATTTGGGACGAGATTGGTGTTGAAAGAGGCGTTTATCATTGTGGCGATGAATGGGGATAGTTCCGTGGCACAGTCCTTGATTGAGGGGGCCGGGCAAGTGTCACCTTGGCATCTTGACGGCTTAAGGCCTTTGATGACGTCTTCTACTTCCCTAGATGTGACCATGGTGAAGGAGAATGTCGGACAGTGAGAGCGTTGGAGCTTGGGTGGTGTTTTTTCTGGCAAGCTGTTTGCCAGGCTATTTCTCTTAGCAACTATTTTAGTTTGGAGAGATGCTATTTTGTCTGCTAAAACTTGTTGAATTTGGAGCACCAGGCAGCATCCTTAGGGCAATCTGAGGAGGACGGAGCTGGGGATTCCAGTTCTCTTAGGATGCTAAATAACTCTTTGGTACTTGATTTGGCATTAAGTATTCTATTGTTATAGATTTCATTTTTGGTGGTGTGGATGGCAGATTTGTAGGTCACTGCTGCAGTTGAAAACAGTGCATTGTGAGTGGAGGGTGCTTTGCGCCACGTGTATTCTGCTGTTCTTTTTAGGTTTCTCAAAGTTTTGAGTTCTGGTGTGAACCAGTTATTGAGGTGGGCAGCTGCTTTGGCTTTTTAAAATTTAACTGGGGCGATGGTGTCCATGGCAGACTTCATAGTTGAATTGTAGAGATTGACCAATTCAGTGGGATCTAAGTTTTTGTAGATTTTGTCGTCCATTAAGTTGTTGATTAGTGGGTATAAATTGGGGAGTGTTATGTTGCGGGTATTCCTGGAGCGAGAGGGGGGAACAATGGTGGGGTTGGGGTGTGCGGTATCCTAAATGGCAAAGGATATGGGTTCATGTTGGAGAATTTTTATGGAGCAGTTCTAGTGTGCGTCCCTTGGAATGGGTGGGCTCTGAGATTCGATGTTTGAATTCAAGTTGGGAAAGGGAGTTTTCGAGAGCTAGGGCGTTGCCATCATTATGGTCCTGGAACCCAAGGTTGAGGTCTCCAAGGAGCATTATGCGGGAGCCTGGTTTTGTGTTTGAAGAAAGGAGGCTTGTAATGTCTTCCTCAAATGAGGAGATAGGGCCTGGGGGTCGGTAAACTAAATGAAGGAGGATGGTTTGAGTGGCAGTAAGTGGGATTTTGGCAGAGAGGAGTTCTGCTGAATGTAAGCTAACGAGGGTGGTGCCTCTGAGACCCAGAGTACTTCTGGCAATAATGGCGAGGCCTCACCAGACGTCCCGGTTTTACCCCGGTATTTGGTTCTTTGTCCTTGTTTCTCAAGATTATGTTCCCATTGGAAACTGCAGTAGTCCCGGTATTTTGTAGAAGGTGTTCATGGCTTGCAGGCAGGAATGCAAAATCTCATACAGAGGAAATGCTGCATTTTACAATTTAAGATAGTGTTAGTTTGTGACAAATTAATTATAATATATGTTTATTTGAACAGCAACGCGTAACCCCCTTCTCCTCCAGACGCTACTGAAGTGCAGTGCCTTGACACCAACCTTCAAGAGTTAGTCCTACTTTTATGTTAGTTGCCCTGCCTGGTTTTTTACTTTTTAAATCTGATCCCCCCTACCTCTGCAGCATGTGCCTCTTTAATGTGGTCACCCTCGTTTTGTGCTCCTCTTATCCTCTCTCCCAGTCCTTCATGCAGCCTTTCTTCCATCTCTCCTCACCCCCCACATCCCTTTAAAGCAAACCATTTGCCGTTCATCTCCCAGTATGTTATTCCATACAGTTAACACATGTACCAGGTCAGTTTACTGTTAGGCGTAAAGTCGCGACTTTTTAATCTCTCCATAGGGCCACATGTGCTTTGAATGTCCTTATTTGGATCCAGCATTCCAAATTTCATTAGGCGAGAACCCCCAACTCTAATTCTCAGTCCGTCCCTGGGTGGCTGACGTAGAAGAAACATCGCGAGATTCGTATTTTGATGTAAAGTTCATTTTAGTTGTTTGATGTTCGGCCGCTGTGGATTTTTGCTTGTTCTGACAGTTGATGACAGCCCTTGGAGCAAATACAAAGAGATCTTAGATTCTGCCTGGAAACATACTTTCCCGTTTGGTTTGCTCAATATATCCTCATATCGAAATCTCTTTACCAGAAACTCTTAGTCATCGCACAATACTTTTCAAGCGAATAACTTTCATGCAGGCCACATCATTTGAGCGCTCCTCAGCCAGCCCCAGCAGTGATCGTAAACACCGACAGGCAGCTCATTTTACTTAAGGAGACATCGCATAAAGACTTTTACTGGAAAAGAGGGGGGCAAAGGTTGCAATGGGGGAATTTTTGTGTGCGTTCCTATAGATAACCGGCCATATTCTGGCAAATGCAAAAAGGTCCCGCGAACTTTTCTTTCAGCTATTCGAGCTATGCAGCTGTCCTGCTCTTCTGCTAACCTTCTCCGTCGGCTCTTCTTAAGCTCTTCCGCGCTAAGAAGCCACATCTCCTCGGTGAAGGCCGCTTTGAAGTGTGCTGACCCTTCTCTTGGCACTCCCAGTCCAAGCCAGGGCACGTGGTTTCTTTCAAGCCCGCCTTTCCTTGCGCTAAGTCTCGCCCACTCCCCTCCCTTCTTGCGGATCCATGTAAGTAGGGCTGTCTGCAGCCTACGGTACAGCCGAAAACCTTGCCAGTGCCTACGTGGCACTACCGCAGGCGGTAATCTGCCATTTCCCCATAGAGTCCTATGGGACTGTAACATGTGGAATATTTGAAGGACCCAGAATCATGCAGACCCTTCAAGTTACTGCATGCCTACCCTTTACTGCAGGCCTGTCCCCTGCAGCCCCGTGCCCCACCCCCGCCACAGTGATATAAGCTAATATCACTGGCCATGAGAGGGATTCACGTGGTTCTGTGGTGGCTGGCCACCGCCTTACTCGAGGCAACTCTTCAGAGCCCTGATTAGGGGCTCATACCTGCGCCTGCAACCAGGGTCTAACGGAACCTATAATCCAGGTACACTCGTAGGTGTCACATTATCGACCGAAGGCCATCACATAGCTAACACCAGAAACACTACGCCCCAGGACATTCTGCCTTTTATGGGGGTTTACCCAATGGATCACCATTCCAGCGCCATCAGGGTGCAACCTGACTGCTCCGTAGAGCTAAATACTGTGCCAGATTAAGCCTTAACATTGACTAACTGCGCATGACAGGTTCGGTCACAAAATGGCAGCCCACGCTAAAACAACAGAGCAGCCATTTGCAGCCATTTTAAAGGAACATATAGCTCACACATTCAATTCACCCGGATATCAGCACAAGAATTCCAAGTAAGGCGCCACGCTGTCTCTCCATGAACTAAAACTATACAAATGTTTACATCAAGGTGCCATGCTTTTTCATATTTACTGTGCCAGTTTGACCACTCTGATCCCCTAGCTTCTGTTTATACATAGTCTATTCTTGACTATGCTTCTCTTTGCTCAGTCTTGGCAGTACCAGAATTTTCATTCTGGAGTCTGACCTGTGGTACGACGTATAGAGGCGCCCGGGCAAATAGGCCACCATGCTTCCAGGATGAGCAGAGCACACTCTCAAGCCCATCATCACGCATCCAAATATAACACTGCATGCTAATGTACAATCCTCAAAATCTGTCATAGAATAGCAACTCAGTAATCACGGCACTTTAGGGCATACCTGCCTCACACCTTTTGCGGAACCACGGCCCACCCAACAGGCCTGCCATGCACCCATGCTGCCACAAAGCATTCTTCTCCCGCCGCATCTCTCCCTGCTTGTATTTGCAGCATCTATATCCCGCTTTCCCATCTTCCTCTCGGCCCCTTGCTCATTCTCGTTCCTCCAGCAGACTAAGGTCTGGATATCCCTGGCGGGGGCACAGTACGCCCCACCATGGACTAGCCTAGATCTTCTGATATGACTACGATGGTGTTTTAAGATGGGGTGATCAGGCAAGCAATTGCAAAAATGCAATTTTAACAGCTATGTCTTTTCAAGAAAACGTGCAAAAAGTGGCTTAAAAGCCACTAGGATGCCAGAAGGTGGACTGGGTTGTGTCGGGGCCTCTTCACAGTACCTTTATCCTGTCTTAACATCATTGAGCCAGGCTTGTAGCTGCCTTAGGTGGTGATTCGGCATTGGGTGAGCTGGTCGGCTAGATCCAACACGTGCTGCGGTCCAAGCAGCAACAGCACTTGACACGAAGAAGTTTGGGATAGGAATGTGATGTCCGGGTCAGTAGAGCTCACAAGCGGTTCAATGCGGGAGTAAGGGCCCCAATCTGTTCCTTGAATACTTGGTTGCTGGGAGGCCCAATGCATTGTCTCCAGCGACAAGGTTAGTCCTTCTGTTTCCCTTCCACTCCAGGGAGCTTGGCTGGCGCCTAAAGAGAATCCTTCACCTCCAGTGTTGCTGGTTCCAGTTCAGTCAATAGATGAGGCCTTAGCCCACAGCATTTCACCCCCACTGTTCCCTGGGATGGTGAGGATACAGAGCGCTCCTTTGACTTGGGTGACTTTGTCAGTATATCCATTTGGAATCTCTGTAAAAGTCTGGTCCAGTGCCAAAGCTCTGGATTATTCTCAGCCCGCTGCAAAGTTTTTCCCTTTTTCCCTTAGCCACCTGCTGATCGACCCCTTGTGAGCTCAGCTGTGCCGAGTCTGCTCCAGTCCTATGTGCACAGGGGCCCGTTCGGGATATGATGCCCTGCCCATTGTTTGAGCGTCCCAGACCTGAGGCCCTGTGCAAACCATATTTCAGCGTTGGGAGCTGATTGGCAGGCAGAGGTCTGCTGGCCTTTCTGTAGAAACTGTATAGCCACAGAGCTGAAATGGGGTCCCCTGTCAGAAATGAATTCCTGGAAAATCCCAACTGAGAGAAGTTTCCTTTCCTCTCATAAAACCACCCACTCGCCGGTAGTGGATTTAAAGGGGTCTGGGGTGCCTCTCCTGTCTTGCCGAAGCCTTGGCAAGACTGAAAGGAGTGCACTGACTCTGCAATTTGTACATTTCTCGGGGCCCTCTAACAATGATCTGATAAGCTGTCAGATATCCTAGCAAACTCTAATTGATCAAGTGGAATTTCAGGAGCCAAGTCCAGTAGGAAACTCCTGGACCCTGACAGAACAAACAACTCCTGGCTGCACACTGCATCAGAATTCCTGGACTCACTGTATTGAAACAGGTCCGGGCTCTCGCCTTGCAGCTGCTACTGTTTTGGAATAGACCAGAGCCAGGGGTGGACTGGGACCCAAAAGAGGCCCTGGAAATAATTTTCAAAGTGTCCCCATATTACACAATTTCTGCAAGCCCAACCCTTTTCCTATGGGAACGTTTGGAAATACCTCACAAAGAGGCCCAGGGTGCAGAGGCCTACCGGGAAATCTCCAGAGTTCCCTATAGGCCGGTCCACCCCTGACCAAAGCTCTTGCTCTGTGTCTGCTCCTCTTTTTGGCGTAGACGCTGCACCTACTTCCCCGTCTGCTTCCACAGACTTGCCAGAGTGGGAGGGTCTGTCTGTTCCTGACAAAGTCAACCTGACCTTGGACTCCAGCTGAAGATAATTCAGTCGGCTTTGGCGGGTGATTCTGATCTGAAACTACCCTGTCCACAATCTCAGGTTCCTTTCCTATGGCAGTAGGCAATCCTGAGATCACTGAATCCTGTGCTACATCTGTAGACACTTTAGTGGCTGCCGGGCCATCTCCCTCAGGAGTAAACGCCTTAGGGGACTTCAAGACTGGACTAGGACCTACCAGTATTACCGGTCTCTCTCACACTCCCTACCTGAAAGAGACTCAGGGGCTAGGGCCTCAAGTGCTTCTTCCCTTGCTGCTTGTACAGCTCTTTTTCTAGCAACTGCCATGCCTATGTCTGGATCAGGGAGGTCATTACCTAACAAACTCGCTTCGCTTACATGAGAAGTTGAACTGTTGGAACATAGAGAAAAGGAGAAGGGCATATCCCTTGAAAACAAGGAGAACGCTGGAGGGTGCAAAATATGAACTGAATAAATATTACTCATAAAGGTTCAGCACACAAGTATTGGGAGTTGGGAGCGAGAATAGCAAATTATTGGCCACCAAACTCAAGTAAATTGACACCTAAAAGTATATTCACTCTACCAGGTCCAAGACCCTAGGTCGTGTAACAGATAATAAGCAAATAAGTTAGGCTTTGAAATATTTTATAGATGCCTGTACCAAACAGAGAACAATTACCCCTTCTTCAAATTTCTGCCATCGGAGGAAGGAACCAAGGCAAATCACCAGGCCATGATGGTTTCACGGCCGCGTTCTAGAAGGGGGAATGGTTCTCACATTAGCCCGGTTTTGATATCCCTTCATTGGCTCCCAGTGAAAAAGATGATAGTTTTTAAATCTCTGTGCCTAGTCCATCTGGCCTACCACCAGGTGGGCGTTGCTTTCTTGCAGGAGGAATGTCTGTTCCAGTAATGAGTGTCTGCTCGTGGTCCCTAGATTCCCCCTCCACAGGGTGGGGAGACAGGCTTTCCCAGTGCTTGTGAGCAAGCTATGGAATGACCTACCGGCTTGCTTGAGGCATACTAGGAATCCCTTGCAGTTCAGCCGTCAGCTTACAACCTTGCTATTCTAAGCTCGGGTGGGCTTTTGGTTTTTTGTGTGTATTCTCGCATCAAGATGCCTTTTGCGAGGACGTGCGCCCTATAGATGCTTATAACATAACAAAGGGGAATGAGGAATTATTGACACAGTTATTAATGCAAATGTTTAATGAAGCCTTGGAAAATCAGTGTTTGTGGACAACAGTGAGAGAAATGCAAAAAACTGTGCTCTAGAAACCTGGGAGAGATGCTTTGTAATGCTGAATGCTCCCCCTATAGGCCGATATTGCCAATCAATCTGGATGGAAAATGAATGCCCAAGATTTGGGAAAATAGTTTGGGAGAATTCATAGGGAAGGTGATGCATACGAACAAGGTTGGCTTTGTTAGAAACAGGAATTGAAATTGGAGAGCAGACTAACCTTGGACAACCTCGATCACACAAACGACAGGTTAGAAGATCACCCAGTGGTGAGTCTTGGTACAGAAAAGGCATTTAACAATGTGCAATGGCACTTACTGTTCCTAAAGTCTATCTAGCAGAATTCTAAAACAAGAACATATCCCCTGGCCCTCCTTCCCTTTGACATTGCAGCAGAACCGCGCCATTAGAGGATCGAGGGACATCAAGGCGGTACTGAGAGGCAAACGCGAGCACACACTCGCTCGTAGCTCGTAGCAGATGATATGTTGTTAACACTTTCACAGCCCCAGGAGAGCCTGCAGAATTTCATTGACCCGATAAAGCACTTTTGAATCATCTGAGAAAACAGGATAAACTGGTTGAAATCAAGCATGCTGACGACATCAAAGATGGTTAACAAAGAGAACTATGCAAAGTGTCTGCTGAAGTGGGAAAAGAGAGGAACTGAAAAGCCTGGGGATATGTTTCCCGAGGGTGGGGAGAACTGTTCTCCAGCACAGCATGAAAAAGATAGGGGTGGATATTGCGAGATGGTGCAAAGTGAATTAGTCTGTGTGGGCCAGAAAAACATGATAGCAATGAACATCCTGCCACACATTCTCTACCCCTTCAGATTCATCTTCACGGTGGTGAAAATGGCCCTGTATGCAAATCTGAGAATCATGTTCAGGGAGAATGTGAGATCAGGAAGAGTTGTGCCGCTGCTATGCTTAATTACATCCCATTACCTCCCCGAGGGTGGAGTGGGGGCCGCACAGTTGACATGATGCTGAACTATAACGCTGTGTTGGCTTATGCCTTTTCTCTAATGTCTAAGGCTCCAACGGGTCTGGCAGGAAACATCTCTACAAGTGAGAAACAACTTGGACCGGAGATGTTCTTTGATTTTAAAACTGGACTAATATGGCTCCAAAGTCTTTCTCGGCACATTTTCTATTGTGATACAATTTATTAAAAACCTTTCGCATAAAATCACATAATTGGTGTCATCTTTGACTCCTCGTTCTCCTTCTCACTTCACATCGCAGACCTTGCCAAGAAGGCCCACTATCAGCTGCACCTCCTCAGAGGCATTCTCCCCCTCCTCACCTTACCCCAGAAACTCAATGTCGTCTCCAGAGCTCTGGTCCTCTCTATGGCTGCACTACTGCAACAGCCTCTTCCTCAATCTTCTTTTATCCTCCCTTTGCCCCCTTCAACTAATCCAGAATAGGACTGCAAAACGTATCCTTGCTCTCAAGTTCAGGGTCCACCTCTCTCCAGCCCTAAAATCTCTCCACTGGCTCCCGGTTGCTGCTAAGATCAAGTTCAAGACCCTCTGCATCATCCACAAGGCTCTCTGGTGCCTGGGATCCCCGCTACACCCACCTCCCTCTCCCTAAATACCTCCCTGCTAGAGCCCTTTGATTTTCTAGCTCCAACTCTCTGCAGATCAGAGGCTTTGCTAAGCAGATATTGGGGATAGATCTCCTCCTCCGTAGAAGCCTCCCTCTGGAATGGTCTCCCTGCCCCTCCTTAAGTTCCGGAAGCAACTCAAGACCTTCCTTTTCTCTTCTTCCTTCCCTCTCCTCCTCCCCTGCTAACACCCCCATTTGCCGTAGTGATTGGCTGCCTGGTCCCCTCAGAGTTCTACAGGGCACTAGACCCCTCACACAATCCACGACCCTCCTCACAGTTAGCATGTGGACCCTCACCCCATGCACCTCATGCAATCAATGGCACTTGCCCTCCAGGTCTCCCCTTAGCACTCACCTAGCCCCTGTGGCCCTCTTCACCCTTCCTCTGCCCCACCCTTTCACTTGCACTCTCTCCTCTTTACCCTGCACTTCCCTTCCCACCCTAGCACGTTGCATTTCACGCAGACCAGCACTCTTGTTACTGCACTTGTTACTGCACTTGCATGATCCGAATGTCACAAGGCCTAGTAGGAATATTTTTGTTATCCTCTCCCTTGTCCCCCCCCTTTTTTGTCTTGTGGCATCTTGAAACATCATTTGTTGTATAGGCGCCCTACAAATATCCAATAAATAAATGGAAGAGGTAATGATCCACTGATCAGAGGAGGGTGTGGAATACATGGAATAGAGACCAGAGATAGGGAAGACGTATCAATTTAGTCTGAAGGGACTGATGTACGGGGGAAGTTACAGGCTGTGGACTCCACGGGCACTCACCCACCATCTCCTTGCCTGTTGCTCACAGCCTGCATGTCCCCTCACATAATCAATGCTGGTTGCCAACATGAAGGAGGCCCTTCCCGGGTCGCAGCACAAAGACTCTGTGCCTTCCCAACATGGCCGCCGCCATGTACGTCGAATGCAGCTTGCATTGCTGGAGGCGGATTGACCACCCTTTACATATTTTGACCAATCGGGATGAACCAGCAGGTAAAGCTGGCTCCCCACTAAGGATCACACCAAGGCCTTTGTCCCTGTCTGCCTTGAGGAGATCTGGGGGAGGTTAGAGGCTGTGGGCTCCATGGGCACTCACCCACCGCCTCCTTGCCCGTTGCCCACAGCCTGCCCATCACCTCGCATCAACCATGCTGGTTGCTGGCATGAAGGAGGGCCCTGCTGGGTCGCAGCACAAAGGCTCTGTGGCTTCCCAACATGACCGCCACTTTCATAGACTGCAGCTTGCAGTGCTGCACCATCCTTTGTTATGCTGGAGGTGGATTGGCCACCCTTTACTTAATTTGATCAGTTGTGGTGAGCCGGTAGGCGAAGCCGGCTCCCCACTAAGGCCCACACCATAGACTTTGTCCCTGTCTGGCATTGAGGAGATCCAGGGGAAGTTGCAGGCTGTGGGCTGCATGGGCACACACCCACCATCTCCTTGCCCATTGCCCACAACCTGCATGTCCCCTCACATCAACAACGCTGGTTGCCCTGCAAAACCAGCTTCCCACTAAGGCCCAAACCAAGGCCTTTGTCCCTGTTTGGCCTGTCCGACCGTGGTCAGTATGCCAGCCACAGCCTTTTCATTTGGAGGGCTGTCTACCTGGGCATATTTCGGGGCCCCCCTTGTTGTGCCACAGGAGGGTCTGGTTTCAGGTAAGCGTTGATGCAACACAGTGTTTTTGTTCATTGCTCTTGCTGTCCCCATTGCAGCCCCTTCACCATGGGGCGTGCCTGCCACTCTTGGGGTATCCACTGCAGCTGCTGTTCAGTGAATCGTTGCCCTCCCCGCATGGCGCCTGGTTTCCATTTCGGCATGCCTCTGACTCCACCATCTAGCACCGGTGCTGCACTTATGATTGGTGCCCTCCCACGCTAATCCGTAGTTGTGCTTCTCCCTTGCCTGACCTTGCTGCATTGTTTCTTGTTCACCCGTAGCTCACCAGTTGTGAGCACTGATGCTCCTGGCACATGAACACTCTGTGCTGTTTTTTCCCCAGTGCTGTGACTCTGGGGTATTTTTGTGCACTCATGTGTTGCGGCTCTCATACCTACTGCCTTCTCATTTCCCTTGTCTGCTCACCTCTTGTTGCTCTTTTGCTGTTGCCCTCCATACCATTATGGTTGGCTTTCTATCTGTGCGCCCTTGTTTCTGCACCCTGCATAGACTGTCCGCTTTTTCTGCTGTTCCCTCCATATACCCTGTTTGGCTTCCCATTTCTGCCCTCATCCCCACCTCCTCTATCACTTGTTCGACATTTGCTGCCCTGCACTTCTCTCTTCTATCATACCTGGATCCTCTTGAACACTCTCCTCCCTGCATAGGTGAAGTAGCCCTCCTCACCTCACCTTGAGGTTGGTATTCCATATTCTGCACCGTGCCCATTGTACCTGCAAATGTGATGTTGCCCCTCTGCTATATGGCGTGGCTCCCATACTCTGTGCACCCATTCCATGGCTGCATAGTTGATGTAGCCCTCCTCACCTCACCTTGAGGTCGGTATTCCATATTCTGCACCATACCCATTGTACCTGCAGATTTGATGTTGCCCCTCTGCCATATGGCGTGGCTCCCATACTCTGTGCACCCATTCCATGTCTGCATAGTTGATGTAGCCCTCCTCTCCTTAAGGTCGGTATTCCATATTATGCACCGTGCCCATTGTACCTGCACATTTTATGTTGCCCCTCCACCATATGGCGTGGCTCCCACACTCTGTGCACCCATTCCATGGATGCATAGTTGTAGCCCTCCTCACCTTGAGGTCGGCATTCCATATTCTGCACCGTGTCCACTGTACCTGCAAATGTGATGCTGCCCCTCTGCCATATGGTGTGGCTCCCATACTCTGTACACTCATTCCATGCCTGCATAGTTGATGTAGCCCTCCTCACCTCACCTTGAGGTCGGCATTCGATATTCTGCACCGTGCCCATTGTACCTGCAAATCTGATGTTGCCCCTCCGCCATATGGCGTGGCTCCCATACTCTGTGCACCCATTCCATGGCTGCATAGTTGATGTAGCCCTCCTCACCTTGAGGTCGGCATTCGATATTCTGCACCATGCCCATTGTACCTGCAAATGTGATGTTGTCCCTCCGCCATATGGTGTGACTCCCATACTCTGTGCACCCATTCCATGGCTGCATAGTTGATGTAGCCCTCCTCACCTCACCTTGAGGTCGGCATTCCATATTCTGCACCGTGCCCATTGTACCTACAAATGTGATGTTGCCCCTCCGCCATATGACGTGGCTCCCATACTCTGTGCACCCATTCCAAAGTTGTTCCTAGTCTTATTGCTGTCTATATGCCTGATGTAGCCCCTCATTCCATGAGGCGAGTCTTTTCCAGTCTGCAGTCACTCTTACCTGATTGTCTTAATTGCATGCCTGGTTTTCTTTATGCAGTTTGCCTTGCTTGTCCCTGCACTTTTTATTTGTATCTGCATTTTGTACCTTTCACCCTTTCCCCTCCTAGACCTCCCTTCCTCCCCCTTCTTCATATTTAGCACTTGCACGTTCTAAATCGTCTCACGACCTAGTCAGAGCGTTTTTGTTTGTTTCTCCTCCCTTCTTCCCCCTCACTGCACTTCTCCTCTTCCCTCTCTTCCCTGCTAGCACTTGCAGGTTCCGACCTTTTAAGAACTTTTTTTTAATACCATCTTCCTCAAACCCCTTACCCTTTCTTGATGCGCCTTGAAACACAGTTTTGCTGCATAGCGCGCATTACAAATAACTACTGAATAAAATAAATCGAATCAAGGGAAAGGACGACCTGGAGCAGTACATTTGAAACCCACCTCTGTCTATATTTTCGGGGATGTGGTAGACTTCCTAATGTGCCATTTTTGATGTACTAAATGTGAAAGGATAGTCCTAAGAGCACGCACAAGAGGTAGACTGGTGACCAATATTTTAGTTCAGCCCCTTGCATAGTCACGAATAGTGAAAACCACTTCCTAATGTAGGAGTGTGAAGCCCAAGGCTGTCATAGATGGCAAAATATTACTTCCGGTTACTGACGCCGGAAGCATTCTTAATCTTGCTGATTTGTCCTTACTCGTTCCTCTATGTCCATCCCTCGACTCCAGTCCCTGAAGTGGCTCTTTTGTCTCACATTATGAATTAATTTGCACCCAAAATTTAAGGCACGACATTTCTTTGCTTTCCAAAATAAAACGGAACGACTTCCACGTTTTTAGGCCCAGGCAGGTAACTGAATCCATGCAAACAGCTCACTGGGGAATGACAGACAGCTTACTGGTTTGCGGTCCAAACTGGGGACCCCTGTTAGCGTTCCATCGGCCTGCTAAGCCCATCGACCTCACTAGCCCGTGTCCCTTGCCTGATGATAAAACGCTTTGTCTTCTGGAGTGATTGCGGGTGGCCTGGACGAGCAGCTGTCCAAATGTTAAGAGTGCTTCTTCAGGAATGTACTCCGTCCCCAGCAGGTGAGATGTGGTGTAGTCTCTGCTGTCTCTTTATATATAACCAACAGGGTTATTTTCGTAGCAGCGGCTGTATTTTCTTAAGCCTGATACTCCAATGCCTGTCGACCACGTGACGTCTGTGATTGAAAGGTCGTTGCACAATACAGGTGGAGGTGGCTCTGTTTATGTTGTGGCGGGAGAGTTTTCGACGGTGTGTGCGAGGGTACAGGTGTTCACGATCACAATACATGATATAGTAGTGGTCTCGAGCTGCTGTGTGTTAGGTTGTGTCCCGGGTAGGTGGTTGCTCATCAAAACACGTTTTTTGTTTCTGTTGAATTCTGACACTTGTAAAAATGCCCTTATAATGGAGAAAAGATAAGACTGGGTCAAATACTTACGGGGACATCTTGAAACCACTGGCCAGCAGGTGGGACAGGCTCTACAACAATAGTTTTGTATACCGTGTGTGGTGCTTGAATTAGGAAGGAGGGGGCAACAACGTGATTAAGATTAAGTAAAATCCTGCAGACTGAGACAGGACGTGCTCATGCCCCCCTCACTCTTTTTCCATGTCGCCTTTGTCTGGCGTAGTGTGGGGCAAGACTGGGAAGTGTGATTGAATGCCCAATTACTTAGTAAGTAGACAGTAAGTGGTATGATATTTAAAAAAAAATGATCTGTTGGAAAATTAGTTAGGACACAAAGATTAGACTGGCAGTCCATGTGGGTACCTTAATATGCAAGAGGCCATTTTAAAAGAGCAACAGGCCTCGGACACTGTTCGGAACGATTTCTCTTTTAGGCAACTTTCGCTTCATATTCTATGGACCCCAAACTTTTTGCTTTTGTTTTACACCTTGTCCTGACTTTTTAAAGAGAGGTGAAGCAGTTCCCTGGCCTTTTTGCTCATTTGTTATGTGGAAACTGACTAGTCCTTCAGACTGTCAGTACTGGGAAACTATGCTTCCCTTTTGTCTTTTGCTTGTTACCTGTTTGGGTGACTTTTTCATATTGCACACAGCATCATTTGATGCAATGCAATGGGGTTACTTTTGTGTCACGCTAGTCTTTTAACAAAGGGATTTGTGGTTACCTTTTAATGTGCCTAAAGACAAGCTGGTGGCAGCAGGTACCTTTTTACAATTCTTTCTATATTTTTAGTATGCACATTCGCGTTTACTGCATTTGGCTACTAACAGTGGCTACTGGCCAAAGATGGCCGTTCTATGAGATTTTTCGCTTGCTCTTTGACCATTTTGTTCTTTGGCCTTCTTTCTGCCTTCTCAGGCCATGAAATCGCTAATATGGTCATGCATTTGCCCAGTAAAGCAGTGGTTATCGCGGGATAGTGCGCGCCATTTGTGTATGGACCCAGGAAGTGGGCTGGGACTGTCTGGTCCCAATCCCCAAACTGATGCCAGTGAGTGTGATGTGCATGCATGAGTAAAACCTACAGTGGTCCTGGTGGTGTGCATGAGTGGGGCAGATCCTTTATGATGGAGGCACGAGTTTGATCATTCACCTGAATTTAGAATAAGAAGCAGAGTTCTGCAGTCATTCCAGCAGATCAGAAGAGGAGCCAAGTATTCCGTGTAGCTTTGCAGCTGATTGAAGACATAAGGACGACTTCTGAAGAGGCGTGGAGACCTTTCATGCTGCTGTCCCGGGGAAGTCCTGCTGGACTACCTAATCTCAGAAGACCCTTAATGGTGCTTCAAAACTTTGGACTGGTGGGACCAACCAGTCTCGATGTCTTCTCACGTTCCTGTAGCCCGGAGCCTTCAAAAGGTCCCTGGACTGCCCAGTAGACTTACCATCTCTGTTTTGGGCTATCATATCAGAAACATTGCCGTTCCGTATTTTTGCCTGGAACATTGGTAGTCGCAAGCTAGTCCTACTAGTCACCTTCCGGCCAATTTCCAGCATCCAGGGATCCTGTTCTGAAGGGCTTCCTTTTTTTCACCACTGGAGAAACGCCTGCTGTCACCCATGTGCAGTGACTGTCACACGATCACCCCCAATCTGGTAGAGTGTACTGAAGATTCCTGCAACAGTGCCTGCTGCATTTCCCTACTGGAAAGGGATGTACTCATCTCCTGGACTCGACTGGAAGCATCCTTGCACCTGTAGCACCTGGACGTCTTCTACTGGATCCACCGGCGGGAAAACCTACCTGCAGCGACTTCCATTCGGCCTCCCATGTCCTTTGGGAAAATCAGAGTAAGGGCATTGAGTGGTCGCAATACTCACTGGTGTCCCTTTCCCATGCATTCTAAAAGTTTGTGAAGAACTTTGATTTGTTCCATTCTCTTGCTTTTTAAACTATTATTTAAAAAAGCTGCTCTAAAAGATATTAAAAGCACTTTATTTAACCGTAAAAGTCTAGAGAAATCTTCTGGAATCTTGTTATCCAGACAGAAACATTTCCGAACGTTGCCCTCTCTTCAAAAGGAACTTTGTAAACTTTTGGGCATAAGGCCCCATTCAACTTAGGGTTGGACTGCTAAAGTGAGGGATTCTATTCCTGTTGACTGGCTATCAAATTACATAACAACTTACATTCCTTTCAGATGTATAGGTGAATTGTGTGCATTGTTATAACCATAGGTGACTATATATATCTTCTATATATATATATAAAAGTGAAAATGAGTGGGTTTGTGGCAAAGCGTATGCTCCCTATACAATTCCACACTGTTTCACCAATCTATACCAAATTTGTCAGAGTCACCTGTTAGGACCCTCCAGACATTACTGGCTATATGCCATCGGGTCACCCCACCCCTTTCCCTGGATTTCAGCAAAAGTGAAAAATTGTGTGTGGGTTTGTGACTTTGCATATGTTCCATATACAATTCCACACTGTTTCACCAATCTACACCAAATTTGACTTAGTCACATGCTAGGACCCTCTGGAGATTACTGGCTACATGACATCTGGACACCCCACCCCTTTCCCTGGATTTCAACAGAAGTTTGTGGGTTTGTGGCTTTGTGCATGTCCCCTATACAATTCCACACTGTTTCACCAAACTGCACCAAATTCTGCACAGTCACCTGTTAGGACCCTCCAGACATTACCAGCTACATGACATTTGGACACCCCACCCCTTTCCCTGAATTTCAGCAAAAGTCAACATTTGTTTGTGGGTTTGTTGCTTGGCGAAGCGTTGTTCCTTATATAATTCCACACTGTTTCAGCTATTTGTACCGTATTTTGCACAGGTACCTGTACCTATGAGGGAATGAAAGCCCAGGCAATGCTGGATATATCAGCCAGTTTTATATTTAGAGTATTGTGTGATATTACCTGTTTGATTCATTTTCCTAGTGTGTTTTTGGGCCCATAATAATATAGAGTCGTTTGTACTTACCTTTCTAAGTACAATCATTCGATATTTCATTGTGTGGACCCATTGTGGACTCCTGACCCCACGTGCCTCTCCCGAGACAGCCTTCACCACTCTCTATGCTTAGCTTGATTAGGTTTGGCTAAACGCCCAGAGATGCCTACTTCACTATAACTAGGGTGGCCTCCTGAAATCTGTCCACCAGGGTAGATATGAGAAATCCATTTTAACAGCCCCCTAAATCCAATCTTGTAATCCTGGCTTTTGACAGCCCATCATGAGAATGTGTTTTTGACAAACAAAACCCTATGACAAAAATGGCACTGTAGAAATGGTGGGTGTAGGCTCTGAAGAAGCCTGTCTTCTATTTCAGCAGTGGTCTATGTGCCTGGGGAGAGGGTGAGAAAAGACCTACATCTACAGCAGGTAAGTGCGCAAGAATTAACAGAAGACTTAGTTGGGGGGATATATGATTTTGGAGGAGGCCGACAGGGACTGCCGGAGTGGCCAATCAACATTTATTTTTTAATGTCAATAAAACATATTTTAACGAGCAAATATAATTCCCATTCACATTAGTGGTGTTTTTGTAGACTAGGGGCTAATAGCGCCGGATCACGAGTTCGGCGGTAATGTTAATCCCCATTGAGCCCATTCGGGAATGCCCCATTCCCCATTCGGCTCAATGGGGAATTTTCGCGCTCTTACCGCCGGCGGATTTTCCGCCGGCGGTAATAGCACACATTTTCAGCGGATTTCCCCCCAGTTCAGAGCTGGGGCGAAATCCGCCAAAGCCCTGATTTGGCGGACCCTTAAATCCGGCGGTAATAGCGCGACCGCCGGATTTAAGGGTTACCGCCAAAGTCGTGATGAGGCCCTAGGTCATCTTTTTGAACCCTTAAACAGGTGCCTTTTGTAATCAATACTGCTTTGCACCTTGTAACTCTTGATACAGTGCCTGTCTGTGTGACTGGATGGTCACATTTGTGCTTTGCAAGCTAAATTTGACCTTGGCGATAAATCATTAAATACAGTATGTTGACTTTAATATTACATTGGTGTCCAGACCACAGTCCTTTTGGTTCTTCATGGTGTTGGTTCTGTGCTGTACGTGAACCTTGATTTCCACTTTGTCTGGGATTTAGAAGGAGTCTGAATTGGGGGAACTAAAGCCATTCATAATCCAAAGCAAAGAGACTTGCTACTAGATGGGGTTAGATTTCTATAGGCTCCCACACAGAGGTCATTTGAATTCATGGTGCCTCTGCGTATGCCAGCATCACACACGTTTGTGTCACAGTGGGGCTTGTTTTACTCATGCCATACCTAAAAGGAGCAAGGTCACTAGCACAGAGGTTTGCTGGTCTTGTGGTACTCTTAGACATGTATCAATTGCGTTGTTATTGGTCCAGGGGTTGGTCTTGTGCCTGCAACCCTTGTAATTAGTTCCTTTTTCATTGCTTTCTTTGAATGGTGTTAGAAACATACCCTCTGACTTGCATATCCCTGAAATTGTTTTCTTTTTACGTTACCTGCACTGACTATTAAGTGGATGTAATGTTAGTCTCCTTCCACTATGTAGTTCTCTTTTGAGCAGTGTTGGAATTTTGACCTGTTCATGTTTTTCAGAACCTACTCTAGTGAGGGGTTCTGAGAAGCCTACTTAGCGGTTCAACGAGTTACACAGTAAGTCTGAGCAAACTCTCTGTGGTAGAGTGTGGGAGCAGTAAGGCTTAGACTCTGGAGGAGGCAGGCTGTGGTGCAAAGTGCAAATAACTTTCACAGACGGATAAGCAACAGAGGTCCATACCAAGAAAAACAAATCTCTAAAAGGATGCTTCAATATAAGCACAGAACACTATAAACACATGTACATTCACAGCAGGGTGGTCGATTGGATGAACCCACCTCCCTTTAGATTATGAGTTACTAATCAACACAAGGCTTAGTGATAGTGTTTGGCGCTAAATTAGGTGAATAATATTACACACAGAAAAACATTATTCCTTAGAATTCTAAGATGGCAACAGAGGTACGCTTATTCGGTCCTTCCCTACTCTAGGAGTAAAGGCAGCAATACTCCAGGTAAGTATCTTTTCAGTTGAGTATTGTAGGATTTGAAGGCAAGTCTCAAGGTCCCCATAGAAAAGCATTAGGCATGGTAGTATAGGTGCTGTTTGGTATTATGGAAACACAAGTTGTAGGAATCTGGTTTCTGCTCTCGGGAAGCGGCAGCTTGCATTTCCTGCACACTAGGTGGGCCCTAGGGGGGAATCCCAGGCCAAGGCTACACCACCCATGGTCGGGTAGTGGTAACTGTAGGATATGAGCTTATACCCTATTGATCTATATGAGTGCAGGGGTGCTAAAAAGGCTATGCAGGTTCATCACCTGCACTCCAATTTGGGATGAAAACACCACCAGCTAAAAAGGAGTAGCTGAAGACTACCACCTACACCGTTGGTCTCTGCTGCAGGTCTAGGGGTTGCTGGTGCAGCATTTGTTTCAGGTGTTGGGATAAGATCTGGCTGGCAGCAGTTCCGGTCACCTCGCCAGGATGAAACCTGGTCTCTTCTCGCTTTAGTGGGTACAATTTGGACATGAACCTAAGTATGGGCATATGCTCAAGGTCCATCAATTTCCTCAAGATCTTTCCCCTAAGGTCCTAGATCACGGGTGGACCCGTCTTAGGGGTATGCTTATATTGGCATATATTTGGATCCACGGGTTTAATTGCTCTTTAAAACCCATGCACTGCTGAATCTGCTCCAGCGCTGTCTGTGCCTCTTTCCTTTCCAAGTATTTACCAGTGGCATGTTTGTCATCTTCGTCCGAAGAGGGTGATGAGCTGTCAGACTCTGAGGAGTCGGTCGGTGACAAGGGGGAAGACGAAGAAGAAGAAGAAGAGAAGGATGGAGAAGGGCATTTCTCCTTTCCCATCCTCTGTTGATGCTCAGGCATGACTTCTTTAAAAATAAGCTTAATTTCCTTTTTGGACATGGACCCAGTCTTCTCTTCCACTGCAATCTTCTTCCTATTATTCTTCTTGGCATGATTGGAAGAGGTAGAAGACTATATATCTGTACGCTTTCTCTTCAAAGCACTTCACCATCGTGCCCCAAGAGAAACAGTCAGAAGGCTGTCAAGGCAACTCGTCTCCATTTCATATTGCTGTGATTCCCGGTAACCATGGAGCGCAGGCATTGCTATTACCCAGATCTGCGCTCTATTACCTGGTAACGAAGAGCAGTAGCGTCATTGCACGCTCCTTTACCTAGCAACCCTGAGCATCAGCGTTGTTCCACCCAGGCGTGGGCTCCCTTACTTCGAACCAAGAGCATCTGCGTTGCCCCAGTTATATGTACACTTATATGCAACCCAGGATTGCCCCAGACATATTGCCTTGGCATACCGTACCTGTGAGTGCACCAGACACTTAACTCATCCCGGGAGCGGGCACAAAACCCTCCCCAGGAAAGACGGCTCCCTGGGAGCACCTCCACACAGGGAAGGAGGATTGCCAGGATGAAGGTCGCCAGCAGTTGCATCTTTTGAGCCCTGCATCGGGAAGAGGCCTGAATTCTAGCAGGAACAACTATAATTGAGGTATCATGGGTAGGGAGGAAGTAATACCTCCTAAGGAATGGGGAGCCAGTGAACAGAAGGCTTGGAGAAAAGGTTGCTGGAAGGGCATAGCCTCTCAAAGGTAAGTACCGGGACGATGTGTCTGTAATGCCCTGGACAACCGTCCTCCTAAGAGTTGCTCAGCCAGCACTAGGTCTTACCCGTTCTCCTTCAGCACTTCTCCCCAAGGCAACAGGTCCAAGGAGCAGCTCAAAGCTTCTGAGTTCTTCATCTGCTCAACTACTAGGGGCCAGTGTTCTGCCTGCCCATCAGCTTGCACCTTACCTCTGTACCTCTTTATCTTTATCTTTGTACCTCTGTGGGTAAAGATTACAGTTCTTGCAGAAAGCATGTGGATTGTGTATCTCAAAGATACCATCCACCCCACCGATCCCCCAATATGCACAGCCCCCAGTGCCTGGCCAATGCTGCACCGCCTCCCAGCTAGGAAATGGAGCATGTGTATCCCCTTCTCAACTTGGACTATACACACTCTGCCTGCTCCCTAACTGCCAGCGTCCATTTGGGTCCTGCATCCATTTGGATTTGAGAAATGTTGTGCAACAGTTAAACAAATTCCTCTTCTAAAAAGGTCCTCGTGATCCGACCTTTCCGAGAAGAACTTAACATGTGCTGGGGACGCGATCTTGGCAGTCGAGGCCAATTACTGAATGTGTACTTTCTGTGTTCTTTGTTGATGATGGCCATGCTTCAGAGTGTTCTCTCCACATCTGACCTATTGGGTGTTTGAACTGTGTGTGTCCGTATAGTCTTTCCTTCCTGCTGCGCATGCGCACCCTCCCGCCCAGGCTGGTAAGCACAGGCCTCCCTAGCTGTGCCCCCTTGGTTTTTCTGTAACCATTTTGTGTTTTACTTATTGTTGTGTATTGTAAATACCACATTAACTTACTTTAAAAGTATATATACATTTTACAAAAGAGTTAAGGTCAAATCATTTCAAACTTTAATGTCTACAAACATTAGAAATAATAACATTAAGTTAACGACATAATACACTTTATCAATACATGTAAAAATATATTATATTTCAATCAAATATCATGGTACCCTTAAATCACACTGGTTAGCAATATTTTGTTTTTGCTACGAAATATTTTATAGTGAAAGTGATGTAATGTGATTTGTGAATACCTACACCATGGAAACTTAATTTTTCTTCATGTTTACACCAGCCAAGCTGACAGTTGTGCTAAGAAACGTGCTCCTCTGTAAGGAAGACAGTGGTATGTATACATGCAAAATGTTTTGTGAGGTAAAATGAGCCACAATGTTGATCGCTGCAGGTCGGCGCTACCAAGGTCTCCCCGGACATGTCTCTGCTACCTAACACTAGTCTCAGTCCCATGAGGCCTAAAACCAACATTGTTCCTGAGGCACCAAAATACCGGAAAAATCCTAACACCGCCTCACTCCAGACATACAGCAATGGCCAAGTTGAGTCTAATTATTGCATCTTCTCCAAAACTGACCCGAAGGTACCATCCCAAGTACCACAGAATACCATGCCCCTGTGACTGCGGGGAGCCGTGAGCGGTAACCCAGCACCAGGCGTGCATACCTGCTGAGTTTCTCCTGGACTCATGGGACCCAACGCTCCAGAAAAGGACAGGTTGAAAAGGGCAGGTACAAGAATGGCACCACAGACTTCCTGGAGTTTGCCTATCAGACTCGGTGGCGTTTGCACAATCAGTCACAGAAGGGTGTCTCAACACTGTCCGCGCTTTTCAAGGGGCCGAGCTTTACCTCTGCCTCCCCAATCTGTTGAGAGGCTGCTGATCCAGCAATCGCATATATTGATAATCCCAGAGGTCTGGACGTCAGTCTCCCCGGTTACGGGTTTGTCACATGATGCATGAGCAGGAACCATCCCTGCACTTCCGAACGCTTGGAACGTGCCATGTGCTAGATACCCTCTGCGTGGCATCCTTTCGGGACTACGTGCCTCGTCAGACTAAACACATGGATGAGGAACTTACATGTTATGCTGCAGGCTCTGTACAAAATCTCTGATCAGAGCCAGGTCCTCCAAAGGAAACGTCCAAAATGATGCCCAGTGCCCCTGCCCCCACATTTCATGGTTATGGCATGCAACTCCAACGGTGCCTGCTCTGCTGTCATTGGTTCAACCTGTTGCTCCCTTTGTCGAAGTTGGCGCTTTAGGGGCTCGGTTGGACATGCATTTCTCCCCGGAAACTCCATCACAGCACATGTCCTACTCATTTTTTAAAACGTATTATTGTATAATAACCATCATTCAATTGTCTCTTCTCTAACGCTGAAGTCTCGATGCTGCCTTTATCTGCCACATCAGAGAGTCATCTACGAGTGCGAATTAAAATGGCAGCAGTTCATTTTACAGCCCCCTGCTGACAAAAGCTACCAATTCCCGCCATCGAAACACTAAGAGGGGGGCCATGCCGAACCCTATGAATTCGGGGTCCAAAATCATAGAGGGAGATGATGATATCCTATCAGCGCAGATGGGTAGGGTCGTTTGAGTCAGAGAGGTGCTGATGCCCTGAGCCTAAAGGGTGGTCAACCCTAAAAGCTCTTGAACCTAAAGGGTGCTGATGCCATGAACCTGAAGGCGGGTGAACCCTGAACGAACTTGAACCTAAGGGGTATGACGTCCTGATCCTGAAGGGGGGTGAGCCCTAAATCCACTTGAACCTAAGTGGCATTAGCACCCTGTTAGGGGAGCCAGCCAATCAGGTGGCTAGGAACGCGGGCTTGAATTGGCGATGAAAAACTGCATTCCATGCCGCTTGACGGCCGCTCCCCTGCCGCCATCTCCCCCCACCCTACGTTCTCTTTTTAAAAGAAAATTCCACCCCCCCTACTTACATTATTTCGGCAGTGGCAAGTGTGGCCACCACCGCCGCAGTTGCTCCTTCCCCTTGGCTCCCGCCGGCCGCCATGGAAAGGGAAGGGGAGCTCCGTACGGAGCCCTACCTTCCCTTTCCATGCCAGCCATCTTAAGACAGCATTTTTAGTCATCAAACGGGACGCATGAGGCGTCACGTTCAATGACTGAAAATACATTTTTTGGCACCCCGTGTTACTCCTTTGGTAGTCCGGGGTGCTAATGGCCTTAAACCCCGTTGCAAGTGCTGGAATGTGGGGTAATGGACCGGAGCCCTCGTTAATGGCCCACGCTTCTCTCAGGCTGTTAACTTGGGCTGCCGGGCCGTTACCCCCGTTTCAGCCCTTGGAACAGGGGCTTAATGCCACAGTAATGTCTTGAACATAAAGGGTGGTGAACCCTGAAAGCACTTGAACTTAAGTGGTGCTTATGTCCTGCACCTGAAGGGCGGTGAACCCTGAAAGCACTTGAAGGTAAGTGGTGCTGGTGTCCTTAGCCTGAGGGTTGGTGAACCCCTAAAGGAGATAAACCTAAGGGGTGTGAATGCTCTGGACATGGAGGGCAGTAAAACTCTGGAAGCGCTTGAACCCAAAGGGTGCTGATGTCATAAACCTGAAGGGTGGTGAACCCTTTAAAGCGGTTTAACCTGAGAGGTGTGTATACTCTGAATCTAAAGGGTGGGGAAGCCCTATGAGGACTTGAGCGTAAGAGTTGTGGATAACAAGAACCTGAATAATGTTGGAATCCTGAAAGCACTTGAACCTGGGAGGTGCCACTGTACTAAACCTGAAGGGTGGTGAACCCTTGAAAGCACATGAACCTGAGAAGTGTGGATAGCCTGAATATGAAGGTGGGTGGAACCTTGAGATGGCTTGCTCCTAGGAGGTGCGGATAACCTGAACCTGAAGGGTTGCAAAACCCTGAGAACACTCGCCTCAAAGGATGTAGACGACTTGACCCTGAGATTACTCTAAATCAAAAGAAGGTGAGATGTTTGAAACTGAGTAGTACCGAGAGTCTGGAACCAAGCCAATATCCCCTTTGACAGAGAATAAGAGATGCACGTATATATGACAAGTTCAAGGAAGAACAACCCATGACAGGAGTTGTGGATTCAAATAGTCATATGTTATCTTATTGGGCATTGCTATAGCGCCTTTGACCACTGGTATGATTCCAAAGCGATGTGGGTTGAACGCCCCCAGGGACCACAGTCCAGGTCAGTGGAGGGAAAAGTGTAGTAAAAAGTGCCTGGGTGCGCTCGGTATGTGTGCAGGGAGTGTGGTATAAGTGGCGTGTAGCTGCATACTACTGCTATGTGTGGTGCTGTTGTTGTGTGAGATCAGTAGAATGTATGCAGCAAAAGGAGTGGTTTTGGGTATCTGCATTCTGGTGGCGCTGGAGTTTGTGAATGAGACTACTGTGTGTGCAGCTAGGCTGATTTTGAGGGGTATTGCTGCGTTCTAAAGACTGTTGAGGTGAACGTGGAGGTGCATAAATATGTGTGCAGCCAGGCCGAATTAATCGAGGAGTGTATCTGCATTCCATTGTTTGTTGGTTCAGAGGAACGAGCAGGGCTCCAGATAAGGCGAGTACTAGGCCTTTTTACGCATGAAAACCTTGTAAATACGCTAGCTTTATTATTTTCCTGGGTACGTTTACACACAGGTTTAGAGCAGAGGGCAGTGCAAAGGTCAAGTTACTTGACAGAAACCAGAAGGCTTCATGTGATTTTTTATCTACATGGATTTAATTGCAAGCCACCTCTGAATCAGAATGTATTTCTTTGAAGCCTTTCAAAAAAATAAACTGCACACTGATAAAAGGAATGGTTTCTTTCCATTCTGCTTCAGAAGCACTGTGCATGTTTTCTAGGATTGTATAATTAATAAGTGGGAAAACTAAGTTGCAATTGATTTTTTTAAAAAAAACAAGTTATGCATTTTTTCCAGTGAAAGCAAACCAGTATTGCACAATTGTATTTTTCAGAGTTCCGGTGCTGTGTGCATAATCATGCATAAGCAGATCAGTTTTACACTTCTAATTTAATTTACAATCTAATTATAGAAACAGTGTGTAAAATTATGACTATGCACTGTCTAGTTAACTTCCATTCAACCTTGCAGTCAATGGGGTACATTACTACAAATGGTCAGTGGCAGCAGAGTCCGTGCTCAAGGGTAATTGTCATTACACTGATCACAGGTGTTCTAGCCTCTAAAATCTTCAAGACTACAAATAAAACATCCAAAACCTGACTCAAGTGCAAGTGCTGTTCAAAAACAAACGAAAGTTACATTGGTAATTGAAATAGAAACTCAGCAAAACCTGTCCTTGTGATAATCTAGATAGGTATTTAACTTTATATAGCGCTTCATAAATGGCTCGTCATATATCTAGGTACTGTAATCATACCTCAGTCGATACTCAGTTAACCAATCTCTGAAGGATGTTAGCCAATAAGATAGCTCAGCCGGTTGAGCACTTGTTGCAATCTCTGTGTGATCTGTGGGTTGCGGGTTCGAATCCCGGCAGGTCTAACTCAGCCTTTCATCCTTTCAAGGTCAATAAAGGAGTACCGACTTTGGTATGGTGGTATTGTCATAAATATGTTCTATGTACAGCGCTTTACCAAAAGAGCTATATAAATAATCATTTGACCACTAGATTAGATATAGAATTTAGCATGGAGTCCTTGCCTTTCTGCACTGTTGTATCATAACATTGGCCTACCATTAGGTAGTAATAGCTCCAGGAAATTATGACTTTCATTAGACATCAAAAGACAATTCTGCTATCGAATCTCAAAACACACAATACAAATTCATGTTTGCTTTACTATATAATTGGCTAGGTTTTTGTGATTTCAACATTTAAATATATACAGGAGAGATCAAATGGCCAGAAATAATGAAGGGTGTATTCTGTCACAACGAGAAAGCTGCCACATAGTAATGATTTCCCTACAGTTTTTTCACACGTTGGCTGGATGTCGCATACATTTTACTCTCTTGCGAAGGAAAAAAGTCATTTTTACTCTCTTAAAATCACATTTACTCTCAAAGTTTAAAAATGGAGCGTAAAATACTCCCACTTCAAAATCTTATCTGGAGCACTGGGAACGAGTTAGCATAATGGTGAGTTTGAGTGTCTGTGTGCTTTCTAGGGGGACCTTGTTTCTGTTGAGCTTTCCGGTGCTTGTCAAGGGGGTGGTATCTCCTTTGGGTTTGGCTGTTTGGCTAAGGTCCTCACTGAGTCTTTCGGGCCAATTTTCTTTGGGTGGTGACAGGCAGATCTGCCCAAAACTCATGGCTTTACTGTTTAGGTGCTAGAGACGTCCTTGGTTGATAGCTCTGCTAAATGGATTCCCTGATAGGTAGTTCTACTAAAAACAATTGCATATAGTTGGGCTTAGCAAAGAATAAGTGCTACAACGGTCCTTGGTCAATAGTTCTGCTCAGGGTTTTCCAGGCGTACAGAATTAGTAAGCAAGGGCACTAATTGTGTAGTGCATATTTGCAGGGCAATGACCATGTTCATAAGTGCTGTTAGTGCTTGGGTTGTGGGAGAAACCAGAAGGTGTCTCACCCACTAGTCCCTGGGGATATGTCATCCAGGTGACCAGGACACAGCAATCACTTTTGGATCCAGTTCCTGGGGGTGGACCAGTGCGGGAGGATCACTTGGGTAAGGGGTCTTTGGGGAGTGGGAGTGGGAGTGGGACACCGGATGGTGAGACATGGTATCCCCTTCCCTGTAACACCTTTACCACATCCTGCCCGGTAGGATAGTTAGCAACTCTACCTCCCTCCTCCCGTTACAACATGAACACTTTCTCACTGACAGCCCGCTCAAAGGAAAAACAGACTTACACCCGAGCCGTGTGCCTGACATGTCCCAATACTATGGTCAGGCGAGGTCAGGCAATTATCGAAATCACTCACACCTGACTTCCTTCACACTTCCCCACACAGATAAAAGGCGGAGCAAGAGAGCACACTCTGATCGAGGCAATGCACATGAGGAAACAGCAGTTTCAAGACGGCAGCTGAGGAAGAGAGGAAAGGTGGCAAAATCAAAGGGGATCGGAATGAGGGAAATTCCCTCGGCCTTTTTGACAAGGAACTGTTACTTTCCTGAAACCTTGAGAGAAAGCATAAGACCAGGAATCCAGGCTGAAGAATCCTTCGTTGTGTGTTGGATATACCCAGGCCCCCCACCCCCGCGTCAATAATCAAGGAGGGGAGAATCACCAGCCACCGTTTTACTGTCCTTGGCTCCAAGAACAAAGCCGCTTCAGTGAACGAAACACAGCCAATGAGTTGGTGAAACCAATACAATACCAGTCTGTGTTAAAGCCAAGGTTGTAAGCAGTGACATTGTATGGCGAGCGCTCGAACAAACAGTGTTAAAACACTTGTGATAAGAGACGCAAGTGAAGTTAAACTACTGAATTTCTGATTGAACGTTAAAGCAAGCTACAATATCTTTGACGGAGTGGTCCAGCATTGCGTGGGTGCTCAATCGAAGGTCTCTGTAAGGTATCCAGCTGAGAAGTAATAACAGTAGATACATGTGGTCCGAGCCCGGCAGAGAGAGATCAATTGAAAGAGAATGAAAAAATGTGAATCGAAGTGGTCCTGCGACTGGTCAAGCAAAATCCTGTGCACAGTCAAAAGTCTTTGATATTGATGAAAGAGAGAATGTTGGGAAAAGTATGTGAATCAGGTCTGAGCCCGGCAGAGGGAGACCAATTGAAGGTTTTCTGTTAAAGTGGGTCTGAGCCCAGCGGAGGGGGACCCGGGTGAACAGTAAATCACCCGAGAAGTTGTATAAGTGAAATTCCTAATACAAAAGGAACTGTACTGTTTTGTCGTGTTGCGTCAGGCCCTCTGAAATAAAAGATTTTGAATGACAAAGAGACTTTGGCACATACAGTCCTGATGTTGAAGTCTTGAACTGCATCTTCATGCCAGAGAAGCCAGGGAGTGTACTAAGCTCGAGTGTGCCACCTTGCCCCATGCTGAAAACATGGGGGGAGGGAAGCCAATGGTTTGAATTTCCTGACACATCATTTCTTGAACACTTTTTTTTTTGCATAACATTGTTTCCCACACTATTTGTATTTAGAAGTAAGGATTGGCAATAGGCTTATTAATATAGGCCCTTTTTTTTGACAAGACACCACTAGGACTGCGTTATTATTATTTGATGGTCGTAGCTTGCTCCCATCTTTAGATTTAGGATTAAATAGACATTTTTCAAACCCTGTTGAAGTTTAATAAACACCCTTGAACCATTGTCACTTGTGTCTGTCTCACTGATTGATACCATGCCTTCCTTACAGTTGGTAATTCTGCTAGATAGATTTCCGGTAGGTAGTTCTGCTAAATACATTCACTGATAGGTGTGGTTAGCAAAATAAGTGCTAGACGGCTCTCAGGTATCTAGTTCTGCTCTTGGATTACCAGATGAGTAGGATTAGCCGGCATGTTTATTCTTGGACTAATAGCATAGTGCATAATTGCATGGCCTTGATCAAGCTTATTAGTGCTTGGGTTACGAGTCTAGCACAATTGGTCCAGATTATTGGGGATAGAAAGCTGTAGGCCTCAGAGCATAAGGTTTTCCTGGCGGATGAAGGTAGTGAATACATTTCGTCAAGTACATGGGTACTATGATTCGGGTTTCATGTCTGGGGCAAGGCTCCAGGTAATTGGGGTAGTTAATGTCTGGCCTTAGAGTCTATGAAAAGGGTCCGTATTGGGAGGGGTACAACACCATTTGTTAGTCGTGGTAGTAAGTCGAGTGTTCACGGCATTCCCTTATGTGTTTTAGGCGAAGAGACAGGTTTTGAGTGTCTTTTGGAAAACCATGTAGTATTTGGTGTGTCTAATGCAGGGAGGCAGTAAGTTCCACAAAGTTGGCACTTTGAGTAGGCGGATCCTACGATTCTGGTCGAATTGGAGGTGGGGTCCACCAGGATGAGGGCAGAGCTTGACCATAGAGTAATAGTTGGGTGGTAGGGTGTAATCTTTTCTTGTAGGAATTTGGTGACTGCTTTGTGCACCGCTCGGTGGGTAATACATAGGAATCTGAAGGTGGCTCTGCGTCCAATAGGGAGCCAGTGTAGGGTGCAGAGAGTAGGTGAGATGTGGTCCCTCTGTCCCAATGTGAGAAGCAGTCTGGCCGCCTTGTTTTTTACTCTTTGGAGTTTGTTTAGCTAGTAGGCCGTGGCACCCAGGTAGATGGAGTTCACATAATCAAGTCTGGACAAGACAATGGGCATAATTGCAGCTAGTCTGTTGGGGTAGGTGAGGTAAGGGAAGATACACTTCAGGACCATAAGGTGGAATGACAGGATTTGGATGTGTTTGTGTTGTGGTGAGACAGAGTTAGATCTGAGTCCATTGTGCAGGCAAGGTTTTTGACAGTGGTGGTAGTCGGGCGGTTGGAGGGATTGGCCGAGTGAGGGTGGCCAGTGAGTCACATGGGAAAACAGAGACGTTTTGCTGCATACCATGATCTCCATTTTACCTGGTTTCAGAAGGAGATGGTTAGTCATCATCCAGCAGTCAATGGGCCTCATTATAAGGCTGGCGGCCGTGGTATGAACGGTGCCGGTAAGGCACCGGCACCGTTCATACCGTGTTGCCGCATTATGAGTTCTGCTTACCTGGTGGGCTGTGCGGCACCCGCGAGCATAACTCGTACTTCCTCTGGCACCGTTATTAACCTTATTAAGGGCACGGCTACCATCAAACTCGTAATGAGGCCCAATGTCTGTAAGACATGCTGCTAGGCCAGGTCGAGGGTAGGTGGTCTATTTAGGAATTCTCAAGATGATTTGAGTGTCATCTGCATAGTTATAGCAGGTGAGGTTGTGTGAGCAGAGGATCCTGAGCAGGGGGTCATGTAAAGGTTGAAGACAAGGGGAGAGAGGCAGGCCGCCTTGGGGTACTCTAGTGTTTACTGGGCATGCAGAGGAGAGAAAAGTGGTGAGATGGGTGATTTGATATCTATTAGTGAGGAATGAGGCGATCCAGGTGAGTGCTGAATCTCGTATTCCTATGGAGTGCAGTCTGTCAAGGAGGATCATGTGGTTAATGGTGTCAAATACTGCCGGGAGGTCAAGAAGGATAAGTGCTGCGCATCCTTCTGAGTCTGCTGTGGCTTTGAGGTCATCCCAGATCAGCGTGGTTTCTGTTCTATGGCGCAGATGGAAACCTGATTGCGTAGGGACTAGGAGTTTGTTAGATTCCACAAAAGCATTGAGCTGTGAGTATGCAGTGCGGTTGATGAGTTTTGCCAGGAATAAGGTGTTGGAGATCGGCTTGTATTTGATTGGTAGGAGAGGGTGGCGGGTTGCTTTTTTGAACAGAGGTTTTACATGCGCAATTTTGAAGGATTCTGGGAAGTTGCTGGAGGTGAGGGAGTCATTATGAATGGACCTTGGTAATTGTCCTGCACAGGTGGAAGTGAAGATTTCTCTGAGGAGGGAGGCAGGACAAGGGTCGAGGGGCGAGCCAGGGGGTCGGCTGACAGATAGTAATTTTACAAAATCCTTGCTCGAGACAGGGTTGAAAGAGCAGAAAGTAGGGTTCTCTGGGGGGGAGAACGGTTGGATCTGGTAGAGCAAGTGTAGAGTGGGTGGACAGGATGGAAGGTTTTTAGCGGTGAGGGTGGCCGTCCTGTCTAGGGCCGTTTTAGGGAAGTGTTCAGACAGGGAGTTGAATGAAGAGCGTTTGTGAGGAGGCAGTGCAGGGCACATCAGGAATTCTGTGATGATCCTGTGGAGCTCTTTTAAATTGCTACAGCAGTTCAGGATCCTTTTATTATAGTAGACTTTTTTGGCCTTTCGGATCTCTGATTTGTAATTTCTGTGGTGGTGGGCGAGTACTGATTTGCTTTGTCATTTGCGCTCAAGGGAGCGGTTATGGTTTTGTAGAGTCTTCAGGTGGGGTTGAACCATTTGGAGGTAGGTCCTTTGCTGGACAGAGCGGATTTGGAGGGGAATAAGGGGATGAGGGAGTCGTTTATCCAAGAGTCGAAGAGCTCTATGTGTAAGAGTCTAGCTGTGGACAGGAGTGAGGGGAGGGCGCTTAGCAGCACCTCGGCCAGGTCCGGTAGTGCCATGACCTTGTTCCAGCAGTTGAACTGAGATGTAGGGGTAGAGGATGGCTTGGGGGGTGGTGGTGATGTGAGGGGAGAGAAAGGTATGGTAGAGTCATCTGTCTAGATGAGGGGCTGGTGGGTGGATGTTGTGATGAGTTCGGAAGAGCTGAAAATGGCATGTGACCAATTGAGCGTGTGGCCAGCAGTAGGCATGTGTCCTCTGATATGCTGGATGAGGTTGAGTGCCTAAAGGCTGTCGACTAGGGGTAGAGTCATGGAGTTGTTGGGCAGGTCGAACCCGATGCTAAAGTCTCCCAGTAGGGTTAGTGCAGGGTGGCTAACTAGAATGTCTGCCAGTGGGTCGCCTAGGCTGTTGGCGAAGTGTCTGTCGTAGCCGGAGGGCCTGTAGACAAGTAGGAAGCTCTGTGAGAGAGTAGGAAAGAGAGAGAGTTTGAGTAGGGGGGGTTTGCAGTTAGCTGTGCTGGGTTGTGTTTCAGTGGAGGTAATAGAGATGTGAGGTTTGTGGAGGATGGCTACTCCGCCTCCTCTAGAAGGTCTGTTGTGGGTGATGAGTAAGTAGTTAGGTGGGAATGCTTCATGAGCTATAGGCTTGAGGTCGTCCGAGAACCAGGTTTCCATGATGAAGATAAGATTGGGGTTATCGGAGGTTAGGAAATCATAGATGCTGTATCTGTTCTTGGCTACGGAGCGGGCATTGAAGAAGAAGGAATTGGAACATCTGGTAAAGACGCAATCCAGTTTTCACTAAAGCTTCCGAAGCTAAAAAATGCCCTTCATTATGAGAGGGCTAAGATAAAACAAATTCCCAGAATCCTTTTGATGGAAATTCTGGGATAAGGCTAAAATGAACCGTCTGATGCTAAATGTACAAATGAAGCAGCGGAAGCCACAAGGTGAAGGAAACCATATGGTGACAATAAGTGAGGTAAAGCAGATGATGCAAGTGCATGAAGCCTGGAGAGAGGAGGCATGGTGAGATTAGGAATTCCACAGGGAAGACATAGGGAGCTAAGGTCTTTGATGTTGACAAGAGGCTTAACTTAATGAAGACCTCAAAGGAGACTGTTAACCCTGACAAATGCTTAAACTAATTCTTTGACTATAATGATCTTAATTGAAACCTATTTATTTATTTTAAAACTTTTTAATTACGTTTATTGCAAACAAACACAAGAAGAAGCAATACAAACATAACAAACACAAAAGACAACCCAACTATTGGGCAATTAACTGCACAGGTTTCAAAAATCACATTTCTTGATAGTAGGCACTAAAACAAATGACATAATGAACAGAGGTATCTAGGTAACACGCTGCGGGGGAACTCAGCACAGTGTGTATCTCAAGACATATTTGGTTAACCATCAAATCAGCAAACAATATACATGTATCAGTAATCGCTGAAGGGAGTTTATCATCAGAGCGGGGCAACATCGCCTGTAGGAGAGCTTTCCAAGCTTCTAGGTTCATGGAGGGTTCACTTATATCACTCCTCAAGGTCCCTGTACCATTACACCATCTCTACCGTGGACCATCATAGCCAATCACTCCACCATACCGCGTAGCAGGGACCCACACCCACCTTCCAAGACATAGCAATTCTGCGTTTGGCAAGAATGCAGGCTAGGTCCATAATTTTGACCACATGTTTCAATTTGTCCTGGTGCCGGTATACACCCAACAAAAACACTCCATAAGGGTCCACTTGTATCTGCACACACCCGCCGCCTCCAGTGCCTGCTGGATTTGAAGCCAGAAGGAGTGCACCTTCAGGCACAGCCAAAACATATGCAAGAAATGTGCAGGCTCCACACCACACCATGGGCATCTAGTGGACGCCTGCTTATTGAAGCATGCAACCTTGTACGGAGTCATGTTTGTCCCATACAGAATGTTCAACGGCAGATGCTGGGATCTTGCATTCCTAGAAACCTTCTTTACTAAAACAGCAATGCTGCATCCCACTGCCTATCCTCTAGTATACGTTCTAAGTCTGTCTCCCACACACCTCATATTCATGTGACTTGGGCGCCCGCACCCACAAGCAGAGTCTGATATATGTGTTTTACGGGCAGCCCTCCAAATCATGGAGCTCACTGGTAAACAGCCTGGCAAGCAGCAGCTTGCAAATCCACTCTTTACTTTAGTAAACAACACAGTTCCTTGAAAGAAGCAAATGGGATGAGTCCTGTTCTGTTTAATTTTTTTTATTCTATCAAGATAATACTTTCTGAGTAATGTAAAAGGAAATTTGTGTTTTGTTCACTTTGTTCAACTGCCTGCATTTTGTAGGTTATAGTTTTAATAAAGCACCATGAACATGCTTTTCACTTTGCTTTAGGACACAGGTAGTATTGTGTAAAATGTAAAATGAAAGGTGTCTTAAACAAGGGCTCCATTTCAGCTAAATTGGCTTTAATAGAGGGAGCGCAGTTGCAGCAGCATGGGCTTTTCATCACAGAGGCACACCAATTGCATAGCTAGGCATGTGGTCTGAACTTTAACTCCCTTTCTGACCACCCACCGCAAGCAGGTATAATAGATACAGCTAGATGCATTGCTGTATATATTTTCAGTGGCACAGATTGTACCTGTCCCTCCCAACGGCACTGTTATATATTCAGGAAAAGTTGCCTAATGTATCAACGGAGCTGCTATACCGTACGCATGTCATGGCACAATGCAACATATTCACAGCAGGGCTGATTTTATCATGCCCACATTTCTTAGCAGGACTGCTATGTTTTGGGACAGTACCTGAATTTCTTAACAGAGTTGCTGTTAAGAAAGCACAAACATGTGTTGGCATTTTCTGCAGCAAGTTAAAGTACAGAACAAGAACAGTGTCTGAGCTCTTCCTACCAACCTCTGACAATGTGAGAAGATGGCATTGCTGTCATATAATTTAATCCCTTCTACTCAGTGTTGCGCTTCTCCCATGTCCGATTACTGAGTCCCACTGCCAAAAATCTAGCACATTTCAAAGCCTCATTATAAATCTCCTGACTAATGTAGGATAGTCCAAAAGAGTTAGAGCTTTTGACAAGCCATTTATGTTAGGCAAGCCTCACATGGAGCTGCCAGTGCCCTAACCCTGTGTGCCTTTCAGTGTCAACAGCCTGTTGGGAAAGGCAGCTCAGTGGGTCACTAACCCTGCTGCAGAGATTATTGTGTAACCTGTTAATAGTTGAGTTAATGAGTCTGCATCAGAGATATGCATTTAAGATGCAGGTAACATTCAATTGTAACACAGTTGACTTAACTTTCAACTACTAAATGTTCAGTGATTCAGAACACACACATTTCATCTGGGATGCTCTACTTGTAATGGCTCATAACACACAACTCATCAAGGCTGCTATACCTGTGATTGCTCAGACCACAACTCGGCAGGGCTGCTATACCTGAAATGGCTCAAAACACACACCTCATTTGGGCTGCTATACCTGTGATGGCTCAGAACAGACACATTTCATTTGGACTGCTATACTTGTAATGGCTCAGAAGACACAAATCATCAGGGCTGTTATACTTGTGATGGCTCAGAACACAACTCTTCAGGACTGCTATAATTGTAATGGCTCAGAACACACACCTCATCTGGGCTGCTATACCTGTGATGGCTCAGAACAGACATCTTATTTGGGCTGCTATACTTGTAATGGCTCAGAAGAAGCACATCCCGCGAGGACTGCTATATGTGTAATGGCTCAGAACACACACCTCATCAGGGCTGCTATACCTGTGATGGCTCAGAAGTAGAACACGCACATCCCATGAGGACCACTATACTTGTAATGTCTCAGAACAGACATCTCATTTGGGCTGCTATACTTGTAGTGGCTCCAAAGAAGCACATCCCATGAGGACTGCTATACTTGTAATGGCTCAGAACAGACACATCTAACCTGGGCTGCTATACTTGTAATGGCTCAGAACACACACTTTATCGGGGCTGCTATACCTGTGATTGCTCAGGACACACACCTCATCGGGGCTGCTATACTTGTAATGGCTCAGAACAGACAAATCATCAAATCATCAGGGCTGTTATACTTGTAATGGCTCAGAACACAATTCTCCCGGACTGCTATACTTGTAATGGCTCAGAACACACACCTCATCGGGGCTGCTATACTTGTGATGGCTCAGAAGTAGAACACTCACATCCCATGAGGGCCACTATACTTGTAATGTCTCAGAACAGACATCTCATTTGGGCTGCTATACTTGTAGTGGCTCTGAAGAAGCACATCCCATGATGACTGCTATATTTGTAATGGCTCAGAACAGACACATCTCATCTGGGCTTCTATACTTGTAATGGCTTAGAACACACACCTCATCAGGGCTGCTATACCTGTGATGGCTCAGAACACACAACTCTTAAGGGCTGCTATACTTGTAATGGCTCAGAATAGACACCTCATCGAGGCTGCTATACCTGTAATGGCTCAGAACACACATCTCATATGGGCTCTTGGAATGGCACACAGTGCTGGTAAAGCATCTGCATTCAAGCAAGTGCTGCATCTGGTCAGACAAACCTCTAACTCTATAATTCCCAGTTAATTACCAAAAGAAGGTTTGCACACATCTAAAAAGGAGCACCCAATGGTAAAGCTGCACCAGATTTTTAAATAGAAAGGGTATTTTCAGCTTTTTGGATATTTATTGGTGCTGTGTTAAAAGACAAACAGAAAAACAAGAGAGGAAGTGCAACTCTGAACTCAAGCAAAACAGAAGAACAAACGTGTAGCGGGGAGGGCTGGGCGAAGGAACAGAGAACATACTAGAGAATCCAAAACAGGAATTTGAGCAACAGGAAGAGCGAGCAATGAGCTACATGATAGGGCAACAAAGAAAGTGAAAAGGGAAACAGAGTTAATAATAGGACAAACACACAATAGGAGTGAGGGATAGAAGCAGAGCAAAAGAGACATTTGGAGACAGTAAAATAAAACCCAGATTAACAGCTGGTGAGGAGAGATAGAAATAGAAAAACAAGACTAGAGAAGGGCAGGCCATTAACATAAGAGACACCACAAGAAAGATAATCAAAAGGAGTAGCAACCACAACCGAGAAAATGAAAAAACAGATATAGCGACATGAGAGAGGAAGAGGAGTTGTATCAACCGATACAGCAAGATATAGGAGAGAAAAAGCAACAACAGAATGCAGATGGGAGAGGCAGAGTGGCAGAGATTCAGACCACAAAATGTGGCATTGCAACACTTAAGCATGAGAGGCAGAGCATCAGAAAGTGAGAGACAGGGGAAACAAAGTAGCAGAGGGAAGGAGAGATGGAGCAGAAACATGGAGTGGCTGTCAAGCAGGTATTGCCAGGCAGCAACGGTAGGCCCGAGAAGCAGAGAAGTGATGTTGGTAGAGTGAGGGACTTGATTGATGAATCACCCGATGTAACTAGCTGGCATCTGTAGTAACTCTTAAGAGAGTTTGTGCCCAAGTATCATGAAGCTGGGTAGTATGCCTCTACAAGGTTGTTCTGAGGAGAACATGTTTTCCATAGGTGCAATAAATTATTTTGAACCACTTTGAAATACAGCTGTTTTGTCACTTATTTTGTTTTCGAACAAAGTTTTAATTTTACGCAAAAATTGGATAGTTGTCAGACACTTTTTAAGTTCTTGCGAAGGACGAAAATCATTTTTACTCTCTTGAAATTTTATTTACTCTCTAATTCAAAAATTGGGGGTAAAATACTCTCACTCAAAATTCCTATCTGGACCACTGGTTACGGGTTTCCATTCCTCATCTAGGCCATATAACGTAGACAATATTTCATCGCACTTGGGTTCATCTTGCCATGTGGGCCACTGCGTTTTGGCGAAGTTAGTAAGCCGCATGTTTCCCAAGAAATGTCCCTTGCTTATCCCATATTCAGCAACCACCTCCAATAAGTCCCTGAACACCCCATCCTTAAAGGTGTCCCCCAAAGTAGCAAGGCCCAGCTCCTCCCATCTCCGAAACTGATCAAGTCGGATTTATCTCGCCATACGTTATGTTATGTTATGTTGGCAGTACTTGTATAGCACACCGTCACCAACGGAATTGGTCCCCAGGCGCTCTGCGGATCTGCAAACAGGAAGGGTGGGTAGGGTTAGTCGGGAGGAGGGGAGAAGGAGAGTGGCAGAAGTGGTGTGCTGTTGGCAGCCTCAGCTTGGTATACACCGAGTGCTGGGCTTTGGTGCTAGTATCAGATTGGATGAAGGCCTTGAGTGCTGTGGGTGAAGTTTATGTGTTTTTGATGCGGTGTGGTAAAGTGAGTGTGGATTGCTGGGAGAGAGATGGTTGTGTGGTTTTGTGTGGGTTTAAGTATGCAGAAGATTGAGGGTTGGGTTAGTGGGGTCTGTATCCTGGTTCAGGTACCTAAGAATCCGTTAGCAGATATACGCTTGCAGATAGAGAGATATTAGGGGAGTATGCGTACTGTAGGCCCGGACCTTCCTCATCCTATGCCAAATCATCCTCCCAAAGTCCAGTACGTATGGCCTATGTGATAAACAGTCTTCTGCAATCCACAGGACCTCCTTAGGAGTTGCCGGTCTCAGAACATCATGCGCTAAACACTTAACTAAGTACTGTGCTTGAGCCGCCAAGTAATACAATTCGAACCACGGCAGCTGGACCCTGCCATCCTCATACCGCAGCCTTAGCGTGGATAATGCTAGCCTATGCCTCTTCTCGCCCTAAAGTAATCCACTTATAAGGGAATACAGAGATTTTAAAATGGATTGCGGGATAAAGAACATAACATTAATAAAAAAGTACAGCAGGCGGGTGTGCACCACCATTTTAACTAGTGCCACTCTCCCCATCAGCAAGAGTGGCAGCCGTTTCTAAAAAGTAATGGACGCCGAGATCCCGGTACAGCACTCACTGTATTGTCCTCATGCATATGCCTAGCATCGTGTCAAATATTGACCCCCAAATACCAGAACAATCTAATTTCCCAACGGATCCCCAATCTCAGAAAGTCTTTGAATGTTCCAGGCAGTGGATATATGCGTACGTGTGTGCACTCTAGCCATTGGTGCAGAATAAATCTGTTTAACCCAACGGGGCGAACCCAGCGCCAATCCCAAAGCCATCCAAGGCAGCATGCATCCATCACCAGTAAACAGAACCAAATGTCTTAATGGCATCCAATGAAACCACCGAAAATGGAACATCATGTGTCTGTGATTTGTCAAGAATGAACTGGAGCCTGCGCAGATTCAGTGACATGCTTCTATTCGGGACAAAACTAGTCTGGTCACAATGGGCCTCATTACAACCCTGGCGGTAGCCGTGCCTGTACAACAGGCACGGCTGCCGCCGGAGTTGCATTTTCTTCGGTACCCAGAAATGGGCAATTACCAGGTCATTACGGTCCTTGTCGGACCCAGTATTTGCCCATTCCTGAACGCCTGAAAAAATTCTTCCCCATTCCCATTTGAGCCCCATAGCGCTCAATGGGAATGGGGAAGCCGGATGCACAGGCGCCGTTATGAACGGTGCCTGTGCATCCGAAATGCTGTGCTCGCGGGTGCCTTTAATTCCGCCATGTCAGACCACAACTCGGAGTTTGCCGATCTGGATACAACGGTACCGGTAAGATTACCGGTACCGTTGTATCTCAACTGGCAAACTCGTAATGAGGCCCAATGTATCATAGAACCAATAATGTGCTTTAGCCGACCATCCAAAAGTGCTGTAAAGTTCTTAATATTTTGGTTTATCATCGACAACGGTCGCACAAACAGTGTGGCTTTCCTGGTTTAAGAACCGGTATGATTGTAGATTCACACATTCTATCAGGCAACATAGGCCTCTTCAAACACTCAGAGGAGCACTGGCACCAACACTTTCATATATGTCTTACAAAAGCCTGAGGTAGTCCATCACCACCGCAGAGTCCCACCAGATTGCAGTGACATAATAACACTTTGTAACTCATCCTCAGCTATGGGTGCTTCTAGGGCTGCAGCTTGTTCCGCCATAATTTTAGGCAACTTGATATGCTCCGGCGTGTTGTGAATCTCATATATGTCCACCCCTCCCTCACACCATAAAGCCCTTGGTAATATCTGCTAAAAACATAATTAATGGCCGACTGAGAATTCCAAGTTTCACCACATCCATTGAGAATTTCAGTAATTGCATGCCTAGACTTCTCATTCTTACACAGCCACACTAATATTCGACCCGTTTTGTCCCCCTCTCCCTGCATTCTAGAAATGTATGTACCATCATCAAATTTCCGTAGTCGTTGCCAGGTTTCAGTACGTTATACGCAGGTGCAGCAAGACCTCTTTTTTTGGGCCCTTTTCACTGTCCATCCCCTCAATCCCCTGTATGCTGTCCTCTAATCTGCCCAATTCTGAGGTCAAAGTTTTCCTAATGCCCCCAGCCTTGCCAATTGCCTCATCTTGTATCACAACTCCCTGCTTCAACCGGATTCACAGAGGGTAAGAGCCCTTTCCCAGCAGCTACGCTTGCTTCCTGCATACCGCTCTGCAACTACTGCTACGATCGCTACTTTAATCACCAAGACTCCTAATTCACGCCCTGGGCACCGTCCGGCTTGGGCACGCTGCCAACCACTTTTATTTCTTGGATCCTAATAGACCGCCATTGTAATCAACGTGGTCAATGGCTGCAACGTTATTCCGATCAGTCTAACGTTGCCCTGCCCACCTCCCTGCTCCTAGCCTCTGATTGGCCACACAGTAGAACTTCCTCCCACAGCCCCGACCGTCAGGTGGAAGCCGTGGGCAGGAAGCACCAAACCGAAGGGCCAACATAAGGGCCTGTCTGCGCCTGTCCGCGACAGTTTACGCACGATCTCTATGTCCTCCAAGCTTTTATCGCCTATTTGTGAGTACGCCATGTTAGAGCACCGCTCTAGGGAATTACGTGCTACGGGATTATGATCTTTCAATTCTCACATATGTCTTGTCTAAATGGGGAACTGCAACGTAATACTGCATTGCCTTGTTGCCAAGTGACACTATACTGACTGCTATTGCGCGACACAGTAGCGGCTGTTTTTACCTATTATTGTACTGCCTTGTATTATGTGGATACCCTGTCACCCTGCTGCCATAGATTCTAGCTGCTGTCTGGGCTGCGTTAAACATCCTAATCTGTGTGCATCTGCCTAGACTTACTGAAATCTAGCACGTGATCTCTACATCTGCTGCTGGTCACTGAACCTGCATGTGCTGTGCCCTAGTCTTACCTAGAACTATTGCTTGCTACGTTGTGCCCTAGACTTACCTAAAACCTTTGTTTGTTTGCTCGATTACTACTATTGCTGCTAGCCATTGAACTAGCCTACTTTGTTCCCTAGACATACCCAGGCCCCTCTCCGAACAACACTGACCACTACTGCAATTTTGAACTACCTAGGTGGCACCATATATTACTGTTTTACCATGCCTACTCACTATGCATACTATGACTATACTTCATGCACACTACCAACCTGGATTATCCATGACATGCCCATGATGTCACCTACCTCACCCACACCAGTTAACTGCCACATTATGATTAGTATACTCTGCACCATCCCATTGCTACTCAATCTCTCCAGGCTTGACACCAGATTACTCAACCCTTCCCAGATGGAGTATCCGCTGGACCCTAACCAAAGTTCTACTGCAACCTTTAACCTCATGATCAAGGCCACCCCCTTCCTACCTGCACTGAGCACCTTCAGCCGGGACTCAAGAATTTTGTCTATAACATTCCCACCTAATCTTCACCATACCCCATCTTGGAATAATTATGGTACACCCACTATCCTCACCACTGACACAAAGACACTTAACCTCCTAGCAGGTGTACCGACCACTTACCCTGACTTCTCTGTTAGAAATAATAGGCTAAGAGCCAGGCTCCTTAAGCACCACAGCCAGCCAGTCAAACATAACCCTAAGACTACGAGTAAATTGTCCACAGAATGCATAGATCAAAAATCGAACTGTAAAAGATCTCGTGTCAATCCAAAAGAGACTTCATTCTACAACAACCTTAGTGTTATGCTCACTTGGTCTCTGCTGAGGCGTTGGGGCACGGTTGCAGCCCTCCCAGGGGTGAGGTCTCTCGGGTCCGACTTTGCCCTCTGCGCTTATGTGGTGACTGGTGGTAATAGGTGATGCTGCTCGGGACTGCTCCTTCGTGGAGAATAGGGGGCGTGAGTATGCCAGCTTGTGCACCTGATCCCCTTCCAGACCCCTTCTCCCAAACCATGGTACCCGTGAGATGCACTGTCCCTGGAAAGCTCACCTGTTGATTAGTTTTGGCGAGCACTCCGTCCTGCTGCTTCTTGCAGGGGTGCTTGTATGATCTGGGCCGAGTTCCTTCACTGGTGCCTTGCACATGGTAGTCCAGTCCTGCTGCGGCTAAGCCACTATACTTCAGGTAAGTGTTCCTGTTTGCCTTTGTCTTTCCTCGTCTGTTTTTGTTGTATTGTAAAGTTTGTTGTCTTGTATTGCTGTCCGTTCCATTTTTGATGTTTGCTCTTTTGCTTTCTTCCCTTGCAGGTGATGTTGCCTGTCCGGCAGAAGCTGCGGAGCTCGATGCGGCAGCTGGAGGGAATGAGGAACAAAGCTGCAGCTGTACATTAGCTGGTAAATTGTTAACTAGGGGGCACACAGGATTCAAATGCGGCGCGGCCCTAGAACGCATGTTCTAACATTGTCTTTCTTCTTCTTCACAGGGTCTGAGTTCGTGGATGCGGAGTGCAGTGCTGCGGCTTCGGGACCAAGATCACTGTATGTCAGGAAATGAGTCTGCAGATGAAGCGATGAAGCACCGGTTTCCTGGAGGTGAGTATGCAGGAGAACGCCTGGTTTCAAAGGTAAGTAAACTGGTCCAAGCGGCGGTGAGCGTCACGTTGCACGCGAGTGCACAGTAACGCAAATCACCGGCCTTAAGGATGGAGCTGCGAGCCGAGGTGTGAGCCAGTCTGCTGCAGTCTTGTAGTCAGACCACATCATGGTGTGAGGAAGTTCGTTTTAAAACCCCAGAACACCGCGGAGCGGTGAGCGGAGCTGCGAGCCGAGGTGTGAGCCAGTCTGCTGCAGTCCGCTGCAGACGCGTAGTAAGCGTAGAATGGAACCAGAGGTGCGGCCAAAAGCACGACCGCTGTTGGCGATGCCAGTATCGGAGCTGGAGTTGGAGCGAGATCCAACAGTTGAGGACGAGTCTTTGCTGCCGTCAAACATCATCATCCCGGAAAAGGAAGCATTATCAGAGTTTGTGAGAGACGCAACAACTCTGCAACAGCTGAGAGGTAAGCCGTCAACCAAGATTCAGTGGAAATCTCAGAAACTATCACAGACGGGTTTACCTGCACTATGGGCGCCGCCCCCGTCGACGGGGGGAACGGCAAAGGTGTATGCACCGAACATCACCCAACAGCGTTCGGATCCGGTGGACCTCGTAGACCTCGCGGGGCGAAACGGGGGGATCAATCGAGTGCCCCGAGAAGTCCGCTCGGTAAAGGCAGCCACACACGAGCGGATCGCCAGCAAGGCCGAGGAGATGGACTGCATGACTCAAAACGAGTCAACAGACGAGGTAGGCATCATGCCCGTCACGCCCGCATGCGCCGCAGCGAGGGGCTCGCATACCGTCTTGGTGACGAGGGGTGAGGACGCAGTAGCTATCGGAGGATGGCCTGCGTCGGAACCTTTGCGGGGCCTTAGCTGTGGAGCGTGGGGCGGGGATAGGAGCAGAGGGTTGGAGAGGGAGCCGACATGGGAAGAACCAAAGGGACCCGAAGAACATAGGCCCCCCTGCCAAAAGACTGGTGAAAGCAGTCATAGCAGACATAGTCAAGAGACAACAAATTTGGACGTAATCACCACGAACAATAACACACTTGGCACGTCAGACCATCTATCCCCTGAGAAACATCGTAAGCTAGGTAGCCAACTGTTGGCGCACGAAGGATTGGATAAGTTTGAAAACCATACTGGCAGAGCCCAAAGAAAAACACAGTCACCATCCCTGCAGCAGGACATAGTAAATAAATCGGACTTTGTGCAGAAAACACAAAATGTTAAAGCGATGATCCACTCTACATATAATGAGCAGTCTTTGGATCAAAGTAAATCCAGCACGTTAAAGAGGAGAAAACTGGATAGAAAAACTCCAAAGGCTAAAAAGAGTTCGATGGAGATAAGTCTTGCCGAATCACTCTCAGAAAGTGACGAAGTTTTTACAGAGAGTGAAACAATAGGCGCAAAAAATAGACAAACCGACCAGGAAGATTCAACGAAGGAAACTGACTATGAGCAAGTAAAAATAAGCCGAAATCAACAAAAAAAGAAAAAAGTGAAATCGAAGAAAAATCAGACCCCGCGAAAGAAGTCCACATTTCAAGCGAATAAGAAGACTTTGATAGATCAAACTCAGAGAAGTAGAGTGGAAGGAAACGAGATAAAAATAAAAAGACTTTCAACCACTAAGCTGCCGGCACTGCTACTATCCTGCCCTTTAAAAACTTTCTTTACCCAACAGTATAAACGAAAATTAGGAGTGGACTCAGAGGTATCGGACGCAGAGATGCTGGAAGCGTTACAAGAATCTATGCCAGGGTCGAAAGTAAGAAACACAGAGAAAATCTCCATAAAAGTCGGAGAGCCAGAAAAACATTCAAACGACATAGAAAGCGTAACAAACTGCAACAGGATCGAAAGTGAATCTTGTGCCACAATAAAGGGTGACACCCAATTTCAGATCAGAAAACCAGAGTCACCAGGTATAGAGACTCAGTTGGACCCAGAAAATAACCCCCGGGACGCAAACAACACGCAAAAAACAGCCGCAGAAGGTAACAACGGAGGGGAGCTCGAGGCGATCAGAGAATGTTGCACTCAAAACCATTACGTGAAGGAAAACCAAAACCTACCCCAAATAAGTAATGAAAAAGACAGGCGGCTGGCGGGGATGCAACCCCATCTGACTCTAGGACTACAAATCTCTCCAGAGACTGTAGCAAGAAATGAGGACACAAAACGAAACCCGAAAACAACTTGGATGGGCCAACAAGTAATAGAGCAGGTTAACATCTCCCAAATGGATTACCTGGGTCCCCAAACTCTAGAGACGCCAAAAAAAGCAGAAAAAACACAGTCATCACAAAAAAATCGACAGTTAAGCGACATTGCCATGGCTATTCATAAAGACTCTGCAACTAAAAAAACAGACATGACCACAATCATGTCGGCAATGTCAATTGTTTTAACACCCTTTTGCAAGTTATACGAAGCACTAAAAGAAGAAATCCAGGACAACACAGCAATGCTCTCCAATATGATAGCAAAAATGGCTCATGTAGAAAGCTATATAACAGCGGTAGAAGCACAAAAAAGCATTCAAGAGATCCTGTCGGAAAATAAAATCGAGACTCTAGAAAAGAAAATAACTTGGAAATAACGCAAGTCCTAAAAGGGGGAAAGCAGGTGGCAGACAAATGTCAAAAATCAGAATATGAGCTGAACGGCCTGGAGATCATTATGGAGAAGAGCTTAGTAAATCCAACATTGATGAAAAATAAAGCAGAAACACCGAGAGTTTCACATACACTCTCCTGGGAGGCTAAGGTAAAACCACCACAGTTAGCTCAAATGCCAAACAAAAAAGAGGCGAAGAAAGATGAGACCCAAACTCCTGACGTTCAGGCTTCCCCGAAATTCTCAGATCGGAGATCACCAAGGACGGCGGAAGAGTTCATGTTAGACTCATCATTGATGAACATATCACAACATGATAATCAGACTCGAACTAACATGACCACACAGGTGCCAACCGTCGCCCCTATAGGCACATTAAGGAAGGAGGAAAAAACCATTACAGAAGAAAAAAGACCTCCGAGTAACGATGAAGAAAATTGGGAGCCAGTGAAAAGAAGGGAAAAATCGCCCAAAAAAGGAGACGTTAACAAACATAACAGTAAAATCCAGAAAGATAATAAAGCAACACCACAAAGAGCAAGGTTAAGGAGTAGAAGTAGCCCGAGAAAGCAAGCACCCGTGAGGGGAAACGGGAAAATGGAATCAGTAGAAAGAGGCAAAACCCGATTGTTTAAACTCGAGCAACAGGCCTTTAAAGAAGACAATTTAATTCTAAACTGGCCAACTGTTCTGCAGATCCTGAAAAAATCTAAAACTCTTAGGGGCCTCAGAACAAAGGACCTAGATCTGGTTGAACCGTATCACAGGGGCAAGATAGCAAAAGCGTTTTTACATGTAAAAGAAGAGAGTATAACACATCTGGATAAATCAGTATTTGAAGAGCTGAAAGACATGGGCTTCCACCTGAGAGAGCTAACATACCCGCAGCAGGAGGAGCGAGGCAGAAACGCAATAAAAAGAAATAAACAGAACATACATTACCATTCAAAAATGGAAAGGTTATATCCTTACAATCGATGGAATGAAAAGAGGGATGACAAGTATATTCGTGAAGATCTAAAACACAGTCGAAGAAATGTGCCGTGGAATCGGGATGAGGCCGTAAAGTGGGGAAACGTCAAACCACGTCTAAGTAGTCATCAAGAAAGTAGCAGCGACCCACATGAACGAAGATCTAACAATAAAAGCAGAAAAAACGAGGAATCGCCACAACAAACTAAGCACTCCAGAGGAGAAGCAATAATTCAGAAGACCTTAGCTAAAACACAGGAATCGAGATCGCCGAGAGGACCGTGGGACTGGTTTACATCTACCTGGTCAAAGAAATCCCAAAAATAGCAGCAAATAGGGCGGAACCTCGAGACACCAACATTGGTTTCATCCCTTGAGGAACGGCCCGATAAAAACCACTACAAGATAGGCTCATGGAATATCAGAGGGCATAACCATTTAACAATGCCGGGGGATGTTGATCTGGGCATATATGACATAGTATGCCTCCAAGAGACGTGGTTACTTGAGAAACCCACGTTGGACGGATTCTGCTTAGAAACCTCGGCAGCAATTAGAGGCCCTTTAGGAAGACCATCGTCCGGTTTGCTCACAGCCATTAAAAACGGCCTAGGACTGGAACCTCCAAAGAAATGGAGAGAGGCATACGAAATGCTGGTGACTCTTTCAACATGGTCTTCCCCCATGGGAAAGGGCAAGCGCGCCACAAGAAACATCTTGGCAATTATAAATTGCTATTGGAACCCCCAGCGGACGACATCAAAGGCTTTCTGTACTACAATGAGCGCAACTATCGACCAGTTGTATGAAGATTTCGACGATATTGAGATCATGGTATGTGGTGATTTAAACGCCAACTGTAATGAAGAAACAGAGAGAACAGGGACAACTGCAACACAAGAATGTGGAAAAGCCTGGATGGAAGTAATAAGCTCCAGAAATCTACAAAACATAGCGACACTTTTCCCAAATCAAGCGAATATCCCGACCTGGGAAAGGGGAGCGTCAAAAGCAACCCTAGATTATATCTTCATATCAGCTGGATTGGCAGCAAATATAGTGAGCTTTAAAGTACTGAAAACAAACAACAGTGACCATAACTTACTCACTTGTAAGTGGTATGGCTGGAAATCAACGAAACTTATATACAAAGCTACACTTGAAACAAATGTGCAACAAACCCGTCTGCGCATAACGGAGGCAAACATTCAACAAATAATATCAGCATGGGATGAAAAAGTAAGAGCAAACCTTCAAATAAAAACAACTGAGAAACCAGATTATCTACCACTCCTTGCACCATACCAGAAACCAATACTTACCAGAAAAAAGGCTGCACTACAGGCCACCCATGCATACAACAAACAATTGGTAGAAGAAAGGAAATTAGGACGGCAACTAAAAAGAAAGGCAAAGAAAACAAATTTGGCCCAAGACTGGTCAAACTGGAAATTGGAAGTAAAAAGATACACTTCCTGGAGAAAACAAGCAAAAGCGTTACAATACCAGTTGGACGCAGAAGAAATGATGAAAAAGCTGATTACCAAAAAATCTAGCGACTTCTGGTCCCTAATTAAAAAAAGTAATGTAACATATAATCAAATACCAACTAACGCAGTATCAGAAGCAAAATGGACGGAGTATATTTCGAACGAATTTGAAGAACCTCAGAACTCGGCAAAAGCACTGAAATCGGTAACAAACACGCCTTGGGTGTCGATAGCCAATGTGGCAGACATCGAAGAAAAAATAAGAAGCTTGAAAACATCCAGAGCTCCCGGCCCGGACGGATTGACAAATACCATCTTAAAAGAATTCCCAAAAGAGTGGGCAAAATTGATTGGAAGGATTTTTGAGATCTGCGAACAATCCCAACAAATTCCAGAGACCTGGTTAAAAGCAGTCATCGTTCCAATTTATAAAAAAGGCAGTCGGGAAGACCCCGCAAATTATAGACCGATTGCTTTATTAGACATTATAGGGAAAATCTTCTCCTCCCTCATTCTGGACCATCTGCGGATATTGGAAAGATCATCAAAATGCAAAGATATATTACAAACAGGTTTCCAGAAAAACGGAACGATAGCAATCAACATCTTGATAATAAATATCTTCAAAGCAAAAATTAAAGAAGGGGCACCAAAAATATACCTGGCCTTTGTGGACATGTCAAAAGCGTTCGACAAAGTGGACAGAAATATGCTATGGGAAAAATTGGACGCATGGGAATGCCCAAGATCGGTGCTGGATCCCCTAATCGCGTTGCACTCAAATACAACGGTAAGAGTGAAATTAAACCAACAGGGAACACTCTCAGATGAAATTCAAGTAAAAAGGGGCGTAAAACAGGGCTGTCCACTCGCGCCCGCACTATTCATCGCTTTTCTGGGAGATTTGCAATATTCGGAAAATGAGATCAGAACGTTTCCACCGAAATTAGGGAAAACAACTATTCCCCGTCTCCTATATGCGGACGATGTGATTCTCATCGACCAGACCAAAGTGGGATTACAACGGAAATTAACAAATCTGAAAAAATACACAGAAGAAAATCGCTTAGAGATAAACAAAAACAAAACAAAAATCATGATCCTTGAGAAACATCGAAAGAATCCAACAACAACGGAGTCATGGTATCTGGATGACATAAAAATTGAAAAAGTAAAAAACATCAAATATTTGGGGTTCGAACTAGACAACACAACAACAGATAAAGCTATGCAAACAGTACTCTGGGACAAGGCAAAGAACCTGACAGCCCAAATGAGAAAACTAGATAAGAAATTTGGCAAATTCACCCTAACTCCGGCAATCAATTTCTATAAAATGAAATTAGTCCCCTCGCTGACAAGCGGAATGGAAGCGTCTCTATGTATTCCGGAGAACATATGGAATAAAATAGAAGGTATGGTTTGGAGATCTGTTTTGGGGCTGCCCAAATCAACTGCAATTGCGGCCATCAGAAGGGAACTTGTGCTAACATCTCTGGCCTCGATAGTTGACGCAAGCGCAATGAGGTTATTTAGAAAAATCATTTTGGCAGACTCCCTTCCAATCTACGCTGTAGTTAAAGAAGAAATGGTAAACGGAAATTGCACTGCATTCAAAAAGTGGGCCGAAACCAGAAAAGAAAGATTGTCGCAAATAATGTGCTCGGAAACAGACTTAAAAGAAAATCCTGACAAAATCAAGCGGAAATTGCAGGAAATGGACTGGATTAAAACCATAGAGGTAGCAGCAGATAACAAATTGTTACAACAGCTTCCGCCCACGTTCAATAAACCAAAGGTGCCTATAAAATATGTCAGCAAATTCCCAGAAAAGAAAAAAAGACACCTGTTTATGAAAGCGAGACTAAATATACTTCCCACAAAACAAATACTCGCCATCCGAGGTATGGCGGAAAACCAAGTATGTAGGTTATGCAAAAACGTGGACACTGTGGAAACGATCAGGCATCTGGTTCTAATCTGTCCACACACCAAACAGAACAGAATTACTTACCTATCGCCGCTAATTACAAATCCCTGGATGTTCGAAGAGGATAACATATGGAATAGACTAATCTCAGGTGAAGTCACCCGGTGGACCATGGCCATGGCAAACCTCATTGGATTGGCTTTTAAACAGATAAATGAAGCTCTTCTCACTGAAGATATTTCATCATTACTAGCTTAAAGGAACTCCTGGTTAATCGCATTTGAAACGCACCCACAGTTCGTGAAAGGACGTATTTAGATCTCTAGAGAAGCCAAAAAAAAAAAAAATTAAGAATTTTCGAAGATTTTTGTAGAATCTCGGAGGGTTAAATCTGCCGATATTTCTTGACAAAACTACAGGTTCATCCTGAAATAAAAGTCAAATAAAATAAAATAGCTGAGCTTCCGAAGCCACGCCCACCAAGTTCAGCGTGCCTGCCACAACCTGCCACACCCGAAGAGTCAGCACATGAAGACCAGGCCTAGGGAGCCACACCCGATGAGTCAGCACATGAGGATGTTCTCTGGAATAAAGGCTTTCAGCTCCTGGAAAGTTCTTGTAAAATAAAAGCACTTCTGCACTGAAATAAAGTGTTCTGCTCACATCTCTATATGAGCCTGGCGCCAAAGGCACCAGGACTGAGTCCAGCCAGAGCCCCTGTGTTTATGGGTCCCAAAGGGACATAAGTGAGTCAAGTGACCCATTGTCCCCATCACTAGATGGTATAGTTTTTGTGTTCTGGGGCCGCGGGCCATGACACTTAGCTTCACTCAGAAGCAACCCATGAAAGGGGCTCTTCTAAATGCTAAATCCCTCGTAGCCCACGCAACTGAGATTGCAGACATCGTCTTGTCAAACATTCTTGACTTCCTTGCAGTAACAAAAACTTGGTTGCACGATGCAGCTGGTCCGTCTCTCGCCCTAGCAGTCCCCCACAAATACTCCATTCTCAGAGCTGATAGACCCAACTCTAGAGGAAGAGGTATCGCCATTATCTTCAAATCTACACTAGACATGAGAATAGCCACCTTGACCCCTCTCATATCATGCAAATTCATATCAGTCAAATTCCAAACTTTACCCAAAAGTACTATTACCATCCACTTGATATACAGGCCTCCAGCTCCCACAGGATCATTCGAAGAAGACATCACGTCCTTAGTGGCTGATAACACTAAACTTACTGCACAAAACATTATCTTAGGTGATTTTAACCTCGGCTATAACGACCCTAATGACTTACCTGCCACATCTCTAACCAACACCCTGTCAGAAGAAGGCTTCCTACAAAGAATCACTCAACCTACCCACGAGAAAGGCAGGACACTCGACTGGGTAGCGGACCTAAATTGCAACATTACAATAAAGGAATCATCACCCCTATTGTGGACTGATCACTACCTCCTCTCCTTTGAGCTCAACATCAACCACCTAGAGATGAAAAAAAGCCCAGCTGAACCACCTTGCCTCACCAGAAACAAAAGGAACATTACAACTGATGCCATCATACCTCTAGTAATCCCCATACTCAATGCATTAGCATCCATGAATGACTCAAATTTGATGGTAGACACGTATAATCAATCCAGGCCAAAGCCATAGACATAATCGCCCCAGTAAAACTGCGTAGTAGCAAACCAAAAGCATATTTGAACTCTTGGTTTACCCCTGAACTTAAAATACTATGCACAGAAAAGAGGAAACTTGAAACGCTTTGGACAAATACGCCCTCCTTAGAGAACAAAACGAACCTTGCAAATATCACGTCCACATATAAAAGTGAGATTATCCATACTAAAAAAGAAACCTTCAATGACAGAATAAACAAAGCAGGTTCCAGTACCAAAGAATTGTTCAATATCTTAAGAGAGCTGGAAAACCACAACCCACCTGCAGACACTTGTCTCAAGGATAAACCCTGGTGCACTAGCATCCAAAATGGTCTCACCAATAAAATTACTGGTCTCCAGAACAAAATAGCCGACAAACAGCACCAACTGACAACATGCAATCGGATTAGTCCGACTACGCCTGCCTCCTCACACCAAAATTCAGGCTTTAATTTCACCAATGTATCAGTACCTGAGGTACAAAAAATCATAGCCTCACTGAAAGCCTCCAACTGCAAAGGGGACAGTTGCCCAGCACAGATCATAAAAGATGCGGCCAGAGATTTGGCCCCTTTCATCAACAAATGAATCAACTCATCATTCTCTAGCAATTCTTTACCATGCAACCTGAAGGAATCTACTCAAGAAACAAACGCTTGATCTATCTATGCCCACAAACTATAGACCGATCACAACAGTCCTGTTTCTATTAAAAATATTATATAGGGTTGCATACTTGCATATCCAAGACTATCTTGAGACAAACTACTAGGAATGCAACAGTCTGGTTTTAGACCCCAAAATGGAATGGAAACTGCCCTTGTTGATCTCAAAAGCCAGATTGATTAACTAAAAGATAAAGGCAAAGTGGCCATCCTACTCCTCCTAGACTTGTCGGCGGCCTTTGACCTGGTCGACCACAAGGTACTCTGTGACCGCCTTGCTTCGGCAGCTCAATTTTCAAGCTCTGCTATCATGTGGATTCAATCATTCCTTAATGTCAGGACCATGCGTGTCTTCTCAACCACGGCAGCGGCCGACCCCATACCCATTACCTGCGGTGTAACACAAGGCTCATGTGTATCGCCTACTTTGTATAATATTTTTACAAAACCACTATTTGATAAATTGGACAATCTGGGTGTCAGCTACACTAATTAAGCAGATGACACCAATATACTCCTACCCCTGTCAGGCATCTATGACACACATGTATTTCAGATTAATGAAATCTACACCATCATTCAGGCATGGATGGCCCTCCATGGCCTCTGCCTGAATGATGATAAGACAGAGATTCTCCTGGTTGGTTCTCCCACTAACCTACAGAAACTCAGCCCTAACTACACTAGCATATGCATAGATGGGAACAACATTCCGATTGCCAAAGATGTAAAAACCGTAGGTTTTTACCTTGACGCCAACTTTAAACTAACCAAACATGGAAATATGACTGCCTCAGCCACTGCCTACACTGGCAAGCTGAGCAGGGCGTGTAGACCTCTACTGTCACCCAACAGTTGTCTGAGCACTCATACAGTCTAAATTGGACTATTGTAACAGTCTTTACTTAGGCACCAATAAGCCCATCAATAACAAACCAACTGCAGATATTGCAAAACAGCGCGCTTAGAGCCGCCTTAAACATACCCAGAAGAGAGCACATTTGGGGGGCAACCAGAAAATCCTGCAAATGGCTCTCCATACAAGAAACAATTGACCTGAAATCCTGACTTACCCACAAAGCATTGAACCACCTAGCCCCACCTTATCTCACTGACAAATTTACCCTGAGAACATATTCCCGCCCTACGAGATCTACTAACACCTCCTGTCTGGTGGCACCTAGATACAACTTTAGAAGAGCAGGCGGCTCCAGCTTCCCAGTCCTGGCCTCCCAACTATGGAGCACATTCCCACAGGACATCAAATCCATCCAAGTATTCGAAAAATCCAGAAGTATTCCCATCACTTGGCTACTCAATAGGAACTTACCCATCTTCTCTCTTAGCCCTACACCTAGTCCTCCCACAGATGTTCCTACTTGTTCACTTATGACGGTACCCTTTGCTGGGACTACTGCACTAATTGAATTCATACTGTGTATCCTATGTCCTAGGTACTATTCTGTATATATCATGAGTCTTATGTATCATTCTGTATGATCTGTAACATGTAACTGCATTCCTACACACAAGCACCCCGATACCCCTGGGTCAGGCACGCTATATAAATAAAATAAACAAACAAACAACCTTAAGAGCCTCCTTGAGCGTGCTCCAGCTATCCAAGCTGCCTGTTTTAATATCCAAGTATTGCTGCCGCACATCTGCTAAGTGGTCCTGGAACACCTCATCAGAGGGGGCATTCGTAGGCATACGCCAGGTTGGAACCGGGGTGTTGGAGCCCGAAAGGGTCCAGGTAGCGACCAGTGGAGAATGGTCTGAAATGGTCCTACCAGCGTATGTCGCACTCACAAATTCAATCAAACATTCCTTCCCCGTGAATTGGTAGTCTATCCTAGTATGTACCTTATTCAGTGCAGAGTAATAGGAATAACCTCGACAGTCCCCATTGAGGGCTCACCAGACATCAACCAGAGAGAGGTCTTGGAACATGGCATTCAAGGCTTTGGCTGCGGGGAGGAGGGTACAGGGGGGGCTGAGTGTATCTATGATCTGATCTATCCAATGTGGGACATAGTGTGCAATTAAAATACCCTCCCAACTCCCCAGATACAGAAGAGATCCCTAAGGTGTGTCAGTCTCTTGTATAGTGTGCAAAAGTAGTCAGAAGGTTCATGGTTTGAGGCATATGAGTTCACAATACAGACCTCTCTACGTTCAATGGAGCCTCCTACTATTATTAACCTACCCATATCATCAGTTTCCATTTTAATCAAGTTGAACGGTATGGACCCAGCAACCCACACCAGGACAACCCCAGCATATTTTGAATATGGGAGCCATACCCAATGCCCCCCATTTGGCAATGATTTTAGGGAGCTCCTCCACTGATAAGTGTGTTTCTTGTAGTAGGGCAATGGAAATCAGTTTCCTTCTTAGGTAGGAAGCAATTAGAAGTCGCCTCAAGTATGACGACATACCCCGAACGTTCCACGATAAATCTTAAGTGTAGTCATCTCTCAGGAAGCCAAGATCCCCCTCTCTTCCACCACCCATCTGTAACACATGAGTAGCCAGCACCAGGCCACCGCTCTGCCCTGTCTTTGCACGCCCGCCCCTGTCACCCCTGCCTCTCGCTCCTCTACCACCCATTGCCATGTCAAGTGCTCACATCCAGTCACCCTCACCATAATGTTGCCCAAAACCAATAACGAGGAACTGAAAGAGAAAAGAAATATCAATTAGTAGATACAAGTGGCTCAACCGTGTAACACTGTTCAAGCCCTCCCACCCCCCAAGTACAATAGTGCTCCAGAGATCCGCAGGTGTGGGGGAGGCTGTCGTGACAGGATTCCCCTGTGGCACAATCACCCCCGTGCCATGGGCTGCTTGCGCCATAGTAAAGCGTACCTAGTTCAGTTTAGGAGATCACATATGCGACTACCGAGCAATCATTAAGTCTCCTCAACACAGCACCTCACTCACTTGGTTTCAAGCAGTTGCCCATAACTGGGCGAGTGCACCCCCAAATGCAGGGTTCAGCAGAGTGTCACTCAAGCAGTTTCAGGATCTTCTGTTTGCCTCTCAGGGCCAGACGACATGCCACATTCATCCATCCACTGGTTGGCCTCACTTGGGTGCTCAAAGAATAAGGATTTGCCTTTCTTTTATAAATCACCTTGAGCCTAGCAGGATTAATTGAAACCTATTTAGTTGATTTTGAGTTTGCTTCTCAACTCTCGACCAGACAGGCCAACAAACATTCCATACTATCAAGGTGCAACCTTCAAATGTGGAAGCATCATGAGAACTTCCACAAGGAGCTGCCCAGAAGCTACGGGAAGGACCCTGAAGATGACAGTGAAATAACAGAAGACTTGGTGCAGGAAGACTTAGGGCTCTGGTTGAAGGTTTGAAGGTTGCATGTTAATTGACGACCCTTCCAGGAAGGTACAGTACAGGTATACTGATACAATCTAGGTAAGATGAAGGAGAGAGCAACGGGTGCATCTACTCGTTAGGTGTGAGATGTTGAAGGCCAGACCATCCTTTATTCCTGTGACACTGCCTTCTCACAGCCACTACCAACCCAGGAGTGGAACACTGCCTGCTTTGAAAGGGCGGAATGGGGAGTGGTGGCTGCCATGTTGGAGGGGTCAATGAACCATAACATACCTACAATGGTAGTCAGGGTCGCAGTGAACCTGTGTTGGGTTGTCAGGAATCCTTTGAAACCCCTCTTTTTCCTTCAGCCCAGGGATTCTACTACTTTTTTAACCGAGTCCTTCTCCTTCAACCCAGTCCTTCTCCTTCAACCCAGCTCTACTCTATTGTCCTTGCCCTTCGTTTTCAAACAATCCTTTCTCATTATCCTTTGTTCCTCTCAGCCCTTCTCCTTCATCCCACTCTTTTTTTCCTAATCTATCCCCCAGCTTCATCCTAGTTATTTTTTAGTTTTTTTGTTTTTCTTTCTTTTATTGGTTAAAAAGAATTAACCTTTAACAACAATAAAATGGAGAAAAAACAAAAAAATACACAATACAAAAACTCATAATATATACTCAAAGAGAAAGAAAAAGACATTAGAAAAAAGGAAGATGATACATTTTAAAACAATAACGAGAAAAATAAATAAAAACTGTGGAATATATTATGAATGAGAATCACTTTCAATGTTAAAGGCTCTAATAAAAGTATTAACAGGCACCATAATAGAGATAGTTCCGCCAGACAAACAATAATTGCACGTGGATTCAGTACATCCTGCAATGCTAAGAAACAGGTGCTGAAAAAGTCCTTGTGCAGCTGTGAAAAAATGTAACAAATGTTTAATTGTTCCCTGATGATACTTAACTTGACAAAACCTACAAAGCGCATTCTCCTCTTTTTCCACTCCATTCCGTACCACAATCTCTTTAGTGTGTACAAGGTTCTAGCGGAACCTAAGAAACAAACAACACATATACCTGTCTAGATAAATTGACAAAAAGGGAGCTAAAATGCCCCGACTCCTATGGTCCCCCCACAAATGACCCTGTAAGGTATATTGATGAAAACCATCCGCTGTACAGGCCCGATCAAAATCATATAAAGTTTGTTTTACTTTACCAGGATTCCCCAACAATTCATCAACAGTACTTCCACATTTACCTAACAAGGCAGACCAAATAACGTCCAGCTCCTGTAGTACCACAGAACCCTCTTCCTTACAAATGTCTCTAAGGTCAGAAAATAGGGAACCTTCACTGGGCACAAAGATTTTCCTATACAGTGTAAGGTACCTCCATTGAGCCTTGGCTTTTAGCGAGGTTAAGCCAAGCTCATAGTGAATTGCTAAGAGCGGTGTAGGGCCAGCGACACCCAAGAACTTCCTCCAAATAAGGGCTTCCAAAACACATAGATGATCAACTGTTGTTCAATCATAAACTTCGATTCCATAAAGGATCTTTGGCACTATTTTCCCATCGTAAAAACAAATACAGGGTAGTACCACAGAACCCTCTTCCTTACAAATGTCTCTAAGGTCAGAAAATAGGGAACCTTCACTGGGCACGAAGATTTTCCTATACAGTGTAAGGTACCTCCATTGAGCCCTGGCTTTTAGCGAGGTTAAGCCAAGCTCATAGTGAATTGCTAAGAGCGGTGTAGGGCCAGGGGCACCCAAGAACTTCCTCCAAATAAGGGCTTCCAAAACACATAGATGATCAACTGTTGTTCAATCATAAACTTCGATTCCATAAAGGATCTTTGGCACTATTTTCCCATCGTAAAAACAAATACAGGGTAGTAGGAAGAATCGACCATAACGGGAGTCCACCCTACGCGACTGATTAGACAGAGCCAAAGCGCATGATCTTAACCATGACACAGTCTGAGTAGTATTGTTTTTAGCAGTCATGAGGAAGCCCAAAAAGGTGAGTGAGTCAAGAGAGGCCACTGGCAGTGAATTTATCCATCGGTGGAAGGTCGTTGTTTTTAGAACTTGTCAAATTCATTACCTTAGTCTTTGAAAGGTTAATTGACAAAGAATGAACCTTGACAAAGTCAGCAAATCCCTCAAGCATATGTTGCAGACCTAAAGGGGTAGAATTAAAAATCAGGAAATCATCCACGTAGGCCAGCCATAGGTATCTATGTTTGTGGAGTTCCAGTGTTACTAGTGCTTTCGGTTTGCAGATACTCTCGAATATCAGCCAAATACAAGTTAAATGAACTGGGGGCCAAAACACAGCCCTGCCTGACCCCCCCTTAAGATAGAAGTTGGGCGAGATAGCAGACTGTGATGGTTTAATCGAACTTGTATAGCGGAGTGGTCGTACATGACAATCATTAATCTCAGCAAGCCATGGGGATACTCGATTCATGCAGTTTAGACCAAAGCAGGTAACGTTCTACCATGCGATAGGCAGATGTCAGGTCAACGGAGGCCAAATAAATGGATTGCTTGCCTTCTTCCAGGCCCACTGTTGTAAGCATTTAACCACCAATCCATTTAATGAGGTGCCCATATTTTTCCTAAGGCCAATTTTCCACTTCTCGATTCTTCCTGAACCGGTAGACCATAATTATAGATGCTGAAGCAAGATCCAAGAAAAAACCTTGCTATCAGCATCCACAATTGCAATCGGCCTATAGTTAGCAGGATCTGACCTTGCACCCTTTTTATAGATTGGTACAACATGCACCTTGGACCAAGAGGGCGGCAAGTACTCCAACCCTATTATGCTGTAAATAAATATGTAAGAATACATGCCCAAATGGTCGGATCGGATTTAAATAGGAAGTTGGAAAGTTTGTTAGGTCTCGGAGCTTGGGAAGTACTAAACCTTTTAATCATCTCAAGGACAACCTCGTAATTGATTATACCAACAGCAACCCCAGCCCCTCTACCGAAAAAGAATAGGGCCAAATAACCTGTTCTATGGGAATGGGCCCAGTTGGGAGGGTCTAGAACCACGTTTTTGCTCACTGTACCTTTCACGTAGGAGGGTCTTAAACACATGTCTGGGGTTGCTGTGTGTACTCTTGTTCAGAGGAGAATTGCCTAGCATATTGGTGCTGGACTGCCCCTGTGGGTGGGACAAAGACTGATATGCAAATGGATAATTCTCCTCTGTAAAGGGTGCAGTGAGCTAAAACGTGGTTGTAGACCCTCCTGGGCGGAAGAAATTCCATAGGCCAGGCTATTTGAACCATGTTTGTTCTCATTAGAGGGGCTCCCACACTCTTATGTAAAACCTGGGGATTCACCATAAGTAACCAGAGTAATCCAGACGTGGATCCCTTGCTCACTGTGCCTTAGAGAGGCTCAACCTCATCTCACTGATGATGCCGCAACAAGGCCGAAACACGTGTCTGGGGTTGCTGATGGTACTCTTGTTCAGAGGAGATTTGCCTAGCATTTCGGTGCTGGACTGCCCCTGTGGGTGGGACAAAGACTGATCTGCAAATGAATATTTCTCCTCTGTTACAGGTTACAATTACGGTACACGAAGTTTCATTACATATAGCAAGATAGGTACATAATTTGAGCTGGGAGACATATTGTAATACATACGCATAAAAACAGTTAACAGTACTGTGATACTTACATCTGCCTCTATATAAGGTACTATACAAACATAAAGAAAAACTTCTAAAGCGATAAGAGGCTTGACAATTTCAGTTGTGGTCCAGTGGGAAGGAAGCAACATTATTATCACTCCTGTGCAAAGAGCTATGTTTTCAGTTTTTTGCAGAAGGCCCAGAAGGCTGGCTCTGCTCTAAGGTCTGTTGGCAGGGCATTCCAGAGTTTAGCGGCTAGTACTGGGAATCTCTTACCCCCGCCGCTGCTTTTTCTAGTTTATACCTAGGTATAGTTAAAAGGTTGACCTGGGAGGCTCTGGTAGGTCTGTTGGTTTACTTATTTGTGACGTTACTGTTTAGGTATCTGGGAGCTTTGTTTGACAGGCACTTATGGGTTAAGGATAGTTCTAAAGGCAATCTATCCTTCACTGGAGGGATGCCGTTCATCTGTGATTAAGCGTGTGGCAGTGCACTATATGTTGACCATACTGTGTGGATGGGTATGCCTTTTATTTGGAATTCATGTGTGTTTTGTCACTTTGTGTTCGCCATAGGCAGTGTGTGAGTGAGTGTGGCAGGGTGTGTGCTGTGCTCTCAGCGCTGGCATTCGTGTGTGAATGAGCAAGCCCACTGGGGTGCGTCTGCCAGCTTTTATCCATCAGCGGTGATTATTGGGTGCCGAGGCTTCAGCCTCATTACTCCATCTTCTCGGGTTGAGTGTGTAGTCGTGGGTTTCGATGCTCCATGGTGTGTGTGGCTGGTTTCGCAGGGTCTTCGCCGTGATGGGCATGCCTATGGATGTGCGCCCTGCCCTGCATTGGCATTTATGTGGGAGTGAGCTTGTGGGTATCCACTCTCTGTGTTGACTGGTTGGCTGTAGTGTGTGAGTGTGCCCTCTTGATTGACATCTGAGGGAGAGAGAGAGAGAGAGAGAGAGAGAGAGTGTGTGTGTGTGTGTGTGTGTGGTGTGTGTGTGTGTGGGGGGGTGGTGCGGTGTGGTGTGTGTGCATTTGTGCAACCATTTGTGAGTGTGTGGATGACGGTGTCCGTACTTTATTGGCCTTATTGTATGAGTGAGCGTGCCCTGTATTTTGGCCTTTATGTGTGATTAGTGTAAATTAGTGCTCCCTGTCTGAACCTACGTGCCACTTTGTTGGCATTCATGTGTGAATGAGTGTGATAGAGCTCACAAGTATCCCCTTACCGCGTTCGAGAACGCCACCCAGTCCTGTTTTTTTTTTCTGGGACTTAAACTGTTCCTACTTTTAACAAACTTGGGAACGAAAAAACTACAGATCCCAGAATTCCAGGGGGAAAAAACTAGACGGATGGTTCTCACGCAAACTTCAGAGCTCTGGTGTGTGGATGTTCACTCTTTATAACCGTAGTGTGCGGGCGAGTATGCCCGCTTTTTTGGCATTCTCTTCTAGTGTGAGTGCGCCCTGCGTTGGGATTGGCGTGTGAGTGTGCTCGTTCAGGCATGGGAGCATGAGCTCACTTGTGCGTGCCAGGAAGATTGATCCATGCGTACCCCCACACACCCAGCCTCTCTTGATGTTTGTGAAAGGGTTCCAGTTCCAGCTATGGGTTGGGGGCTGCGAGGGCAGGCTAAGGTTTTTGGTTTCCGGCCTGCTGCTTCTCCAAGGACCCTGTACTGCACGCCCCTCCCCATTGGGCTCAGAGCTGGGAATGCTAATGCGTTTCTCTCTCCCATTCTGTCTCCTGTCACAGGCCTCTCTTGGAACGGGCCTTCCAGGAACAAAGGCCTGCTTTACATCTAAAGAGGGGCCTAGAGCAGGACTGACAGGGGACAGGCGTCCCCATACAAAGCCCCCCCAGGCCCCAGCAGCTGAGATCATTGCCGGATAAAAGGGCCCCATTTACTTGCAATTAGCAATTCTTTGCATAGTCCAAAACTCCCTCAAAACCAGAGCCCGTCCCTTTCTTCCTTCACTTCTTGGGCTTTCCTCATTTCTCTGCGCCCCTCCCCCTCTCTCCCAAAAATGTTCAAGTCTTTCTTCCTGGCCTCCAAAGTTATTGAAATGAGAAGAGGGGTGGGGAGCCGCATGCTCCTGATGGAGTACATGTGGAAAATGCAAAAGGAGGGGGGCACATGCCAGCACGGCAGACCATTCCTCACAACCCCAGAAAGGGGCCAGGCCCTAGTTTCCAACACAAAGACATTGGGGGAAATGGGGTTCGAACAAAGAAAATAATGACAATTCTTGTTTTTTAGGACTGGCCATTTTAAAGCAGTCATTAAAAAAAAAAACTTAATTGACTTAAAAGCTAACGAACAAAATATGACTCAGGCTTAGAAAGGTGCCGTCTCTGCAATACCACAAATGTATTTTTTTTCTCCTTTTTTACATTTTGTTTGTAAATCCTTGTTTGACTTTTTCTATGCCCCCAGTGGAATATACCCGTTGCCTTTCTGGGAGATAGGCTAGAATGGAGAGCTTTTGACTAATGAGAGCCCATTTGGTGAGAACAAACAAGTCCAAATAAACTGCTCTCTGGGGTGGTGCCCACCTTGGAGGGTCTACAGTCATGTGTTAGCTCACTTTGCCTCGCCAGAGGAGACATATTAATTAGTGTATTAGTCTGTTCCCACCCACCACGGCAGTCCAACACCAAAAGGCTAGACTCATTACGAGTTGGCCAGTACACGGTAAAAGTGTCGGTAATAACGTTTACCGGCACTTTAATGGACTGGCCATCTACAACTTTGACAGTAGGGATTAAGGATATACCCCCAGCTAGGAAAATCTGACCACTACTGGATAAAAACGGCCTGTATTACAGGCACAACCGGTAATAGCTGCAAAATCCCCCCATGGAGTCCGATGGAACTCCATGGGATGGGGGATTACCAGATACTTATAATCTGCGGGTAATACCAGCAGACAAGTGCCGGTATTCCCCGTGGATTTACGGCCAGATTACCAGAAAACTTGTAATGAGG